>NC_072039.1:8231589-8866589 GCF_027791375.1 Indicator indicator
ATGGAGCTGGCCTGCCCATGGCTGAGCAGAAGGACTCAGCTGAAAACAGACACTTGGGAGTGTGGGCAGGCAGAGAAGCCAAGGCAAAATCGCAGTGAATTGAACTTTTTTTTCCTTCTCTCTGTCTCTCTCCAGGTTTGTGCCCCACCACCCCACCTCCCTGGAGGCTGGTGTCACCCACAATAGCTGAGTTTTGAAAAGAAGGTGGATAGGTAAAGGAGAGAAGGTGTAATTATGGGTGGAATCTGGGGATTTTTTTCATCAGATTGTGACACCTTCGAATGCTCTCTGTGCAAAGTATCCTGTTGAAAAGGCAGCGATTGTGCCTTTCCCACCACTATTATCAAAGCTCCAGTCAGTCAAATCCTCCCTGTTATTAAATGCTGCTCTGCAAGTCTGCATTGTGAAGCTGAAGGATATAATCACAGGTGCCAGACATGGGGAGAGAGCTGATCCAAAGGTGTGAAAAAAAAAAAGAAAGAAAACACAAAGATGAGCTGAATAAAAACACATAAATGAGGTGTAAAAAATCAGATTACAGGGGGCAGAGGTGGGAGGAAAATGAAGCAGAAAAAAAAAAGAAAAAAAATCCATTACTTCTTTTCCCCCTTCCCTTTTGTTAATATAGAAGAAAGAGGAGAAAAATGCAAGCCAGCACACCAGTACTTGTCTGCTCTGCTCAAGACATGCAGTACTTGGATAATTCAGTGCTTCTTGGCTGCTGCTGTCAGTGTCACTGGGCCATGGACACCAGCTGTGGGGTGCAGATCCCCTGCACAGTGCCAGTACCCCATAAATGCTTGCATCCATGGTGGCTTCTACAAAGCCCAGCACCAGCAGCATCCATCTGGATGGTCAAAGTAGTGCTTAGGGGACTGGACTGAAACTGGAGTTGGGAATTGCATCCAAATGTTTGAAATTAAAATTATTAACAGAGGTGTAGGCTCTAGGTAGGATATTTCCATATCTTTTTTTTTTTCTGCCAGAGTGAGTTAGAAAGGGCTAGGAAGGGTTAGAAAGGGTTAGAAAGGGTTAGAAAGGGTTGGAAAGGGTTAGAAAGGGTTGGAAAGGTCTATCAGAGCTTCAGCTTCAAGGGGACCAAGTGGCTGCACGTTGTCTTCAATGATAAAAAGCATGCTCTGCTTGTGAAAGCCAGAAAATCACTTGGAAACTGGCTCCAACTGCTCCAGTCTGGTGATGTCAAGCTGGAAGGCTTTGCTGCTGCCGAGCTTTTTGTTTCAGAGTCAGCCCTTACACATTGGACACAATGGACACATTCCTGCAAGAACATTTCCATTTTGATGAACTTGCATTTGCAGAAAAGTTTCCAGCAGCATCAGCTCTGTCTTCTGAAGACAGCTAACACACCAAGAAACCCAGCCACCCTCCTTTCCTTTACACATGACTGTCTCCAGCTGATTATTCACCATCCCTCCCACATCCCTACCTGCTGCTTTTGTGCCTTTTAGAAAAACCTCTCCTTTTTCTTTTTTTTTTTTCTTTTAAACCAGCAACCTGACCACAGCAAAACTAGACCCAGTTTCCCTGCACACAGCCAATCCTTCACTCAGCCTCCCCCAACACCAGAGTACTTATTTCAGCTTAGGCTAAGCCTGTTTGTAGTCGATGTCAATTAGGACACAACTGATAGAAGAACATCACGCAGCTGCTCTGCGATAGGTTTGCAAAACCCTTTGCAAGATAACGCTCTGAGGTCAACTGGTGTAGCTCTGAACAGAGCAAGCTGGCTAACTTTTCAGCTGGCTTACAGAAACATTCCTGGAGTAGGAGATCTATTAACAGGCAAAGCAAGAGGTCACCTTTTCTGTGCATAAAATGCTGATAGCATATTAATGGAGCTCACACAACCTTCCAGCCCCTGCTTGCTGGGCAGGGGACAGGGATGCACTCATGCTTATAACACAAGGAAACATAGATTTTTTTATTCTTTTATTTAATATGTTGGTCTGCCCCAAAGGCACCTTGGAAATCTGGTCCCTATTGAGGTCAAGAGGAATTGTTTTGCTTTGCTTTCTGGTTTGTTTTTATTTTTTTGCCCTGACTCTTCTCAGAGGTAAACCGAGCCCAGAGAAATGTATCTGATCTCATCAGAGGGATTTCAGAGTGAGGTTTGCTGGCATGTTTGATGCATGAGGATATGTGGAGTGATCATATGGCTTCCTTCTGCCCTCCATACCCATCAGTCCACCCTTTCTTGCAAACATTTTTCCTTCTTGTTAATCTGTCAGGGGTTCAGTGCATCAGATGTAAACCCAGCAGCGCATGCATTGGGAGAGGTTAATTTGGAACAGGGCAGGTCATTTCTCAAGCTAGCATGACCTTGGTGCAAATTCTGCCATATTTCAGTTGTTATGGATTTTCAGTGCCTCTTCTCTGAATGGGAACCTCTGAAATGGAATAATATGAGGTGCTATAGATCTGTTTGCCAGCAAGGTTATCACAAAGGCAGGCAGGACAGTTTGCTTCTAAGAGGATGCACTAAAAAGCCTCCAAGGTCTTCTTGTAAAGCCTGTGAAATACTACCACTAGAGACATGCATCAGTGATGTTTAGGGTCAAGTTTTCAACCTGACCCTCAGACCAGCTGAAACATGCAGTTTTATTATGGTGTGATCACTCTATTGTTCAGGGGAGTGATGCATGAAAGCCCAAGAAGCCTATGTGCAGTGAACTGCTGTGCAGGGGGAAGAAGAACTGCCCAAGACAGCATTTCAAGGACATGCTAAAGACTTACTTCTCCATGTACAATTTACCACTGATTTCCTGCTCTCAGCTGCAGAAAGGCTGCTCTGGACTCAAGATTGGAGAGAGCAGAGGCGTTCTGGCCCAGAAACCAGGTGACACCCTGGGGAGAAGCAGATGGTGAAGGAGATGGCAGAACACAGCTCACCTGAGCAGCACCGAAAATCAAGCACTGTAGAGAAGAGTGGAGAGCCTGTAAGCCTACAATGGCCAAGTGACAATACAATAATATTCATAGCTGGGCTGCTTTTGTATTTTTCAAGTGCCAAATGGGATCATATCCAAGTTTGCAATGGAATGACATAAACCACCCTCTCATCACTGACGGAGCAAAATAGCTGATTTTCTTTTGTCCAGTTCCAAACTGTGTTGCTTTCAGGACTGTTTTCCTGATGCTGTTTGCAGATTCAGCACGTGGACTGATGAGGTGGAAAGAACTATCCAGGTAGAACTTGCTTGGCAAGGTTTACCTGGCCTTCTGGAGATGGAGCCAGAGGAATCAGCAGTATTGACATTTGCTGATGGACATCCATGCTGATGGATCATCACATGGTCAAACTACATGACACAACTATAACCAGAGAGAAAAATGCCATAGAAGTTTTATTTCAGATGCAGACTTCTGCTGTTTAAAACTGCAATCTTATTTTGCTGCAAGTCCATTGCAAATCCTTAGGTGTGATGGTATCTAGTACGGATCAGTAATATCCATGCAAGGACCTTCTGTTATCCCAGGCTGTTCCTGCTTGTAGAAAGCAAACAGAAGTAGCCAAGGTTTATCTATTTCCTTTCAGGTGTTTACAGCCGCAGGTTTCAATGAGAAAGCTCTTCACCAGCTTTAAAAAGAACAATGCAGCAGTGTAGTGAGGGGCTGATTGCCACTCCATGGGGAGCTCCTGCACACATTATAGACTATCTGCCTCACACGATAATGACAGAGAAGTAGATGCCCTTCCCATGCTAATGATTTGGCTCCTTGATGAATTCATCCTATGTGATAGAGGCAACTTGTCTTTACTCAGTGATGGATCATGTCATGGGATCCCAGAGCTTTCGTGTGTTAGTTAATGTTCTGTCAACACAAGCCCCTGAGAGATCATCCCAGTTGTCCTGAATGACAATTAAGCTCTCTTGAATAAAAGAGATGGTGCCTAGAGAGTCTCCAGGAGCTGATGCACTTTCTGAAACACAACTGGTCAGATCCCAGCAAAACTCTTTCCTATGCCTGCTCCCTTACCTGCTGCTCAGAGGATGGAGCTCAATTGCAAGAGCAGGGTTAAAAATCTACAGGAAAATGAGCTGGAAAATATTGATCCAATTTAAAGCAGCATTACAAATGCCCAAATCATTGCATCCTAGCATTAACTAATTTTTAACTATCTAATGGTTTTATCTGCTCTGTTGCACTTCATAATGACAAGGAAACGTGTTGGTGCACACAGCCAGTCCAGCGCAGGCATCTTGCTGCCCTGTACCAGGCACAGACCCTGCACCTGCCCAATCTCCCACATCACAGCTCTGCAACCAAGTGCAATCTGAGAGAGAGCAGCAGTGGGGTGCACAGCTTATTTCCATCAGGTTCTGGGTGTCCAGCTTTCTACCAGTCCTTGCACCCAAGGGCTGGTCTTGTGGCTGCTGCACATCAGGGTGACACCAGACACCTCCCTGGAGGGACATTGATTCAAAGCAGGTTGAACCTCAACCCAGATATTACAGATGGCACTTGTGTTTGCATATATTGCTCGAAGATGAAAATTAGAATGAGGGTGGTAGAAGACATGATGAGAAATGTTTGATGTCTCAAGACTTCCAGCCTGGCACATAACTCCTCTGCAAACACTGCAGGGAAACCTTCTGCTTGTAACCTGTGGGGGAGGCTCCACGGCACTGTGTTCACAGCAGAAACTGGTGTCACCAGCTCTCTCCCCACACATGGGACTTTTTGTACCACCTTGGAACTGTGAACCTTTGAAATCAACACAGCCCTGCAAACTGCTTCCTCTCAGCCCAGTTCTGCACAATTTCACATGTCTAATTTGCTTTGGTAGCTGCTAACCCCCACCTCGACTTGGTGACTGCTGATAAGCTGGTGTTGACCAAACTACATTTCAGTTTCCCATGGTAAGAAGCTGTAACCCTCATGGGATCACCAACAAATGTCTGTAGACACCAGAGGGGTCAGATCATTTATCAATGTGCAGCACCAGACAACATCATGAATTTCTGAGGAATCATGAGGGCTTCAGCAGTCAAAAGCCTTAGCTTGGTGGTCACCCACCAGCCCTTGTTACCAGTCTTCACAATAGCTATAGGGAGTTGAGCTCATGGAAAATGAAAGCTGCTTCTTACATCACAACCCATGATGTATGCACACAGCATCTAGACTGAGTTGGCTTGTGTGCTACTGTATTGAAGGGCCTCCACTCTTGTGTCTCCTTTATGCTCCTCAGCTTATTTCTGCAGGCAAATGGCTGTGCTCAGTCTCACCTTGAGCCTTATAATCACATCCACCCTTTTTCCATGGAATCCAAGGATCAGTTTCCCATGATTCTCATATCTTTAAGTACACCTCTCACAACCTGACCCTACTCCTCTAGCCTTGACCTCTTGCACTGAGCCCAGCTGTCTTGCCCTGTTTCTGGCCCCCCAGGCCTTCCCAAATTCCTGCCCATCTCTTCACCTCCCTGCCCCGTTACAAGTCCCACAGTGTTCTCTGGGCTTGGTGGCAAAATGGATTCATATTGCAGAGCCCAGCAGGGAGGATGTGAGGGCAGTTTGGCTGATGTCCTGCTTGTAATGTGCACTTCTGCTGGTGCCTTTTCTCAGCACAGACATCAGCATTCACAGAATTATTGTCTCTTTATTTTATTGCTCTCACACTGCATTTTGAAGAGGCTGTAATGAGATTAGCCCCCCTTGCTGCTTTACAATACACAATTTTATCTGGGTGTATATATAGAACAGGCTTTTTTAACTGCATAAAGGGTGTCACAGTGAGGTTCAGGTCTTAATGTATGACATGATCTCCTCTGATGATTGCAGGCAGCAGCAGGCTGTGCATAGAAAAAGCTGCTTGCTGGCAGCAGTGTTTGCTTGCCAAAATGAGCTGTACTCACCTGGTAAATGCAGGCAGCAGCCTGCTCCCCAAGGTTGGATCCTCAGTAATGCAAAGCAGCATAGCTCTGCTAAAACCAGTGGAGCAGTGCCACCAGGCACCAGCTGGAAATCCAGTCCAGGCACAGGTGAACCAACAGGATCCCTCCTGTAGCCAAGGCTGTGAAAACTGGGGGCTCTTCTTACACCCACTCAGCAGATTCGAATGATGCATTGGTGAAAGTTGTGGAAGGAGACAGAGTTTGTGCTGGATGACTTCTAGCTCCAGTGGTTCCAAAACCCTGGTCTTGACATAGTGGTTCATGATGTGGCTGTGAATGCTTCTCTTTGATTGGGTGATGTGGACAGGAAGAAAAGCTCCAAGCTTGTTCTCGGGTTGCTGATGGGTTGAGGCTTGCAGGCAGATCCTGAGGCTCCCACCATCCCCCTGCCCTGTGGGCCAGAAGGATTTAGTCCCACAGTCTGGACCTGAGCCCCTCAATATGATGTGGTTGCTGGTGACCCTTCCTCTCCTCAGCCCCACCAACTTTGGCTTCTCAGCATCTCCCTGCAGCAGCATCCCCACTGCTGCAGCAACATCCCCACTGCCTGCAGCAACATCCCCACTGCCTGCAGCAACATCCCCACTGCCTGCAGCAGGCTGCTCTCAGGCAAACATATGAGCACTCTGTGTGCCTTAGCAAAAACAAACCACCTCCAAAGGCTGACTAGTGTCAGGTAATTAAAGACCAAAGCTAACCCCAGCAGTGGGATGGTGTGGTGGGTTGAAAATTCCCCCCAGTATTAAATTACCAGACTAGCTCAGGTTGGAAGCAAATGCAAGCTGTATTTACAAGCAAAACTACAATCTAAAATGAAATGCAATGGATATGTACAAAATCTACAGCATTTACAATATTTACAGGTATTCACAATTTATAAACAGCACAAGAACCCCCCTGGCCGAAAACCAGGGGAGATGCTAATAGCTTCCCATGCCCTGGACTCCCCTGGACACAAAGGGACAAGAGAAAGAGAACAGTTTGTTAGACTTAGCCAAAACAAAGCAATGCAGCCAAGGTCAACACAGAGCCAGCAGAAGCAAGTTAGTGTCTCCCAGAGCAAGGAAGCCAAAAAGAAAGTTAACTTACACAACTAACTCATGCTGATAATCTGTCCAATGGGGTTTGTTTAAAACTCATTATTTTCCTTTTTTCCACCCAATAGTGATTTATTTATATTCTACTACTTTCTGTTCAAGATCTGTGGAAAATTTTCTAGTCGTAGCCTGAAACTATGACAGATGACATGGATGAGTTCTCCTGCAGGCTCTTACAGGGACTGCAAAACCCACTGGCCACTCAAAGAGGATTTTGGGTGAACCAAACTGTCTCTATATATTAGGTCCAAAGGTTGCAGAATTGGGGGTTCCTGTTAATAAACCAGGAAAACCTAGGAGATTTTTTTTTCTTGCCTCCCAATTACAGTGAGATGTATGAAACCCTCCTTTCCCTCATGAAAAACAAATCTTCACTCTGTTCCTGGGAGCTTTACACTGTTTAAAGACAAGGAAGTGTTAGGAGGCAAAAGCAACACTTCAAAGGGGTCTGTGTGAGCACTGGGGAGCGTTGGGCTTGGGAGATGAAGTCACTCATTGCAGCTACTGCAGGGAAAATGCAATAAGTGATGGTACTGAAATGTCACCTAAGAGGAGTGGTGGATATTCCCTACCTCTCAGCTCCTACCATCAAGCCTGAGATAGGGATGGAGGCCAAAATAATTAAAAATTAGTTTACTGTTGCAGGTTTGTTCAGAGCTCTTCCAAAGCTTTGGTGGGATGGGTGGTTCAGTGCTTCCCAAGATCCAGTGTCTTCAACCCAAAGCTGGAAGTCTTCATTGTTTTCCTTTTTTTTTTTTTTCCCACGGATGTTTTGGGGACAATATTTTTAAAACTCAAGGAAATTGTGTGCCTTATATTGATAATTTTATTTCTTAAAAAAAAAAAAAACAAACACTTACATTTCAGACCAAATGAAACCCTCTCCACTTCCTAGAGGGATGTGGCAAGCAAAATATTTATTACCTTCCATAATTTTTGTGCAGCCCTTGTTAGTGTTGTCAGCACAGAGCCAGGAGCGAAGAATATGGGAACTGTTTCTGTTTCAGATTTGGGTATAACAGAAGAGCTTTTGTCCCCAAAAAGCTTGTCTGCCTCCTCCAGCTCTACTAGCAGGTCTTTAAAACCCCCAAAGCTCACCTTTCTGATGGAAATTGTGGGGTTTTCTAAATGATGCTGCACCTGTGTAACTGAGGGTGTGATATTTAAACCAGTTAGTTCCATTTACAGAGGAAAGCATGCCCCTTATTCCTCTTTGAAATAGCTTGTTTTGATTTAATTAAGGCTAAATCCTTATTAATACACTTATTAAATGTTCTGACTGCATGTCTAACCCCAGCCAAATCACTTCAGCCAGCTGCCTCATGAAGCCCAGCAGGAATGGCTGCTGGGCTGGGTAGGGATTAATCCACCTCATCCCTAAACTTGTCTGACCCTTGTTTGACTGGATGGAACTTGAACTTTCAGTCTTCCATCCTCCTATTTAACTCCCTCTGGTTAACTGGTGAGTGTGGAAGGGAAGATTCCCATGGAGCAATACTAGCAATGCCTGGAACCAGCTGTGTTCGTGCAGCACAGCTGGATGTGGAGCAGACCTCTTAAATAGGGACTGCAGCAGGCTGGCTTGGTACAAGGAGGAACTCAGAGCTACCAGGGCTGGCAGTAGAGACACAGCAACCTCCAGAGCTGCAGAAGTCTGAGATCCTCTCTTAAAACAACACAAACAATCCAAGGTAAGGCCTGGGCAGGTTCCTGTCACAGCAAAGCTTGCTTCTCACTGCTGTAGTTCAGCCAAGGAAGGCAAACTTCCCTTTAGTTTGTGCTTATAAAGGGTTTCAAACTGTTACCTCCCTTAGGAGGTGTCCCCTCTGCTCCTGAGCTGTGTCATGTCCTTGCAGGGGTGCAGTGGCCTGCTCAGGCTATGAGGAGCTCTTAGGAACCTCTGTTTGTGTATCAAATATTGAGTGGTTTCCCTGCTGAATGGATTGGATTTGATGGCTGTGGCCTGAATCTAATAGGTGGAAAAAAAAAAAAATTCACTCCAGGCAAAAAAGTCACTGCAAATATTTATTGTTTATGTGTTACAGCATTGCTGTTGTTCCACAGCCAAGGAAACTGAGGCACAGAGAGCTTTAGAGAAAAAATGTGATCCTGTTTTCCAGGTTTGATATTAATTAACCATTTCTTACATCTCTTGGAGCTGAATAAGTACTCTTGGGAATGAGCTGCAGAGGAGCCATTCATCTGTCTTCTAAGGATTGTTGTCAAAAGCCAGAGTGTATTCATCTGAAGCACAGATGAGGTAGTGTGGTGAGCTTCTTGGAGGATAAAACAATGCAAAGCTACAGTCCATGGTATGGGGTCATCTAAAGGACCAGTCATACCCAATAGGATCAAAAATCAGGTCTCTCTGGTGGAAAAAATCTGATCTGGCATTTTTCACAGCCCTGGTGTCTTTCCTTTCAAAGACTCCTTTGTTCTGCAGGTCTCAGGATGAAATTAAATCATGGCTCATGTAAATACTTCCCTTTTTTTTTTTTTTCCTGGCTGGGAGCCAATCCTATTCTTATATCCTATAGCTACTTATGCCCCCTCCCCCCATGTACATACACAATGTTAAATTCCTTCCCACCCCTCAAACTGAGGAAGATTTGGGGCATTTGTTGCTTCTCTTGGAAACCTTGCAAGAAAAATTTGGAAGGTGTGAAGGTCATCCTTCTGGCTCTGGTGTGGGGTGACCCTGAGCCTTATAAACACAGCAGCAGCTTATGGATCTCAGGTGTTTGGGGGTTGCTGGAGCTGGGATTTGCCTCTTTGTGTTTTTCAGGAACCATTTCAGACTCAGGGTTTTTAGTCATAATTATTCTTCAGACACTTTGTCTGGGAAGCCACTATCAGTGGGTGGTTTGTTACATGGCCTCGGTGTTTGCAGTTCAGCTTGACATGTTCTGTGACTGGTCACCAAAGCCATGGAGTGCCACTCATACCCCCACGTTGCTTTAAATTAGGGAGCAATGAATAACAGACCATGAAGTGTAGGGTGAACACTAATTTGTGCTGACTTGCCTGAAGCTTTTGGGAATTGGAAAACCACAGGGCATTTTGGAGATGTTTGCAAGTGCTCCTGAGCCACAGGCAGCCACTTTCATTCACAAAAATATTTACAAGACTGGGGGGGTTAACTATTTGATGAAGCCTGTGAGAGCTGGAATTCTATTTGCTGACTGAAGTGGCTGGATTTGCTCTCACTAATTTCACTGGGATGTGGATCTGGACTAAGTTACTGTAACAGCATGTAATTATATACAAATATATAAAAAAAATGCAAAGTGCATTAACTCAGAACCTTCTCAAATTAAAAGCAAATGCTCAATTAAGATGAAAAAAGACCTGGACTGAAAAATGCCTGTGAGACCCTCAAGCCAATGTAATTCTGGCTATGGATGCATCTTTTCCTGAAACAGAAGAACACTCTGTGTTGAGATTCCCTCCCCTGACCCCCATCATCTTCAATAGGTTCTGCTGGCAATTGTTCAAAGGATTGGGATTGGGGAATAAGTCTCAGAGGAGATTAGTAGGGAGTGAGTTGGTGAGAAGGTCAAAAAGACAATGTACTGCACTGCTTTATGTGCATTGCTGTTCTGGCTGTGCTTCTGCACATCTATCTCTTCTATAGCAGTGTATTTTAGATATATATATGCATTTCTGCTTCTGGAAGACTCTTGTGTGAGCTCACCTCCTACCAGTGGCTGGCTAAGAATCATCATGACCACAGGCAGTCAGTAAGACTGGGGTGTTCTCACCTGGGGTGTTCTCACCTGGGGTGTTCCCACCTGGGGTGTTCCCACCTGGGGTTGTCCCACCTGGGGTGTTCTCACAAAGGCAGCACACTCAACACTTGACTACCCCAAGCTTCAATGCTGCTCTTGAAACAGACCCAGAGAGGAGGAGTAACTCCCATTAACCCCCAAAGGTCATACAACCCTTGTGCTAGCCCCCAGCACAGGTCATGCTGCCAGTCCCTGTGTGGGGTGATGCTGTGTGCCAGGCTTGGGCAGGGAGGGGGCAAGCTGCCTACAGGAAGGGTTAGTGTTGCCTTTGGTGCCTTAAATCATTGGAGTAATCAAAGCCTGACACACAATTGCAGACAGCTTAAGGAAAGTGCCTCACTTGCCATAGAATCATAGAATCAGTCAGGGTTGGAAGGGACCAAAAGGATCAGCCAGTTGCAATCCCCCTGCCATGGGCAGGGACACCTCACACTACAGCAGGCTGGCCAGAGCCTCATCCAGCCTGGCTGCAAACACCTCCAGGGATGGGGCCTCAACCACTTCCCTGGACAACCCATTCCAGGCTCTCACCACTCTCATGGTGAAGAACTTCTCACCCTGTCAGGCTCTGCTGGGGCTGTTGCCCTCCATCCAGATCCTTGCCTGGTGCTGCAGCAGAAAAGCTCATCCTGTTTGGGCAAACAGCAAGCTCACAAGCTCTGTTTTATTGAAACCATCAGGCTTGGCTAAAATCTCCAGCCTCAGAGCAAAGCCAATGACTTCATCCTTGGAGCTGCTTCCATATAACCTTTGCTTTCACAGATCTATTAGGAAGCTCCCCGGGAGGGACAGCCCAGCTGCCAAATAAATCACACCTTCCCAGCAGAGAGGTGTGAGATGCTCAACAGGAACATGAGCTGCCTGCAAGGGGAGAGACAGGGGATCTTCTGCAGAGATTTTTTTCAAGCTTCTCCAGGCACCAGCAGGGCCAGATCCTCTGCTGGAGCCCAGCAATGTGAATGCACTGGTTCCTGTGGAGTTTTGTTGCAATACTCCCATTGAGGATTTGTCCAGAGCCTCTGTGTGTGTGGTAGGTAGGAAGGAGTCTGTAGTCAGCTGTGGGACTTTTTATTTTTTCTTTCTAATTAAAAGCAGATATATATATATATATTTTGAAACATTTGCAGTGGGGAAAGCATAATTTCATTTTAGAATTTCCCATTTAATACTCCCCTAATGCCTGTGAAAAGCTCGGAGTTGCAGTTCATGATTTGAATCTTTATAGGCAATTAGCTGGAGAAAGACCTGGAGAAATGCAGGTACAGATCTGCAGAGCTTAGGGTGATCTTGTCAAGAGAAAACCTACAGAATGAGAAAATTGTCTACCAGGCAGAGGGGAGAAAAGACTCCATTATCTCATTTCTGCAAAGGTGCTTGAGCATCGATCTTGTATGATCCAGGGCTTGTGTCAGCAACTCATAGTTCTGCCTTGGTTGTACCAGAAGCCAGACTTCCACATGCATAGCTCTCTAAGGCACAGCTCCTCATTGTCCTCTGTGTTTCATCTGCTGGGTCTAACAGAGCCCGCACCAAGAAAAGGGACTCAGGGACCTGAGACTCCCCTCCAAGCCCTGTCTCTGTGGTCCAGCCTCAGCAAGGGCCCCACTGCTTGTGCAGGTGATGCCATCAGCCAGAAAGTGCTGTGCAAAGGTCTCCTTTCTGGAGAACAGGGTGAGGTTTAAATCCTTATTGTTGTGACTGCAAGGATTTGCCTGGAATTACAGGGGTTGTTTTACATCTGTCTTCTCCTGAGAAAAGATTGAGGGATCAAGAACAAGATGTGAAATTTGTCTTATTTGTGCATCTCTTGAGATTGATCTCAGAGGGCCTTGGACAGTTGGATGAGCTTTTCAGCCTTGAGGGCTGAAAATCCCACCAGAGTTTTAGTTTGGGTTTTTTTTTTTTGCATAAGAATTTAGATGTTGCTGGATTGGTTTTCCAGTCCACTCTTCTTCCCTTGCAGATTTGTAATCTCCATCCTCAAAAGACACAAAAATGGAATAATCTGATTCCAGGTATTATTGGTTTATATCCCTCAGCACAGATCCAGTGAAAACTTTACTGCTTTTGTATCAAAGCTGAGAACAACCTCTGGTCCCCACAATCTTCTTTGGCTCAGATGCTTCATCTTTGTGACCCTTTCCTATAGCCTTTCCCATCCTTTACACTTTCCCCCTGCCTGTTGTTGCCCACCTTGAGCCTTTCCTTCAAAGGAAGATACTTCATTCTATATAGCTGTGATCTGCAAGTACTTTCAGTGCCCAAAGGCTGCAAATGAGATGTGAACAAGGGAAAAGAAAGGGTCGGCCATGCCAACAAGGGAAAAGAAAGGGTCAGCCATGCCAACAAGGGAAAAGAAAGGGTCGGCCATGCCAACAAGGGAAAAGAAAGGGTCAGCCATGCCAACAAGGGAAAAGAAAGGGTCAACCATGCCAACAAGGGAAAAGAAAGGGTCGGCCATGCCAACAAGGGAAAAGAAAGGGTCAACCATGCCAACAAGGGAAAAGAAAGGGTCAGCCATGCCAACAAGGGAAAAGAAAGGGTCAACCATGCCAACAAGGGAAAAGAAAGGGTCGGCCATGCCAACAAGGGAAAAGAAAGGGTCAACCATGCCAACAAGGGAAAAGAAAGGGTCGGCCATGCCAACAAGGGAAAAGAAAGGGTCAGCCATGCCAACAAGGGAAAAGAAAGGGTTAGCCATGCCAACAAGGGAAAGGAAAGGGTCAACCATGCCAACAAGGGAAAGGAAAGGGTCAACCATGCCAACAAGGGAAAGGAAAGGGTCAGCCATGCCAACAAGGGAAAGGAAAGGGTTAGCCATGCCAACAAGGGAAAGGAAAGGGTCAACCATGCCAACAAGGGAAAAGAAAGGGTCAGCCATGCCAACAAGGGAAAGGAAAGGGTCAACCATGCCAACAAGGGAAAAGAAAGGGTCAGCCATGCCAACAAGGGAAAGGAAAGGGTCAACCATGCCAACAAGGGAAAAGAAAGGGTCAGCCATGCCAACAAGGGAAAAGAAAGGCTCAGCCATGCCAACAAGGGAAAAGAAAGGGTTAGCCATGAAACAAGGAAAAAGAAAGGGTCAGCCATGCAAACAAGGGAAAGGAAAGGGTTAGCCATGCAAACAAGGGAAAGGAAAGGGTTAACCATGCAAACAAGGGAAAAGAAAGGATTAGCCATGCTGTTTGAACACAGGTAAAACCAGCAGGTGGCTGGGCACATCAACATCATGTTTGTCTTGGCATTAGGGACTTAATGCTGAAGTTACAACCATCTTCAATGACTTTGTGTGCAACTCCTGTCAGGGGTGGGAGGTTGGGATGCCCCCAGCACTGCAGCAGATGCTTGCTGATTAATGGCACCCAGGTGAAATCAAGGCTACCTGAGATGGTCCATATGCTCTTCATCAGCCTGCAGCTGTTTTGCAAAGAGTGTCTCACAGCAGCAATAGGAGTGACATGGACATATTCTCACAGCTGAAATGGTGACTTGTCCTGCTGTTCATAGGTTTTCTTTGCAAGTCTGCTGTACAAAGCTTCCCATTTATGTGTTGTGGCCATGCTGTCAAACTATAAGTAATCACTTTCATACTTACTGAGCTGCATGGTCACCAAGGTGTAATATCTGATGGGCAACAGATGTCTGCTTTCTTCCAGGGTTTACAGTATTGTGTTATTGCTGTTATTTGCTCTGGCTCCATGCTGCCAGGGAGTGGAGGAGGGGCAAGTACTCGTGCTGCCTGCTGAATGAATGGCACCTACAGTCTGGCTTTGGGGAGTGTCTATTTTAAGTGCTTGAATAATACCCAAAGCTCACAGATCCAGCATATCTCCTCAGGAATGAAATCACACCTCCTGCAGTCTAAATTTCTGGCTTATTCAGATAGCCATTATCCAAACACAGTGGTGTTCAGCTGAGGGAGGCTTGCTGTGATTCTCAAATGTCCCTGTGCCTGTACAATGCTACAGAAGATAAACCAGCCTGTGAGTAAGCTGAGGACTGCCTTCTGGGGAAGTCTCTTGTGAATATGACATGCTTCACCCCAGCATGAGCTGCCTGTGCTCGGGGAGCAAGCAGGGAGTCGTGCCTCACATGGTGTTCAGCAGCAGCTCCCACAGAGTTTGATGGTTTAGTTTGCTTGATGGAGAGAGTGAGGTGATACCTCTGACTCTGCTCCAATGCTGCTGCATCATTTTTGCTGTTGAAAAAAATGCTGTGCAGCCTTAAACTTCCACTTCGATGCCCTCCAGGAAGCCTGGCTTAATGCCTCATCTCGAGGACATGAGATGAGTCATTGAAAACATTCTCTTAGAAGCCTGGAGGTGACCTATGGGGCTGCAGGAGGCTGAATCCTGTGTAGCAGCCAGCTTGTACCCAGCACCTTTGAGCTGACAAGCCTCTTGAAACCGTGGTTCTGCCCTCTGTGCAGAGGGCTTGGCTAATCCTGAGCTGTTCTGGTGAGCTCCCAGGGGAGCTGCTGGTGAGCTATGGGGACAGTTGTGCCTCAGACAGCCTAAATTCTGTTGAGACCCTGAGCCAAATGTTTCCTGCTGACTGCTCTGAAGCAGCCTCCAGTCAGTACTTGAAGCTCTTCACTCTGTGCTTCAGAAGCATTGAACTCTACTTGGTGATGGCATCTCTGTGCACAGAAGGTCATTGGGCTGTCTGCAGCAGGATCCATGATCTGGAGACAGGGTAAGCTGGGGAAAGACTGGAGGCCTGGCATGTCTCACCCCAGATAGGTCACAGACCTGATGTGCTGGTGCAGATGGCCACCTGAGTGCTCCTTGCATTGCTGTCACCAAGATGTATCTGAATGTCCCCAGCAGAGCTGCTCTGGTGCTGGCTTTGTCCCTTTCCATTACTGCTGGCGTCACAGCTGCCAAACCAGCTTTAATAACTCCTCTGCCTTTTGCTGTGAGGGATGTGCAATCTGGGATCTGGTCACCCATCAGTGGCTCAGCTGGTGGCTCCCCTCTCTCCCTTGCAGTGTGCAGACCCACACCTGCAAGACCTGTCCTTTCCCAAGCCCCACCACCCACAGCATTAGCAGCATACTCCCAATGTCACCACTGCCTGTCACTTTGCTATATGGTGAGCTGCAGACAGTTTATTTCAGCAGGAATTTGGGCTTTAAAACCTTCAGGAGACTGGAGTTATCACAGAAGATGTACCCCCCTCGATGAGTACATCATTCAGTCATTAGAGCTAGAGGATGGAAAAGGAAATGCCAGCTCAGGGATGTAATTTGGCTCCATGGAGATATCTAAGCCTTGTCTGTGTTAATACTTGCAGTAATAGGTATTAAATTGGCTCATGTAGGTGCAGCCCTGAAGGGCAAGAAAACAACTTCCCATCTCCTTTTTAGCCTCTCTCTTTTCAAGTCAGCCTTTCTTCAGACTTCAGGCATAGTGTGTCTTTACTGCAGTTGATGTTATGCTTGGAGGTCCTCACTCCCATGGCATCTTTGTGTGCATGTTTATGGAGGGAGACCCACAGGGAAGAGTTTGAAATCTGTGTGGACATGACAGGAAAAGGAACATTTCTTCATTCTTGCAAAGCCAGGGACTGCCTTGGGGTTGTGGGGAGGTGGCTGTGGTCGTCACTGCTCCTCTTTGCAGGTGGCTGTGGTCCTTACTGCTCCTCTTTGCACAGAGAGGTTTGGTGGTAGGATGTGCTGCATGAGAAGCAGCCCCCAAACCACATGGGTAATGTGTGACCAGTGCATGTTATCTATCTCCTCACCAGCGTGAGGTTACTTCAGCATGGCTGGCTATCAGATGCTTGGCTTAACCCACCAGTGTTTCTGGAGTAACATCCCATGGTAGAAAGAAAAGGCTTGTTGGTGGTCAGAGCCAGAATATGAACCTGCCTCCCCTGGTGTTTTGCCACAAAAGCCTCAGGAAACAGCTTTTCCAATCCAACGTATTCATCTCTGCTGCAATCTGTTCAGAGAAGGCTTTTATACAGACTTGCTGAATAACAAGTCCCTGTGTCACACACTCTTTGTCCACTGTCTTTGTAGGTGAGACAAACAGAAGTGGCATTTTTCTGCCACCTCTGAAAGAAAAACCTCCATGAGGTGCTGAGGTGTTGCTCAAGTGGCATCTCAGACAAGAGCTTCCTGGCAAGCCTGGCTCCTCAGTGCTTTGGGAGCCATGCTCCTGATCCAGAAGATCTCTGCAGCATCAGATGTTAGAAATAATGCTGGGAGGAAAAATATCACTGAGTCAATAGGAGTGAGCTGGATCAAGCTGTGTCCAATTCAGGAGATGAGTGAGCCTGACTCATGGTGGCATTTTTGCAATTGATGTGTCATTTTAAAATGCACCATTATTCAAATCCTCTTTCTTCCTCAGTCCTCTCTTTGCAGGAAAAATGGGCCCCACCTCCTTTGGGCACATCCAGAGGTGAACGTCCATCTCTGTTACAAATGGATTTGCATCTGGAGTCCTGCTGTGCCCAGATTAGAAGGTCTCCAAAGCACTGAAGTCTTTGGCCTCTCTTCTAGGTTGGGCCCACTTCCAAGGTAAATGCAAGTACTTGCAGACAAGCTGTGGAAGTGAAAGTCTTACCCACTCTGGGGAAGAGGAAAGAGCTCTGGAGAAATATTATTACAAATTCCTGGCCTGAATGACTGTTCTTGGCTTTTCTAGGGGCTGTATCTCCAGCAGGACAGCACTGAGTGATTTCAGAGGGGCTTTAACAGCCAGACTAGGATGTCAGATATTCTTCCTAGCAGGACTTCATTCTGAGGAAATCTTTAATTGCTGCCTTTCCATTTTTTGGTGAACAATAGGAAACCTTGAGCCATCTTACCTCCACTGTGTGTCAGCTGAAAAGAAAATTTCCACACCTGAACTGTCCCTGCTTCCCAATGTGACTTTGAAAGAGCTGTTTGCTCTGTGTTAGGAGGGCAGAGTTCTGCTGGTGGCTCAGAGCATGGATGAAGAATCCCAGTTGTAGTCTGTGCTTCATTAGCACAACCACCAAGGTACCTGAGGCCCTTTTATTGCCCTAATCTAGGCTAAGGACATTGCCCTAATCTAGGCTGGAGATGGCTGAGTGAGGATCTGATCAATGTTTACAAATACCTTAAGGGTGGATGTCAAGAAGATGAGGTCAGTCTCTTTTCACTGGCACCCTGTGATAGGACCAGGGGTGATGGATGCAAACTGGAACACAGAAACTTCTGCCACAACATGAAGAAAAACTTCTTTCCTGAGAGGGTGCTGGAACCCTGGAGCAGGCTGCCCAGAGAGGTTTTGGACTCTCCTTCTCTAGAAACTTTCAAGGGTGCATTCCTGTGTGGCCTGCCCTAGGTGATCCTGCTTTGGCAGGAGGGTTGGACTTGATGATCTCCAGAGGTTCCTTCCAACCTCTACCTTTCTGTGATTCTATTATTCTTATTTTTAATTACTCTGTTAAATGGTTTTAGGTCATCATGAAAGAGAAAAGCAACAGATTTGGTCCTTTCTGCAATGAAGTCTGCATCAATAATCCCTGATGTTTGTGCATATGGTGAATCAAAGTGATTTGGCCTGCTCTGGGAAACAGATTCTGTATTCATCTCCCCCTCACCTGTAAACTAGGTGGAGGAAAAAAAAAAAAGAGATCCACAAACACACCAACTATTTAATGCTTTTCCCCTAAATAAAACAATAAAAGCAAACCCAAAACAAACCCAACCTGTCTCCATGGTCCTATTACCTCCTCTGATTAAGTATGTTTTCATGCTGTGCTTTTTTTCTTTCCTTCTTTTTTTTTTTTCTTCCTTTTGTGCCCACAGTCAATAACAATTTAAATGATACTCTTTGATGCCCTTTGTTCACATCATTTATTTCCATCTCTTTATCTGATTTTGCCAACAGGACCTAATTTGAAAGAGGCTGCAGTTCAGCGGCAGGAGGGATTTAAACACTGTTAAGACTGACATTTTCCCTCATCTCACATCCCATGGGGTACCTGATTGCAAATTTATAATACACCAGAGGTCTTGCCATCAGAAGATACAGACTTACAGTAACAGCAACTCATTTAGAAAGAGATCTCCAGTGCATCAGTGTCTGGGGCTGGTTTACACAGACTAATTAATCCTTATTTGACCTGAATTAACTCTTAATCTGTGTGAAATGAAAGAGCTTTACTGGGATACAGAAAATTTGAAAAGATGGAAAATCCTTTTGGAACAGGAGGTTTGTGCAGCTGAGTGACTCGTGGATTAAAATGCTTGCTGGCTGCTGCTGTGGAAAATCGGCCACTTCGTTTTTTCATTCCCACCCCTCTCTTACCAGAAAATACAGGAGAGGGACAGACTTTTTTTTTTGCCACCACAGTTGCTCTCCCTTGGTAAGTGGTGCAGAAGCAGAGCAGAACAGTCACCCCTGCTGGTTCCCACTGATATCATGGGTTTGTCAAAGAAATCTACAGGATGGCTCAGGGAATCATTTTGGAGCAGATCTTCTTCTTCATGTCCCCAGGTGAGAGATGACTTTTCTTCTTGGGAGCAGTTGCCTTAGCAGAGACTGCAGACATGGGCCATAAACATATACAGAAGGATCACAACAGATGTTCCTTATGCAGCCTTCTCAAAAGAGAGGAAATATCCCCACACCATATCTTTGTGACAGGTGAACCAAGGAATCTGTTCTCCTGGGAAAGAGGGATGTGTACAGTTGGGGGAAAAAAAAAATCTTTCAGGCTCAGAAGTTGCTTTACTAGGTTAGGTAGATGACAAGGTTGATCAGATGTCTTCTTGCACCTCAAAGGACACTGATAGAGCACAGGATGAGCAAATGGCTCATTCAAGATGATCTCAAGAACATCAAGGGATGAACACAGGGCTGGCTACAGCATACCCTGGTGAAGGGGCTAAGTGGGATGTGCTGGGTTAGAGGTAGGATTTGGAAACCAGAGCTGGAGCCAGGACAAGCCAAGGCCACCCTGAATGTGAGTGGACTTCCACTGCTGAGCCCTGGGGTGATCTTGGTTGGTGTTCATTGATATGTTAAGGGCTAGCCTAGGACTTTTGGAAGCTGTGAATGAATGGCTGGAGAAGGTTGGATCAACATAGGTAACCAGTTTTTTTAATTAGATTCTGTGGCATGCTATGCCAAATGCTCCTGCTTTTGGAGATGGAGGCTCCCTCAGAGCTCATCCCTGTTTTGCTCAGACCTTTATGTATTTCACTGTAAAGACACTCATGAGATGCTTGGGGGAGACCAGAATATTGTCTCTAATATGCTGATGAGCCAACTGGGTCAGATGTGACACTTTCCCCAGTGCCAGGAAGGCAGCAACTTACCTTTCTCCTCTGTTCTTGATGCACTTTTCTCTTTTCCCCCAACCCTGCTGACCTATTACTTACTCTGTTTGAAACTCCAGCCACTATGGGTCCACCACACCTTATTTAAATATCTGAAAACAAAGGGCAGGAGCCTTATATCCTATTCCTGAGGTGTGGACTGGTCTGAAGTCACACAAGATAGATATCTGAGGGAGAAGCATGGTGTGAGCCCCAGTCTGCTGTATGGCAGGACCTTCCCTCCTGTCCTTGGCCATCTTGCTGTGAATGCATCATTATTGCATTAAATGTCCCCTGCCCCAGCCACAGCAAAGAGCTCCTTCAAAAGATGCTCCCACATTCCACAGAATAAATGTCACCCTCTCAAATCAGCAAGCTCTGGAAGGCTTGAGGTAACTGTTTAAAGGTTATCCCACGCTTCTTGGATCTCCTCTTTTCAATTACCCCCCACTTGTTGGCTTTGAAGTCTTTAGCATGGAAAATAAATCATAGCTCAGCGTGCTGTTCCATCACTCAGTAATGCCTGATGTGACAGTCTCAGCAGATGACAAGATTATAGTGATAAGGGTCTGGGTTTAAAATGTTTACCATTTCCCAGTTGGATCTTTGACCTCGGACTGCATTAATGTTGTGCCATTTTTAGATCTGATGCCAATCTCTGTCTTGCAACGTATCATCATTTTAATGCCTGCTCTGCACTCTGAATTATGGTAATTTATTGTAATAGTGTGATTTGACCTTTTCAGTATTGCCTGTTTTTATTGGCTAGACGTTTTGGCCCTTTCCCCAGAGGTTAGTGGGATGTTGGGGGAAGCAAAGGCTGCCAGGGAGCCTATCGAAGCAGGCGGTGCTGAAAAGGGCAAAGCACAAGAGCATGCTGCTAATTCAGGGGCTGGGGAACACATGGCAGTTTAAAGGTGGTGTTTGTGACAACCAGCACCCCAAGAACAGAGGTGACATCTTGTCAGTCTTGGAGGTGAAAGGGCACCTTCAGGAATGGCTGGAGAGATGTGAAGGGCCTTGAACACAAGTCTGAGGAATGGCTGAAGAAACTGGGATCTAGAGAGCCTGAATGAGCAGACCTCATTGTCCTCTAAAATTGCCTCAGATGAGGTTGGAGCAAGGTGGAAACTGGTCTCTTCTCCCTAGAAACATGCTGCCTTTCTATGAGCAGCCAGCTTCAGCCTTTGCTCTCCAGAAGAGAGGAAGAAGTGCAGAGGTGGGCTGGGACTTGACCCCTCCAAGAGGCAGTTTGAAACTTCTGATAATAAGAGCTCAGACAAACACGGATGTGCTCCAGCCCCAGGATCTGCTCCTGCCCCCCTGGCAGTCGCTCTTACAAAGCTTTGATGGAAAAGAAGTACAGAAAAACAAAGAGGTAAAGCAGATGCTGAGAACTGCTTGCCCTGAAAGTGAGGGATAGGTGTTATTCAGGCTGCTCAGCTGGTTTGAAACATGGCAAATGGAACTTTCAGTTACTGGCAGCTGCTCTGTAGGTCCTTATCACTGGCCTCATAGCTGGCCAGTTTGTACCTGGAGTATTGTGTCCAGTTCTGGGCTCCCCAGTTGAAGACAGACAGGAAACTACTGGAGAGAGTGGAGTGGAGGCTACACAGATTCAGGACTGGAGCATCTCTTTTATGAAGAGAGGCTGAGACACCTGGGGCTCTTTGTCCTGGAAAAGAGAAGACTGAGAGGAAAGCTTCTCAATGCTGTTCAATAGCTAAAGGGGATAGTGCCAGAGTCTTTTCACTGGTGCTCAGTGACAGGACAAGGGGCAATAGGCACAAACTAGAACACAATAGGTTTCACTTGAACTTAAGGAGAAACTCCTTTACTTCAAGTGTGCCAGAGCCCTTGAACAGGCTGCCCAGAGAGGCTGTGGAGTCCTTGTTTCTGGAGACTTTCCAAACCCACCTGGGGTTCCTGTGCAGCCTGGCCTAGGTGATCCTGCATTAGCAGAGGGGTCAGAGTAGATGATCTCCAGAGGTCCCTTCCAACCCCTAAGATTCTGAGATTCTAAAGGAAGGCTAATTAAAATACAGCAAATACAAACTGACAACATCATTGCCTGTTGGAACAGAAGCTAAACCAGAAGTGGTTACTCTTGAGTCCTCAGCCTTCTGAACAGTCTTTGGGGGGAAAAAAAAAATCCACAAAGTGTGATCTTTATTGTAGGTTTTCAAACCTTTCAGCCAATTCTATGAGGTACAGCCAGAAGTACACATGCATGAGATGCCTGCTTTGTACATCTCATCGCCTTCATTAGTTTGATGTGCAAATGGTCAGCTAGAAAATCCTTCTATCTGCAGTGGGTGGTTTCAAACAACTACTCACTGCTCCACCACACACATAGGCGTACAGCTCTCTGAACACATTGTGTACGCTGGGGCCTTTGAAAGCAACTCCTTTTAAGTCTCCACTCAGCTCCTGCTCCTGAACTGGGATTTTGCAGAAACATTTTGAAATAATTGTTTCACCATTTTCATGCTTGTTTTTTTTTAAAGCAGATCATCCTCTGTGATCATGGACAATGGCAATGATTGTTCAGTGGTCCCTTGCTCTAATCGAGTCAATTTGCTTTGCTGGGATTTCCTTCTCCCCTGTATTCAGCACTCAGTGCGAGGACCAAACAGAGTGAAGCAGATCTAATTAACTTCTCTCAAGGGTATTGACTGCCTGCAAAGGAAGAGGAAAGCAACAAGGAATCTGTTATGACAGCCTATTCATTGCCAGCTCGCCCACAGTAGTACATCTTCCTCTTGCAACACCAGGGTTCACATACATTTCCTCATTTGCTTGTGTTTCCTGTTGCATAAAGGCACCAGAGGCTGTGTGAACTCCTATGGTTTCTGAAGACAGGTAGTTAAGAGGAAATAAAGCAAAGCTGCTGTGTATAAACAGTGGAAATTAGAAATTCTTAATTAGCCTCCGTTCATTGGGAGGGTAAGAAGTGCAGTGTGAATAGGTTGGTGTGTTGCCTGCACTCATTTAAGGGGTACCTGTGTGCACATACAGGAAACGAGCCTGACTGAAGATCAAGTGCTAGCTTCATCTCCCTCTGGGAATAGCAAGGATCTTCTCAGCCATGCAAGGCAAGCCCAAAGTCTGGAAAATGGTGTAAACACAAGAAGCTGGTGCAATACTGGGTCTGGCAGCAAGCTTCAGCAGGGAGCCCCTGATGCTACTGATGGAGTGGGTGCAGGGAAGGCTGGCTGGCTGGACAGGGACCCACCACCAGCAGCTCACCTGAAGATGCTGACACAGCAGTCTCCTGTGTTTCTATCCACTTGGCTTTGAATGTTACTGAAGACCAGAAGTTCTTATTAGTGTAATTTATAAACCAGCAGCTGAGCTGGATAGATCAAAATGCCCCTTCAAGTGCCATGGTGATAAGAACACTACTGGACAGCTGGATAGTACCTGTGGTGAGGCAGGCAGCATGGAAAAAAACATTCAGATCCTGGGAAAACACTCAGACCAAGAGTTTTCTCAAAGGGCAAATGAAAATAGCTAGAGATCATCCTCCACCACTTTTCCTAAAGAAATGCAAACCATATTTGCCACCTGCAAAGTGGTTTATGGTTCTCACCTCATTCTTACTTCTTTGATAGCTTCTGCAGCTCAGCCTACAAAGAGAGCTATGGTGGGGCAGCCCTGCCTCTGAGTACCATAAAGGCTGAGTTGTGACCCTGAGATGGTTTAGCAACAAGAGTAACTGATGCTGGGCAGAAGCATTGGGAGAAGGCTGGTAAAATGGTGCTGAAGCACTAAACAGCTGCTGTGCTCCCTTCCCCTCTGCTGGAGTGAGGGAATTCACACACACTGCTAGGAGCAGCTGCTCACACTCGTGTGTTTACAGCCTGCTTTGCCTCCTTTCAGGTGAGTGGTGCTAAATCCATCTTAGATCCTTACAACAGCAATAGTTACTAAATGTAATCATTACCTGTATGCTAATGAATTCCTTATTTGCATTCAAATAGATTCAGTTCAATATGTTTTGCCACTGCACTTAATAAACAGAGCAAAAGGTGCTTTATAGGCCAGGGCTG
The DNA here is from genome assembly GCF_027791375.1 of Indicator indicator. Taxonomy (NCBI): domain Eukaryota; kingdom Metazoa; phylum Chordata; class Aves; order Piciformes; family Indicatoridae; genus Indicator; species Indicator indicator. The sequence continues at coordinate 8,255,748 of NC_072039.1, forward strand.
TGCTTTTGTCAGCTTTCCACTGCAGTCATTAATTAAATCATTAAATAATGAATGGATTGGCTCAGCTCTATTCAATGACAATCTTCAGCCCTACACACACTGTAATTTTTGCTGCCTGTGCTGGGAGCATGCATGCTTCTCTCTTAGCAGGCATCAGAGCTGGGTGAGGTGCTGAGCAAAGCTGGGGTGTGCTGCATGGCAGAGCAGAGGCTTGACACTGCTGTATGGTGAGCTCAGTGCCTGGGTAGCACACAGAGCTGCAGCCCTGCTCCTCAGACTCTCTTTTAATAAGAGTTTTGCCCCAAGCAACCCTTTGGATGCTTTTTCCCCTATAAGGAAGTTAAATCCTAACACCAGAAACAGCACATTGGAGAATCATAGTTCTTCCTTTGTTGCCACTAAATGCAACAAGGTTGTCAGAGACCAGCACAATGTGGAGATTTCTTGTGAATGTCTTATGAGATGCTTGGCCTGTCCTTGCCTCAGATGCCCTTTTGGGTGAAGCAACATGAGCAGGACTTCACAGGAGGGTTACACAGAGACATCAGTGTTTCCAAGACACTCCTGTAGGGAGGTATGCTGCAGCAAGGCTAACAAATTAAACCTGTGTCCAGGGCTGCTTCAGGGTGCAAAAGCTGACAGGCAAGGGACCAAGTGTGTGTCTACAGCCTGAAAAATGGGATGGTGAGTGTGGCATGCCTGATGGGGAAGGGAACTGTGACCTGCCAGCTCCAGAGGTGCCAAGGCACTGGAAGCACACTGAGTGGTACCACACCAGGAACCACTCTAAAAGCTTGACCAGATATGGCTAAACCTAAGTGTTCAGTGACATTCCTATCCCTGCTCACCTACTACTGTGAAAGGGCCCCAAGGGTGCAGACTGATGGAAATCTGGGTACCAAAATTCCCCTTGGCCCCTTAGATTCTCCCAGCTTCACAGCTACAGACAGGAATCCTTTTGGCTCAGGCCATAATCAGTAAAAGGCTGACGAAGCAAAACCTGCCTGGGAGGAGACTAGTTCAGCAAAGGTACATTTTAGAGAGCAAAACAGTAATTTTTAGGACAACAGTCCCCCTCAGGAGCCCTGCCATCTCCTGCTGGGTGAGTGAGAGCAGTACTTGGTGCTTGCTGGGCTGTCTCACTTGGACATCGTGCTGCTGTTAGCATCTTTCAGTGCTTTGTAAAATACTTGGGGATGAATTGGCAGGGGGAAAGATGTTTCTTAAAATGAAACTCTCCTGAATCTATGCCTTAGAAAAGCTTCATTAATTAAATTGTAGTTGCCAGCAGAGAGGGTATTTTTGCTGGCAGTTAAATGGCTGGAGGATCTGAGGGCCCCAGGCAAAGCCAAAGGTATTTGATCCAGCAAGATGTTAACTGCCAGGAAATATCCCCACAAGCCAGTGTTATTGCTTTAATATGCTTAATAAAATGTTCTGGGTTTCCTCTGGCACTGCAGGCACTGGGAAGGCTTGAAGACAGCATCCAGCTGGTCCTGCATCTACTTCAGCTTGGCAGGCATAGCGAGCAGGAGGTGCAGGGTACTGTGACCCTTTAGCCTGTCCGGTTGGACATGCTGCATAACCCAATGCATTTCCATCCAGAGCAATGGGGAGGCAGGCCAGAGGAAACCAGTGTTTACTCAGCCTCTTAACACCTCTAAGTCCACCAAAGTGGAGTTTCTGAGGCCAAATCCAGGGTGCAGTTGAGCAGAAAAATGTCTGCTCTTGCAATTGGTGTTCCTTGCCTTTTGCTCTCTGCACACCGTCTTTGCTGTGATGCCATCAGGTTGTTTGGTTGATGCCAGCCACAGAGAGCAAACAAAAGCATACTTTGCAACCCATCATAAATCAATGTTGTGAGATAGGTACAACTGTAATCTCTGTTAGGAACTGGGCTAGGACCACATGGCAAGCCAGCAGCAGAACTGGTTGTAGCCAGGTGGGGGTTGGTCTCTTCTCCCAGGCAACCAGTGACAGAATGAGAGGACACAGTCTCAAGCTGTGCCAGGGGAGGTTTAGGCTGGATGTTGGAAAAAATACTTCACAGAAAGAGAGATTGGCCATTGGAATGGGCTGCCCAGAGAGGTGGTGGAGTCACCATCCCTGGAAGTGTTTAAAACGAGACTGAACAAGGCATGGCTTAGTTGATTAGATGGTGTTGGGTGATAAGTTGGACTTGATGATCTCAAGGGTCTTTTCTAACCTGGTTGATTCTGTGATTCTGTAACTCCTGAATTAACTCAGGCGTGCAAAGAAACTCTCTGCCACTTTGTGGGGAAGGAGGACTGTGAGATTCAGATGGATCCAAGCTTTTCCCAGACATCTTCTACAGTGCTGATACCTCCCTTTCCCTGCAAAATGGGTTTAAAAAAACAGTGTATTTCTCCAAGTGTTGCTCCTCTCCTCCCTTCAGAGGACAAATTCCATCAGAGAAGGTGTCTAGGTCTGACCCTGGATCACTGGTTGTACTGAGCACAGTGTGACACCACTCTCCCCCCTGCACCCCACATCTTGCAGCCTGAAGCTGCAAGCCTGGAGCCCAAACAACTTTTCCCTGGGACTGTTTCAGACAATAGCAGCACCGTGTGAGAGCAGGTTTGATCAACCCAAAGCACACCAGAATTAATGACTCCCTTAATAAAGGTGAGTGAGATCATCACTCTTGGCTTAATTTTTCCTTTTAATTGCCTTTTACATGTACAAGTAATGATCAGCTGCTTAAATGTCTCTAGAGCCAACACTTAAGGATGTGTTCAAATCTCTCACTCTCCAGTGACTGAATGGCAGTGTCACTTCAGAGAGAGTTTTAGCACATTCCTGGACCAAAAGGAGAGGCTTCTTGCAGGACCAGCTCTAGCACTCTATCAAGACTCCTGAAATGGGTCAAGTCCTGTTAAAACAAGAAGCAGTTGGTCCAGTTGCTGAGTGCTCAGTGCAGACTGTGGGCAGACATTATGTGAGGGCTTGAAGAAAAAGGCAAATGTCTCTGCACCTGTCTGTATAGTCCGTGTTGAAACTTCACCTTCACAAAGCTCCAGGCACACCTTAAGAGATTCCTGGGATTTCCAAACAATCTTTAAAGAGAAACCACCAGATTATGGACTACAGCTTTGTTGCCCATTGTTCCCCAGAAGGATTTCTACACACTGAGAGTTTTCCATTTGCCCAGTCCATCCCATCATAAACATCAGAAGCAGCTTCAGATGTCATTGAGACATTACTTAGATATATGAGAGCCTAAATGTAAATGAAACTCAATGGGATTTTAATTCCTAAATTCCTGTATCAATTAAAATAAAAATAAAATAAAAAGAAAAATAAAAAGAAAAAAGAAAAATAAAAAGAAAAAAGAAAAAGAAAAAGAAAAAGAAAAAGAAAAAGAAAAAGAAAAAGAAAAAGAAAAAGAAAAAGAAAAAGAAAAAGAAAAAGAAAAAAAGAAAAAGAAAAAGGAAAAAGGAAAAGGAAAAGGAAGGAAAAGGAAAGGAAAAGGAAAAGGAAAAGGAAAAGGAAAAGGAAAAGGAAAAGGAAAAGGAAAAGGAAAAGGAAAAGGAAAAGGAAAAGGAAAAGGAAAAGGAAAGAAGGAGAAGGAGAAGGAGAAGGAAAAGGAAAAGGAAAAGGAAAAGGAAAAGGAAAAGGAAAAGGAAAAGGAAAAGGAAAAGGAAAAGGAAAAGGAAAAGGAAAAGGAAAAAGGAAAAGGAAAAGGAAAAGAAAATAAAAAGAAAAAGAAAAAGAAAAAGAAGAAAAAGGAAAAAGGAAAAGGGAAAAGGAGAAGGAGAAGGAGAAGGAGAAGGAAAAGGAAAAGGAAAAGGAAAAGGAAAAGGAAAAGGAAAAGGAAAAGGAAAAGGAAAAGGAAAAGGAAAAGGAAAAGAAAAAGAAAAAGAAAAAGAAAAAGAAAAAGAAAAAAGAAAAAGGAAAAGAAAGAAGAAAAATAAAAAAGAGGTTTAGGCTGTAAAAATCACACTCTGAAAACCATTTTTCTCCCTCAGATGTTGCTCATGTGCAGCAAGTAGAGTTCCCCATGTCCAGCTGTGTTTCTACTGACCTCACCAGTAAAATGATGGTTTGAGGGGAGAGATAAGATTTATCCCATCACTTGGCCCCACTATAATTCATAAACTGTATGTGGATGTGCAGACCCTGAACCTGCTGCCCTGAGGTGACCTCCAGCTCCCAGCTCCATCCCCACACCAGGAGGAGGAGGTGAGCGCAGCTGTAGGTAACTCCGGAGCGAGTGCTGCTTTGAGCTGGTGCTGGGAAAGGCTGAGAGGTTTGAGGCATTATTGTCAGTGTGTTGACTTCTTCCTCCTGCTGTATGAAAAATTGATTTACTGTAGCTGCAAAGAATTTGCAATGGACTTACACACGTGTAATTGGTTGGAGCACTCTCTGAGAGACCCAGCAGCCCCTCTCATGGTGCCCTGCCACGTGCCTGTGTTTGCAGTAGCAGATGCAGAGATCACAGAATGGTTTAGATTGGAAATGACCTTCAAGATCATTGAATTCAACTGTTAACCCAACCCTGCCAGCACACCACTAAACCACGTCCCTCAGCACCACATCTTCTAAACACCTCCAGGGATGGTGACCCCACCACTTCCCTGGGTAGCCCGCTCCAGGGCTTGACAACCCTTTGGGTGAAGAAGTTTTTCCTAATCTCCAATCTAAACCCCACCCTGAGGCCATTTTCTTTTGCCCTATCACTTCTTGTGCTCACGTTCAGCAAGCTGCCCCAGTACAGGCAGGGATTTCACCCCTTGGTTTCCACAGCTCAGCACACTAAAAGCAGTGGGGGGGCTGCCTGCATTTGCTCTGGGAGGCTGATGCATCCCAGCTGGGTCCCTGCACCACGCCAGGTCCGCTGTGCACACAGGGGCCATGGGGTTGGGATCTGGGGGTATCTGGCAGCCCAGGCTGTGTGACATCTGGAAAACCAAGAGTTCACCACCCAAAGTGGGACTCTGCAGGTCTGGGATTTGAATCCTTGTCTGTGACCTCTCAGGGCAAGGTCTGTGAGGGAGTAATCTTTCCCTCCTCTGCTTTTGTAATCTTGTCGGTGCTTTGCTGGGGCTGTGGCAGCTGAAGTGCTGACAGTTTGGGAAGGCTGCATTCTTCTGGGAGGAAAAACTGGGAAAACAGTTACATCTGTGAAGTCTCCAGCCTATCTCAGCTGCCAAAAGTTCTAAGTAACAAAACTGCAACACACACTGGTTTCAGATGCCGTGGGCTTCAGAGGCTGGAAAAGGAGCCTCCTCCCACCACGGCTTGTGTGACAGCCTCCGTGTAAATGAAACAAGCTCGGGTGCAAGGCAAGATTTCTGGGTCTTGTGTCCATTTTGGTGTAAAAGACCACATGAGATGTTGGATAAGAGAGAGGATTCAGGTGATTAGGGAGTTTTTGGAGATGCAGAGATCTTCTGCTCCTCCCAAGGATCCCCTGGGGCAGCCCTGCTAGTGCCTGGCAGTTGGAAGTGTCTGAGCTTTGCTTTCCAACAATGATGTGGATATTGCACAGATTTAGCCCGTGGTCCATTGAGGTTCATTTTGCACCACCTCAACCCCAGCCCTTTCCTTTCTTTGTCAGTCAGTGGATGCTCTGACCCTTGTCAGTGAACAGGAGACCTCAATGGCTATTTATTGTTATTTAATGCTGCCTTTCTTGGCTTTTTCTTTTCTCCCTGTTTATCTTTCTGCCATTTAGTGCCCCATGTTGAAGAAGTCCTTGATGTGTTGTCAAATCCCTCCAAGATATATTTGATTGAAATGTGTATTGCTTGTCTGAGTGAACCTGGCTGACAGGGAAAGGCTTTCTTGCTCTCCAAAGAAACACAACAGCTGCCTTGTTCTGCTCTCTGCCTTTCCAGCAGAACTCAAATGAATTGCTTAATTTCAAGCAAATTTGATAATAAGGTTGAGGTGTCAAAAGTGATTACATTCCAGAGCAGCATGGCACTTTATTTATTTAACTAGGGAGATCATGTTTGGCTTTTATTTATTTATTTTCCTCCAAAGAAGGAGGCTGGGAACTAGTCTGCAGTTGATCTCCTTGCAGATCTCCACAGGGGACTGTCTGTCCCCTGTGTCCTGGCAAGGCAAAACTAATATCAGCAGGTCCAGGACCCAGAGAAACATCCACAAAAAAACATTGTCTGGGCCCCCTTTCTTTTCCTGACCACTGAGGTGTTATTCTGCAAATGACCTTTGCAACCCTCCCTTATGATTTTAAGTTGCTCTGACCACGTGTGAAGCAGTGGTATTAGTAATAATACTATTCACACCAGAGTCTCCTGGGCAGCTGAATGACAGTATGAATGTGGATTAATATTCCTTAGCCACAAGGGACTTAGGAAGAAGCTGATGGAAGCACAGCTCATGAAATTAATAATCACCACCCACTTGGAGGAAAAGGAATTGGATTATAGGGACTCCAAAATTCATAGCATCCTGGGCAGGCAGAGGCTGTTGAAATATTCATTGGGCTCAGCTAACCTAAGACAGTAAGAAGCAGGAGAGGTGTGATGCATCATGTAGCCACAGGCCATGCTGAGCTGCCTTTTGTGGCCATGGGGCTGGTGTTTGGGAGCCACCTCCTTGCTGTGCAGCAGCAGAGTGGCACTAATTGGGCAGAGAAACACAGTTATTGGCAGGAATATGGATATCCACTGACAAGTGCTGCCAGGTATTGTGATGCACAGCATAAATAAAGCAGCACAGGATGGTCTTGGGCTAAAGCATGGGGAAACTGAGGGAGAAGAACTCCTGGGGGCAGAAACATGTGCAGATGGGCAGAAACATGTGCAGATGTGCAGAAACATCTTGGTTAGAGTATTTCCACTGTGTGAAGCTCCAGCTGCTGTGAGGTACTGCTGCTGTGGGACAGGACAGGAGGTTGGATATGTGAGCTGGCTCCTGCACTCCCAAGAGCCATATTCTGATGGTGTCAGTGGGAGAAAATAACTGAACTTGCTCCCAAGCATGTGCAGCTGGTGAGAAGAAGAAAGAACCCACTGGTGTATCCCAGAGGGTCTCCCCAAAAGTAGCTGTAACCTCCCAGGACCTGCTAAATCCTGCAGAGCTGGAGACCTAAGGAAGGGCAACTGCCAAAATGCCTTTTGGGAGGGTGGGTGTGATGCCTCCTGCTGTCTGGGAGGGAGCTGGATTCAGTTTAACTGGATAAATGGCCTCCAAAAAACTCCTTTCAGGAGCTGTGCTGTCAGCTAGGTCCTGCAGGTGCTTCCTAAACCCACTGCAATCAGACACATCTGCCTGACATGGTGCGAGGGAGGAAAGAGGCACTGAGGACCCCAAACGAGGCCCTGGGCATAAATACATAAATGCACCTTACAAATCAAGCTTGGCACCATTATCAGCCATGGTCTGGAAAACCTGCTTTCACCAGGAAAGAGAAATCATGGTCCCTTAGCCCTGCTGGTGCCTCTGCAGGAGGACTTGTAGTGGGTGTGGGAAAGCTCAGATCCGAGAGCGCCACTGAACACGTCCCTGCCCTCTGCTTCCCCACAGGGGCTTTGAGAAGGCTCTAGACCAGAAACCAAAGCATGGCAGCTTTTTTTTTCCCTTCCTTTAATTCCTGTTCTGCCTCCTTTTGCCTCAGTGGCCAGTGTGTAGTGAGTGGGATAAAGGAGGCAGAGCCCTGTTTGAGTAAGCCCAATGCTTCAGGTCCATGCCTTCCTCTCTCACTGGTGGAAATGCCTTCTCCCAACAGAGCCAGGGATGGAATGTTCCTGTTCAAACCAATGCTCCTCTTGCCTGGTTCCAAAATCCTTATTTCTGGGCCATTTTCACCCATGTGTGACCAGCAAAATCCAAGGAGAGAAACAAGAGCTCCCTTTAAAAATCAGTTCCCTAGCAAACCTACATTTGGCATGAAGATGCTGTTCTTAGCTCAGAAGAGGTTCAGCAGGTCATGTTGGTTCTCTCTGTTTATGAACACATGCAGGCAGATGGGTGATGGGCTTCTGGTAAGGCACAGCACAGTCTCCACCCATTCCCTCCTCCATCCCTCTCTCCTGACACTTGGACAAAGGTGATAGCAGCTCCCATGCCAGGAAAATGAGGCATATCTCTGCTCCTCAGAGGCTGATGGGCCACCTTGAGAAGCAGCTGTGAGCCATATGCCATCCAATGCTGTGGAGGCAGTGTGCTTGCAAAAGTGCATACAGGAGAGCAGAGCCAGCACTGAATTAAATCAGTTATACTATTGAAGAGGGAGGAATTGACACTGTTAGAGTATGTCCAAGTCCTGCAAGGTCATGTGAGATGTGTGGTGAGCCTGTTGTGCTGCCAGCACACTGAATTACTCCTTGAGTGGGGATTTGAAAGGGTAGATCACTACAGGGGATGATTACTTAATCACTTGGAATTAAAGATCCCTCAGAAATACAACACTGCTCATTTAAAAACAAACTCAAAAAAAAAATTAAAAATATCCTAATTGTAAGTGCGTTTGCCACAGCTCTGCTCTCCTTCAAGAAAACCAGATGGTTTTGATTTAATCCTGCCCAGAGACAGCCAAAGTCTCTCAGTTGAAAACCTACAGTGGTCAGGGGTCAGCCCATCCTCCTTCCCTGGTGTGGTGAGTTTCTGGTGATGGCACATCCAGAAAGGCTTCCATTGCACTTGTAGAAGTTGGTCTAAACTCCAACTTCTTCTGTTCATCCACCCAGGCTGCACAAACTGGAGCTGAGCCCAGGCAAGTTTGCCAGTTCTCAGTGAATGGGTTTGCTTTGTTGTGTTGATAGCAGGGAAGGGAACTCTGGCTGTTACCCAGTGCATGTTTAAAATCAGCAGGAGCCTTTCAAGTGAAGCTAGGTGGGCATGTTGGTCCTGCTGTAGGTATCTCAGGAGACATCATGAAACATCTCAAGAGCAAGTGTGCAACAAGCTCCTATTGAGAGCTTTGGGAAAAAGAGTCCTAAGGCACCTGGAATGGTTTCCAGTGGGTGCCTGTTTCTGGGTTTGGGGTTTGTTTGTTTGTTTGTTTGTTTGTTTGCATTGATGGCATTAAGAAAGGCATCAAGAAAGGCATCCTAATGAGATTTGTGAGGCTGGTTTAAAAGAGAGAAGTTGCCTTGCCAACAAGACACATCTGCTACATATAAAAATCTGATGATGAAGGGGTAAGATGACAGCTTTGTATCCATAATGCTTTCATCCCAAGGTGCCTTTATGCAACTGCTAAATATTTAATTTCTTGTAACTTCCAGCCTTGGATATTTTCAGCAGGTGAGGATGCAGAAAGCCTTCTGCCCCGTATAGGTGGAATGGGAAGATGTCAGCATGGGGCAGACACAAACCACAGCCAGCACAGCTCTGTTCCCCAGCTCCTCTAATGCTTCCTGCTCTCATGACACTGTGGAGCTGAAAAGTGTTTTGTAGATGTAAGGTTTGGTTTAAACTCAGAGTTTACCTTTATAGCTGTCTTTGATTAGGAGCTGAACTTCTTGTGGAGAAGATGTTTTATGACCCCTTTTAATCAGAAGAGCTGTGATTTCCTTGGGGTAGGACTTGGACTGTTTTCCAGACCGGTGTGATTGAAGTCATGCAGGTCCCAAGTGTGGGGAGATCATCAGAAGTGAGGGCAGAGACTCAGCTCATCTTGTAGTCCTCTCCTGAATGGGTGGATGGCCCAAGAAAGGGCACTGGGAGACTTGCCTGTGGTCCCTGTCCAATTTTCCACTCTGTAAGCCCTGTCCCAGAGAGCAAACAAATGACTTGACCTGTATGCTGCAGCTGGTGAGAAAGGCAAGACTCATCCATTTGAACTGTGCTGGAAGCAGGAAAGAATTTCTTTTTCTCTGGCCTCTTTCCATTTAAGTTTCTGGGGAAAAAAAAAATTAAAAAAAAGGAGTTGAATTGCCAAAGTAGAAAATGCTACTGATGTGGCAGGTATATTATCTTCTTCAAAAATGGAAATTGCTTTCAAATTTCTTCAGCTTGAATACTGTGAGTTATAATACATTGCTTTTATTTATTGCTGGTGGACCAAAGGCTGGGGCTGAGGTTGACAAAGAGCCCCTGTGGAGTAGGATCTTCTGCCAGGGCTGTCTTGCAGCATCTGTAGTGCATGGGAGGAACAAGCAAGGTGGGATGTGGGTCCTCCTATCCAACATGACATGTCCATGCTAGGTGAGGGGATCATGTCCTGGGAATACTCACTGTGTCCTCGGCACTTACAGGTGATCAGTGGTGAACTCTGAGATAGCTAAATATGATGTGGATATTCAAAGTGAAATAAAACCCACTGCTGGCATGATTTGGAAGTCTTGGATCTCTCTGGAAGAATCCAGATATCCCTTTCCCTCCTTGGGTGCACCACTGAAACATCAACACTGCTCAGGTCCCTTCAGCTGCATACTACGAAACCACAGAGCCCTTAACCAAAGTATCACACAGAATCACAGAATCAGCCAGGTTGGAAGAGACCTTCAAGATCATCAAGTCAAACTGATCACCCAGCCCTAACTAGTCAACCAGACCATGGCACTAAGTGCCTCATCCAGGCTTTCCTTAAACACCTCCAGGGATGTCAACCCCACCACCTCCCCAGGCAGCCCGTTCCAATGGCCAATCTCTCTTGCTGGGAAGAACTTCTTTCTAAGATCAAGCCTAAACTTCCTCCTGCACAGCTTGAGACTGTGTCCTCTTGTTCCATTGCTAGTTGCCTGGGAGAAGAGACCAACCCCCACCTGGCTACAGCCTCCCTTCAGGTAGTTGTAGACAGCAATAAGTACTTCATTACTGGCCTTTGAAGTTTAATTGCATTCCTAGATAACCAAAATTATTCCCAGCTGCCTGCTGTGCCTGAGGGTGTCAACCAACAGCAGCTTGAGGTTTGTCACCTCCAGATTTCCTGCACTGTTCAGCACCAGGCTGAACCAGCACCAGTGGAGATGGGTGTCCAGGCTACAGGGTTTGGGGCTGGATGTGCAGAAGATCCCCGAAAGATATGGACATGGTATCCCCAAATCAGCCAGGCTATTGTACTCAGCAAGGAATGAGGATACCTGAGAGGCAGACATGCTTCTGCTGTCTCAGACCTTATGCTTTTTCAGAGCCATCTTGAACAGAAATGAGAGTGCTAATGTGGTTGAAGTGGGTATTATGGTTTATGAAGCTTTAAGTGAGGCTGGAGGCATGAACTGTAACACCCTTTCTCTGCTGCTGCAGAAGGGAAGGCAGGATGGTGAATTTTGGGTTCTGAGGGCATGAGCATGCAAGATAGTAAAAAAAAAAAAAAAACTCACAACCACTCCAAAAAAAAGCCCAAACCCAAACCATATGTGGCCCAGAGAAGCCAGGTGAACTTCCCTGTAGCACAGAAGTGGAGATCAGTGCTTCAGCTAGGTGGGAACCTAATCTCAGAGGGAAATGATCTGTCTTCCCCTCCAGCCCCTCCCACTGGTTTTTAAGCTGCAGGTAACTGCAATTAAGAGGCAAACTTCTGATCCTCCTTCTTATCCACACTGAAAGTTTAATGATATTTGACTTCTGTCTCCTTTAGCAGAGAAACTGCTCCTAATGGCTTTCAGGATATGGTTTAGTGGTCGTGGTAGTGTTAGGTTGATGGCTGGACTTCAGAGTATCACAGTGTCACAGTATATCAGAGGTTGGAAGGGATTTCAAGAGATCATCATGTCCAACCTACCTGCCAGAGCAGGATCACTTAGGGCAGTCTGCACAGGAACACATCCAGGTGGGTTCTGAAAGTCTCCCGAGAAGGACACTTGATCTCAGACATCTCTTCCAACCTTAATGATTCTTTACTTGTGACACTTGGCCAAATTTTTGGTGAATCCTGAAGAAAATCCAGCCATCTTCTTCAGCATCTGAGAGGATTTGGAATGGGAGCTTTCTTTTACATGAGCAGCAGTTCATTCTGTTATGATTTCTGACTCTTGCTGTTTCCTGAAGGAAAAACTCTGGGTGAAACTCCCCACAGCCAGCCAGAAAACGACATTCAGCTCTGCAGTGTCTTCTCAGTGTGAGCTTGTAACTAAGTCCTCAATACACCTGCTAGCTTAATATTTGTGAGTGAAAGCAAATTGTCAGTTGTCTAAAACACTTGTGCAAACAGCCTGAAAGAGCAGCATGCCAAGGAGCATTGCTTCCACATCCCACCTCTCCTTTGGGGATGCTGACACCTCTGCTTCATCACACACCTGAGCATTGCAGGAACCTTTGTAGGTCACAGCAACAACAGTTTAAAATCACTTAAAATTGTAAAACAAAGCAAAGAGACACAAACCAGGAACGCCAAAGTAATTAACACCAAATGCATCCTCGTTATGTCAGGGACTCTCTGGGTTAATGGTTGACTGACCCTCTTATGCTCCACTCTGTGCCTCCACTGGCCAGGCCAGGGTTTGGTTGCCCACTGCAGTGACAGGTCAGTCGTGCAGGACTTGGTTCATTTTGTAGATACTTTAGAAAACAGATTTGGGAGCAGGCTGTCCCACTCATGGAAATGAGCCCCTTCTTAAAGGTATGATAAGGGCATGTAGTCAGCCCTGGACAGCAACATCAATGAGTCCTAAGGCTGGTAGGGCACTGTGTATGCTATTGTTGCAAGGTAGTTGTGGACATCTCATCCCTGGAAGTGTTTGAGACCAGGCTGGATGAGGCTTCGAGCAACTTGGTCTGGTGGTAGCTGTCCCTGGCTGTGGAAGCAGGATTGGAACAAGATGACCTTTAAGGTCCCTTCCAACTCAAGCCAGTCTATGAAAATTGGAGTAAGCTCAGCCATGATATTGGCCAAGCGTCAGGCAATGTCAGTCTGCTTAGTGCCTTGTGAAAACCTCCTCTTTTCTGTAATAATTCTTCAGTTTCTTTCTGTTACCTGTCACATCACTGCTTCTTTTGGTGTGAAGCTGTGCTGACCCCACAGGAAAGGATCAGCTCATACCTCCAGCCATGTGCACTGGGGTTGCCGCACTGCCTTCGACATTTACAAAAGAGGTGTGGATGTGATGGAAAGTGTCCAGAGAAGGGCCATGAGGATGGTCAGAGGGCTGGAGCACCTCTTCTATGTGGACAGACTGAAGGAGTTGGGGCTATTCAGTCTAGAGAAGAGAAGGCTGAGAGGAAACCTTATTGTGGCCTTCCGGTATCTGAAGGGGGCTGCAAGAAAGCTGGGGAGGGACTTTTGAGGGTATCAGGGAGTGATAAGACTGGGGGGAAAGGAAAAGAAATAGAAATGGGTAGATTTAGATTGGATGTTAGGAAGAAGTTCTTCCCCATGAGGGTGGTGAGACACTGGAACAGGTTGCTCTGGGAGATGGTGGAAGCCTCATCCCTGGAGGTTTTTGCAGCCAGGCTGGATGTGGCTCTGGGCAACCTGATCTAGTGTGAGGTGTCCCTGCCCATGGCAGGGGGGTTGGAACTGGATGATCCTTGAGGTCCCTTCCAACCCTAACAATTCTGTGATTCTATGACATCCCTGAGCTGTCCATCCGTGGCTCTCCCAGCTAGCACATGAACAGTTAAGTGGCTCAAGCCTCCTGCTCAGGAAAGCACTTTGTTTGCCCTGAAGGAGGGCGAGAAAAAAAATCTGGAAAAAAGGACCTCTGGGAGACCTTGTAAAATTAAGCCAACATACCAAGCTGCTGAACAATGGTTGACATAGCAGGGCTCCCCTCCCTATCCCTCCCCCAGCTCCTATAGATCACAAACATATGCTCCCTGCATGCAGGCTCCCAGTCTTTTATTTCACCATGTTTCAGTCCCCGTCTATCGTCTCCTTTTTATTCCGCCTGTGACACAGAAGTTAATTTGAGAAAAGGGATAAAGTGTCACATTCTCTTGAGAAATGAACATGTAAATGGCCTGGAAGCAACATCATTTTCCTCTCTCTTCTTTCCTCTTCTTTTTTTTTTTTTTTTTTTCCTTCCCTATGAGGAAAGCAGCATTAAAACTGCACTCCTGATCCAGTCCGATAGCTGCTTGCATGGTGTCAGGGAGGATGGATGGGACAGTCATGGGGCAAAGCTCAGGGAAGGGGGTTTGGAAGTTGTCCTACCCCCATCCTAATGACTTGCACTGCTCAAAGAGGAGCTGCTGGGGCTGGGATGCAGTGCCCAGGCAGGTTGGTGTTTTGTCTGGCACAGCCCTACCCTGCCAGCAGTGGGTGATATGAAAGACCTGAACTGGCTGGATGCTCCTGCTACTGGTCCATCTGGGATGGGAGGTGGGAACATGGCCATGGCCATCCAGGCACAACAGATGCACTGGAGGATGGGGATGCATCAAAATGAGTACAGGGATGGGGCTAGTGGCAGTCCTCATCTTTTATGCTCTTTGAGGATGCAGCACATGATGCATGTACTGCAAAGGGTTAAAAATGGGTGGTTAAAGGGTGTCCCCTACCAGCCTCCTACCAGCAAGAATAGACAAAAATGAAAGGATTTTTATTGATTACTTTAGAAGGAGGGTTACTGTTTTGCAGTGACTTTTGGAAAGAGAGGGCAAGGCACATATCAGAGGCTCCAATTAGCAGAGAAAAATACACAGCTCTACAAAAAAAAAAATAACTCTCCCTTTGAAAGACTTCAACACTATAACAAAATATTAATGTTTAAAGATATTCCTTCTTAATATTTCAGGAAGCAATTGGAAGTCCCACAGTACAGTTCATTCTACTTTTTAAATGGAAATATTTAACTTGGAGCAACAGAACTCGCATTGGCTCCAAGATAAACTTTCCTTGGCAGTTGCAGCTCGTGCATAATGCTAAAAGCAGCTCCATCTTTGGGGTGGCATTTTTATATTCTTTTTTTTTTTTTTCTTTTAGCTCATCTCAGAAAGCCAAGCTCTGAGTTAAATGCAGGGCTCTGAACAGCTGCTATTTTGCCACAGAGTCCAGAAGTTTGCCTGCTGCTGGGGAGCAGGGAGAAGAGCTGTCTGGAGGGGGAGGCAGGATCCGTGCAGAAGGTCGGACTAATTAAATCTGGAGAAGCCACCAGAGAGCCTGATGTTTCTGCATATTATATCTTCAAAGCTTTCCCTTGTGCAGGGTGTGATAAGGAGAGGGTCATCTTGACACTTTCATCTTCTCCTGAAAGGGTGAGCCTGGAGCTAAATAAAGAAATAAATACATGTTGATTACACAGGGAGGGAGGGACAGAAATAGCTGCCTGTTCAAACAGCTAATGTGTCTCCCAGGGCTCTGTGTGCTCCTTCTGCTTATTAATAGTAGGATTTTGTATTATTGTTATAATTTTAATCTGCCAATCAAGTGCTGGAGTGCATGGACTCCTGCTTCCATGCCTCTGATGCGAGACAGCCTTCACCAGCCTTCACCAGCACTGCACATCCCCTCACCTTCTGCAGAAACATGGAAGTGGCAAAGCAAACACAGGCAGGGTGTGGGTCTTGTCTTGGTGTCAGGAATCTGTTGAAGGAAGTGCAGGAAGATCTGAGTTTCCGTGTCACAGTTTTTAAGTGACTCTTTCCTGCCCTTGGAAACCCTCAGCTCCAGACAGTTGTTTGTTGTTTGGGGTTTTTTGTTTGTTTGTTTGTTTTTTAACTGGGAACACTTAAAGTGTCTGAAAACCCAACCCTGCAGAGCATGATATTACAGATTTGGAAGTTTATAAGAGAAAATCTGACCAGAATGCTCAGGGAACCTCAGTACACATCAATGCAAGAGAGTCTGGGTGCAGCGCTCATCACCCTGCAGCAGCTATCCAAAAGCTGCCCCATGCTGTGGGAGAGCAAGGTTGGAGACATCCCTAAACCTCCAGCTGAAAGCTTCCAGTGGCAGAGGGTTTTTTCCTACAGATACTCTAGTGAATTTTTTGGGGTTTGTTTGGGGTTTTTGTTTGGTTGGGTTTGTTTGGTTTGGGGTTTTGGGGGGGGGTTGTTTTTTTGTTGTTGTGGTTTTTGGTTGCTTGCTTGCTTGCTTTGGGTTTTTTTTTTTGGTTCTGGATTGGTTTGGGTTTGGTTGGGTTTCTTTTTTTTTGGTTCTGGTTTGGTTTGGGTTTGGTTGGGTTTCTTTTTTTTTGATTCTGGTTTGGTTTGGGTTTGGTTGGGTTTTTTTTTAATCCTTAGAGACACAGTTGGCACTGGAGAAATTGAAGTGGATCCTGAAGTTGAAGGCTCATCTTTGAAGAGGTGTGTCCTGGTATGGTGCAAGAGGGCTGTGGCTGGAGAAAGCCACATTGACTCTAAACCCTTCACTGACAGTGAAGGTGGTGAAGGGTCTGGAGAACAAGTCTTCTGAGGAGAGGCAGAGGGATTGTTTAATCTAGAGGAGAGGAGGCTGAGGGGAGACCTTCAGGCTCTCTACAACTCCCTGAGAGAAGGTTGAAGTGAGATGAGTGTTGGTCTCTTCTCCCAAGTAACAAGTGATAGGACACCAGGAAATGGCCTCAGGTTGCACCAGCACAGATTGGTTATTAGGAACAATTTCTTTACTGAAAGAGTGCTCTTTACTGAAGAACAAAATAGAGTCGTTCCTGTTATTTACTGCAATAAAAGGAGAAAGAAGACACAGAGGTTTGCACTGTGATATGAGCAAATCTTTACCAACAGTTTGCTGCACCCCAGATCTTCTCAACAAGAGGACTTTGCCTTTTTTAGGGCTAATACAATATATAAGCCCTCAGTCTCAGGGGGTTACATCCAATGCTTACTGCTCCAGGCTTCATAATGAGTCCCAACAAGGCAGAAGGTGATGTCTTCAGCTCCTTCACTGCTTCCTGGATGGAGACACAGAGCTGTGGAGCTCTGCTTGAAGGCTGCTGGGCAGCTGGAATTCCCAGCAAAGTGAATAAATTCCTCTTTTTGAGCTCAGACATATAAATTTGGGAGTGGAAAATGAGGATATGTCTGGAGAAAGCCAGACATGCAGAAGGCATGGTTGACTTTCCATCTTGCTCTGGTCAGGTATGGCAGCATCAGCCATGGCTTTGCCAGTGCACCCTGCTTGTGTTGGTGGCTTGGAGGGCAGCGTAGGAGCATTGCTATGGACTTGCCCATTCCATAGCCTTGTCCCAAGGCACCTACAACTGTCCACTGCAGGATGTGATATCAGGCTGGATGGTAATTATAGAGTGAAATGTCAGCCTCATTCACAAGAGCATCATTACCCATTAGCTAATTAGACATTAGCCATTCCAGCACTGCTGTTAGTTGCTTTTTAAAAAGCCACTGGGTATTAGGAGAGAGAAACACTTTGAAATTGCACTTCTGATAGTAGGGTTGGAAGAGCAGAGAGTCCTCTGATGCTTTCAGCACATTAGAAAGCCATGACTGAGTCACAAATACCTCTTTTTTTTTTTTTTTTCCCCAGCTCATCAGTGAGGGAATGTGTGCACATTTCTGAATGTGTGCTGTGGAAAAGGACATGATTTCACACAGGCAGGGATGTGAACTTGCAGCAGCTCAGGGTCCCATTCAGCAGAATTAATGGGACCAGTGAAAAGCTTGGCAGGGACATTGTGCTTGACTGAGATCCACATTTCAACTGCAGTTTATAGATTTGGGTGTGGGAAAGTCTGCTTTCTGGGGATGACTTTTGAGTATTAATTGAAAAACCTGAACCTATGAAGATTGAAATTACTTTTGGTGGTTGCTCTAAATCTTCTCCCAATACTCTTGGGCTCACAGTTCACACATTCCCAGAGGTGAGATCCATTGCTGCCATTGCCTGTGTGGAAGATCAGCAGGATCCCCATCCCAGCATGGGCCAGTCTTTGTTTCTGGTAACTTCACAGTAAAACTCTGTGTTTCAACTTCATTCTGAGTAGCCCAAACAGGACAGGTCATAGGAGACTTTGTGTTTTCCTGCCTGTCTCGCACCACAGAGAAACATGTGAAGGCTGGCTTTGGAACTCCCTAAAAGTAAAACTAGCAATGATGGATGGGAGTAGAGAGCTCTTGGGAGGGCACGATTTGGCTGGGTTTCAGTCCTAGACTATCTAACCTATTCCCTTCAACACTAGATGCCTCAGCATGAGAGCTACCTGTGATCATTCTCACTGCTTTCTTGATTCAAGCATCATCTGCTGAAGATCATAGTCTCCAAAGGATGCTGCCATATCCTCATCCTCTCCATTTGCATGAGAACATAGGGCAGGAGGAAACTCTCCTTCAAGCATCTAGAGCAGAGGAGTGTTGTGGTGGAAAGTGGCTCTTCTCACAACAGAACAGGGGAAAGAAGGAGATCCATATTTATATAGATCTTTCATCTAGATGTAAACCTGGGGAATAAAGAGCAATTTTATGTACATTAGGTAAGGGAGCTATGTTCTCCTTTTAAATGAAGCAAAGATTAAATTGGTCCCCATAGGATGGCTCTTAATTCCTTCCATTTCTATATTCTCCTTTTATTATGCTTGTGTGATAGCCATGCTTTGTAAGGAAGACTGAACAGATAATGTAATCAAAGGAGGTCCACAGGAGTGATTTGCCTGAGTTATCAATGTTTCTGAAGCTACTTCCTGGGATATTTTATTTATATTTCTCCATCAATTCTTGACATTTCAGCTCCATGTTTAACAAGAGCCTGGGAGAAGCCCCTGTTCCTCTGCCTGCCACCCTAAGAGCGAAAGAACACTCTCCTGGCTGCCTCCTAACAGCTCCATTCACTCCAATCTTGCAGCATTACATTTCCATTTGGTGTATCTTTGTACCTCTCAGCCTGCAATTAAGAAGGAAATATAACCCAGGCACATTCTCCACGTTACAGCAGGGAGAAGACATTTTTATGGTAGGCAATAAAAGCATTGTAGCAGCCAGGTTTACCAGTGATGCTGAGCATTAATGGAACCCACAAGCTGCTCTGGGCTCACCAGCATCCAAAACCCAGAATCTCCCACACTGTCTGATACCTGTGGTCCTGGCCCCAGGGTGCTGGCAAGTCCCAGCTGCTTTTGGTCCATTGTATAGCAGATATTTATTCACATGTGGCGCAGAGGAGAGCTAAAAATGGATAACATGGACAGAAGTGCCTAGGTTCAAGTCTGGAGATGAAGAGAGATTCTATATGAGTGGGTTGTGTGCTTGGCTGGTGGTTTTGCAAGGCTTGTTCAGCTCCTTCACCATGCAACAGGCAAGGCTTTGCAGGGAGAAATGAAGGACATGAGTCCTTATTCCCAGCTTGTTGGCTATGATTGCTTTGCTCTGAAAGTGGTGTATTTAAAAGCAGAAGGTGTCTGGAACAACTGTGAGATTGAGTTCACAGTAATTTAAGGAGATAATGTACAGCAAAAGGTTCTGTGGTGGGTTTATTTCAGGAGTGTTGCATGGTGTGAAGGCACTGCAGAATAAACCCACAGAAGGGGCAGGGAGGGGACCTGGCTGTAAACAGGAGGGTTGGTGTGGCTGTGCCTCTCCAGGAGGGCAGGAGAGGATGATGTGAAGCACACGCGTGGCTGAGCAACAGCTCGACGCCACCTAAATTACTGTGGCAGAGATGCACCATGTGGAAACAGCTCCTTTGTCTGGGGGTTGTTTCATGCACAGTGAGGTCAGGAGGTAATGCTGTGGTGTGTCAGCTCCTGGACACGTCAGAGAGCCCTGCAGCAGTGACAGCAGCATGGCCACGGTCAGTGCTCAGGGAGCCTGGAGCGAGCCAGTGTGAAGATTGCATTATGGAGGGGCCGTGTCCCTGTCACCACCAAGCCACACACTGTGCTGAAGTGGTGTCAGGCTCTTGTGCACAAGATTTCTCTACCTGGGCACTCACTACAAAGGTTCAGCTTTTGGGGCAAAAGCAAAAGGCAGCTGAGCAGCTGCCAGGTTTTGGGCTGAAGCACAAGATTTCACCATGAGGGTGGTGAGACACTGGAACAGGTTGCCCAGGGAGGTGGTGGAAGCCTCATCCCTGGAGGTTTTTAAGGCCAGGCTGGATGTGTCTCTGAGCAACATGATCTAGTGTGAGGTGTCCCTGCCCATGGTGGGGGGATTGGAACTAGATAATCTTTGAAGTCCCTTCCAACTCTAACAATTCTATCATTTTATGATTTCCTCTTCCTTCGCCATTGAATCTCAGGACATAATTTTATTTTATTTTTTTGTGAATGAAAATCTCTGTGGTTTCTTTACAAATGGGCTTTCCTCATCTAGATACAGCCTGGAAGAGGGGAGAAGCCTCCAGTTCTCTCTGCATTTGTCCAGGCATGCTGCAGATGGGTGAAGCCCATGGGCAATGCTGATGTAGGCACCAGCAGTGAGTTTAAGCATTGTGTGAGGCCAGCTCTGCCTCAGCCTGGTCCCAAGGCTTGCAGGCGTGAAACACAAAGCCAGAAAAAAAATTCCCTCTGCTCTGAAGGATAATTCAGAATAAAATACAAGGGACATTTGGGGTTTTTTTTGCCTGGTTTAGCTCCAGCAATTTTCTGATGTGGTGCTAGGAGAGGCCTTTGACCCTGAGCGATCCGGTGCTAACCGAGGCAGGTTGTGGTTCTGTTCTCTGTACAGAGGCACTTAGCCTCTCTGTGCAGCAGTAAATTTGACTGAGAATGTGTCTATGTGTGTGTGTGTGTGTTAAATACTCTCCTCAACAACTGTGCACATGGGGGTGTGTATATACAGTTTAACAGTTATCACTCTGTACTTAATAGGATTACAGAGATCTGCAGACAAATGAACATATCACTATATAGCCTTATCCTCTCCTGATAAGTAAAAGCCTAAAGATTGTCGAGACAATTATGATTAGATATTCATCTTAATACTTGTTCAGGAGACAAAATGAATAAATCTTTTTTTTTTCTTTTTTTTTTTTTTTTTTTGGTACCAAGAAGCAGCCATGAGCAAGAGCCCCACGATGCCTGCAAGTTGGGTGCAGCTCTTTTTTGGCCAGCTGTTGGATACAGCACCCCTGCCTGCACTACAGGGTCAGGCTGGAGCTTTGCTCATCTGCCCACTCTCTGCAAGATGGATGAAGCCCAAATGCAGCCCCCACTGAGCTCCTTTCAACAGCAGCTCTCAGAGGGGTTCCCAAAACTGTTGTTGCCACCCCAATTTCCCCAAGGAAACTGAGGCACAGGACAAGGCTGAGGCTTGCTGGTCCCAGCCCAACTCATGGAAACATGGAATCAAAATTTGACTCTCCCAAGCTTTTGTTTTACAGGTCCTTGGCTTGGCACAAATTGTTTCCTTAATGTTGAGCAGCCTTGCCCCAATGTTGAGCTCAGCCTCTGCTTCACCCAGCCCCAGTGTGTGATGGTGACAAGAGCACCAACCTGCAGCCAAAACCCCCCAACTCAGTGGGGGCACAGATGAGGGAGAGCTCTCAGGCACATCCCGAGTGGTTTCATAGCACAAAGGCAGCAAGTTTCACCCTGTTTGCTGGATCTGCTTCTCCTCCTCCTGGAGCAACCTGGTCTAGTGGGAGGTGTCCCTGCCTATGGCAAAGTGGGTTGGAAGTTGATGATCTTAAAGTCCCTTTCAATTCAAGCCAGTCTATGATTCCAGGGGACAGCTCCAGGTTGGGAGCAGCACTGCAGACCCAGACAGGCACTGGATCCCAGAGCATCGTTTGTGGGGTTAAAGGGACTCATCAGCTAAACATTAGTAATCATCCTCCTCCAGTGCTCTCCCACAGCCTTCCTGCTGGCTGAAGGGACCACAAAAAAAGGGAGGGGAGCGGGGGGAGAGGCTGTAGCTCCTCTGTCAGTATGGAGCAGGGGGATGGGAATTCAGAGCAGATAGAAGAGCCTTGCTGGGAGGGAACATTCCCACTCTTTGGTGTCCTCTACTTTTTAGTTATATTCTTGTGCTAATCTGGAAAAGCTTTCTGGAGCTATTGAAAGCAGCTGCACCTCTAATTAGGGCTGGGAATGTTTGTATTGCTGAAAGTGTCAAATTGCTTCATTACAACAAAAACAGGAGACACTTTGATCCAGAAAATTAGACGACTTCAACTTTGCATGAAGCTGAAGCTCTCCTTAGTCTTTCAGAAACAAAGGAAATGAAACAAAGCTGGAGATGCTCTCAGCTCTGACACGTGGACAGGCCTTCAGGGGTGAGTTTGTGCAGCATTAGTCAGTGTGGTGCTTCAGACTGTGAGCAGAGGTCTCAGGTTATTCCAAGCACTATGGCTAAAGTGGGAAATTTACAACCAAGTAAATGGTCAAACAATAGTGTGCACTGGGAACAACAGCAACATCTTTCAAACATAATTGATTTTGTCATAAGTCCTTTTTTATATACGTGAAATGCATTGAAATCTCTCCAATTTTCTTTGAGCAATTTCAGTTTAATCCAAAACTATGTTTTGTTTTGTTTTGTTTTGTTTTTTTTTCTAGTGGGAACCATTTCAGAAGGGACTTACATGATGGTTTAAAGCAGCTTCCCCCCTGACAACAGCCCACAGCTCAAACCACGCCTGGCTCTAGTGGACCTGTCTCCACAAGGAGCAGAAACAGTTTATCTCATGTTGTTATGGAGCTCAGGCCAGGATTTGCAGTGAGAGGTCAGGCCGGAGGGGCTGCACAGACTTCTTCTTTTAGAGGGGAACATCCCCCAAAGCCAGGAGGTGCAGCTGCAGCTGATCTGGGGCATTGCCTGTGGAAGGGCTGCCCAGGGGAGCAGAAGAGGGCTCAGCTGTGCTGCTTCCCATGCTCTCCATGTGAGCAAGCTGCCTTGAGCTTGAATCTCTAATCTCTTCTTATCTCTACATCCTTATTCCAGACAGGCTTTTCCTCCTAACAGGGTGCAAAGAAAGCAGGGGGATCTACTTGCCATTACCTGCATTGAAATAACACTGGAGGGTTGTCATCTTTAAATCCCACCAGGCAGATGCTTTTGTAACATCTTAAACCTAACCAATGAACCCAGAATCAACCTCCCTAATAGAAAAGGGAGATAAAAGATTCATCCTTCCACATACTTTAACAGTAGGAGAGCAGTGATATTTCAAAGGCAAGACAGACATCCTGGAGGTGAAGGCAAAGGATGCGTGGGAAGCACAGAAAGGATGCAGACTTTAAAGGTGAACAGGAGGGCATCTGTGCTCAGCACTGTGAATGCTTTGGTCACAAGATGAGACCTCTTGATTCCACACTGAAGTGGAATGGCACATTTCTGGCTTTTATTTATTCTGCAAACAGTAAGTAAAAACTTCAGCCCCACCAGGGAGCCAGGGAAAGTGGCTGCTATTGCCAAGCTGTGCTGCTGGAGAGCAACTTTGAATGTCCTGGCAGGTTGGGAAGTGCACACATGCTGCTCTTACCCACCTTTACAAGACAGATTCAGGTGGGATGAAAAGCTGCATATTTGCAAATATTTTCAGAAAATAAGCAGTCACTGATTTACCAGGAGCTGACATGGTTTCAGCTTCCAACAACTCCAAGTGCAGCTGCAGCTGCAGAGTCTGGCACTGCCTGGGTTAGGGCTGGCCAGGTAAAACAAGCCCCAGCCTTTAAACAGTGATCCCATGGGCAGAAAGCCTGGAAATATTGAGTAAATAGAGCAAATATGACACCTTCCATCCCCAGAAGCCCTCTTTCCCCTGCAATGTCTGCCTATACCTGTGTGTGTATGGAAATCACCAAAATCAGCAAAATCACTCAGAAGCAGCTAGAGTGGTTGTGAAAGGTGATCTTTTGCTCTTGCTTGGTTTTCCTTTCTCTTTCTTCTTTTTGATTCCTATCAACTGCTGAGGTGTCTTATCCAGCTCTGCACAGGGGCTTGCCAGGGAAATGGAGAAGCTGACTTGTGTACTGGCACTGGCTTCAGTGGAAGCAAGGGGGGCTTTGAATCCCCTCTAATTCAAAAAAAAAAAAAAACCAGCATGGAAGAGACATTAAATGCCTTTCTATAAAGCACTAGAGAGGGTATTTACTAGGTGTAGAAGACTTTATTTTTTATTTTCATTAAAATGGGGGTAAAGAAGAGCAGGCAGTGAGCACCGAGCCCAAGTCTGGTAAGGGCAGGCAGTAGAAGTGATGTGGAAAAGGAGGCAAAGTACAAGGTGGTATCTTGGGGCACTGGTTCACATTGTTAATTCACTGTTTGAGAGCTGGTTTAACTCTAAAAAGCCTAAAAACCAGCAGCAGCAGCATGCTGCCTAGGGGACAGTCCCTCCACTCAGCCATCTCTTCCAAGACACTGGCAAGGAATCACCAACCAAGGCAGGACCAAACTCCTGCTGAAGGAGATATTGCTTTGCCTTGTGCTTGGCTAAGCAGAAGCTGCTGTCACACAACACCTTGGGCACAAAATATTGACACAACTTTATCCAATTATGTTTGGAAACTGTGGGACAAAAAAATCTGTCGACAGCTTTTAAATGTGATGGTGTTATCTGTGTCTCTGGAGGTATGAAGCTGTGGAGAGAGTTTACGCAGGGAATCCATCCATTTGGGTTTGCCTTGGGTTTAAAGTCTCTTTTAGATGTTTGTTCTCAGCCAGTATCCAAAACTAAATGTTCCATGAACTCATGAACTTTTGGTCCTCCTCATGGTGCTGAAGGCAGGAGGGAATGGCCCAGGGAACAGCCACCTCCTCTTTACCCCTTAGAAAGGCAGCCTGGATGAGGATGGAGCAAAAATAGGCCAGCTCAGAACAAGGCAGAAGGTAAATTGTCCAGCCCTTGATGGCAATACAGGAGCTTAGGTAAGCAGAATATCCATGGCTCAGTGGTGCACGACCAGGAGATGAGGTGGAGGTGGAACCCTCAGCAATAAGTGCTGGGGAAGCTTAATGAAAAAGGAGGCTGAGCCCTTTCACTCCCCTCTGAAAAAGGTGTTTTGTGTATCACTGGGCCAGCTCTCCTCTTTCAGAGCTGCTGTAGCAGCCTAGGGGCAGAGGCAGCTCCTGTCAGTGCTGATTTCTCAGCTTTGCCTCTCCTTGTGCTGGTTGTACCTATGCTTAGACTTGACTTAACCTAAGTCACTTACGCTCTGGGGAGGACAGCCAGTGGCAGTGCCCCACCAGGGCATAGGAGAAGACATCTGCATCCTCATGGCATTCCAGAGCATGTTCTGCTCCTCAAGAAGAAGGAAAGGTAAAGCCAACATTGCAAGCAGGGAATTTCCATTGTGTTACTAGTGTGTCCCCTGGTTTCACTGGGATGGAATCCCAGGCCCTGCAGGTTGTCAGCATTTTGGAAGTCAGTCAGGAAAATGATCTGAGCTGGCTACAGGTGTATCTCAGACCAGAAACATCATGTTCAGTATGAAGAGGGGAGTTTGCTGAGGACGGGGTTCCTCCTGATCTTTCTTCTCCTCATCCCTGGGAGAACTCACTCATCACTCTGCTTTCCTGTTTGTTCTGACCACTGTACATTCACTGAGCTGAGCATAACTTTGTGTGCTTTATCCTGGCATTGGGGTTAGTTTTGGTGTTTCATTAAATCTATTTTCATTTCAGCCCATGGGTTTCTCCTTTTTCCAACCCTCCTTGGTCTGCTGGGGAAGAGCCATCAGGTGATGGAGCAACTGCTGGAATTTAGCTACATGTACAATGAGCAGGAGCATTTCTGCTCAAGCCCAGCACAGGGGAGCTGATGGGTTAGGGGCAGCCCAGCTTTTCCTTCTGCACTGGTGGTCCCACTTGGGAGGGACCTTGATGAGGCAGAACTGTTTAACTGTACCCTTTCTTGTGCACAGATTCCCAGGAGGATTCATGCATTATTAAGGGAACACACTGATGTGCAATCAGCTGCGTTTCTTTTGTTTTTCTTTCCTTTTTTTTTTTTTTAAGCAATGCATCAGGCTCTGTAGGAGAGGCAATTTAAAAAAAAAAATAGCTATTGAAGGTTTTTAATTCAAGTATGAATTCAGCTGGGCCAACTGATTGCCTCTTCCCTAAGGGAATAAGCTGTCTTCTAAAGCACCATTCACTGCTATAATGGCCTGCTCCTTTGGGGCAAAACACTCCATTTTAACTAAAAGGGGTTTGTACATAAACAAGACTTAATGCATCCCAACCAATAATGTCCCTTCTCCCTGCCACATCAGCACAGGTTTCCAGGACCCTGACCTGCAGCCGATGGAGAATGACAGCAGTTCCCCTGGCACGATCCATGGGGCTCAAATCTGGGAAGAGGAGATGATGTTGGGGCCAGACCTGGGCATGCTCCAAGCCACACAAAGGCAGAGAAATACCAACAGCAGCACACGCAGCCAAATTAAAACTGGGATGACTGAAAGGCAGTAGAATTGAATCTCCTCCCTCTCTCCTGGCAGGGGGTCGAGGGCTGCTACTTCTGCACAAAAAGGCAGAATAACAGACAATTAATTAGCAGCAGGACTGGATGCATGGAAAAGACACACCGTGCCACTGTTGATTTGCATGCAAATATCCTGTGGGGAGGGAGGATTCAAGGGGACTGGCAGGAAATGATGTCTGGGAGAGTTTAACCTTGACTGTTGCAAAAGGCATTGCTTCTGCTCAGTTTGACACATGTGTGGGTCAGCCAGATCAGGGAGGAGAATAATTAGGGAGGGAAAGGAATGCAAACTCTTATTACTGAAGATACCTGGGGGGCTAACGGCATGAATGCATTTGTTCTAATTGCCCCGTGGCCCGATGATGAGAATTCCTCTGCAGAGCTAGCCACTTCATCTCCTCCCTCTGCCAACATGGATGTGCAAAATGATTGCAACCCTGGCTCAGTCTCGGTTCCACTCTTCTGGAGAACAGCTAATTTAGGACAGAAAATAGTGACTAATGTTAGGATAAACAATATCATGACTCAAGTGACTTCTGAGTGTGGCAGATATGATGCACGTTTAATAGGACCTGACTTCCCCAGACATGTAATTCTTTTCCTGTGCAGAGTAAAGTAAGTGTGGCAGAAATGCCAGAAACAGCTTTGCAATTGGAATATGCAATTTAAAATAAGTAAAGATTACTCCCAGGTAGTTTATGGCTTTAACTACATCAAGGCAAGGGCCCTGTAGCAGGATGCGTAATGACTCTCATTTCATTTTTGGTTTGTGTCAAATATCTTCAGTTAGTTTTGCTTTATTGGCTTCATGCAATTTATTGCAGCACTAGAATGTGATTGTAATGCAACTAGTATTTTAGTTTTATCTTCCACTGGTAATTTTTCTTCTTTATGGGACCTATACTGTCTGCATTAATAAAAGCCATAGAAATTATACAGCGTGGAACCACGTTTTAGTAAGTGCCAGTTCACTATAGAAAAACCAAACTCAAATCACTGTGCTCCAGCCCAAAGGAAGACAGACCACTGCCAGGTGATGCAGGGTACCAGGATGCTGTGTGGCATCTCCTGGTTTTCAGGATTACCCAGAAACTCTCATTTTTGTCAGAAGGAAGTGGAGAGTGAATTCAGCTCACGAAATAGCAACAGTTCCTTCAGCTGACTCAAAGGCTTGAAACTGTCAGAGCCCAGTCTTGAGGAGTTTGGGAGGAATGCCTGAATAGGAATGCCCATTCTGGAATGGTTCAGGTTTGGGTCTCTCACTCAAAGAAGGACATTGAGGTGCTGGAGTGTGTCCAGAGAAGGGCAATGAAGCTGGTGAAGGATCTGGAGAATTAAGTCTTATGAGGAGTGGCTGAGGGAGCTGGAGTGGTTTAGTCTGAAGAAAAGGAGGCTGAGGAGAGACTTCTTCACTCAGCAAGTGAACCTAACAAATTACCTAAATGGATGTTGTAAAGAAGTGGCTGGTGGTCTGTTCTCACAAGTCACAACTGATAAGATAAGAACAAATGGCCTCGAGTTATACCAGGGGAGGTTTAGGATTGAAAATTAGGAAAAGCTTCTATACCAAAAGAGTTCTCAAAGACTGGCACAGGCTGCTCAAGGACTCATCATTCCTGGGTGTATTTCAAAGCTGTCTAGATATGGTGCTCAAGGATATGGTGTAGCAGAGACCTGCTCCAGCACCTCAATGCCTTTGTTACACTGTGGTGCCCAAAACTGAACCCAGTACTCAAGTTGTGGCCTCACCAGTGCCAAATACAATGTGGCTATCACCTCTCTGCTCCTGCTGACCACACTATTCCTGATGCAGGCCAGGATGCTGTTGGGCTTCTTGGTCACCAGGGCACAGGCTGGCTCATGTTCTGCTGGTTGTCAATCAACACCCCCAGGACCTTTTCTGCCAGGCTACTGCTTTTTGGTAGTAAAATATAGCACAAAAAGCCAACAAACACAAGTGAAAAAGTTGCATGTTTATCTTTGGAAAACCACCTGCATGAGAGCTCAAGCTGACCCCTCCAAGAGGGCAGCCAGGGACACATCCCCTGGGAGTAGGTTTGATAGTTGAGGTTTGTAGAGGCATTGCTAAGAACCGAACTTCCAAAGCCCAGTGCCTTTGAATGGAGCTGAGGACCTAATTCTCTCAGGCTCTCTTAAATATCCTGTGCATAGAGGGGGTGGGGGTTGGAAATCCTGGTTGTGCTTGCTGTGAAATAGTTTTCCTTTAAAGCTGCATTTATTGTACTCCACGGCCCCCATTAATCAGCAAGTTATATCTGGCCTTCACATTATGGTGAAAGAAGTATGTGAAATATTCTGAAGGTGCAAAATTATTCAAGACTGGTTGGGTTTTTTTTTTTTTTCCTTTTGCATTTGGTTCCAGCATGGAAGATAAGACACTTTTTGTTAGTGTCTGTCTAAGGCCCAGCTGTGAGTTTGTCCTTGTGTAGCAGGGAGCCCTGCTCCCATCTGGTCCAGTATAGCCTTTGGTCATAGTACCTGACCATGGGGTCATTGTCCATGTCTCTTTCAGGAGGAGTTTGGGAGAAGGTGGAAGCATGTCTTGGAGAAGTGTGTGAGGGCTTGTCAAGGTGGAAAAACCTGTGGAAAAGCTTCTTTTAATACCTTGTTCCCATGGGTGAGGGATCTCCTGCAGCACAGAATCACAGAATGATAAGGGTTGGAAGGGGCCTCTGGAGATCAGCTAGTCCATCCCCCTTGCTAATGCAGGTTTGACTAGATCAGGTTGCACAGGAATGCATCCAGGTGGGTTTTGAAAGTCCTCAGAGAAAGAGACTCCACAGCCTGGACAGCCTGGTCCAATGCTCCATCACTCTCACATTAAAGAATTTTGTCCTTAAGTTCAAGTGAAACCTCCTATATTCTAATTTGTACCCACTGCTGCTTGTCCTATCACTGGCCACCACTGAGAACAGCCCAGCCCCATCTTCATGACCTCCCCCCTTTAATTAATTATACACATTGATAAGACCCCCTCTCACATTTGTAAGATCCCATCTCACAGGGATTTATGTCTCTTCTGAATAGGAACAGGATCCTCTATGAGGTATCTTTACACCACAGTAGAGCAGTGACAGAGCATCTGTCAGTGTGGGTAACCCCACTTCACCTTCCTTCCAGTAAAGAAATTATTTGGGGTAAAATTACTGTGGGTAAATAAGAATTCACTTTGCTAAAGCCTCTTTTTGATGATGCTAAATGAATTCCCAGAGGCTATATAAACTTTCTCACAATGATGACCATTTGCAGAACAAAGAGGCAATTTTTTTCTCATTTCAGTGTGTTCTGACAGTTTTCCCCAGGGGGAATAAATGGGGCCATTATTCTACCAGCTTCTCTGGCCTCTGCAGAGCCTGTGTGGGGATGCCCGGGTGCCTTCAGAGCCTTGGTGCTTTGTAGTGACACTCAGTTGGCCTGAGATGGCATCTGAGCACACAAGCCTCTAATCTGGGAGCAGCCTCCCAAATTCCAGAGGCCCTGAGCTGAAGCTGCCACACTGGGAAGGTATTTAGGTATCTCATTCCTATCCTCTTCATTGAGAGCTGCAAAGCAAATGCCACCCAGAAAGTGCCAAGGTAGGAGGAGCCCAGTGAGGCTTTTGTTGGGGGTTGGACCCAGCACCCACAGGTGCTTCACAGAGGAAGGTTTGTGTTACAGATGGTTCCAGCAGAAACCTGGTTTTCAGTCTGATGGTGCTGTTCTACCTGTCACAGTCCACAGCCAGCAATGCCAGTCCTGTGGAATTATTCCCTCCCACTGATGGGAAGTGTGGATAAGGAGCCCAGGAGGAAAGAGGGCACACATGTCCTGAGGCCAGCATTTGCAGGTAGACAGCTACAGCCTGTGGTCCCCACTCGTGCAGCAGTTGCCAGCACAAGTCCCATCCCAGCTTCAGAGCTGTCATGTTGCATAAATCTCCTCTGGTATGCTCACAGTTTCTGTTTGCTCTCAGAACAGCAGAGATTAGGAAAGCAGACAGAGGGGGTTGGAAAGGAAATGATGGATAAGAATAATGTGTTGGGGAATACTTGGCATGGAGAGAAAGTTAACAGAAAAATTCCTTTTCAATATGATCTGCTCTACAAGTGCTTCCAGGGAGGGTAAGATCTCACTGCAGATGTCTTATAATCCTTATCAATACAGTAAATGGAATTATCAAACTGGAAAAGATCACATGGCAGTTAAGATAAAGGTTTGACTTGTCCCAGCACTGGGCTTATCAGGGTTTAGCAGTAAGTGAGTTTTGTTGCTTAGGCTGCATTTAAAAAGTTCATTGATTTGCAGCTAATACCAAGTTGTCATAGTTTCATGAGTAAGAGCTTGTGGCTGGCAGAATCAAAGCCTTTTCCTAAATCAATAGGAAGAGATTCAGGGAGATTGCTTGAGCCCACTGAGGCAGACAGAGAGAGGCAACCAGCAAATTCACCCAGCTGGTAATGGGAGAGGACAAATGTCCCAAGCCTCCAGATCCCCTCAGTGTCTGAACTAAAGGTTTTGCAGGAAATGCTGACCTGGAGCAGAAGGACTGCTGAAGGGGTAACATCAGGGACCATCAGGCTGCCTACTGCAAACCTTGTATGAAGTAATTAGCTGATTGATTTGGTTTCTGGTGGACTCAAGTGCTGTATTCCCTGCATCTCTCCAGTCAATGACATCGGCTTTTCACACTGCTGGATGCAGCAATGTACATGTACAGCTGTGATGTGACTGGATCAGAAGATCCCCACCAGGATTCCACCACAGCTTCCAGAGGCTCCAGCTGCTCCCAGGGAACCTGGTGAAGGCTTCAAACCCAAGAAACCCTGAGTTAGCAGGTTCTTCTTGCTTTTCCTGTATCTTCATCACCTACCATAGGGATGAGCTCAGAGCTTTAAGATTCCCAGACAGCTCTCCAGGCTGCCCTTGGGATAACTCTAGGTATGTCCCAATGACCCTAATCCTTCCCACCAGCATCACCCAGCTTGTACTGCTGCTGCTCCAGCAAGCCCAACCACCCCTGCTCCTTCAATTGGGACTGCCTTCTGCCCATCTCCTAGCCTAGTTCCCAACCAGCAACAATTTCTACCTATCTTTTATCCCAATTCCTTGAGAAAACAGGCCTCAGGACACCACCCACTGCCTCAACGATCACTGGTCAGTCTCAACTCCATTTGACAGCAGGAGGAGGATGCTCACAGGTGTCAGTTTCTCACATCATAAAAACAAGTAGCCAGGCAGTGAAGCAAGGTGGCATTAACATGCTCAGCAAGGGAAAGGCTGCCAACTTCCACTTTTATTAAACTTCAAAGAGTCTCCACAGGAGAAGGTGAGGGGTCACTGGGTTTCATGTGCTTTATGGTTCATGTAACAGCTTTATTTCAAAATCAGACGGTGCAGAGTGCTAGAAAACAGTACTCTGGTATTTGGTGTTTCTACTTGAAGCCATTCTTCATGTGTCCAGAGTAGGGCATTGATGCTGATGAAGGGTCTAGAGCACAAGGTTTGTGAGGAGCAGGCTGAAGGAATTGGGCTTGTTTACCCAGGACTTAATGATCTCCAGAGGTCCCTTCTAACCCCTACCATTCTATGATTCTATTCTATGGCCCTATTGCTCTCCACAACTACCTGAAAGGAACTACCTGAAAGGTTGGACTGAGGTGGGAGTTGGTCTCTTCCCCTTAGTAACAAGTGATAGGATGAGGAGAAATTACCTCAGGGGAGGTTTAGCTTGGATGTTAGCAAAAATTTCTTCCCCCAAAGGATTGTCAAGCCCTGAAACAGGCTGCTCAGAGAGGTGGTAGATTCCACATCCCTGAAAGGATTTAAAAATTGTGTGGATGTGGTGCTGAGGGACATGGTTTAGTGATGACCTGGCAGTGCTAACAGTTAGACTCAATGATCTTTAAAGGTCTTTTCCAACCAAGATGATTCTAGGATTCTACAAATACAAAACACAAGGCAAAGAAATAAAGTTCAGAGAGGTAGACTAGGCAAGCTGGCACACACAGCTAACCCTCCTACTTGGTAAACTTGGACAAGGAAGGCTGATGCCTTTGTGGTGTTGTCTAAATATGTTTAAATATGAATTTTGTGTCTGTGGTGAGCCTATTAGAAGTTATGTATTAAGTACCTAAGATGTTAAACAGCTCATAGATGGGAAAATGGAAAGTAAACCAGGCTGAAGCTTCACAAAGGGCAAAAAATGGTCTGAATCAGCTTCTAGAGTAGTTGTAGAAAGAGGAGTTTTTTCAAGAGGGATTAAATGTGTTGAACAACAGAGCTTCCCACAGAGCTTTTGTATCCAGTACCTCCGGCTAGAGCTGGTACCCTGACTCACTCCTCTTGAGACTCCTGCTGGGCTTGTTGCTGGTTTCAAGCAATTTGAGGATCTTGTCTGAAGATTTGGTGTCCCTTTGCTGTCTCATAACAACAAAATAAGGCCTGGACTTCAGCAAGCAACTTGAGCTCATGCTTAATTTGGAGCACGTGGTCAGTCGTTTCCTGCTCTGCAGAGCCTGTTGGCACAAGCTCATCATCAGGCAACTGCATGAATCTCCTCTGAATCTTTGCAGTTACCAGCACTGGTGCTAATCTCTGTTAAGTCAAGGGAACAGAAGTCTGTGCTTGATATGGTAGTCCTGATGCTAAGCATATGCTTAAGTGCTTTGCTGAACTGGAAACCTTGGACACCAGGGTTGCAACGAGGCTGTAAATAGTATCAAGTTTATCCCGAGTATAAAGCAAAGTAGGGATTATGAATCTAGGAGGGAACCCAACAGTACTAAGCTCCATGGCACAGAGTCTGTCTTTGCTTGCAACTAAACAGCAAGTGAATCACAATCCTTTTGAGATTAAGCCAGTCCCAAGATTTGCATGTTTATGCTTGTGTTCAAAAGTGTTAGTACAGATGGATGGAAAAGTATT
Organism: Indicator indicator; assembly: GCF_027791375.1. Lineage (NCBI taxonomy): Eukaryota > Metazoa > Chordata > Aves > Piciformes > Indicatoridae > Indicator > Indicator indicator. The sequence continues at coordinate 8,288,812 of NC_072039.1, forward strand.
GGCTCTGAACGATTCGGAGATCCAAGCCACACAGAAAGCAAGTCCAAGCATAAGATGTCCTCAGCTGTGTCCCCGTCTGATTTCTAAAAGGCAGCTGAACTCCAGATTACAGTTTCAGCCCTGACACAATGCAAAGTGATGGGTTTCACAAGGTAATAGCCTTTCTTTTCCAACAAGCTTTTATTCTGGGATACAATTTCTACATGGTAAACCACCCTTAGGCTTCCTTTCATCTGCTTTTCTGCCCTTTTCCTTGAGCTGCCCTCTCCTTCCACCTCCCCTCCAAGAGAGATGGCCATGATATCTCCAGTGAAGTATTTTAAGACTGCCTCCCTGCAAGGCTTTCTCTTTTGAGTGCCATTACAACAAGTTGCATCTGAATCCCACTAGCCCAGCACAACTGCAAGCTTCATTCTGCACACAGCGAGATTCTTCTCTCCTTAATGAGCCTTTCTCCACTTCTCTCTCTCCCTTGAATGGCAGCACAGTGACAAAGGAGCCTGGCACGAGTGCTTGCACTCCCTGCCAGCTCCACAATGTCCTCTCTTGTGGCTCAGGCTGCTGAGCCTCCTCCTTATCTATCTGGATTTGTAACATCTTCAGCAGCTCTGTGGAGACAAGGCCAGCTCTAGCTCCTGTGGCCAGCCCAAGGTGCATCTGGCAGTGAGGTTTTGTGTGCTGTGATCTATTTATTTGGCAATGGGTATCATCAGTTTTTTGGCTTCTTCAGTGCCCCCCTGGGTCAGCTTTCACTGCCAAAGCTGTTATGGTAGATAGCTTGAAACCTGCCTGCAAGTTCAGTGGGTTGGTCTGAAGCTTGTCTTTAAATCACAACATAAATCATCCATCAGGGGAAATTAGTCAGCATCTGGATCAGCACAGTGCTGGGGAAAGGAAATTCCTTCAAATATTGCTTATTGCAGCTTCTGTCTCATCTTCCCTTGCAGTTTATATTTGCACCATGACATCTCCTAATGCTTTTTCTTACAGTTTCAGCACCTTGACTCTACCAATCATGGTAGAGGAAAGCCCACTTCCAGCTCTTGCTGTTGCAGAGAAATGTTAACCTGTCTACTAGAATGAACCCTAATGGTTTGGGAGATGAAAAAGCACCAAATCTCACCAATCTCATCCAGATCTTAATGCCTAAGGAAGAAAAGGGTTGAGGATAATAAGGTGACCTCTGCCAAGTTTTTCCAATGCTGGGGAGACCACTTTATGTTGGCCTCCAAACTAGGGAATAAATTCCTGTTTCAGTCCAAGCCCTGAGTGACACAGGCAGCCCATTTCTGGTTGTATGGTTGGGAAACCATTGCCCAACTGAGTTCAGCTCTTACCTGCAGTGTCTGAGGGCAGCTCAAGGATGACCAATTGTCAGTAATAATTGGCCAAGCCACCAGGACCTTGAGGAAAGCTGATGGTGCTGTGTGGGTCAGTCCTGCCTTCTGGTCTAAACCAGACTCAAAAGCACCCTGTTAGAAGCCACCACAGGGGTTGTGCAGGCCAGTCCCATGAAGCCATGACCTGTAGGGCTAACACTGAGCATCTGGAAAAAAACAAGTTAAGCAGACAGTGATCATGGCCAAGGCTGCAGCACATCAGAGTGTTCTCCGCTCCCAGAAAGCTGCTCCTTTTTGCCTCTCAAGATGAGCATCTTCCTGGTGAACAAAGCCAGTCAGCCAGAATTTACAGCACATTTTGTGCCTGAAATAAGCAAAATCAATTCTGAAGCTGGCTGAAAGGCTTCCTGACTGCAGCAATGTCTCCCAGCCTCCTTTAAGGGTAATATTCCTCATCAGCTCTCTCGCTCCATTCTTCACCTTCTTCATAGGAGAGCATTTTCCTCATGGCAGTGAAAAGAATGTAACCTATAGATTTATAGCCATGAGGGGAGAAAACACACTTTCCATTGCCAAAACACCAGCCTGCAAGCCCAGTGCCTTTGCAGTGTTGTTTTTACTTCTGTGGGAGCCACAGTGCTTCTAGACTAAACCCTCCCTTGACATATGGCGAGCCACGAGGATGCTCAGGGGACTTGAGCATCTCCCCTATGAAGAGAGACTGAGAGCCCTGGGGCTATTTAGTCTGGAGAAGAGAAGGCTGAGAGGGGATCTGATCAATGTCTAGAAATACCTGAGGGGTGGGTGTCAAGTGGAGGGGGCCAGGCTCTTTTCAGTGGTTCACACTAATAAGACAAGGAACAATGGGTTCAAACTTGAACACAGAAGTTTTCACCTCAACATGAGGACAGAGCACTGGAACAGGGTGCCCAGGGGGGTTGTGGAATCTCCTTCCCTGGAGACTTTCCAAACCCACCTGGATGCATTTCCGTGCAGACTACCCTGGGTGATGCTGCTCTGGCAAGGGGGTTGGACTCAATGATCTCTTGAGGTCCCTTTCAACTTCTGATATACTGTGACACTGTGATACACCATTGTGGCTGGCACTGTCCTGTCCTCAGCAGCGGTGGCAGAGGTATGACCAGCATTCCATGGTGAGGTCTGGGGGGAGGAGAGAGCACCCAGGCTCTGCTGGGTCCCACTGAGTTTGCATTTTCCCAGGCTTAGTGGAGTCAGAGCAATGGGGAGGGTTTGCCAGCTCTGAAAGCAAAAACCTGGGAAAATCCCAGCCTTCTTTTTTTCTTTTTTTTCTAAAGCTTCGTGGTTGGCCCAATGAATTGATTGCAAAAGATAAAACTTGATGAAGAGGCAATGCTTTGCCAGCATAGTGCTTGACTCCAAAAGCAGAACATGCAATACATTTGCTTTATGTGCACGTCCATTGCTTCTTATTTATACACAGGGTGCTTGGAGCTGATTGCACATTGCCAGGTACCACAGAGGAAGAGCCTTCTCTTGCCTTTCCCAGCAGCTGGAATTTGTTTGCAGTCCAGTGTGCAGGAAGCACTCCCTGCTTGTAGCATTACTGAGAGCTCAGAGTGCCAGCAGCATGTCTATCCCAAGAAGAAATCCAGCAGCAAGAGTGGAGTGGTGATTAATAAGAAATGCACAGGCAGTTGTACCACAGCCAGGACCTGCTTTATGGTGAGCAAGCAGCACCAAAGGTTTGCATTTTGAATTCCCAGGCTGCAAATGGAGGAGAAGGGGAAACCTTGGAGCCCACTGCTGCCGTGGGAGTAGGGGATTGCACAGGATTGGGGGTGAAAGACAAGTGGGGCATGGTGAGGATGTCTCAGGACATTTTTGTTGCTCCTGCTCAGGATCAGGCACCAGAAAACTCTGCTGGTAACAGATAAAAGGGCCTCTCACTTTCAGAACATGGCACTGGATCCTCTCTGTGTGTGTGTGTACGTGTGTTTGGGTGAATATCCATATTTTGGAGAACCTGGGAGGACCAGCTGGTTTTATGAGAAACAGCTGAGGGAGCTGGGGTTGTTTAGCTTGCAGGAAAGGAGGTTGAGGGGAGACCTTCTTGCTCTCAACAACTCCCTGAAAGGTTGGAGCCAGGTGGGGGTCCGTCTCTTCTCTTTAGTAACAAGAGAGGATGTGGCCTCAAGCTGCACCAGAAGAGGTTTAGGTTGGACATTAGAAGAAACTTCATCACTGAAAGGGTTCTCAAACACTGAAACAGGTTCCCCAAGAAGGTGTTTGAATCCTCATCCCTAGAGGCATCTGAAAGAGGCAGAGATGTGGTGCTGAGGGACATGGTTTAGCAGCACACATTGCAGAGTTAGAGAATGGTTGGACCTTGGATGTTAAATGGCTTTTCCAACTGAAATGATTCTGTGACTCGATGATATTCCTGGATAGTTCTCAGATTTCCCCCAAACTCAGCAAAATTCTGCTGATCTCAGAATTATATTGCCTGATTTTGCCAGCAGCAGTGTGCAGAGGATTTATCCTAGGCAGTACCAACCACTACCAACTTCTTCCTAAGTTTTAAAGCACGTCAAAGGCTGCTGGAATGGATCATGTTTGATGCTGGACAACACGATGGCACCATGAAAGCTCTGCCCATCACACTGTGCCTCACAGGCTCACAGGATGTCAGGGATTGGAAGGGATCTCCAAAGATCATCGAGTCCAACCCCCCTGCCAGAGCAGGACCATAGAATCCAGCACAGGTCACACAGGAACACATCCAGATAGGTCCTGAATGTCTCCAGAGATGGAGACTCCACAACCTCTCTGGGGAGCCTGTTCCAGTGCTCTGTGACCCTCACAGTGAAGAAGTTCCTCCTCATGTTGAGATAGAACCTCCTGTGCAGTAGTTTAGAATAGAATAGAATAGAATAGAATAGAATAGAATAGAATAGAATAGAATAGAATAGAATAGAATAGAATAGAATAGAATAGAATAGAATAGAATAGAATAGAATAGAATAGAATAGAATAGAATAGAATAGAATAGAATAGAATAGAATAGAATAGAATCAAGAAGGTTGGAAGAGACCTCAAGGATCATCGAGTCCAACCTGTCACCCTACACCTCATGCCTATCTAAACCATGACACCAAGTGCCACGTCCAATCCCCTCTTGAACACCTCCAGGGATGGTGACTCCACCACCTCCCTGGGCAGCCCATTCCAATGGCCAACCACTCTCTCTGAGAGTGTAACTGAGCAGAGCCTGTCCCCACCCTTTTGACACTCAGCCCTCAGATATTTTTAAATATTTATTAAATCCCCTCTCAGTCTTCTCTTCTCCAGATTAAAAAGCCCCAGGGCTCTCAGCCTCTCCTCATAGGGCAGTGCTCCAGTCCCTCAGTCATCCTGATAGCTCTCTGGTGGACTCTCTCTAGCAGATCCCTGTCCCTCTTGAACTGGGAAGCCCAGAACTGAACACAATATTCCAGGAGTGGCCTCACCAGGGCAGGGTAGAGGTGGGGAGGGCAGGGAGAATTGTGCCAGCATCACCCTCAGTGTGCAGGGAGGTGGTAAACACTCATTTATAAAGAGCAGCTTCACTGGGGGAGGGAGGAGAAAAAGATTTACTGACAAATAATTGTCATTTGCTAACCTTGTCATGGAATCTTGATTTTTTTTTTCCTTTTTTTTTTTTTTTTCCAGAGGCACTCTGCATGTTGAATGCCAGCATCTGTTACAGACCAGAAAACAAGTAAACAGTGATATTCCTGGTGGCTTTGAAAGAGCATTTAACACTTAGCTTTCTACACTTGCCTTTACTAGGAAAATTACTTTGGGATGTGCTCAGCATGTGTATGATGATGAGTGTCTGGGAAAAAAAATACAGAGCATAGAAGGTAGCTCCTTGCAACAGACAGGCTAAAAAAAAAAAAAAATCTATCAGTCCTCCTGCCAGATGTTGACATTTTGATTTGCATAAAGGTAAACTTTGGAGTGGATGGCATGTTTCATTTTCTAAAACATCCCCAAGAAACAGGGCATGTTCACAGGTAATGACTTTGCATCATAAGCAGCTTTCATCAGACCTGCATCCTGGTAAACCAGCTTGGAGCATCTTTATTTCTACTGGCCTTGAGCATCTCCCCATGCCCACAGCAAGGAGGGAGGGCAGTTAAGGGGGTGGCCATCAGGCAACAAACAGAGCTGTGAGGCAGTGAGAGTATTGTGACTTTTCTCCATGGCTTGTGGAGGAATTTCCAACTCCTGTCTCATATGGGGGGCAGTGGCAGGAACAGCCTCAGCTCCAGCACCCTCCGATCCTAAATCTGCACTCTCTCATCTCTCATCTTTCATCTTCTGCAGCAAATTCCAGCAAGTTTTGCCCTTCAGCTAAACCCTCATGCAAGAAACAGACAGAGACTTGTGAGGGCATCCTTGTGAAGACAAGCAAAGACACACTCATCTCTCAGCTGAGGGAGCCAAGGCCCAGACAAATCATGCCACCACAAGGGAAAGCAGCCAAGCCCAGAGCACACTGTACAAATCCACCTCCCCAAGCCCCAGCTGGGGAAACTCATTCCTGGGTCTCCTCTCTGAGCTAAAATAAGCTGTAGCAAGCTGGCAGAAAAAGAGAAAGAAAATAAGATCCTAAGACAGGTAGATAACTCTTTCCAAGTCATCTCTAAATCCACGGAGAGGAAATGCTGTGGGTGACATCATTTTGGGGGGGGGGGGGTCTTTCTGCACTGCAGTGCTCAGCTTGCTCTAGGATATAAACTATTGCCCACAGCCAAGGAGTCTTTCCATATTTCACTAGACTGTGGGTTTCTGTCCCTGAAGAAGCCAAAGAGCTTTATTTCTGTTGGGTATGGGCTCAGCTGTGCTCACAGATACAATGAAGCTTCTGTGTTTTGAACAGTCCTGGGACTGGAGATTCAATCACCAGGGACCCATGAAGGTGAAGAAGAGTTGATCCCCTTGATCTGCTGGCTCCAGGCTGGCTCCTGCATGGAATCATAAAATTGCTTTGGTTGGAAAACCTCTAAGACCCAGTCCAACCACGGCCTGGTGCTTACCCTGCCCAGCCCAGGTCAGGAGCAATGCATCTGCTGACAGGAAGAAATAGGCTTATAATCCACAAAGACACTTCATTTCTATCAGGAGAACATCTCAAACCAGCAGCTAATGGACAGTCAGGCTCTCCTGTGTCTAACAGGCTGCGGCACTGCCAAGCTCCCTGAAGAGCTCTTGTGGACAGCAGAGCCTTTTCTTCAGTCTATTCTTCTGACAGGGCCCTAGCACCCAGTCAGCCAGGCTGGCTCTGAGCATGGGTGAGGGTACAGAGGGTGTGGGCAGATGCCCAGCAGCACAGGACTCCTGGCATCCCAGAGGAACTCCTTGCTGCCAGACCCAGCGCAGCCTTCCAGAGCTCTCCGAGAGCCGAAGGGGGAAGACGCGAGTGGAATGCGAAGCGCCCTCAGTGCTGTGTTAAGCCTCAGCTGAAATGTGCTACGTAAGTGCAAATTGCTGTTATAAATCATAAACATCAAAAGGCCATAAGTGCCTAATAATGGCCTAAGTGGCTAATTTGTTTTATGTGCTACTGGAAGAAGCACCGTAAAGATATGGAACAAAAAAAAAAAAAAAAAAAAAACTTTCCCCCGTTGTGGTTTGGCCTCTGATTCCAAGAAAGGCTGGAAGGGGGTGGGAGGAAAATGCTGCTCCAGTAGCTGTGCAGGAGCATTTCACAGCAAAGCCTGTAATTAAAAACATGACACAAAGCCCAGCTGAGGTGGAAGCCCACTCCCCATGAAAGGCCAACATGAAAGGCCGGTGCTAGGATGCTTGGGGTCAGAGGTGGTGTGTGAGGCAGCTGCTGGTGAGCAGGACAAAGACCTATGTCACCATCTCAGATTGGGAGCACAGTGTTTGTGAAAAGAACTGAGGTGGTGACATGGTAGATGAGGCTGGTGGGCTCTGCTTCTGTCCCCATGGAGGTATATACATGGGGTGTGCTGCCTGCTGTGGTGCCCTGCTCGATGCTGTGCTCTGTGGGCACCCAGTAAGGTCTGGAATCCAGCTCAAGCAGAGTTGAGGGATGTCTCCAGTCTGGTCTGGCTTTTCTGCAGCTCCATTTAAAAGTGGCAGGCTCCTTTTCCCATCCAAACAACAACTGTGTGCCCTCCATCCGGCTTTTAATTGCTTTGGGCCTTTTGGGGTTACGCAGTGCTTTAAAGGCTCTTTCTGGCTGGCTGGCTCTGCTTGTGAAATTAGCCTTGGAGAACCATAAATACTCTAATCCAGCCCTTCTGTGCCCTGCAGATATGTTCCTCATGCAATTCTTATGCTCTTCAGGTCAGAGCTGCCTTTCTGCTCCGCTTAGCCCAGGATAAGCTCAACTTGTTTCACCGCACGGTGCAGCTGATGTAGTTTGGATGGTGGAGCAGAGGAGGCTCCTGGGTGGAACTGCTCAGCACAGCTCTGAGCTCTGCCTGGACCAAGCCCTGCTTGAAGATTCAGTGCAATGAACTTATCTCCCCTTAGACCAGAGACCTGGTCGTAGTCCAGTGCACCCCAGCCAGCCCCCTTTAGTGCATTTGTTTGCTGTGAGACTCCTCATAGCCACCTGCATGCAGTGTCACCTGCAGCTGATTTATTAGGGATGAGCAACACCAGTCCTTGCTGTTAACCTACCTGAGCACTCTTATCTCTTTTTCATCTTGATGAATTCTGCTTTCTGTAGATATTTTGGCTTTAGTTTACAGCAAAACAGTGGTGTCCCTCTGTAAGCATGATGGAGTAATTCCCCCAGGGGTATTCAGTGGATGCTGGTGGAGGAATATGATCAGAATAACTCATACTGCTGTGATGCTGCAGTGAGCACCTCTGATGGCTGAGGAGAAACATCAGGCCATGGTGAGGACCAGGAGCTGCATGCTCAGGGTCCCTCTTCATGCCCTCATATCCCAGATGGATCATGTGGTGACTGCTCCCAGTACAGGGAATTACTTCAGTAATGTTTCAACACAGGTACCAATGATTTAGAGTACAAACAGTGCTGCTTTCATGTAATACGTTGCCCAGCACAACACCCCTGAGGGAATGGCCCAGGGAGCAGTCCTAATTGATCTGTGCCTCTTCTGATAACTGTGATAAAGGAGGGGGAAGGAACTCTTCGTCTTGAAATTGCATGCTAATAATCAACATTTTTAAAAGGAATGTCTTTGATGCTTATCTCTTCCATAACACACATTTGGTGTGCTTTACAAAGAGGAATCAAAGGCTGTGGCTGACTCCAGCACACCCAGCAAGAGGGCAGCCATCACTGAGTGTTTTATTGGTGAGCTTGATGGGGATGCAGGAAAAAACAATTCCAGCTTTTACAGCTGTGGGTGAAGGCACAGAGCAGCATCGTGGCAAAAGCACCTCTCTGAGCTTTGGAAGCAGCTCAATGCACAGAGCCAGACTTGGAAGCTTTCAATGTGGTGGCCCAAAGTGACCGTGGACACCAAGCTGTCCTCTGCAATCAGGTGAGCCACACTGCCACCACCTTACACCTGTGACTTTGAGTGGATGCAATCTTGGAAACTGACATGGAAAATGTTTTTTTCCACCACTATCCCATGCAAAAGGGAGAAAATGTCTTTTGAACACCTCCAAGGATGGTGACTCCACCACATTTCTGGACAGCCTGTTCCAGTGCCTGACCACTATTTCAGTAATTTTTGCTAATATCCAATTTAAACTTCCCCTGGTACAACTTGAGGCCATTTCCCCTTGTCCTATCACTTGTTACTTGGAAGAAGAGACCAACACCCAGCTCACTCCAACCTCCTTTCAGGTAGCTGTAGAGAGCAAGAAGGTCTCTGCTGAGCCTTTTCTCTAGCCTGAACAACCCCAGTTCCCTCAGCCTTTGCACTGGGATAGCCAAACAGGCCTTGCTACTGCCTGCTCTTCCTTTTCCTCTCTCTTTTTTCTTCATCTCTGCTCTGGGTGGTAGTTGCTCTTTTCTCTCCCCAGGCCTTTTTCTTTGTGTGCCAGACCAGTGGTGCTGGTTATCCTTACCTCCACATGCTCCTGCTCTTGCTGCTGCTCTTTCCCTGCTCCCCATTGCCCATGCCCTGGTGACATTTGCTTCTTCAGTTATTTACTTTGAGGTTAGTAAGTACCATGAAAACATCATCCAACCTGCCCAGCCCTGTGAGCAGTCAGAGAGGAAGGAGTGTCACTAATATAATTTCATATCAAATGAGATTAGCCTTCTCCCCCATTAGGCACACTTCTCCTCTAGGGATAGTGGTAATGCAGGGACACAGCAACTGCTCCAACAGCTTTAGCTGGCTTCTGAGGAGGACAGTGAACTTCCAGACTGCAGCTGATACTTGTGCTTTGAATTTATCATTGCCTGGGAGAAGAGACCAACCCCCTCCTGGCTACAACCTCCCTTCAGGTAGTTGTAGACAGCAATGAGGTCTCCCCTGAGCCTCCTCTTCTCCAGGCTAAACAGTCCCAGCTCCCTCAGCCTCTCCTCATAGGGCTTGTGCTCAAGGCCTCTCACCAGCCTCTGAAGTATTTAATGGCATGATTTGGCTTTGGGTTCCACTGGATTGATGACAACTGTCTGTCTGGTTCACATCCCATTATCCACAAACAGCTACACCTCACAGCTCTCAGAGGCTGCTGTTATTTATGAGTGTCATCCCTGGCAGGTGTGGCAGTCCCTGGTTGTTCTACTGACCTCTGAGGGATCATGACAGGCATGTCTAGGTAAGTCCAGGCTGCTATTTTCCTGCCCTTGTTTGCTTAAGACTGTGGGTCCCTCAATCATCTGTACTCTGCATGTTGGTGCCAATGTGCTGGCTCTCTTCTGGAGACAATGTCCTTTGCTGAAGCAAACCTGTGTGTGATTCAGAAGATGGTTTGCTCTTGGGAGTATCTTTAGTTGGTATCACAGGCAGGGCTGTACCAGGAGAGGCTCTTCCCACAAGGCCAGCAGGCAACACACTCATCCAGCAACATGCCAGATGCTGTGACACTGACCTTCCCTTGTCCTAGGAAGCAAAAGACATGCAGGAAAAATTGTTTGAAGGCCACAAAGTCACAGCACATGGCTGAGGGAGGATCCAAGGCACGTGCTATGTGGCATGGTTTGCTAACTCCCAGGATGAATGGCTTTGCACAGAGCTGCTCTGAGCCATTTGCATCTTTTGACCAGAGAGCCAAGGACTGCTCCTTGGGGTAGATGGATGCTGGTTTGCTGGCAAAAGGCTTTGAGGATCTAATTTCAAGTGTTTTCAGCTCCTGCCAGACCTCCACTCTGCTGAAAATAGAAGGAGGTGTGTTTTCATACACAGCATTGTTCATCTCAATGCTCCCAGCCACAGGGTGCTACAAAGCATTTCTCAGACAGGTAAGGTACTTTTGGAGGCAGCTAATAGCTGCTGCAGAAGATGTGCAGTGTTTGGCTGAGGAGGGTTGATGCCTGGGGGACAGAAGGAGAAGGGCCCACTCAGCACCTTCCCCTGGCTGATCCTGCTATGCATCTTTTTCACTCAGCATATTCACAGGCAGGGTCCTGAGCAAGGCATTGAGCACATCCCATGGGCCAACACTTAGACCAACCTGCTCATTTGGATCACTCCATGATGGATTTTTGTGTGTTTCATGAATGATCCAGACCAAATTTGCTAATGTTATGTACATGGCATCAGAGGTGTCAGGAGAAATGGCTTCTCTGCCCTTGCTTTCTGTTTGGGCATGATATAGATCTGGTTTTCTGTCTTCAGCTAATGGGTAAAAATCAGAATTTTCATCACCTGTGAACTGTAGGAGAACAATACTCATAATGATCATGGCCCAAAGCCATGACCCTCCAGACTGTAGTGTCAGCCAGCCTCATCAGCCATACTGAGCTATGATAACCCTGGCACTGTGTGGTTGACCTCCAGTTACAAGCCTGGTGGCCAGGAGGAGCTGCTCAAGACATGACATCTTTCCTTCTGAGTCACCTGGGGGTTTCAGCCATCAATTCAGCTGGGCTGGAGGGTCACTTTGCATTCGTGATCTACGGACTGAACCTATCTGACTCTTGATGCTCTCCTTAATTGCTGGGTGGGTCTCATCCCCAGATTTGTTAGCCTGGTGGCTGAAGTCCAGCTCAGTACATTATCCTGCTTACCTTGGAAAAGGAAAATAATCCTGTGGATTTGCTCTTGCCTTCCTGGTGATTACTGGGTGTTAGGCTGTGGGCTGCCTAAGTGGTTTCTGTTGTATTTGGAGGTTATTTTAGCCAGGTTGACAGCTCCTGCATCCCATTGCAAGACGACCCATGAAAGATGCTGCCTTAGCATCTCCTGTGGCCTTTGCTATGGGTTAGGGCTTTGCTCTCATAACTTTGCTCCTCAAACAGCCTCTTGAGGTCTGAGAGGCACCACACAAGGACTCTGTCCTCAGATCTGTGCAAGTGGAACCCAGCCCAGTGTTGAACAGTAGGAATTATTGCTGTCTACAACTATCTGAAGGGAGGTTGTAGCCAAGAGGGGGTTGGTCTCTTCTCCCAGGCAACCAGCAGCAGAACAAGAGGACACAGTCTCAAGCTGTGCCAGGGGAGGTTTAGGCTGGAGGTGAGGAGAAAGTTCCTCACAGAGAGAGTGGTTGGCCATTGGAATGTGCTGCCCAGGGAGGTGGTGGAGTCACCATCCCTGGAGGTGTTCAAGAGGGGATTGGACGTGGCACTTGGTGCCATGGTTTAGATAGGCATGAGGTGTAGGGTGACAGGTTGGACTCGATGATCTTTGAGGTCTCTTCCAACCTTCTTGATTCTATGGTTCTTGATTCTATGATTCTATGATATCACGTCCTCACCAGCCACAAGACATGCAACCCGTCAGCTCCTTGCTGGCACCAGGGTTAAAAACATGGTAGCAGGAAAGAGAGAGGTCAAATCTGTAAAGCCACTTGCATGTACTCAGGAGAAAAAAGTGGCAACAGGAGAGTTGTTAAAAATTTTTATAGCTGGCACCTAACAACACTGGTGTTAAGAATCACGAAAGCATTTAATAGCAAGTGGAGGTGTACAGTAGTTAATTAGAGGCTTGCTAACAGTGGAGCCAATTGAGAGAGATTATTTTAGTATTCTTTTTCCAGAGGGCATATCAACTCACTTCACAAATTAATAAACAGATTGTAAAGTCTAAGCAAGCATGCTAGGGAAGTGTGTGTGTGTATGTGTGTGTGTGTGTGCATACTGGGGCTATATGCTGGGGCTATGGCCACGTGTTTGTTTGTTACCATTGCATTTGAAATACATTACTTGTTTTCCACACAGAGCTCAGTGGAAGAATTACAGCATGTTGGCTTTTCCCAAAGACTCTAATTAAGATCTTCAGAGTTGATGTGTGTTTACTGAAATTAAAAAAAAAAAAAAAAAAGGCACCATAAATGAGACCTAAGCCACCAGCATTCCAATTAAGCCATGAATCCAAAGGCATCCAATGCAAAATGACTGACCCCTTGGATGCATACTAAGAGAAATGAAATCACAGCATTCACTCCATTTACTTGACCTCCTGAGTTAAGTTCTCATTGAAAAGGCATTTGAAGAACCATTCAGAGCTATCTGCAATTTAGTCATAGAGTCATAGAATGGTCTGGGTTGGAAAGGACCTCCAAAGGTCATCCAGTCCAACCCCCTCTGCAGTCAGCAGGGACATCCTCAACTAGATCAGGTTGCCCAGTCCTGTTGAGCCTCACTTTGAGTATTTCCAGGGATGGGGCCCACACCACCTCCTCGGGCAACCTGTTCCAGTGTTCCACCACCCTCATAGTAAAGAGCCTGCTCCTAACATCCAATCTAAATCTGCTCTTTTCTAGTTTGAAGCCATTGCCCTTCGTCCTATCACCACAGGCTTTTGTCAACAGTCTCTCTCCATCCTTCTTGTAGCCCCTTTCAGGTACTGGAATGCTGCTATTAGGTCTCCCTGGAGCCTCCTCCTCTCCAGGCTGAACACCCCCAGCTCCCTCAGCCTGTCCTCATAGCAGAGGTGCTCCAACTCCCTGATCATTTTCGTGGCTCTCCCCTGGATCCATTGGCCTCTCTCTGGATCCCTTAGCTGCTGTTAAAGGTAGTTACATGGTGAGTGGGTGAGTGAGTGTCATCTTCCCAGCTGACACAAAACCCTAAGGTGCTCAGCAGTACAACAGACAGTGGCTGTGAGGTGAGGCAGGGACCATCCTGTCTGTCAGATGAAGTTTCCCCATCACTGGAGCTGGTGATCAGGATGGGGATTGGCTTTGATGGCAGGAGGACAGTGCTAGCCTTTTAATCCTAAGTAAGACTACTCCTCATTAAGCATTTTCCTAACCTGATTTTTTTCTCTTTTTTTTTTCTCTCTTTTTTTTTTTTTTTCCCCTAACACTGGTTTGATTCCTTTTTTTTTTTAAACCCTCTTGTGCACCTACCTTAATTCACAGTTGCCACCTGGCTTTCTGCAGGAAGACAAGCTGTCCAACTTAATCCATTCCTGAGCTCTGCATTACAAAAACCACATGGTGCTTCATGCCTCATTAGCAGGCAGGGAGCTTCCAGGCTGGAGTCCCTGCATGTCTCCAGCTCTCCTGACTTCCTTCCTCCACTCCACTTTCCTATTTTACATTTTAATAGCAACAGTGACGAAAATTATGGAGAAAAAAAATAAAAAGAGCCTTCCCTTAGTGAGTATCTTCATGTTCTGTGTTTCCCTGAGCAAGCCTGGGCTTGCACCATTGCCCAGCACTCCCACCTTTGCCAACCTGTGCTCCCTTCTCAGCCAGAGCACTCCTCCATCCCAGCACAAACCTATCCACTCCTCACAGCACTGTCCCACCCAGTCTGAAGGGAAAGAGCAGATGGATTGCAACTCAAAGACACAAGACAGACAGCAGCCTGTGCCTCTTTTGCTTGACTCAAGGCAGCCTCACAGACAAGGCAAGTAATGAAGATAATGATGAATGAAGGATGCAAAACTGCAAATACTTCTGCCTGTGCTTCTATTGATCTTCCAGCAAAGGCCTTGTTCTTGACATTTAAAATAGAGAGATTGTTTTAATGTAGTGCCCGTGGCTGGGCTGCACTTAAGCAATTTAGCTCATAGACACTTTCTGCAGGCTCAGCCTGAACAGTTTCAACACCAAACACTTGCTTGGCAAATGCTCTTGGAGAAATACTGCTCAGAGCCAACAGGAGCCATGAGGCACCAGTGATCATGGCCAATTTATCACCCCAGGAGGAGAGCACTGCTGAGCTAACAACAGAAGGGATTTCTCTGGGCACCTCTGGAAGATGATCTAGAGAGGAAGGAGATGACTGTCCTGACTGGAGCTTCCCAGAACTTCCCATCCAGAGAGAGATGTACACAACCTCTAACCACACACCCAACCAGACCTTTATTCTATAATCAACCTTTCAGAAGATCTTCAAAGGGACAAGCTCCCAAAGCTTTGCCTGAGTATGGGGTGGGAAAGTGGTCTGAGTTGAGTAGAGCTCTGCTTATGCAGCTTAGAAACCTGATGCTATTCCTGGGCAAGCACAGATGGACACAGCTTTTGGCCTTTGGCTTTGTGAGAAGCCTGTGGTTTGGTTACTACATGTTGGGATTACTTTAATAACTGTAATTTTTCTTTTAGAAGAGAAGTATTTTATTGCTCTCAACCTAGAACCTGGAAGTAATTATACATGTGTGGTCCAATTAACCATTAATTTACCTCTGTTAACTGCTGACACTTTGTATCACACACATTTGTGTTCCCAGAGTCTAAGCCTAAGAAGTTTGTCAAGAGACTATGAATTAAAGCAGTATAAAGATGTTAACAGTTACCTATCTTAGTAACAGCCTCAGGAAGCCCTGGAAAAGAATGCATCACAGAAATGAAAATTGGGGTTATGCACAGTAACCAGATGGGGTTTTTTTAAATAATAAAATCTCCAATTAATTCAAGAAGCTCTGATCTTCCCACCACTTCCCACTGGAGGACTGATCAGGATAGAACCACGTTTGATTTTCAAATGCAGTAGGGCTGGTGCCTGGAGGTCTGGGAGAACCTGCTCTTGCAACATTGCTTCACCCTCCACGTCTGCAGTTCCATAGCTACATGCAACAGCACCATTACCTTAAGGCCTTTTTTTCAGGAAGCTGTGCAAGGAACAACTTCTCAACACCATGTCAAATTTGCCCTCCATCTTGCACACCATGTGAGCAGGTCTTAGCCCAAGCTGTTCAACCACAGGTCACAGGCTCCATCTTTGTGCCAGTTCAGCCTTAGGGACATCAGGAGAAAGACCTGTAGCTGACACTGGAGAAGCATCTCAGTTCCTCCCTCTGCAAACAGCAGCTCATTTGCCTGCCTTTGGAGAGGACACTGGTGCCCTTGCATAAGCTTTGCTTTGCAAATGCAGCCTGCTCTTTCCTGCTGGGTGTGCTCCCCATCTACATCTGCCCACCTGCCCCTGCTCCACGGAGCTCAGCCTGAATCGGAAGTTTTTCTGTATGTGGCACTTAAGGACACAGTTTAGTGTTGGACTTAGGAGTCTCAGGTTTACAGCTGGACTCCATGATCTTAAGGATATCTTACAAGCTAAAGGATTCCATGATTCTATATGTATAGGTAGTGCTATGATGCTCCTGGACAACAGCAGAGTGTTTTTTATTTACAATGAGAGAAAGATTTAACCAGAGGAGAAAGTCACACTGTAACATGTAAAGACAGGACTAAAAATGAGAACAGAAAGGAAAAAACACCCCATGTGAAATCCTGGGATTCCCCTCTGCCAAAGGTCAGGGGAGGTTATTGAAGTGCTCCCTGCCAGCCAGCAATCAAGTGAAGCACAGCCTCCTCCACAGATCTGGGCCTTAAAAATGTACACCTCAGCTATTCAATACAGATCTGGTACCCACCTGCCTGTAAGTTTTGCCTGCCAGCTTGTGTAGCAGCATATGGCATAAAAATAATATGTGCTCCTTCATCTGAACATACCTGTGGGTAACTCTCAGTGTCACTTGGTTGCTTACTGCTGTTGCTGTAGTGTGCAGTGGAGTATATGAAAAAATAAACCAGTTCTTGATGTTACAGCCAGAGCTGGTGATGCTGCATCAGCAAGCACTGGTCCTCACTGCCATACCAGTTTCATGCTGGTGTAGCTCAGCTAAATTAAACTGAATTGCTCTGCTGGATTTTCATTGACTTAAATCAATTATACTAGCATGGAAGAGATATAGAGGAGTGGAAATCAAGTCCACTTAAAGAAAAAGCCAAGCAGATATTTCTTTAGGACATGAACTGTTCATAATCTATTGAATAGCTTCTATCTTGTATATTGATCTTTTTCTTGGGAGAACTAACTTGGAGTTTTTTTCTGAATTGCCTGACCTTAAGCAGTTAGGATATTGCGATCTAAAAAGTCACAATTAAATTAATAAACCAAGAGTGGTCAAAACATTTGATCTGTGTATTACACTTCCCTTACATGGATGTGAAGAGAGGGAGCACCCAGCATGAAGGGACAAAGTACTTGCAGGAGGTGAGGTGGGCAATGTATTGGCAGGGTGGCAGGGCACTTCTCTTCTGGCAGTGGACTGAAAGCCAGGTGTGATTATCCTGGTGTTTGGAGAGCAAAAGAAGGAAGGTAAGGACTTTGGGCAACAGCACTCAACCCTGCCTGGCAGAAAAGAAGAGGTTACCACTGCAAGAGAACTTGGAAGTTGGAGCTGAAATACTTGCAGCAAGCAAAGGCTTTGAGGATTGTGCTCTTTGAGGGCAGAGCACAACCACATTGTGCCAGATTTTCAGACAGCTCTGAGAAAATATAAGCTAGTTCATGAGGAACCTTCATCCTGTTTTCCAAACCAGACCAACTTCCCCAGCAATTTTGGGCAAACAAAGAAGATGTCCACCCCCAAGAAAAAAAAAAAATCAATAAAGATGAGGTGTTGCTGCTAGAAATTTCAGAAGAGAAGCATAACTCTTCTTCCAGCTGTCAGAGCTGATATTACTGCATGCAGTGGCAGCAGCTTGTGTGCAGCATCTCTTTACAATGGGAGCAGGGAAGCTGGAATGTTGTTGTATCAGACTATCAAGTTGTTATGTTGGATTACATATAATGCTATCACAAATGACAGAATGCTTGCCTCCCATCAAAAATTTAAAGAGCAATAGACCTCTTTTCAGCTGTCATTGCTGATAACATTTTATGCACAAGTTTATTCAAGCTCAGATGGAGATGCAGCCTGTCAATAAAGAAGCCCTGGCAGATTAGGCATCGAGTGTATTAAAGCTAACGGTGCTAATGTGACTCTGCTGCCTAATCTGACATTTTGAAACTGTGACAAAATGAACCCTCTCAGTTCTTACCCATTGCCTCCCCACGGCACGCTGGCTGCTGGGTTTTATGGAGTGGAAAGCAGAGAGCATGTAGGAGAAATGAAACAAGCTGCAAACTACAGAAAGGTCGAGGCAGGCTGGCTCCCCAGGAAACCGAGCGGATGTCTTCCCTTCTTCTCGCTCTTATCTTCTCTGCTCTGCTCCTCTCTTCCAGGCAAGTGGGTAGGGCAACAAATAATGGCCCTGAATTGCTGCCGAGGTGACACAGATTACACATTAGAGGAAGCACTCCGAGGGCAGGGAGGGTTCAGCTGTGGATGAGATTGCTGGAAAGGGCGTAACACCTCCATCATTACAGCTCTTTAAGAAGGGGTTAGGAAAACATCTGCCAGGAATGAGGAGGGGTAGATGATTTTGCTTTGGAGACTCAACCCTGTTTTCTGCCGTTCATTTTCTTGTTCTCAATAACAGCTACTGCTTTCCACTGCCAGAGGAAATGGTAGGAGAGTGATTGTGTGTTGGGAAACTGTTGGGGCCAAAAATAGACTATTGAAGACAATAATGATGTGGTAGGTGGCCTGGTTACCACTCCCCTTTCCCTCTTCCTACTCTCCTAGGAGCTCTCAGTGGCTGTTGCTGCTCTTCTGAGGAATGTAAAGTCAAGAAAAAAAAAAACTTTCCCAGGTCTGGGAAAGTGAAGTATCCAAAAATTTGAATCTGGCAAATATTCATGCAGACAATGTGACTTTCAAGACAGCCCCTTACTTGCAATTTGTACATCACAACCCTAGCAGGACAGTAGCTTCTCTGTGTTGCTCTCAGTGCTAAAACACAGACCTTTACTGTTTTGAAAGTTTTAGTTAGTTATTTTGCTTAAAAACACAAATCTCTATGCAATGCCTTCCTAAGAGAGGGAGGGAAAAGACCAGTGGCTGCTGAGAGGCTGGAGTCTGGGTGTGTGAGGCCTCCCTGACTCACCAAGGCAATGGCTCATGGTGACATGTGCCAGGCAGGCTGGTGAGAGTGGCAGATGGCTGGCAGGGTGACTGCCTCAAATCTAACTCCAGCAGCAACACAAAGCCTCCGTCTCTGCAGAGGAGAAGCTGCTCAGGGTGAAGGTCACATAGACAGCAGTGGGCTGCAAGTGGGGCTCCTCCAAGCAGTGCCCTCCCTTTAATCCCCACAGAAGCACACAGATGTGAGCTTGGTTACTTGTGCTGAAAACACAGGAGATTATTCCAAACTGATGCCCACAAATGACTGATGCTGCGGTGAGATGTGTATAGCATTACCAAAAGCACTGGAATTTTGGAGGCAAACAGCTCATCCAGGCAGATGAAGGGGCACTGCAAGCAGGGATCCCCTGAGGCTGTGCAACAGAACTACAGGGAATCACCATAGTTGGAAAAGACCTCTAAGATGATCAAGTCCAACCATCATCTAAATCTACCAGGGCTACCACTACACTATATCCTTGAGCACCATATCTAGATGGCTTTGAAATACATCCAGGGATGGCAATTCAATCACTTCCCTGGGCAGCCTGTGGCAGTCTTTGAGAACCCTTTTCAGTGGAGGAGTTTTCCTAATATCCAATATAGTGGAACGAGGTGTTTGGTTTCTGTACTGACTCTGTCTGTGTATTTCTCTGGTTATTCCCTGCCTTATATTCTAGGGGGAAAAAAAAATACTTTGAAAAATAATGGCAATGTCTCTCAGAAAATAATGAGTTCCTTCCAGTTAGCTGTTGAATTGTTTACTGCCATAGCTGAATAATAACAGCACATCAAAGACGACTGCTGTAATTAAAAGATTTGCGAACATAGGTTAACAAATGAGTGCATCATAATGTGTAATTGTCTAATTAGGACAAAAATGCTAGTTCCACGTAAAAGGCCATCAAGAAGAAATTACAAGGGAGAAAATAAGATAGACAACAGCATTGATACCACAGAACATTGGCAAAGATGTTATCTGCAGCTTTACATTGTATCAATACATCCCCCGGGGTACTAGCATTTTTGTGGAGTCATTTGCAGACAAATTAATTCTATCACATGAATCCCATGAGCTGGTTGGGGACTCCTCTGAAAAGACTCTAAATTTGTCATTAAATATTTTAAAGCACTTTTTATTCCTTTAGCACCCAGAAGAGCCAAGAGCAGCAGATACCATTGCTGCGTACACCAATGAGAGCTCAGAAATCAGCTGTAATGGCAAAGGGATGACCCTCCCAGTTTTACTGCTGGGTGTTGAAGCAGAGTGGGAGAAATCTTGCTGTTGAGAGCTCAGAAATTAGGTGCAATGGAAAAAGCATGACACTCCCAGTTTTACTGCTGGGAGAAATCTTGCTATTGGGCCAAAACTAAAGGCAAAACTCCTCTTGAGTTCGGTGGGTTGAGAATTTCACTCTGAGAGACGAAGGCCAGTGTTTTCCTACACTGAAGGACAAATGGCAGAAAGAGTTTGGCTTTGACTCAAGTACCAGAAGAAAATCCTATGGTTTCAAGTGTAAAGATGCTGATGGTCCATCAGGGAACTTGTGGCTGAGGACAGAATCAGAACCAGATGCTGAGCACTCCTGTTCAGTGGTTTCATCTAAACCAGAGAAAGGGCCCCTCCATGTTCCTTGATGCACAGTTAAGAACTCTACAGCCTTGTGTGCACCCAGGGTAGGATCAAGCAGGCCCAGATGGGGGGATTCACAGCACCACAGGGCTCCCCAGCCCAGTCAGGGACATGCAGGATTACAAATCACTGAGCATGCAAAGAAACAGGTGCACTCATCTGAGAGCAGATGCTTTCTAGTGAGTTGATAAAATGCATGAGGACAACAAACCTGGAGTTTGTTAGCTGCCTCAAGTGGATCTCAGGAGCAACCTGAGTCACACTGGAGGGAAAAGAAAAGATGCACATGGTTAGAAAAGCAAGTGTCATTTATCATCTTTGTTCCCAGTAACAATGTCGCAAGCATCCACTCTGTTTTTGGGAAAGAACACGCAGCCAACTTTTGCATGAGTTAATAGCAGGGTTTGAACATGCAATCTTCTGCTTACCTCTTCTACCTAATGTACCAGATGAGCTTCATTAGCTCATCGCTGTGGCCGGCTGCCTCCCGTTACTCTGACAGCTGCTGGGGAGAGAAACATGACAAATACTCCATCAGTGATTGACCTTGACTGAGCGAGCAGAACACTTCACCTCCATGAGGTTCAGCTCTCTGGGTAACTCAGAAATCACAGCACAGCTCAAGCCCCTGGGAAACTTTTCTTCAAGCAGGGCTATTCCTGGTGTTTCCTAGCTCTGCTCCAGGCTCTTCAAGGGAGCCAGGGCACCCCATCTGCAGGATGGGGTTAAAAAGTCTCACCTGAGAGCACAAAGAAGCCAAGCATTAGGATCTCTGCAGAGGGCCCTGCAGCTGATCTTAGCATCTGTCAGAGCAGTAAAGATCCTTCATGTGTGTTTTCAAGGTAAGTTTGTCTTGAAGGCAGCGTGTTTAGAAAATACACGTATTAATGATCAAGGATTTGATAAGTGTTTTATTTCTGTCTCTTTGTATTTATATGTATATATGTAGGAGCTGTAGCATGTTTTGTTGTGCTTTGAGAAAACCAGTTCCAAATTGCTGGCAGGGTACTTTCCTCAAAGCTGTTTTCAGTGGAGAAATGCCTTTCTGAGAAAACCAGAGTGGTTCTGTGAGTTTCTTCTTCCTGCCAGCAAACCCCAAATGGGGCGAGGGCTGGAGAACATGCAAATTTGTCAGAAGGCATACAGCTCTGTGCTTTCTCAATAGGGCTTTTTTTGTTTCCTCTTGATTTGGGAAATAGTTGTTAATCACTGCCTCATTTCAATTTTAAATAGGCCATATTTGGTAGGACTCAGTTCCATCAGACAGAAAAACCACAGCAATTGAACTTGGTGAACCAGTTCTGTGCAACTGAAACCATAGCAATGAACACAAACACATGAGCCTTTACAAGATCAGACCCTCACAAAAACTAATGAGGAATAAATCAATTAGAACACTAATTGTCTGGCTAAACTGGGATCTGGTGGAGGAAGAAACTCACAGATTCATAGAATGATTTATGTTGGCAGGGACCTTAAAGATCATCTAGTTCCAACCCCCCTGCCATGGGCAGGGAGATCTTCCACCAGTGCAGGTTGCTCCTCCAACCTGGCCTTGAACATCTCTAGAAAGGGGGCATCCACAACCTCCCTGGGCAACCTGTTCCAGTGTCTTACCACCCTCACTGTAAAGAATTTCTTCCTAATATCCAGTCTAAATCTGCCCTCCTCAAGCTTCAAACCATTCCCTCTCGTGACTACAAACCCTTGTAAAAAATCCCTTCCCAGCTTTCTTGTAGGCTCCCTTCAGGTACTGGAAGGCTGCTCCAAAGTCTCCCCAAAGCCTTCCCTTTTCCAGATTGAACAGTCCCAACTCTCTCAGCCTGTTCCCATAGGGGAGGTGCTTCACCTCTTCGATCATCTTTGTGGCCCTTCTCTGGACCTGCTCCAGCAGCTCCATGTCCCTGTTATGCCGAGGGCACCAAAACTGCAAGCAAAACAGATGGAGTCTCATGAGAAGAGAGGTTTTTCTGCTGGCCAGCTTTATTCATGGAGCTGGCATCTGTAATGAAGCTCAGTCTCTCCAGTTTCCCAGTCAATCACTGTTGTTTCTGTTGCTTCTCTGAACTCAGCACCCTTCTGGGGCATCCTCTGCCTGCAGAGAGCACAGGCAGGTGTTGGGGGTCACAGAAACTGCATCTGCCAACCACAGCATTGTTTACAAATACTTCTGTCTTAATCCAGTGGAATAATGTTTGTTTATGTCCCAGCTGTGAATTGATTCTGGTGTGTAAGTAAACAAGGAAACTTGCAAAGTAAACTGGCAAGAGACAAAAAACAAACCTCGATGCTGTGGCTAACTGGTTGGGGTCCTTTTTGGCAATATGCTACTAATTAAAGGTGATTTATACTTATCTTTTTTTTAATTATTATTATTATTTTTCCTCCTTTGCTTTCAGGAAAATTTCTCAGTAAAGCAAATTGGAGATTACAGTCCTTATAGTAGTACAAATCAGCTTTCTGTAGGTTGCTTAAATAACAAAACAATTTGACAGAACAAGATTCCCACAAGTCTGGAAGCATATACACAGCCTTGGAAAGGGCTCTGCTTAGTAAAAATCCTGTAATAAATTAGAGAAGCTGCAGACACATAAACAAGACAAAGCCCTTCAGTTTATATCACTGTGTGGTTTGTATAACCTTTACCATAAGTGACAGAATCCCCAAATCCTCAAGCATATTTCCAGATAACCAAGTAGATGTTTGGAAACGTGGGCTAACTCTAACCACCCATGAAGAAGACACAAGTTAGGCAAGTTTTATGAAAATGAGGGGAGCATAAAGGAGATGGAGCCTGTTATAAATCACTCCTTAGAGGTATCAGGAAATCCAGGTGGAAAAGAATTGCTGGAAATCAGATTGTATTAGTTCTGCTGCTCAGGCTTCTGGGTTTTCTATATAGGTCAAAGATTTTCATAATCTAGAAGTTCTTCTTAAATGTTTCTTCAGGCTGGCTCTGAAGGGGGATGGGGAGCACACTCTGACCAAGACCCTTCACAGTTCAGTTCAGGGGTGACTTGGCACAGAAATTTCTGCCTCAAACGTGTGACCTGATTTCCAGAAGGTTTCTGAGCCCATATGTTTTGATGGGTGCTCAGTACTTTTGGTGCCTTTCAATTTCTAAATATGGACTTGGGAAGCCTAATTTTAACCATGCACTTTTGGAAAGTGTTGGCAATAGTTTAAAGAGACTGTCTAGACCAGCACGCCTTGCTGCAGCAGATTGCTCCCAGTGATTTATATATTCCTGGTGCTCAGAGTCTCTGAAGCCTTTTCAGTGTCTTACAGCTGCTGCATTTATGCAGCACTCTTTATCTTGACCTTAGCCCTCGGATTTCTCAGCTATTCTACTCTCTTAACATCTGGGCCTGAAAGGTCACTAATTTACCTTATGTTTGCCTGCTGTGGGTGCCATTGGGTTGAGTGGGTACATTTTGAAGAATAACACTCTGTTGGTGGGCTGCCTTTGCAAAGGGCTTTCTCCCCTCGGCATCATTGTGTTACCTTCTCCCACTGCAGCAGCTCTAAGTCATCAAACATCTGCCCTGGAGAGCATTGGAGCGTAGTTGTTGGATCCTTATGTGTTAAAGCAGCACACCAGGTATCCAGTGGGCTGATATTAAATTGCTTTTGCAGCTTGCCTGGAGAATAAGGAAGGGAGCTTTATTTGTACTAACGCCATTTTAATGCATCTCAAAAGACCATAATAAACACCTTCTGGACTGTAAAGGCAAAATATATATCTAGAAGTTGTGGTAAATTATGGAATACTGGCATACCTAATAAAAATTCTATCTCAATCGTTTAACATTTAGTGAAATGTTAGATGATGTGAAACCAGACCTGGCTTCACTTCAAGCCCAGGTCAGTAATGTCACTTGGGGAAATTATGAGAACTTCCATTAACTTTGTATTGGCAGATCTCCCAATCTAATTCACATCTATACATTTTTAGCACCCCATGAGCAATACCAAGTGTCATTTCTCACATCTGAGAGCCAGACAATATTGCAGAGCCTCTCTGCATACAGGAGGCTACTTCAGAAATTAACAGGTCAGATCTCTCATTGATTTTAATAAAGAGCTGTTTGTGGCAAATTTCTTGATTACAGAAACTGATGACTGCTTTGGGCTTCCTGTCAAAGCCAGCACAGCAGGACAGAGCTTTAAAGCATGGGAAAAGAGTGCAAGGGCATTAAACCAAACAGATTTTAGACATCTAGGTCCAAAATCAGACTCTCTTTTGAAGTTCCTGAGACTGTAGCTCACCACACCACCCCTGAATTTGGAGCCTCAGAGAGAACCAAGACAGTTAAAATGATCTGGGAGGGGGACGCTCACAGAACTTTCAAACTATTATCTCAGATCTTCACTCTTTCTTATCTTTTCCCAATAATTTTCCTTTTCCCTCTGCCCATTCCCCTTTCCAAATTCACAGACAGATTACTTGGTTTGGAACTTGAAGCAGTTTGTCTGGAAAGGACTTTCCATTGGAGCCTATGAATTGGAGTAGACTTTCAAGTGGCTGGTAGTAGTATTTTCAGAAGAGAGGTATTTGGCAGGTCTTTAATGTCATGCTTGCCTGGAACTGCTCTCCTCTTTAATTAACTCAGTAAAAATCCTTTGGTTACTTCATTTTATTTGCTTAAACCACTACAGAAAAAAAAAAATAATTAAATGCCTAGAAACCAAATTATTAAATCCACAGAAATGTCCTGTTGTTTACTGGGATGCCAAGCTCCCTGCACATAATTCAAGCCCCTGGCAACAAAGGCACTTGTGAAAGTCCCCTGCTTTGACACAAACAAAAAGGTGGAGTATCCTCGGAGTGAAACACAGCCTGTGGTTTTCAGCTCGTCTTCTCCTGGAAGCCTTGAGGTAGGGATTAATAATTTAGGTTCAAAGCAGTGTCCGGGATTTCTCAGGCTCTGCAGAGACACACACACACACACACACACACACACACACACACAAAGCCTCCTGGGATGGATGCACTACAGAGCTTGACCCGTGACTGCTGCGCTGGGAGTACAAGTCCCCGCAGCCCGAGGTGGGAAGCAGCAGCTGAGCTTTTAACTCCGCAGGCCCCGGTGATCCAGCCCAGATGGGTACAGCTGCACAAGAGACAACGACCGTTTCATCACGGACAGGTTTTCAGCTCTAAAGTCTCCAAAGGCAAGTGATCCATGACTACATCCATCGTATGTAAACGTGACCGAACGCTTCCACTGATGGATGCCAAGGAGCTGTTTGGAAAAACCTTTCCATTGCAGCAGCCCCTTCGTGGCTGCGGAGCAGAGCTGGGGCGGCAGCAGCACCTCCCCGCCCTGCTGTGCTCTTCTGGAGGCCCATAACACACAAAGAGGGAAATATTTCCTTAGTTTGCTAAACTGCTGTTCTGGCATTTAGCTTTAAGTATCTTCTATTTCCCTCAGTATCTGACCTTTCCCTTTCTCATATGGCTATTGCTCTTCTCTGCTAGCAAAAAAAAAAAAAAAAAAAAAAAAAAAAAAAAAAAAAAAGGCAACAAGCAGCCATTATCAGCCTCATCTCACCAGTCCCGGCCATTAGCGTTAATCATCTCCTCCCCCCAGCCCTCCTCTCCTCTGGTCCAGCTCCCCTGCATCTTCTCCGAGGAAGGAGCAGTGACACGCGATGGGAGCAAACGGGCAGTGAAATCAGCAATGACACAGCAACCCCCTGATAAAAGGGCAGCCGTTTCCAGCTGCCACTGCAACTGCACTGCTCTCTCCGGCAGGATGCAAGACAGCCAGGATTAAAGCCAGGGGACCCAGTGCTGCAGATCAGGCTTGTTGTAATTTCCCCCAGGATTGATGTGAGGACTGCAGCGAGATGCACTAGTGGTGGCACATTAGCCCTGCCCACAGGCTTCCATCTCACAGGAGGTTCCTGACACTGGCCCTTTACCCAGCTGTGCACACAGGGAATGCACATCCCTGCTCCTGCCTTGGCCAGCTGGAACTTGGGACTGGGAATGATGGTGGTGAATGAAGAGTTCACTTCAAAAGAGACAGGAAAAGGAGAACGGGAGAAAAAGGGGGAGATAAAAGATGTTAAGTTGAAGGTAGAAGATAAGAAAGGTGATAAGACAGAGAAGGAAGTTGGAAGTTTAGTGATAGGGTGAGGTGTAATGGTTTGAAACTCAAGCAGGTTAGACATAAGGGGGAAGTGCTTTACAATGAGACTGGGAAAATAATGAAACAGGTTGTCCAAGGGTGTGGCTATGGTCCCATCCTTGGAGACATTCAAGATTAGACTTGATGTGGCCCTGAGCAGACTCATCTAGTTGGAGGTGTCCCTGCTGACTGCAGGGACGTTGGACAAGATGACCTTTGAGGGTCCCTTACAACCTGATGCAATGTAAATGAGGGGCTGCACAGGATGGGAAACCAATGGGGCTCTATCTGGAATGGGTAAAAGAGAGAGTCAAACTAAAGTTCAAAGGTAAATATGTGTGTTATAGAAAAAGAGGGAGCTTTTTCTAGGGAGAGAAGGGAGAGAGAGAGAGAGTAGAGAGAGAAGACAGAGTTCTGATGTACCAACCTCACCCTCACTGATATGAATCTTCCATGTTGTCTTGGCCAAGAAAAGGAGAGGAGCAAAGATGGGGGTGATAACAGGGCTGGAAATGACAGAGGAGAATGGGTATGAGAGCAGCAATGGGTAACAGGCAGGGACAGCACTGCTGGAAAGCAAAGGCAATTTTGTCTTGTAACTGTGTGCTCACTCAGGCTTGACAGAGGAAGAAGGAAAATACATCCCTGCTGTAAAAATTCATACGTACCTAAATCATGCAGCAAACTTCATGGCCTGTGACTAGGCATGCCCAGGTTTAGGCTGCCAGCTCTCCTGCAGGCTTCTCCCTAAGCTTGGGCTAATTGTTTCTGCCTCTCTGCAAACCATAGGTGATGCTACTTCACACCTGACCTTTACTCGCTGTACCTTTGGGGATGGTCACCTCTTGGGGCTGTGTTTCTGCATCTGTAGGTAATGTGCAAATCATCTCATCAGTGGCTGAGGGAACTGAGGTTGTTTAGCCTGGAGAAGAGGAGGCTGAGGGGAGACTTCATTGCTCTCTACAACTCCCTGAAAAGAGGTTGAAGTGAGGTGGTGGCTGGTCTCTTCTCCCTAGTTTCAGGTGACAGAAAGAGAGGAAATGGCCTGAAATTGTGCCAGGGGAGGGTTAGATTGGATATTAGGAAAAAAAAAATCCTTACTGAAAGAGTGGTCAGGTATTGGAAGGTGGTAAAGTCACTGTCCCTGAAGGTGTGCAAGAAATGTGTAGAAATGGCACTTGGGAACATGGTTGAGGGATCATGGTGGGCTTTGACCATCCTAGAGGTTCTTTCCAACTGAAACAATTCTCTGACTCTGTGATCTCTCTGTATTGCTGGTGTCACAAGGGTAGGTTCAGAGTGGAGATGCCAGTGATGCTTTGTATTAAGTCTGGCCTCTGTCCAGCAAAGCTAAGTTGGCTTTTGTACTTTTAAAAGTAATTTTACCACTGTGTAACATGTCACAGATAGAAAACTTTCTTGGGAGATGAGGTAATGAACTCCTGTGGGAGCTGATGAAGGTCACCATGAGAGAGCAGTAAGAATAATGCCTGCCACTGGGAGACTTCTCACCAGGAGCCCTCAGACTTCAGCACTTTCCAGTCTAAATAAGATGTATACTTCCCTGACCTTGTCTTCTCCAACATAAACGCAGAGCAGGATGTACTTAGAATTAAGATAAATAAGGCCTTACCCAAATAAAACACTGGTCTGCAGAAACAAATCTCCTTCCAGGAAGAGGGTGAATGGAAGCAGAAACTGATGCTACTCTACTGGAAAAACCTTAAATGCTACAAAGATGAGGGCAATAGAATATCTAGTGTGGAGTATAGTGGTAATAAATGCAACTTAAGGTGCAAGATGCTGTTGCAAAATCCTGTGAGTTTTACTAGGTAAATTATGGAAGAAATGACATTTAATTTCTCTACCTGATCTTTATTTTTAAGGGGACTGTGGGTGCTTTTTTTTTTTTTTTCCCACCTAAACAAATGCAGCTAATCATTAGGGAAACAGATGTAAAACCACAACATTCTGAAAAAGAGAAAAATAAAATATCAGAAACCTACATCAATACGCTCAAAGTGGAAGAGAGAAGGAGGTTAATTCACCTGTGTTAATACTCCCAGTTCAGCTTCTTGCAGCTATGGCTCTTCTGTATGTGGGTGGTCAGGTAGGGAGACCTGTTTCTACTCTCAGCCAAAACAGTAGAAGGAGGTCAGTGTGCTTCTCTGAGCTGTCCTTGGATTCAGGGATTCCCTGAGCATGGCCTTGGACTCAGGGCTCCCTGCCCTTCTGGCACAGGGCTGGAGGAAGGACCCCAGCTGAGCTCCATGTTTCCAAAACGACATCCTAGGGAGGAAGCTGAGAGGCAGCTAGGAACTGGGGGAAGCAAAGGGAAAAGGATTTTGTATTACAAATAATGATGTGAAAAGGGGTGGAGGAGCCTTGTCAAAATGTAAATGTGCAATTTGCATAATTGGGCAGCCAGGATTACAAGAAGCACAGAGATGGAAAAGGATTAGATGGGGGGGACAGAAGGGAAATGAAAGCAGCACAGAGACAAAACACTGTGCAGATAGATCTAAAATCTGAGATAAGCAAGAGTAAAAGGAGAAGTCGGAGAGGGAGCTGAGAGAAGCAATGGTGTGTGTTACTAACCCAGGGTGTATCTGAGCTACCTAGAAAGTCTGCAAAAGAATTTTAAAAGAAGCTTGAAATCAAAGGGGAGTGTCAGCTGGTCATTAAACATCCCCTTTGGTGGTGACCTTGAGAGCCTGGACCACCACTACCTAACAACCAAACACAGCACTCCTGAACAGTTCCTTCAGACCTCATCCATAATTAATTTTGTCTTTGATGATTGGGTCATTCTCCACCAGCATATCTGTCAGCTGTCAAAATCACCCAAGTGGTGGCCTCTGGCAGCTTTCTTGCTGTCTCCTGGCCTGGGGCAAGCATGGCAGCAGTGGCTGTTGACTGTCTCTGCTCAGCTTTTCCCAGGAGCTGTGCTCATTGTGGCTGGCTGGACTGAGGCAGTGCTTCCACTGCTCAGCAGTGACCAATTTTGCAAACCTCTAGTCATCCAATCTGCCCTTGGTGCTGAAATTCCTTCTCAAGTCACATCAGGTCAAGGGGCCTTCCAGCACTTCATGCAACAACCCTGCAGCCCTTCTCCTTGCCCAGCTCTTAAAGCTCCCATGGACTTGCTTCCCTCTGCTTGTTTGTACACAGACATGATGTTGTGACCAGGCCAAGCTCAGAGCCACATTCTACGCAAAGCCATCTGTAGAGGCAAAAATAATACTCCTTTGAAGATTTGTTTTGTGCTGGTGCCTGAGGGCAGGAATTGCATTGTACTTGCTACTGTGCAAATGTAAAACATAAAGAGTGTTTGCTGCCCCAGAAAGCTTCTGTCTGATGAGAAAGAAAGAGAGGGAGGGAATGTAGGCAGGGGAGCGTGAAGAACAAGACAGGATGGGGCTGGGATATGGCAGTCTGATGGAGGTATCTACTCTGTCACTGCAAGGGGAGCCCCTGCTAGATTCTGGCAGCTGGAATGGAGGCAGACAAATGGTGGTTCATAAAGCCCATGCAGAAGATGAATATTGGTTTATTTTTATTATTGCCACAACAGAACTTGCTCAAGTGACTCTCAGCTCAGAGAAATGCAGGAGCAAGAGGAGGTGGTTGTGGGTAGCAGTGTTCAGGCAGAGATCTGTTTGCTTGTGCGTTGTGCTTGAATATGTCCCTGGTTGATTTGTTCCCTAACACCTTAAATTCAGATTCAGCAAAAATAAACCTGCTTCTTGACAGCTCTTTAAGGGGTGATGGGAGGAGAAGGTGGGTGAAGGAACTGCTTTTGTTAAAAAAACAAACAACAACCTACCAACCAAACCAAAACCAGGAAAAAAAAAAACAAAAAAACAAAAAAGGGCCCAAACAAACAAAAACTCCAACCCAAAACCTCTAAAATATGGATTAGTTCTGCGTTTAGTAGCAGTATTGCAGCATTCACACTGAGAGTTGTGCGTAAACTCAGTGAGTGAAACCTTCCAGGTGGAACATGGGCATAATTTGCCCTTACTTAATGTTGTCTCTTCAGTTACTTTCCAGCAGGTCAGTGCTTCACCTGGGTGATATCAGCTCCCAGCATTTGTCCTTGACTCATTATTTGGGGGTTCTGCCCCCAGATTTCTCTCCTGGGCCCCAGTAAACCACTCACATTTTAATCCTTCAGCAGGGTATGTCAGGAAAGCACTCATTCAGCTCTCCTCATCTATCTGAAGGGAAAAGCTGGGTGAGAGTTTAATAGAGGAAAATGTGAGTCCAGCCACAGAAGTGAAATTAAGTGTTAACAAAAAAACCACCACCACAAAGCTTTACACACTCAGGTTGTAAAACTCTTCCTATGGCAGTTACTCAAGTCTCTTATTTTATGTAGTGTCACATTTGAGTTATTCTCCAGCTATTGCAGAATGTTTCAGACACAGCAGGAACTGAACTTCTAATAAAACAAAAATAATAATAATAAAAAACAGGCAGACCTTCAGCAACCACTGGTGAGCAGGAGGGGGGGAAGAAAGGGGAGATTAGAGTGGAGAAAGGGGAAAAGAGGAGGAAATGCAACCCTGACCAACTTAGGTGTCTTCTATAGGCCACTTGCTTTTTGCCATATCCTTTTTTTTTTTTTCCTCTACAGGCAGACTGCATGGCTGATTAACTAAAGCAAGTGAAGAGCTTGAGGTTGCAGATCTATAAATCTGAAAGAGAAGGTATTCCTGAATTTTCTGTTGTCTTATTACTCAGGATTCTTTTAAGTATACCATCTCACTTGATTTTGAAAATACTGCCTTCTGTCACTGTTTAATTAAGCTTGTACTCTCAGGGATTGGGATTTTGATTGTCTAAAACATTCAGTACTGTGCTTCAAAATTGTTTTAGGAGTTGTTATATTGCCACTGTCTCTTGATTTTTACACCAATGTTTATCACATCAAAGTCCAGCCTTGGCTTTCCCTACGTTTTCCTTTCTCCAAGGTTGATCATTTTCTCTGCCAATGCCTTTGATTTACCTCCATTGCTATAGCACCCCTAAGCTCTGGAAAGCTCAGCTTGGCTCCCAGGGAGCATCCACCTTTTTAGAGGAGCAAAATTCCCCTACTGAAACACTTCAGGACTATTGTGAGCTGTTGAAGCAATGCAGTCATCCCAGTATCTTCCACACACTGCCAAGACAGGGTGCTCTACTCCAGTCTTACTAGTGAGGTGTCTTTTTTTGTTCTTCAAGATAAAACTGGGCAGAAGAATCTTCCCTACTCTGAGGAAAAATAATAAATCAGCCAACAATTTCCATCTTGTAACAGCTTTATTATTGTACAACCTTAGTCAAGCTTAAGCTACCAGAACTGGAGCCTCATTTACACCTCACTATTGGAGTGTCCCTCCAGGAAAACCATAGCTCTTCATGTGGAAAGCAGCATTTGAGGTGTTTCTGAAAGAGCTTCCTGGCAAAACACAACATCTGGCACTGCCTCTAATGAAATCATGAAAATGACAAAAATCCAGAATAATTCATGCTGTTTGACCCCAATCCTCTTCATCTTTAGAATACAGATCTTCGGAGCCTTTTGCAGATTCACACTGCAGACTGGG
This sequence comes from Indicator indicator, assembly GCF_027791375.1. NCBI lineage: Eukaryota > Metazoa > Chordata > Aves > Piciformes > Indicatoridae > Indicator > Indicator indicator. The sequence goes on from NC_072039.1 coordinate 8,320,849, forward strand.
ATGTGTGCCACACTTCAAACAGCTCTTAACCCTCATCTGTGTCAGAAACACAGCACATCCTCCCCAAGCCTGCAACTTGCTCTGCCAATACAGAAATAAGTTTCTGACACTCAACTTCGGGAAATTAATTTCATATCAATTTCAAAAATCAGTCTTTAAATAAATAAAAAATAAGCAAACAAATAAATAAACAAATAAAAACAAACCCCAGATTTTCAGTAATTACAGAGAGAGAGATTTCACGCTCTCAAAACTGTCTCTATGTCTTTTTTGGGGAGGGGGTTAGGGGGTTACTGAACAGCCATTTGTCTTCACTGCTGACACTCTGTTGGAAATCCTGTCGGACAAGAGAGCTGGAGTACAAATAGATCATCTCCTACTTGACAAAGCCAAGAACTCAGTGGAATTTGATGCTTCTTTTTCAGTTCAAAATCTCAGAATGATATACAAAAGCAACAAATGGTGACTAGAGAAGGGTTTAAGCCAGCGTGGAAAAGAACTCCTCGGGTCATCATAGGATCATAAAATGGCTTAGGGTGGAAGGGACCTTAGAGATCATCTACTGCAACCTCCCCACTATGGGCAGGGATGCCTCTCAACTAGACTCAGCTGCTCAAGGCCTCATCCAGCCTGGCCATAAATACCTCCAGAAAGGCAGCATCCACATCTCTGGGCAACCTACTCCAGAGTCTCACCACCCTTAGACTGAAGAACTTCTTCCTAGATCCAGTTTAAACCTACTCTCCCTCAGCTTAAAATCATTTCCCCTTGTCTTATTGCTAGACACCTTTATGAAAAGTTCCCCTGTAGTTTCCCTTCAGGCAGGTCTGAGGTCCCTCCAGTCTTCTCCAGGTTGAACAACCCCAGCTCCCTCAGCCTATCCTCACAGCAGAAGTGTTCCAGCCCTTGAATCATCTTTGTGGTCCTCTTCTGGGCTCACTCCAACACCTCTGTGCCCTTCTTATGATGAGGACACTAGAGCTGGATGCAGTATTTGAGGTGGGGTTTCACAGGAGCAGAGTAAAGAGGAGAATCACCTCTCTTGACCTGCTGGCTGCACTCCTCTTGATAGAGCTTAGGATAAGGATTGCCTTCTGACCTGCTTGAGGTCATGGCAATATAGGAAATAAACTGGCCAGTGACAATCTTTTGTCCTCAGCAAATCACAAAATCACCATCACAGAATGGCAGGGGTTGGAAAGGACTTCCAGAGATCATCTAAAATGTGTGTGCTGTGATTCTTCTGATGGAGATCACTGCATTGAGGGGATTCTGCTTGCTGAATTGTGATGTCTTAGTCCTGCCCATGCCTATTCTTATGCTTAAAATTTTGCTTCTGATTAATCCCATAGATTCAAATGGGGCTGCTCATGGCAGTGAAGTGAAACAGATGTACATTAGTTGTTACCATCACCTAGTTTTCATATGGTTGGTGCAGCAGATATCCTAAATGTAATATCTGACACAGCAGGAGGTATGTTTTTCCCCTCCAGCTCTAGCTCTGAGTACAAGCAGTCCCCTTGGGAGGCACTACACAGCAGAGCCATGATGCCTGTCCTTTTGAGCTGCATTTAATGCTGGTGGCTAAGGGCAGTAAATAAGGGAATAAGACTTTCTGCTAAAATCCTACATTTGTCCAGCAATGCTCTAAAATATGGCTGTAATCTCAGAGCCTGTGGACTTGCCAAAGACCAGAGGAGTTACCAAAGGAACCCCTCTAGGAATCCTGTTTGCCTGTTTTGATTTGTTTAGTTGAAAGGAGATGCCAACACTCAGCTGCCAGAGTACCATTAGTGTGACCCAAGTGAAAACAAAAGGAGAAAAGTCTTGGTGGGAGTTCTCTGAAGGTGATATCAAGACTCCATACGTTTAAGCGTGGAGACAAATGCACATATTAAATACCAATGCAGGAAGAAGAGAAATCACTGAAATCTAAGTGTGTGAAATGTGAAAAGCAGAAAGGAAAATTGCAAAATCAATAGAAAGGGAAATGAAAAGAGAACTGAGGATAAACCAAAAGCAAATAGAAAACAACGAGGAAGAAAAAAAAAAACAACCTTCAACAGTCAACAAATTGGGATCCTGACAAGATAACATTTTCAGGCTAGTGAGTCATGTTCTGATTTTACAGTTGGCTGAAATAATAAAGCCCTATTAAGTTAAGATGTTCAGAAAAGCTATTTACTACTTGAAGTGTGTCTAGTATTTTCAGACCCTGATTTGGTGTGTGTAGTACCAGCTATGGGTTTATAATGAAGCTGGGAGGGCTGTTACAGAGGCTGGGACATGGCTCTACAGCAGCTCTGTGGAAGTGACCTTTAAACTCCTGTTCTTGCTACCACTTTTCACTGATGGCCCTTATTTGTTTACTGTGAAGGTATCACTTCTATTATTTGTTTGGGAACAGACTACAGAAGTAATGGTCACATGCAAAAACATCTGCCTGCACAGTGCCCAGCAGTGAGAACACAAAGATTATGTCCACCTCGAGGGGTTTGTGACCCTGTCTGTCTGGTGTGGAAGTGATCTGGCCAGTTCTTAGAGGTGAAACTTGCTGTTTTCATTCATTACCTCAACTCTGCCCTGTGCAAGCAATAAGCCTCCCTGTTCTATTGCCACCCCACCCCCCCTTCAATAAGTCATGGCAGTTGTGTTCCAACTAGATTTTTTTTTTCCTGAGAAATTACAAATAAATTTCAGTCTGGGAAAAAAGAGGATTTAAAAAACATGTAAATAATAATATGCTTAAAAGCTGCATTGGAAAGTGAAAGAACTGTAATTATAGCAAGTGGCATAGAGGAGAAAATGTCAAATCAAGAGATTAAATTTTAAATGGCAAGAACACCCTGCCAGGAAAAGGAGAAGATGAAAATAAGGTGTATCAGATCAGTAAAATCATAACCAGCTTCTGCCTAACCAAAGTCTTCCTTCAATAGATCCTGCTGTTGCTTATTTATTTAATAATGTGGTGGTTTGCCTCATTTGGTAGTAGTTTACACTTCTGGAAGTTTTATGGCTGTAATATCTCCACCTGTAAAGAAGCAGGAGGAACCCCAAGAAATAAGGACTAACTGGATACACAGGAGAAAATGACCAGGGCAAAAATCTGGAGTGATTCAGACTTTAAGGTGGTGTTTTAAACTTGGTGATCTGGATGCTTGTTAAAATTCTCATCATTTGTATCCACATTCTCTATCTGACTTTGGAAACCTCAGCTCACTGTAGCATTTAGTGCCTGAGGGAGCTTGTCCTCAGACCATAGCAGCCCTGGCTCTCAACTGCTGCTGTGAGCAGTACTGAGACACAGGCAGATTAATACCATCCCTGTTTCCATGGACAGTGTGAGTGAAGAACAAATGAACAGAGTAATTTGCAGACCACTACTCATGACGTGTCAGAACCAGAGACAGAAAATGGATCACAAGTCTCCTGATGTGGCTCTTGATCTAGAGCCTCCAGTCCTGCTACAGAGCAAAGGCAAAGCAAATCTTGCAGTTGAATTCAGGAGGAGTGGATGCAGGCTTTTCATAAGGATGGATTGAGACAAAGGAGAATTTATTCCCTGGAAAGCAGTGAGTCCTATTAGCAAGAGGTTCCTGCACTGTGCAGGGCTCTGTCTGAGAACTGGGAAGGGGGTGATCAGGATTAGATTTAAAGTCTGTTAAAATAGTGGCAACTTCTGCTTTTACTTTGCTGGGTTGATCTTCAGTGTGCTAAAAGAATTGCTCCACAAACAAGATGTGTATGGGGATGTTGGAAATGATGAACAAAAGACAGGATATTATAGACCAGTTTCTCCACTGAAACGCAGTGTCTGAACTCAGCCTTTTCTCATGAATGAATAATGAAGTGGCCATGTTTTAATAGCTTTACTTAAAATTGTCTACTCATTGAACAACCTTTTGAGCCTTTTAACACTTCTTCAATTTGCTGCAGCACTGATTTCTTTCCTTTTTATGTTCTTTTCAAGATACAGTAGCTAATCTGATCTTAGTGTTTCAGTAATTGTCTCAGTTAATGTGTATGAGGAATAATTTCATTCTCTAAAATGAATACTAGGTGAGTATTTAACTCATACAAGTTTCCTACATGAAGAATGTGTGGGGTAGGTGCCTGCATTGATTGCTAAACTGTTGATTTATGATTTTTAATCTTAGCTGTGTTTACTCACTACCCATTTTTGTGGTCAGATTTGACAGTAGGGAACCTCAGAGTCAGAGGAAGCTCATCAGCTCACAAGGGGCTTCACACATGTGGTAAGCCTTGTGCTGGTAAACCAATGCTGGACTGACAACCAAAAAATCCATTGTTCTGTCACCACCACTTCTCTGTGTGAGCCCAACAATGTCTTCTGCTCAAAAGAGTAGCACATTCACTAATGATACTGGTATGTTTCTTGTTTAGTCTTTAGGGGCTTTATCCAAGAGCAGACCCAGCTCCTCACTGGGAACTTTGCCTGCAGTCCAACCCTAATGCTCATTGCAAGCAGAAATGATTTCTGGACTAATGATGTTTTTAGCAGAACTCTGAGCTGACCAACGCTGACGCAAATCACTTGTCTGCAATGGCATTTCTTCCGGCACTGCTGCAACCCCGACTCTGAGCCAGAGCAGAATTTACAACAACCTGCAAGAACTGGTTAGAATTGTTATTTAAAGCCAAGCAGTGCTGCAGTTTTATTGTTAATATCAGGGGGGAATGTTACTTGCAAGGCTGTGCTTTGATTTTTCTTCATCTCCTGAAGCAACAAGCTCACAGAAGAATTCACAGCCTTCTCAAATTACATATTACAACAATGACTTATTCCACAATCCATTTTGAGCATAGCTGAAAAGTGTATTTAATATTGCTGCTGTTGTTTCTATCTCTTCTTTTTTTGCTTTTCTTTTCTTTTATTTTTTTTCTTTTTCTTTTTTTTTTCTGTATAAAGTTAGTGCTTGATTTTATTGTGTCATCCTCAGCCAGGATATATTTGCTGACATCAATAGTGCTGTATTGATTTATACTGCTGGTGTCTGCCTCATCGTTATTTTTGGGTTTGTTTGAGGAGTTTGGTGTATTTTGGGATTCATGGAAGATAAAAAGGGATTGCCTTCTCAGAACAAAATATGTATGGTGGCTGCTGATGGGATATTTTAGATTTGGGGCAAGTAAACAGGCCCCAGACAAGTGGGGCTGCTTGGATACCATCTGCAGAATGTAGCAGGTATATAGGTTGGGATTTTTAAAGGTGCTTTAGGTTTCCATCTATCATTGGTACTTGAAGGATTTGGTGTCCCACGAAACAAGGCTGCCAGTCATGATTTACAAACAACCAAACTTGCTTTTCCAGAGATGACTGAAGTTTCTATCTCTCCAGATTAAAGTGTAAAGTCCAGAGGTCAGGAAAAATATACAGGAGGGCACAGGTAAAAACAGGGAAGGATTGGACAGAAATGAAACAAACACCCAAGAGATGGAAAATAAGTTCATTCCTCTGTGGAGGGAATATTCTAAAGACATGAAGGAGATGCTGCTGCATCGCCGTACAAGCAGCAATCATACTACATGTTGCAGGACTGTGAGAAAATGCCTCCACACCTTCTCTCACTCATTTGCTTATAAGCAGGCCCTTGGGTCTGAGTGCAGGAAAAGGTGAAAAATGGCTGGAAATACACAATACCAAACGGAGGGGGAAGGATTTTACTACCCTTTACATCTCCAGAATATGCCAAACCTGCAGAGGATGATCAAAATCCTTTGCCTGAATCTTAGAGCATCCATGTAAAGAGAAGCTCTTCCTAGGCACTTTCACAGATCTGTGATCATATATTCACTGTTATAGAGATTACACAATGAGCAAGATAACACCACCTTATCTACTGTCACCTTTCAGATGAAATCCTGATGTCTCAGCACCCTACCCAGCCTGGAAAGGACTATCAACCTCCCAGAGATCTTCACAGGTAAGCACACTGGGCAGGGGTCTTGCTCAGTCCCCACCATGCTGTACTCTGTACAGGAGCCCTTAAGCTACTTCACAAGTTCAGTGCATGAAGTGTTAAAGGAGAGAAACTGCACACTCTTCCCTCTCTGCTTTCAGGGGCTTTCCATCAATTTTCCTTCTCCCTTTTTCTTTTCTCTGCACTGCACTTCAGATGGAAGCATCTGGATCGAAGAGAATTATCTCTTAACAACAACTTGGGTTGTAGTACATTTCAAAGACTCAGGTTTTATTAGTCACAGAAGACCTTGTAAAAGTTTGCTTGGGATCATTTTTAACAGCAACCAATAATCCTTCCCCCATCAGCCAATGAAAAACAGCCCAAGCCTCCCCCCAACTCCTGCACAGATGTGTCTTACAGAAATACAGCAATTTTGGAGAAGCAAAAGTGACATTTTTGCCGAGCTGTAGGTTTTATCCACAGCAGCTTACACTAATATGGACTTAATTTCCTTCTGGAAGCTACCTGAACACTAAGCATGCTTGATGCTTAGTTGGTGTGATGCTGTTCAAAATGGTCAATAATTGCAGCTGACTTCACAATGTACCTTTCTGTCCTTGGTCTGCTTAAGGTCTGAGGAAGCTGTAAGCCCAGACTCTGCTCCTACATGTTCCTTGTCAGATGACTGTTTTCATGGAAGTATATTAATACAATATGTTAACCAGCAAGCCTGGAAAATTCCCTCAGCCCTTCCATCTGCAGCAGCTGAAAAAACAGGTAGATTAAGAAGCAGCATTCCCTGCACTGTTAACTGCTTTAGTATCCAGTGTCATGTTCAGTCTGCTAGCCCAAAAGTTACCTCCAGCAGTTTGTTATTAATAAGGAAAGATAATATAGGGGGGCAAAAGGAGGCAGAGGATGGCAAATTGATTCCAGGAATGTGGTGTCTCATAATACTCATGAAGCCAAAAAGAAAGCTGAGCACATTCAATGCTCCTGTAAGTGCCTAAGTGTGGTTGTAGGATCTTCAGGTACTCTGGTATGAAGATCTGGACCAGTTAGCCCAATTTTGCTCTCTGCAGAACAACTTCAAGAGAAAACTTCATTGTTTTCCTCAGCAGAATTACACTGATAATGCAAATAACCTACAGGATGTCTCCTAATCCATTGCTGACAAATAAAGATATTGTAGCCACCCTACTCTAGTGCCAATGAAAAAAAAAATAGTGGAAAGCTATGAACTTCAGAAATGTAAACCTGAGCTGTCATTAAAAATCAATTTCCATGATAAATTTAATTCACATTTCAGAGAGAGCTGTGTAATACCAATAAAAATGCTTTAATAATTGCTGTGCTGGCACTCAGTACAATGTAAGACATAAAGAGATATAAATTTTTTTGTAATCCAGAAGATGTGGAACTAAACATTGTTTTTTAGAAGAAGCCCTTTCTCAGGGAGAAAAATGAATGCTGGAGCAGGATGTCATTTATTAGGAATTCCACTCCACCCCCATTTACAAAGACTGCTCTGAAATTAAAACTTTGAGAGATCAGGTTTCTAATTTATTCGTGGAGCTAAAGGCCAGAAAGGACCAGGATCAGGTAGTCTGACCTCCTTGGATAACCCAGGCTATTAAATTTCACATAGTTCTTCCTATACCATAACCTGTGCTGAGCAAAAACATAGTTTCTCTTAAACATTGATTTAAAAACCAAACAAAGCAAAACACATTCTTGTGTTTGTTTTGGTGAAGGTGGGAGAGAAAGAAAAGTGTAAATGGCTTGGATCACTGTGACATGCCAGCAGAATGCTGCCCAGGATACCAGTAGGAAGAGCACGCAGTAGTGCAATCTGAACTCAGCATCACTGAAATATAAACACTTGGTCCCCTCTGGCAATAAAAGCTGACCCATTTTCAGGGCAGATACGTGTGCCACCTAAGCAACATGCTTTTGTGAACTATTCTCAATGGGAGCAAAGGGCAGGTATATGCTTCTAAATCTCCTAGTGACATTCCAAAGTCCCATTCTCAACTGAAAAAAAGAAAAAAAAAAAAAAAAAAGCAGCTGAGAGCTAAATGCTGAACTGTCTCAAGTCAGTAGTAGTTTCTCATTTACATGTAATTGAGGTCAGAATTTCACCCTAGAAAATGAGTTAACTTTTCGTGATGCTAGCTGAAGACTTGCAATAATATTTGCAGTTGGTGCTTTGCTTCCATTGCAGATTTAATTTGTTACCTTTTACTCTTCTCTTTTTAAAAATCTTGTTCTTGGTGTCCCTTCTATTTGTTTCTCCACCAACACAAATATTTTCAATCCTTCCAAATCTAGTGTAGCCTCCCAATGTAATTAATGCACTATTTATCTGATATTTTAGGTATTAGATATTCAGTAAAATGTGACTGCACCATCAAACCTTCCAAAATCCTCCAGCTACAATGACACAAACTCTGATATTGCCATTTATCACCATGCTTTATCAACACAGCATTTGCCCTAGCCACATAATTTGAAACCACTTTATCAACTGTGGGTTCCTGACACCCAGTGCCTCCTGCTTCACTCCCTGCATTTGTGAATATTGAGGTTCACCAGCATTCATGCTGTGGGGTGAGGAACAGAATAAAGCTTGAAGAGGGCACATTTAGAGTGGATATCAGAAAGAAATTATTTCCAGTGAGGGTGGTGAGACACTGGAATAGGTTGCCAAGGGAGGTCATGGATGTCTCTTCCCTGGAAGTGTTCAAGGCCAGGCTGGATAAGACCTTCAGCAATTCGGTCTCGTGGAAGTTGTCCCTGCCCGTGGTAGTGGGGTTGGAATCAGAAGATCTTCAAAACTCCTTCCAACCAAAAACATTCTATGAATGCTATAGGTCAGGATGATTATAGCATTGTTCTTAAATACAAGAGATAAAACACAAGAGATGTGGAAGACAAGTTCAGGTGTGTGCTTGTCTTGAGTACTGCAGCCAGGGGGATGCAGGTGCTGGCAGATGGGATCAGACTGCTGGTCCATTTAGTTCAGTCTGTCTCCTTTGGTGCAAAAATTGTTTTAGATTCTGAGATATTACAATGTGCATCTCCTTTAGCTTCTTTGTAATCAATATTATGGCCACTCTTAAAATTTTCATTGTTCTTGACCTCAGAGCTGCCTTGTGGCAGTGAGTTCCACTGATTAAGTCAGTTTACTGTGAAAGGAATGATTGGTTTCTTTTCTGTGTATTTGCTCTTGATGTTGTTCTGGAAACCTGTCTTCGGCTGGGTTTCAACTGACTACTTTTAGTACTGCCTGTATCATTATTGTTGAACCACTTCTTTTGCTAAAGGTCACAGGTTTCTGGTTTTCCTTGTTGGTTCACTTTGGACACGCTGTCTTCCTTAACTGTTTCTGTTTCAAACCACCTTCTAGGAAACCACCTTTTGAAAGAACCAGTCCAGCCCTTAGTGATGAAGCTAACCAATCATCTCTGATAAGCAAGACAATTTGTATAAGCAATGCAATTTGGGGAAAAAAATTGGGTTTAGTTTTATGGAACCCTTTTAAATTCCTCTGCCATCTACACAATTGCCTTGACTTCTATTTTGTATTACAATTTTGGTTCTCATTATTTGCTATCCTTATAAAATGCACTCTACGAGCTGGGTTGAAACAATACAAAAAGGCTCTTTTCCCCATTTCTTTTGTGTGGATTTTAATTTGTTTATTTATTTATTTATTTGTAGTCCCAGATCAAACTCCTAAAACAAAAGTGGTCCACAAGGTAGATATTGTATTACTTTAAACTACCCATCTCCTAAAAAGATGGTAACCCCAGAAAGACACATTTACCTCTGCTGAGCCTCTTATGTGGACTAAAGTCTTAAAAATTCCATCTCCAAAGCTTAATGCCAAAACACAGTGCAAATTACTTTTGCTAGATGCAAGGTTCTTGCCATTTCCTGAAGCAATGAATTACCTCCTGATTTTCAAGTTATTTCAAAATATCCTTTTCAGATAGGAATGCCAGGGGCTAGTCCTAAGGAAAAGCCTTTCAGTGTTTTTACGACTGCTAATTTTATTTTGCTCCAGTGCCTAATGGTGATATGGAAATTGCAAACGTTGCTTTTGGTCTGTGTTAACCTTTCTCCATTATTTAGGAACAGAAAGCTTTTGGTATCTGTCTCAAACTGGAAGAATATAGATCTGCTAGTACATGTTCAAGAAGTATCCTTTTCTGTGGGTGTGAATAACCAGGAGGATCCAGTTTGAATACACCAGTCATTAACCTCAAAACCAGTGACTCGGCAAGGTGCTAGAGCATACTAGTGCCTATGAGAGACAAAAAAAAAAAAAAAAACAAAACCCAAAAGGGCAAATGAAAAGCTATTTTCTCACACCAGATGCCAGGCAAGATGTGTTTCTAGAGGAAAAAGCTAACAGGCAGCCTAACAACAAACATGCATGGCAGTCTGTGGTATCTTTCCCAGTAACATGACTTGGAAATACTCAACTGGAGGCAAGAACACACCAGAGAGAACTTCCTGAGTATCTGTCTGAGGTTTTGAGTCACAGTAAGGCCCACCTGTCCTCCCTCACACATCAATGAAGGTTGGTGGAAGCACTGGATCAGACCCAGAAAAGGGATAATTTGTCTGTATTGTACCTGAGGAGCAGGTCAGTGATTTCTAAGGCTTGATATAAATATTACTCAGAAGAAAAATGCTTTGCAGTGGAGGATGAGTTAGATGGATGGGTTTTAATCTTTTTTTTTTTTTTTCAGTAGACATGCAAATCTAGGGATTTGTTTCTAGAAAGAATGTAAAATAAATCACACATCATTCCTGTTTTCCGCATATGTGCTTTCAAGAAGAAAACAGACTGAGCAGACTTGCAGCCATGCGATGAATGTCTGCAGAAACATATCCGACTACAGGTCTCTTAAGTCACTTTAATGGTGATGGATGTGCAGGAAACTATAATCAATTACATTGCCCTGAAAATTACATAGTTATTTTCCCCCCAAAAAAACCACCAAAACCAACCAAAAACCCAACAGGTAACAGTTGTTTGACACAGTACAGCTTAATATTTCTCAGAAGACAGAGACCTTGTAATGTTTGAGCTTGCCTGTATGCACAAATTGTATCACTTCAACAGTACCTGCACAGCTGCTCCTGTATAGGCAGATTGTATAGATCTGGCAGGCAGCTGTAAGGGAGAGAGAAGAACCCGAAACAAGAGAGAGAATGCATTTGTTGAAGGATTAAAAAAAAAAAAAAATCTGAACACAGAGATCTAAGGTCAGATCTAAGAGGTGATGTTCTCTAGCTCGATATTTGAGAATGTTTTAAAACTAGCCATGTGCCTCTGCAATGTGCAGCGTGGCCTTTCTGTAAGGTACACGCTCACACACTATCAGATTTCTGACAGCTTTGTGCTTCCTCCTTCTCTGGTTTGCACCCATTCCCACAAGCTTCAAAGCCACCACATGCTGTCCAGGAGACGTGGTGCAGAGAGAAGTGGCACATCTGCCTGCTGGATAGAGCGGATGTATCTGCTTCCCAGTATTTCATGAGATCATTTAAGACTTGTGGAAAATATATTAAAAATATTACTTGATTGGTGGCTTCAGTGTTAAGGGTACAGAGTAAACAACATAGTATAGAGCCAAGCAGAGCATCATTCCCCGAGAGTCAGAGCAGCCTAGGGAGAGACTAATGGAAAAATACACACTGATGCTCTCAGCCTGTTTGCTCCACTTGCTGTGGTCCTTCTTGGCCCCTCAATGGAGAAATGATTGGCCTCTACAGGAGGCAGCAAGAGACAGCAAGAGGAGGTATTCTCTAAGACAAGGTTCATCTAGATATAGAACATTAGATGATTCCCTTCCTTTCCACCACCCCTAACATCCACCAATGTATTTCAGACTATGCAATAGCCTAATCATCTGGGAGATGGAGGAGAACCAATGCTGTGCTTTGAGAACCATTCTTCTCTGTTCTGCATGTAAAGACTCCACAGGTTTGATTCTTCTTCCCACCTTGTTCCTTGCTCCTGCACTATACTTTTTCCTTCCTAGCAAATCTAATCCCCCCAGGTCTCCGCTCCCAAACCTTTTCTCCTGAAAGCCAAATCAAACAGTTCACACACCCTTCTCCTTTCACACTTGTTCCCTCAGCTGTTTCCTCTGGGCACAAGACAGAAGCACCAGGTAAGAAGAGTGACCATAAGAACAAGCTCAAAAAGTGCTTATTTCTGCAGGTCTGTTTGATCCTGAGGTGACATGGGCAATACACCCTAAGACAGCAGCAAGCCTGAAGAGGGGAGAGAAGACAGCTGGGGGTAAGGAAGGCAAATGGACACAGACCGGACAGGAAGGACAGTGTGGAGCCAAATCCCACCTCAGTATGCTGTGGCAAGTCCCTGTTTGTTTTGCCTGCAGACAATGTGTAGTGGCAGCCCTATAGGGGCCACAGCCATGGTCTTGCAGGGCAGAGGTGTGTGGCTTCCAGGACACGAGGAGGAGGCTGAAAGCCCACCATGTTTCTGGGCAGCCCTGGAAACGCATGGCTGAGCATACCAAACACAGCACGCAGTGAGTGACCCACCTCCTAAGGAGGCTATAGGCTATGAGGGAAAGAGACATGGCAGGAACAGGAGTGCTAGACATGAGGGGCAGTGAGCTGATATGGGAAACAGGATGGATAAAACTGTGGAATCATAAAATAGAATCACAGAACTGTTGAGGTTGTAAGAGACCTTTGCAATCATCATGTCCAACCACTTGCCTAGAGCTCCCAATCCCACTGCTAGCACTAAACCACATCCCTCAGCATCACATCCATGTATCTTGTTTAAGTATCTCCAGGGATGGTGACCCTACCACCTCCCTGGGCAGCCTGATAGCCCTTTCAGTGAAGAAATTTTTCCAAACCTCCCCTGGCACTTGAGGCCATTTCCTCTTGTTCAGTCACTTGTTGCATGTGAGAGGAGACAGATTCCCACCTCGCTCCAACCTCTTTTGAGGTAGTTATAGAGACTGAGTCTCTACCTCAGTCTCTACCCAGGGTGAACACCCCCGGTTCCATCAAGCCATTCCTCATGAGACTTGTGTCCAAGGCCCTTCACCAGCTTAGTCACCCTTCTTCAGACACGCTCCAGCACCTCGATGTGCTTCTTGTAGCGAGGGGCCCAAAACTGAACACAAAAAGGAGAAAGCTAACGCGATAAGGAGGGGACGTTGCGGGGCAGAGGTGCCTAAGGCAGCCAAGGGCCACAGAAGGCAGCGGGACGGGCGGAGCGAGGAGCGAGCAGCGTCCCCCGAGGGTGCACAACGGAGCCAAGCCGGGTGCAGGGGCATCCCAGGCCTCTAGCCCACCCGCCCGCCGCCGAGTGCGCAGGCCCTGCGCGCATGCCCGCAACTTATTTCGCGCGGCCGGGGCGCCGCATTTCACGCGGCGGCGAAGCGGGGAGCGGGTGGGGCGGGGCGGTGGCAGAAACAGCGGTCACGTGATCGGCGCGGGCGCGGGGCCGGGCGGCCGCTGGGGGCCAGCACCGCCATCCGCCCCGCGCCGGCTGGGCGGCCGCTGGGGCAGCGCGGCCGCGGGGCGCTCGGCGGCGGCTGCTGCCCTCCGCCAGGCCGGCAGTGGGGACCGACAGACCCACCGACCGACTCACCGACTGACTGCAGCCTCTCCCCGCGGTGGGGCGAGAGGCGGGGAGGCAGCGTTGGGAGCGGAAAGCACACACCGGTGCCGTCCCCACTGGAGCGTATTTGAGCTTCGGCACCACCGCTGTATTTTTTATTATTCTCGTTGTTGTTGTGGCCGTTTTTTTGGGGAGGGGGGCAACCTCCCCTCGGCTCGGATCTATTGTCACCACCACCAGCACCCCCCACCTCCCCTTCTCCACCTTCCTCGCCACAATTAATCCGATGAATTTGCCATGATTGATCCGTATTAATAGCTGGGGTGGGTGGGCGTGTTTTGGGGCTTTTTTTCCTTCCTTTTTTTTTTTCTCTCTTTTTTTTTTTTCTTTTATTGTTTGGTTTTGTTTTTGGAGGGGCCGGGCTGGGACCTGATCTCCGCTCCAGAGTCCACCCCTGGTCGGTGCCTGAGAAAATTGCATCTGGATGCATCGTTATTATTATTATTGTGTTTGATCCAGGGAGATAAAGGAGGAGGGGGAGAGGAGAGCGTGCTGGCGGGGAGGGGAAGGCTGCACCCTTCCCTGCACATACACACAGGCAGAGAAAGAGAGCTCCAGATATCCAGAGAGAGATATTTTTATTTTTTTTAAGCCCCCCCCGGAACTTCTTTTAGTTGGGGAGGAAAGGAAGAAAGAAAATAAATTTCGTGCAAGGAAATACTCTCGGCTCCCTCCTTCCAGCGGGTCTCTCTCCTTCTTTCTTTATTTTTTCCCCCCCTTCTCCTCTGCTTTTTCTCCTCTCTTTCGGAGATCCTCGCCCTCCCAGCCCCTTGATCAAAGCATTCCGCTATTCTGATTTATTGCCTGCTTGGTGAGGCTTTTTTTTTTTTTCTTTCTTTCTCTCTCTCGCCTTTTTTTTTTTTTTTTTTTTTTTTTTTTTTTTTTTTTTACAAAGGCGACCTGAGATCAGCCATTACTTTCCTTGGCTCGCTTATAGGAATCTCTTACATTTGGGGCTTGCTGCTGGTGGTGGTGGAACCGCACTCGGATTCTTTCATCCCCCCCCACCCCCTTGCTGTCCTCTCCTCCCTCCCTTTCTCCTTCCCTCTCTCCCTCCCTCCCTCCCCCGTTATTCCGCCGGGGGAGCCGGATTTGTGGCTGCGGTGGGGCGGGGGGGGACGAGAGCGAGAGGGAGAGCCGGCGAGAGACATGGATGGCCCGGCGCGATGCAACGGGCTTCGGAAGAAGCGGCGATCGCGGTCCCAGCGCGACCGGGAGCGGCGAGCTAAAGGCGGGCGGCGCGGCTCTGCTGCCGGTGGGGCCGCCGGCCCCGGGGCCGCCGCCGCGCTCTCCTCCTCGGGCTCGGAGAAGGAAGACAATGGGCCCCCGCCGCCGTCCCGGCCGCGGCCCCCCCGGAGGAAGCGGCGGGAGTCCTCCTCGGCCGAAGAGGACATTATCGACGGTTTCGCGATGTCCAGCTTCGTCACTTTCGAGGCGCTGGAGGTAAGAGCGGCGGCGCTTTGTGTGAGCCTCATTGTGTGGGGGCAGCGGCGGAGGAGCCCCCGCAAAGCCAACCGGGACACCCCCTTCCGCCCCCTCTCGGCCCCTTACCCCTACGCCGGGCCCGCGCCGCCGGGGGTGCCCGCGGGGGCCGTCCCGCCGCCCCTTGCCCGTGTCCCCGGGGTACCCCGTTCCCCTCCCTTCTCCCTTCCTGCCGCCGGCACCTGCAGCCTGGCGCGCCGCTCCCGGCGGGCGGCGGCGGGGACTGGGGCGACCCCCCTCCGCCACCCCGGGCAGGGAAGCGGGGAGTTGTGTGAGCTCCCCCCGCGAGGCTCCCGGCGGCTGTTCCCCTCCCTTCCCACGGAGCAAACTTTTCTCGCGCCGCCGTGTCTCGGCGGGGCCGCCCACCCGTGTCCGCGGGGCAGTGTGGGCCGCGATGGAGGGGTCTTGGTAGTGGTGGCTGTGTGTTTCTTTTCTCGGTCTCGACGATCGCTGCTGGCTGGATGTGTGGGGGGTGCTCATCGTGCCACGCTCCCTGCTGGCATGTCACGAGTGGGCCCCACAGCCTTGCACTCCACGGGGGCACCATTCATCCCCCTTACCCCCCCCGCTCCAAACGCTGGAGGAAGGGGCCCGGCCTCGGTCCCTTGTGTATCCTCCACCCACCCACTCGTGAGCGTGGAACTCGTTGTCAGCCCGGACAGGGTGGTGGTGGGGATGCAGGAGCCCCAGCCCGTGTGTTCAAAATGCTTTGTTGTTCATAACTTCTTCTCCGGAGAAGTTTGGCAGTGGTGAAAAGCAGATTTATTTGGGTTTACGTGCACTGGAGTCACAACTGGAAGGATTACGAAGTGTCAAAATAAATGCAGAGATGAAACTGATTGTTTAACAACAACAAAAAATCGCAACTGTGTAACTCTTAAGCTGGTTAAATGTTTAGCCAGGAATACTTAGTGACATTTTTAGGGGGTTAGAGGATTTGTTTGCTTCTCCTGTTTGGTTTTTTTTTTTTTTTTTTTTTTTTTTCCCCTTTAATTTGGAAACAAATTCTGCCCTTGGCTACATCTGTATCCATCCAGACTAACCCCTGCAAGAAAACTTTGGTGTAATGGAAGGGACGACCTGCTCTCTCCACCAAACCTCTGCATGGTTGGTGTTAGCCTGATCCAAGGAATAATGAGCAAACCCTGAGCATACTCAATTTTACCACCATTTCTCACCTAGTGAGCCCATCCACAAGTGTCCTGCTCAAACCAGAGAAAGGAGGAGTGTGAACACGTTTATTAGCAAGAGTGGTATTTGCACGCTTTTAGTTCAGAGAAAATTCTTGTTCTTCCTCAGACAAAGCCCCAGATTATGTTGTTAAGGGTTTTATTGGGAATAGGGACTGGAGAATTTGGGCTTAGTCCTTTTTAGAGGAGAAGTGAAGAGCAAGTTTTATGCCCAGAGCTTGGTAGGGTGTTTTAGAAAATGTCTTCATTCTATTCCACTTGTTGTTTGTTTTCCCCTTGAAATGAAAACAATCACTGTGCCTTTTTTTTTTCCCCTCTTTGCAAATCCAAGAATGGCTACTACTTGTATCCTGTTGTAATCCTATATTGCTAAAAAGGAGCACAGAAACATTACCCAGTTCTGCCAGCTAATATCACATTCAGATAAAACAATAGCTCACACACTGAGACTTGACACACTTTTAATGTTCATGTGATAGGTGGCACATTTTGACCTAACGATTTCATGCTGCGTTGTGAAATAATGTCACAAAATCGTTGTTAGGTGCCTTTTTTTTTTTCTTCCCCTGCAGCTTGGTATGTATGTTGGGAAAGTTGTTTCTGAGGATCAGAGGGAAGATGAAGGTGTCTAAAGCACAAGCCCAATATGGCAGGAATTATTGTGTATGTTGTGTGTGGCAGCCTGAAGTTTTTGTGGTGTCTTTTGTGTTGGTGAGGAGATTGTGAGTGGCTGGTGGAATGAGATATCTCAGCCTTGATGAGATGTTTAGGTGTTAACATGCTTTAGTTGAGACAAGCAGCCTTGAGTGCCATGGAGAGGTGTCCTGGTATTTACCCATCTCGTGTTCTGGATCTGTCCCTGGCTTGCTGGAGGCCATGGAGGCTTCTTCCCAGGTTCCAGAAGACTCTTGTGCCCAGCAGGTGACAAGACTGTCCCACCCCAGGCTTTGTGCTTGAACTTCAACCTTTTCTCAGGCTTAGTGCAGCTGAAAATGTGCAGAGACAGAAAGTGTTTTGTTTGCCTGATGTGAAAAACAGTGAGGAACATATGCACTGCTGGAAGATCTAATCTCATGGTCCAGAAGAGGGAAAGCAGGCAGGTGATGGCTCACACAAGAGGGGATAGTCACTGAGGAGGAATGAGGTTGAGTCTTCTGCTTATGAGGACATCTTTGCAGCAGTAGGTATGTGAGTTGAGTGGTTGTGAAGTGTCCTCTCAGGATCTTCTTGTGAATGCTAGATATAAAGTTGCAAACACGAAGAATTTCCATACAGCTTCATTTTGCATGCCATTTTTTGTTGGGGTGATTGAAAAAGTCCAGACTGTACAAAATCACAGGTTGTGTAAAACTCCTAGGTAGCAAGGAGACACAGGTGCTGCATGAGAACACACATCCCATGGCTGCTGTTGGCTTGAGTAGGAGTCATCTGTGGCTGTTATGGTTGTGTTGATAAAAGTTCCCATCCCTTGAAGCAAAACTATATTTTTTTTTAATCAGTTCCCACCGTCAGAGCTGCTTGTCTGTCCAGATATCAGTAGCCTTCTCATGACTCTCAAGTGTAAATTGTTTTGTGTAAAAGTAGAGGCCATCTGCTTTTAGTTATCTGTCTCTGAGTTTATGGCAGCCTGTACCTTGATCTCTCTAATGTTTGCATGGGGAGTAGAGGGGAAGAGGGAGTTACACAAGGACACTAGGTTCTCATTGTTGACTTTTCTTGATTTCCTCCCCCCCCCCCCCCGCCTTGGAGTCAAGTAAACCCAGTGTCATTGAAGATGTGGCCAGACTGATCCTTGCCTGGCCTTGCTAGACTCTAGAGTAGTAATGCATGGGTGTAGGCCTTTTCTCTACACTGGGGAGCATCTTGGAGCTTTGACCTTCAGCATTTGGTCTGTGGTTAAGCAGCTGGGATGTAGTGCTATGATTTGATCTGATTCACCAGTTCCTCCCATGAGTAGCCTTGCTGGGACTAACAGCAGCAAGCTCTGTGGTTTATTCCAGGTCAGTTACTCACACATCGCTTCCCAAACCTCCCAAAATCTTCAAGCCTCTAAAAAGGGAAAGGTGCAGACACTCAGTACTGGCATTTGTGTGACTGGTGTCTTGTCAAGCTGATTGCTTTCTCCAGCTTGGTGTAGCCTGTGCTGTGCTGCTTGTGTGTTTCCTACCACCAACAATAGCATGAGTTTCTCCAAACCCAGGTGGGCATTTTAGACATCAGTTTGGCAGGGAAGAGGCATTTCACAAGACGTGATAAATCAAACTGCCTTTCTCTGTGATGTGCTCTGGCAGTGCTGGGGAGCTCTCTGGTGAGGTGAGATTTTGCTAAGATGTTTGTCTCTTTCCTACCCCCTGGTGTGTGGGACTCCAGGCAGGAAGCTGGCTTGACATGGCTGTTGACGTGCAGTGGTGAGGCTGGTTTGCTGTGATGAGAAATGAAATCTGACCTGAATGTTAAGATAGCTTAAAGCCTGGGAAGTACTTGATGTTTCCTGAGTCAGCTCTGACCATCCCTATGGAGTAAGCAGTGGGTTTCGGGTTTTCTGAGCACTGAGTAAGGTAATGAGGATTTTTTTGTTGTTGTTCTGTGGATGTTTGTTTAGCTTCCACTCAGTCAGTTCATCTGACAAGCCTGAAATGGGACACAGATATTTATAAAGCACAGATAGAAGGGATATGGGGTGGGAAGGAGGGGACTTGAATTTAAATAGGTATTCTTGTTCCATGAAAGTGGCACAATTTCTCACTGTGCATTTGCTGAGCTAATTTCTGCTCAGCACGCAGGCATTAGTCTGTTTCTAGACCATGCTAAATTATCGTCAGGTAAAGCCCAATATAATTAATTACAAATGAGAAATGCTGACAAATATTTGTCAAGGAGCTGTTTAATGAGCTTCAAATTCTGCATCAGATGATTCCATCCACCTAGTGTAAATAATTTTTAAGCAATTGTTCCACTGTGTGATTTAGGTAGATGTTAGCTGCAGAGCTTAGACCTCTTGGACAGCTATTATGAGAGTAAAGCTTAACAGCTGAGGGGGGCTTTAAAATAGAGACACTACCATAACAGGAACAAAATGTGGAAGTAGCAGGAAGGTTTTGAAGACACTGTGGTCTCAGTTGTGTGTCTGTATGCTCTGACAGTGTAGCTGTGTGTGCATCTGAATGCAGGAATTTGCTTTAATAACTTGTGTGATACCCATCACTAGGCACAACCCACTGAAAATAGAAATAGCTTGGCTGTGTGACAGCAGAAGCTTTGAGCTGGACACCATAGTGACTGGCCTGGAGTGTGGTTTTCCTACCCAAATCCTTCTCCTCTCACCAGCCTTTTAGCTGACCTGATTAGCCTGTTTACTTAAAGTCTCTGTGATTTCAAGCAAGTTGGTTCTGCCTTGTCTCTATCCCTTCATATTTCAAGAGGAATTTGATCTTCATGCGTTACCGCAGCAGCATCATAACATCAAGTGTTTGTTCAGTGCTGTCAGCAAATCTTGGCGGCCCTTCTTGTGCTTATTGACTGCTTAGATGCTCAGGTGTTTGTCCTAGTCTCTGTTTGCACATGCAAGTCTGCACATTTAAGACCAGCAGAGAAACGAAGAGAGTAACTAAATGAAGATATCTGTGGATAAGGAGTGGCATTGGGTTTTGTGTGACACTGGGATATCAAACGAAGTGATGTGCTTATTATTGTCACTGTGCATTTAGAGGAAACAGTAAATTGACCTGAGATCAAATTTCGAGATAACCTTGAGAGAGCCACTGAATCTCTTGATGAAAACCCTCAGCCACCAGACCTGAAAAAACAACATCCGAAACTGAAAGCGGGACTGAAAACAGCAGGATTTGTATTCCTCTTGGGTCATTTTTGAAGCCCATGTTACTATCATGTGGTATAATTAATAGTAAGATACTTTAGAGTTACTTTTAAAACCCTGATACCTTTCTTGGAGGCAGGGCATCTGCCACTCCCACTGACTTCAGTAGCTGTTTTGGGGCTGAAACTGACTGAAGAATGTGATTGTTGCATAAATGTTCTTCTAAGCTCCTGAAGGTAACAGTGTAATGAAGATGTGGATTTTTGTCATTCCCATAGGTGGTTGTAAGAAGGCACAATGGTCTTGAGTTGAAGAAAGATGAGTTTAAGGACAAGCTCTTTATCTAAATGTGATTCAAGTATTCTCCACTGGTCCTACTCTTGAACATTAACGGGAATTATGCCACACATCAATAGGACATAAGACACCATTATCCTTCTTTATCTTGGTATCTCTCTTTTTCCCTCCCACCCCCCCCCTGCTCTTTGGGTGAGAAGTAAGACCTTTCCCATTGAATATCTGGGGGCTTTGCTGGGATGAGGGAGTGTAAAGAAACAGATTTATAAAATGAGGGTAAAGGATCAGGAACTTGGAAGGAAAATAATCACTAGGGAAAGGAAAAAAAAATCAGCAGAAAGACATCAAGGGGCTGAGTAAGTGAAAGATTGAGTTACAACACTGAGATCAATAGAGAAATATCAGGGACTGGATGGGAACACAGAACTGGGGGAGGGGAGATGTTACTGAGAGTGGAAGTTTCAGGTAAGATCTACTGCTGTGTATGTGAACACTCCTTGGTGAGAGCCCTGCCATCAACAAAACCTGTGCCTACTTAAAGAGTCATTACACCTGGTAACTTTTCAGCTGGGAAAAAGGCAGAATGATTCTTCACTCAATGAGATGGGGCCCCTGTTCTGCCCCTTCTCTGCTACCACATTTTTTTAAGGACTGTTTCTATCAGTTTGACTGGAAGACCCTACTGCATTACACTGGGGTTCTGACCTGCAGCCTTGTAATTATCTGCAGCTAAATTGGAAGTTTAATCTTTGTTCTGAGCAACAATAAGTTGAGTCCGATAGGTTTTAAAAATAGCCCAAGCTCAAGTTTAGTGAAGTCTCAAATGCAATTAATAAAAAGGTAATGGAGTTAGGAAGTTGCAGGCTGAAATGGGGAAATGTTTAACTCTCAGTTTTCCTCTACTTGAGCTGCGGTGCTTTGGTGAGGCAGCGTCGCCTCGGTTCTGCGAGGGGAAATTGCTTCCAGTGTTTCCCTGTGTTCTTGTACATCATCCTGATGATTTATCAGTTCAGTATCTGTGTTCTCCTTGGGGTTTGGCTCAGGATGTGCCACAAATTACCAGCTGTATGCATTTTTTTTTTGTATAGTGGGTTTGTTGTCGTTTTGACTCGATGCCAAGCCATGGTGAAGACCACTTCAGAACATCATAGTCCTCTAAACTCCTTTGTTGTAAAATGGATATGAAAATCCCCTTTGTAAGTAATGAGAAATGGCTAATGCAGGTAGGGATTTGTTTTGCTGGAACAGCAGAACGTGCAGTGGCAATTTGTCAGATCCCCAGCTCAGCTCTGCTGTGCTGTTTGCCTTTAAGTAGTGTGTTACCTTAATATCTTGAGATTTTTCTCCTTGTATCTTGGCAACACTACAGCTAAGTTCACACACTCGTGCAGTGGATAGAGAAGACTTTAACCAAAAGGGTAAATCTTTAATCTGGTAAATATTATAGGAAGGAGTTTTGATTCTCTCCTTCTCTGTGCAGAATTGATGGAATAAAAGTCAGCTAAAGCAGTGGATTATTCCTTGGCACTGCACATATTTCTCTGTTTGTGAGCTTTTGCCTGTCTGTTTTAATTTGGTCACGTTGCATTACATATGCTCCCTGTGGATTTACTTGGTGTTTGGTGTGCATCTTGGTCTTACTAATTTTTGAAAGCTCCTGAGACAAAGACACAGGAGATGTGCAGAGGTGTATTGATAACTGATGTGCCAAAGTTCCCGACTGGCTGAACTTTAGATTGTGTAATGCTGGCTGATGCACATGTTACTGATATGATTAATATCCCAAGTCCAAATGGGAACAGTTATTCTACAGCCATGTTGGAGATCAGTTTGGTTCTTTCCAGAAATGGTTGCACTTTAAATCTGTCTCACATGTGTTTGCCAGCTTCCCATAGTGGAAGTTGTTTTTCCTCTAGAATCAGTGTTCATATAAATTACCATTTCTCCCTACTTCTCTTTGGTAGCAAAGGGGTTTGGAAATAAAACTGTGCCCAACTTTGTCTTCTCCATCCATAAACCTAGGCTTTTCCTTTGCTGGATGAGCGCATGAAAAGCAAATATCTTCAGCCTTTGAGACATGCCCTGTGCCCCATCTAGGGCAGGTTTGTGGATGCTGCAGGCTGGCAATGCATGCTTCAGTTGGAGAGGTAGGTAGAGAGAGGCAGGCACCAGGAGGTTCTGGGTTAGGTCAGCTTTTAGGTGGCCAAAGTTCTGGTGAGATACTTCTTCTGTTGTAGAGTAATTGTAGCAGAGTTGTATCAAACTTTAAAATGTGTTGTACTTCCATGCAATCTAACAGCCACGAATTCATGAAGATTTGCTCCATGCTAGGCTGACTATGAGTGGGAATGTATTTTAAAGGAGAGTATGTAACAGTGATAGTATCTGGTGCAAACCACTATCACCTCTTTCCCTTCATGCAGGTGCAGGTTACTATGTCCCAGGTGACCCATCCTCAGGGCTTGGGGTCACCCAACATACAGGTTGCTCTGGAGTGTCTGTAAAGTCACTGTCCTGGTGTAGTGAAGACATTTTCATTTCCTTGCCTGTGAAGTGGAACCAGTGAGAAAAAAGTGCTTGCTGACTGAGAAGTCCACTGACTTCTGCTGGACCACACAGAGGTGGCTCTCAGGCAGGGGAGAGTGGTGGACCTGAGTATGAAACCTGTTGTGTACCTTCTCCCTTCTGGCAAGTGTTAACAGCTCATGTTTGCTGTTTGCAGACAGTTTCCTATTGCTGAGGCTTAGATGAGTTACAGACATGGTGATAATTGCTGAAGGCATTGATTTTTATTCTCACTCTGGAAGTCCTAAGTGGTCTGAGAATCTTTAGTCTGAGAATCTGTTTTTATTGAGACCTCCTCTTACGTGGATGGTGGAATGAAGGAGCTCTTTGCTATGAAATAAGAATTTCCAATGGGAGGGCTGTAGGCTCTGTTGCTCACCTGGCTCCTGACTCCCTTTGCCACTTTGTCTTGGCTTCTGCACATCCAAGTACTTAGCACTGTATTTCTCTGGAATGTCCTTCAAGGGTCCTCCAGAAACTGGCATCTTGTCCCCAGCTTCCAGAAGGCCCAAGGGAAGGAATTGGGAGGTGCCACTGTTGCAAGAGCTGGGTAACAGACACTATCCAGCTTGCTCCAGAGCTGACCAGATCAGTTGAATGGTGGAGCATGATCTGACATCCATTGGAGCAGGCACTGATGGAGGGCTGAGGCAGCAAAAGCACTGTTGACCTCTGTGGAGTTTGTGTGGTAGGAAGGCAAGCAAAGAAGTGCTGCTGTTGGGGAGGATTTATGTTGTAACTCTGTTAGTGTTGTGGGTTTTAATGCACGTCAAGGGCATTTTGACCTTTGAATGGAATCTCTTGGTGTGAAATTGTGTCTATTCTCTTCTCTTTGCTTTCCTCAATGAAAATCCAAGCTAAATACTGAATATCAAAACCGTCTGTTTTGAGGGGACCAAATTGCCTCTCTTTATTTTATGTGATTTGGATGTTGCTGAATGATTGAAAAGTCCTAATAATTTTAACTGGCTGGCTATTGTGCTTGTAGGCAGTGACTCTTGCAGCATTAGTCATTTTAACTTTGGAAAAAAATAATAAAAATGCAATTAATGTGGCTCAACAGCTGAGTCTGATGGACTTTAAAAAAAAGAAATAAAGAAAAAGAAAAGAAAAAAAAAGAAAATTTTGATGAGTTCTGGGATCAGAAAGATACATCTGGTGGATTGATTTGCCAAGTTTTCAACCTCAGAATGTGTGTTGAAAAACTTAGTGAATTATGTAGCTACAAAAGTGGATCTTTGCATGTTTATAAGACCTCAGTTCAATCTCCTTATATTTGCCTAATGACAAACAGACCTTCTGACAGAGGCACAGCCCAGAAGGACACACATGTGCTGCAACAGCTCTGTAAGCTGATAGTGTTTGTATCAGAATGCTGCTACTAGTGAAGGAATTTTAGAGGATCCATTAAATATAGGAAAAAATATTTATCTTGGTGTTGGATGAAAGAAAAGAGAAGGGAGAGGGGAGGAGGGAGAGAGAGAGAGAGAGAGAGGAGAGGGAGCACTGAAACTTTAAATGTCCATGATGTGTGGGCTAAAATATTGTGCCTCTGCTGCTGAACCAGAAAATATCTAACAACTGTTTGTCATGTGTATGTATTTATAGCCATTCACATAATGAAGAAGTTTCATGAGGTTGTAATAATGTATCAAGATGGATGTAATTAAAAGGGAAGCAAATTGACACCTCTAGATTAAAGGCAAACTCTAGACTAATACACCTGTATGCTGTCACTTATGTATTACTTGTCCAGGGCAGGCTGCCAGATATGCAAATGAAAAGACTTTGGCAAATTTCCTTGGATGTGTGGCTATGAAAACCTCAACTGTTGAATCTTGTACTTAGCTCTGTTCAGGTTTGTAGCAATGGTGCAGTTTATTAATTCGGTGTTACTGATGCTTCAGGATGGGAAGGGTGCTAAATGATATGGAGGGGTGGGAAAGGAGCAAGGAGGAATGCTGAGCAGGTGACTGCTGGGGAAAAATAGTCTTTATGGCACGGTTTTCCCTTGGAAAGGAGGTGTCAGCCAGATGGTTTCACATCTATTCTAACTGTAGAAACTCCAGGGGACCAGAGAGTCCTTGACATTGACTTCCTATAGCATTTGAGCTCAGTCAAAGGCTTTTGAAAACCACACTGTGGACATGACATAGAATGATTGGTTTGGGTTGGAAGGGACCTTAAGGATCATCTAGTTCCAACCCCCTGCCATGGGCAGTGACATTTTGCACTAAACCAGGTTGCTCAAGACTTCATCCAGCCTGGCCTTGAACACCTGCTAGGAGGGGGCATCCATGACCTCCCTGGGCAACCTGTTCCAGTGTCTCACCACCTTCACTGTAAAGAATTTCTTTCTAATGTCTAGACACTTTGGGACATGATTTAATGACTGTGGTGGTCTTAGGTTGATGGTTGGACTTGATGTTCCTAGAGGTCTTTTCTAGGGGAAACAACTCGATGAATCTGTGATGACAGGTTTTGTTTCTGTCATGCTGCAGGTGACTGGGGTTGCCAGTTAAGAGAACTGCTCCTAAAATTTATATATTTCAGCTATACTGGCACAATTCAAATCTGATGTAAATCATTACTGAGGCTGTGGAATGGCTGTAAAGTATCTTAGCAATTTTATGTAATAGTATTTTTCAACTTGTTTCCATTTGCAGAAGCCTGACATTTTTCCAGTGGAGTTGTGGGCACCTGTATGGTGAATTTAAGCCCTCAGTCAATAGGTTTGCTCTCTGGATAAATGCTCTTGGGGTTCTTAGAAATAGCCTGCAAACTACTAGTGTGAAACATGCTGTTGGTATGGAGCAGGAAGGGAGTTATTTGCCTTGTTAGTTTCAGGCCCATGAATGGAAGCACCAGCCTTGCTTTTGAGTGGCTTGCACCCCAGATAACCTTCATTCCTTTATAAGCCCCAGGGATGGAAATAGGTTCCCACGTGGCTTGTGGATAACCCCCATGGCTAGTGATTAGGGTATTCTGTTAAACAGTTGATGTTGGTACCTCCAGCTTCTCCTCCCTGAGTATGAAAAAATCTCACCTTCTTTGGATTTGGTGGCATTTCATGCAGGACTGGCTGTCCTAGAGATGCCACATCCCTCTGCCACTACAGTAACCTTCCCAGATGGCTGCAGACACTTGGGTTAGGTACTTTAATTTATAAGCAGATTGATACAGCTGCAGGTCTGGAGAGCTCAGTGAAGCCCAAAATGTTTAAATTCAGTTTTGGGTTCAGGCTTGAAATCCTTTGCCCCAGTTGGGGATGAAACTGAAGGAAATCCAGCCCATCTGCCTTGGGAGGTGTTGCAGTCTGAGCCCACTTCTGCTGTGGGTGCTGGGGTCTGGTACTGCTGCAGAGAGGTGGCTGTCTGCATGAAAGCCCCCATGGACATGTCACACTTTTTCTGAATTAAAAAGGCTGCTTTTGTAATACATCTGGACAGTAAACATGAATTGTAGGAGGTATGTGGCTTCAAAGTGATTTCAAATGGTAGCATTTTTGTCTTCAATCCTTCAACAACTTTTCTTCCACCTTTAATCTTTCATGAGCGGAAGCTTCAAAAGATAATTAGTAAAACATGCTTTTATCTGCATTTATCTCAAAACATGATTAATTTTTTAACTGCAATTACAGCAGTCATTTCAAGTTTCCTCTATATTAATGAGTAAAGTTGTGGGTTTTTTTTTGTTTTGTTTTGTTTGTTTTTGTTTTGGGGTTGTTTTTTTTTTCTTTTGAGAAAGGGAACCTAAATATGGCTCTGTTGGCCAAGTTGAAAGGTACACTTACAAGTGTGCTTTTTGTTTTCATTGCTAGGGACTGAATTTCCAGTTCCAGGAAGTAATATTTCACCTGGATTAAAGTCTTTGAAATGCTCTTGCTTGGCTTCACTGGATCATTTGGAGGAGCTGACAATGATAAGAACTGGATCATGCACTTTGCAAGACCTGGCTACTAAACACCCAGTTACCCATTCTCCTTGTCTTTTTTTTCTCTGCCCTGTGACTGGCAGGATATCCTCTGCATGCTGCTCTTGGCATTGAAATGTAAGCTATATGGTACAGCCAGTCTGTTGTTAATGAATTGGCAATGAACTTGTAAATTTTCGCCTTTACCACTTTTGTCTTTGTTCTAGACAGCTTAAGGCATTTTTTATTACTATTTCACTTCAGGGAGAAAGATGTTTATGTCTATTCCTGTCTTTATTGCTGGTACTAATGCACATAGGACTGTCTCAACTGGTGTCCCACAGCCTGGATGCTGCCTGTAGGTTCAGTGTGTGGCAGGATTTGAACACCTCCAGTCTGGCTGGTTGGTTTGTTGTCGTCTGTGGCTCACCCCAGTGCTCCTAGAAAATGGTGTCACCTACACAGAGATATTCTAAAATGGGTATCTAGCCCAGAGCCTCCAAAAGCAATGGACCACTGTGGGGAATTACTGAAAAGAAAGAGAATTAGCCCCACTTTTCACTAGACTGCAGCTTTTGGTTGATTTTGTCCCATGAGGGCTGCTCATCAACCCTGGCTGTTGCTTCTCCAGGAATAACAGGGAGAGATTTTGGGTTGGAGCTGCAGTTTTGCTGCTTTGTGCCTCTGAAGAGACTAAGCAGAGAGCAGCCCTGAGGCTGCTGGAAGGGATGCCAGGGTGATGGTGTGGCCTCAGTTCCTGCAGCAGAACCCAAGCAGTGAGGTAAATAGAGCAAGCATTTAGAACTGTAGCTGCGAGAAGTGCAAGGACCTGATTCTTTTGTTTTGGTGTTGGGTGTTTGGGTTTGTTTGCTTGTTTGTTTTGGTTTTGTTTAGTTTTGGGTTTTGTTTGTTCCCTTCAGTTAGGCTCTAGTCCTGGAGCTCAGAGGTGGTTCAGAATAAGCCTGCATGGCCTCAGTTCACATCTGATTTTAGTGCCCAAATTGGGATTGCAGTTACCCTGCCCTGCAGCCTCTTTGGAGATGGATATGGTGATGACTGCAGCAGTGGACTGGGCAGCTGCATGGGAAAGCATGGGAGTGTGTAATCAGATTTCTGATAAAGCCAGGTCTCCAAGTCCCTTGAATGGGTAGCTTTGCTGTGAATAGCCTTGTAAGGTCTGCTGTGGATGCTCTCTTTGTTTAGTACTCTGATAAAAAAAATTGCCCTGGTATCCTTGTTGGCATATTTTTACATCTGTTATCCATATTTTGGATTTGTTCTGGCTGCAGTCTTATTTTGTTTTGTGGAATCTACCTGGGATTGGGAAGGAGATAT
This sequence comes from Indicator indicator, assembly GCF_027791375.1. NCBI lineage: Eukaryota > Metazoa > Chordata > Aves > Piciformes > Indicatoridae > Indicator > Indicator indicator. The sequence continues at coordinate 8,349,058 of NC_072039.1, forward strand.
ATGTTTGCTAAGGCAGATTTGGAAATTGCATTGTTGAAATAGAGCCCATCTGGGCCATTGTAAAATGGTTACTGCAGCATATAATTGCCTTCACAATGATGTGCTTTGTCATTTTACTTCCATCTTCAAAGAGGCTCTCCTGTAGTCTGCTGACAGCAGTGGTGGTATTAGAAAACATATGGATTTGTAAAGGCATTAAACTGTCTTTAGTTCAAGGATTAGATTACAGTGTTAGAGTAGGGGTCACCACGTTTTCATCTGGATAGGCTGCACTTGGCTGTGTTGGTTTATGTTGTAGGTTAGGGAAGGGTTTGTTTGTTTGTTGAGATCTGACATAAGATCCTTTGAAATACACAGGGAAGGAGGCACCTCTCATGGTGTTGAACACAATATGAGCTACACCTCTGTCCCAGGGCCATGGTCCCACCAAAGCCTGCTTTGCCTGCAGGACTTGGCCAGGGCTTGCTGGCTGTGCTGTCAAGGCTTTCAAGCAGTCTGGGAAGGAAGTGCCAGTTACAACATGAAAAAATACAGAATGCAAACACCAGAAATCTGGCTTTCAGTGTGTAAGGCTTTTGGGTTGATTTTCAGTTCTCCACGTTGGGCTGCTACTCTGAATATTTTGGGTGTTTGTTTTATGTTCGCATAGAAAGGATGAGTTTACACTGCACAGCTCCACACAGCTCAGGGTATAGGACATTCTGTTCAGCTTCTACTGTATTTTTGTTTTGGTTCTATTGCTTGATTTTTTTTTTTTTCCCCCCTATCATCACAGTTTCAAGTGTGGATGTTCTGGGGCAGCTCTGAGGTCTGCAGAGCCTTTCTCAGCAAAGACCAGTGCAGCATTTGCATTGTGGGATGCACATATCATAAAGGATGTGACACACAGGCTCTCTCCAGACTGGAGTGATCCTTGTTCTCTTTACACCATCAAAAAGGGAAAGCTAGAGAGTGAGAGGGTTAATGCACTTAAAGAAGGATCCTTCTTTTGCAGTTTTGTTGTTATTTTTGCAGCCTGCTTGCTTTAGCACTCTGTCCAGCTGGGACATTGATCAGGCTGGGGGAGTCTTGTCTGGTCCAAGGCCACCTTCCCCTTCTGCCATATGAGCTTGCTGTTGTGTTTGGGTTTGTGCAGGTCCTTCCCAAAACAACTCTTCTGCTATCGCTTGTCCTTCAGACACTCCTTAATTAAGATGCTGAGCTGGTCCTTGGGAGATGTGGGTTTGTTTTTTTGTGTAAGCACAGTCGTCTTTGCTAACCTTGAGGCAGCCACTCCCCTTCCAGTTCAGCACTGCCCTGCAAGCACCTGCTTTGTGCTTGTGCTGAATAAGGAAGGATTTGGGCATGGGTCCATGTGTATACCCATGGGAGATGCTGCATCTGAGCTTGGAGATTTGGGTTTCTTGACTGAGAAAAGCAGGCCTGTGGGGACAGTGCTGATGTGTGAGCTGCTGCTTAGTGTGAAGTTAAATATGTGCCTAGGTGTCACCTTGAACTGGAGTGTTAGTTTTGCTGTAGTGAGTTTTCCTGTCTGCAAAATGGGTTTAATAACACTTTCCTAATTTAGGGATTGTCTGGCTACTTAATTAGCATCTGCAGGATGCTCCACTAGTAAGTGGTTAACATAAAATATCTGCATAATTTAACTCTAAGACATCAAAACACCAATGCTTAGACACATATTTAGCAAGGACTTGGCTAGAACACATTTAAATAACTGAAGGCACTTGAATGATTGTCAACCACCTTTAAAAATAAAGCTATAGTTTTGCCTTAAAATTGTTGACACTAATCACTTTTGTTAAAGCAATCTGACGTGAAGGGTAACTCAGTGAAATTCTAATTAGTGCTTTATCTTTCTTTATACTGTTATGATTATTAATGATGTAAAAGTTAGTGTGGCTTGCTTCAGTTTTAAATCACTTGGAATGTTTTCTGTCCCAGCTCTGATGGATATCAAGGCTAGCTTGTGGCAATCTCTCCCCTTAAATCCATTGCAGAAAGGGAAGAAACTGTCCTTCTACCCATGAGAAATGTAAAAAGGATCCATTACTAACCCCAGCAGCTGTGAAAGTGATAAACAAATTGGGTCTGTCATTAATGCCAGGGTCTGCAGGTGTAATGTGTCATAGAACTGGTATATCTGTTACTACCTGACCTATAAAAGATAAATAAATGCAGGAGGTTTTAATCCTTTTGTAATGAATTTAAGAGCAAAGCTGCTTTGTGGTAAGGTTTGTGTAAGAGGAACCTGAGGTTTGTGTCCAGTGCAAGTTTTTGCAGCAAGCAGTGCAGAAACCTGCAAGCAGTGCAGGTTTGTGCAAGAGGAACCTGAGGTTTGTGTCCAGTGCATGTTTTTGCAGCAAGCAGTGCAGAAATGAGAAAGATGGAAAAGGTCCTGTGAGAAAGATGGAAACAGTCCTATGAGAAGCTCCCATTGATATCCCCAGGTTTTGCAGCTAAAAACACCTTGCCAGGGCTTTGTTTAAGGGCAACATTTATGTAGATGTTCACATCAGGCCCTCTCTGAGAATATGTTGTTAAAAATCATAGCACAGTGCACTTAACATGAGTTTATGCTTAAGTGCAGTCAAGAGCAGGATGTCATTAGGTGTATACATAAATATATCCTTAATGTGAGGCTTCATAACAGTAACTTTAAAAATCAGGAAAGGCTTGGGATCATGGCTTGGGGTTGCTATTTTGGTGTGGGACCTTTAGGCAATTGAGTCTGGTGGGTGGAGTGCTGCTGGAGCAGCAGTGTCAAGGCATTGTCTGAGCTCTGCCTCCTCATGCATCTCAGCATCCTGAGAGATGTAGGGCATGGCAGCTTGCTGGGGCATAGATGGATGTGCTGGGAAAGCCCCAGCAGCCAGCTTGGCTGGGTGACCACAGGTAATGGCAGGATGACAATGGAGGAGCAGGCAGCCCAGCCATGCTGCAAGCTGGCATGAGCCTGTGTTCATTGAAAGCTTTTTTTTTTTTAGTGTGTCCCTTGCCTGATGCCTGGATGCAAGCATACATCTGCCCAGTGAGTTTGGATGAGTTTGGATTCAAGCACATACTCAGCTCTGGGTGTAAACCTGACAAGCTGAAATGTCTGCTGGATGGGATTGAATTTTTTTTTTTTTTTCTTCTGAAGAGAAATGAACTTTGCAGCTTTGCTTGCAGTTAAGTCCTGGTAATGGCAAGTCATCAAGATTTCTCTGGCAAGCAACATTACTTTGGGTAATTACTTTGGGAAGCTACCAGGGGGTGCTTCCTCTTCCCCCTCCCTGGTGCAGACACCTTCCCATCCAGCTCCATATTGTTGCTTTCTCCAGTACCAGCTAAACAGGTGGCAGGATTCAAATCACCACTCTCTGAATGGAGTTCACTCTCCACGATAGCTCACCAGAGGCCTGTTTTGTTACAGAACATTGATTAAATAAATATTCCTATGCATACAAAAGAGGAGAAATCTGTTACAGCACTCTGCAGTTATTTTTCCATTAATGGCAAGGAGCTTTCTCTAATTTTCCTGCCCCTTTCAATCTGTTTCCCCGTCTCCCTCCCTTCCCATCACTACTAATGCCTTCAAGTGAATGAGTAACATACAAACCACTTACATCCCTTCCAGTTCAGATCTGCCAGCGCCTTAGCTCCAACTCAGTGTGCTTTAGGAAATCCCACTAGCTGGTGCAGGGTGTAATTGACTGCTTCATGTATGTGTTTTTGATTAACTTGATATTCCATCATGTTCAGTATGAGTATTTCTTGTGTTAAGTGACTTTCATTCCATTAATTTACGTGGCAGCAGTTAAAAATGTGATGCTGGAATACCAACACCTTGCATAATACTGACAATTGGGGCAGAATATTTGACTTCTGAAGAATATCTATCTTTTCTTTTGTTTTCCCCTTGTGTTCTTCTGTGACCCCTGATCTTTTAAAACCTTGGAGGCAAAAGCTACTGCTCTGTGATCTGTGCTGATGGAGGTGTGAATATGAAAGAAAAGCATCATGAGGGTGACAGGTTGGACTCAACGATCCTTGGGGTCTCTTCCAACCTTCTTGATTCTATGATTCTTGATCAAAGATCCTGGCAACCAAAGGCAGCTCCACTGCATGCAGCAGATCTGATTTGGTGTAGCATTGTGGCAACTGGAAACAAATGTATGGCAAAGGATTCTTTCTGTGGAAAAATATCTTTACTAGTTTTAAGCTTTGTAGATACTTGTCATGAGAAAGAACTTCTGGTTGAATAAATGTCTGGCTGCAATACATGTAGAGAATGAGGAAATGTCATGGCTTTGTTTTGGCTCTATGCTAATGTGACTGAGATCAAAATCCACTTCCAAGAGAGTAACTTGAATTTACCTTTTTCATTTGCCCAGGCAATATCATCTCTACTTTGGAAAAAAACCAGAAGTCAGCATTCCTATATCATTTTTCTTAAACAAATTTAGAGCTGTTAAATCACAGGGCTGTAACTCTAGGGAAGCAAATTGTGTAATGTCATTTTTAATGCTTAAAGATCATAAAAGAAGACTCCTTCCATTATATGAGTTTGCCTTAGAATGCTTATCATTGTTAGCTAGGTTTAGGGTAGGGTTGGAGAAGCTGATCATTTGGACACTCTTGGAAGGAAAGCCCTTGTCCTCTTTCCTACAGTGTAGTATGATTGCCATGGTTGAAATGAAGCTGTGCAATCAGGCTCTGCTTTGTGTTGGGTAAGAAAGGACTGATTGTGGAAGGCTATAGCAGAAGCCCAGTGTCTGTCTCCTCTTGCTTATTGAGTGCAGATAGTTGGAAGTGACACTAACCTGAGTTTAGTTCTAGCTTTACATTGCAACAGTATGCTAGTGGTTCCCTGTGTTCTGTGATACTGCAATCTAATTGTGTTTTTGGTTATCTTTCAAGGTGTAATTTTATGTTAGTGTGCTTTCCCACTAACCCTTTGGCTCAGCAAATGTGCAGCTAACTCACTTTTCCTGTAATGGGAAGAAGCAAGGGAGAAAAATCTCAACTCTTTGGGCCAAGTGACTGTGTTAAAGACAGCTGAGGAGAGATGTACAAAGAGGAAAGGCCCTGTCTCAGACACTGTCTGAAAGCCACTGGGACATGTGTAGTGATTAATGGTATCGCTGCTTTTTAGCTTCATCAAAAGGTTTCAGTGTAAGAGTTTCTAAGGAATGCTGATAGTCACAGGAACCTATCAAAGGGTACAGAAAATATCAAATGAGCAAGCAGGAATGGGAGTTAATTACTGAACAGTGATTACTCTGATATAACCAATTATTGGATCATTAAATGTTTATTACCTTTTTTTATTCTCCTTTCCCCTGTAAGTGCAGGTTTGTCCTCGTAGCATTACAAAAAAGGGGGAGAGGGGTGTCTCTCTGTTTGCTCTTTTCTTTCTCTTTCTGGTATTTCTGCACAGCAAGTCCTAATATTGCGTTTATTATGTAAATGCCCAGAACTGCTGTTTCCTCAGAGGGTAGGGGAAGAGTTGTGTGGAGGTTCTGTATGTACCAAAGAAGTATCCTGGCTCTGCCCAAGAGGGCTTGAACTCATGGCCCAACATCTATATGTAAGTGGGACAGAGCAGGACTTGGAGGCACTTAACCCAACAGGGCTGGGATCCATCCTGCACCACTCTTGAGCCTTGACCAACCTGGGTTAGGTAGGATATTAGGGTTGAAGCCTACTGATGCACAAAGAGGTATCATCATGATTTGTTACACGAGATCCACACTGAACATATTCAAGGGACATCCAAAAGCTTGGAGACTGCAGGCACTAACAAGGTGTCTGCTTCAAGCTTCAAACCCCAGGACTGTAATGGTGATTGTAATACTGATAATTCTCAGCTAAAGTGTCAGAATAAGATTCAGCTTTTGATATTCTCAAGAGGGGGTTACAAAAAAAAGTGATGAGTGGACTATGTGAATGAGTTTATCTTGAAGGAAAATGAGTTTATCTTGGAGAAAAATGAGTTTATCTGAAAGAGAAGCCTATTGTAGGCGATTTATGACAGTTACACAGGTGGAGAAGGGAAGGGGAAAGCATGGGAGAAAAGGATAGGAAAAAGAGAAGCACAAGGAGAAGGGGAAAGCATGGGAGAAAGGGATAGGAAAAAGAGAAGCACAAGGAGAAGGGGAAAGCATGGGAGAAAGGGATAGGAAAAAGAGAAGCACAAGGAGAAGGGGAAAGCATGGGAGAAAAGGATAGGAAAAGAGAAGCACAAGGAAAAGGGGAAAGCATGGGAGAAAAGGATAGGAAAAGAGAAGCACAAGGAAAAGGGGAAAGCATGGGAGAAAACGATAGGAAAAAGAGAAGCACAAGGAGAAGGGGAAAGCATGGGAGAAAAGGATAGGAAAAGAGAAGCACAAGGAAAAGGGGAAAGCATGGGAGAAAAGGATAGGAAAAGAGAAGCACAAGGAAAAGGGGAAAGCATGGGAGAAAACGATAGGAAAAAGAGAAGCACAAGGAAAAGGGGAAAGCATGGGAGAAAACGATAGAAAAAGAGAAGCACAAGGAAAAGGGGAAAGCATGGGAGAAAAGGATAGGAAAAGAGAAGCACAAGGAAAAGGGGAAAGCATGGGAGAAAAGGATAGGAAAAGAGAAGCACAAGGAAAAGGGGAAAGCATGGGAGAAAAGGATAGGAAAAGAGAAGCACAAGGAAAAGGGGAAAGCATGGGAGAAAACGATAGGAAAAAGAGAAGCACAAGGAGAAGGGGAAAGCATGGGAGAAAGGGATAGGAAAAAGAGAAGCACAAGGAGAAGGGGAAAGCATGGGAGAAAGGGATAGGAAAAAGAGAAGCACAAGGAGAAGGGGAAAGCATGGGAGAAAACGATAGGAAAAAGAGAAGCACAAGGAGAAGGGGAAAGCATGGGAGAAAACGATAGGAAAAAGAGAAGCACAAGGAGAAGGGGAAAGCATGGGAGAAAACGATAGGAAAAAGAGAAGCACAAGGAGAAGGGGAAAGCATGGGAGAAAAGGATAGGAAAAGAGAAGCACAAGCATCTTCTACAAATGCTAAAGACCTGAAATGACATCATCTTAACTGCTGAAGACCACTTCATCTTTCAAGAAAATCATTCATGATGACTAGCACTTGCTCAAGTCATAGACAGCACAGTTGCTTCTCAAACAAGCTGCTTCTTCCCTCCATGTCTTCACCTTGTAAAACCTGCTCCTTCTTCTGGGCTCCTTCTGAGCAAAGGTCTCCTATGAAAGTGAACATCATGATCCCACTGTGGCACAGACCATTGCTCACTGGTGACTCAGTCCACAGCAGTGTCTGGTTTTGACTTGTGAAATTACTCTTTCTGAACTCAGGGCTCTAGAAGCAGAAGTCTCTTAGAGATCTTAACCTATAAATACTCCAGCCCATGCAAAGCCCCTGCAACCATCCTCCCTGGCAAGCAAAAAACCAGCTTCTGAAATAGTGACTGTCCTTATATAAAGTTTATCTTCCAGCCACATTCTTCTCAGATGTGCTCTTTCCACAATCCCCACAATTCCATCTACTCTTGCACTCTGACCTCCCCCATTCAGGTATTTTTGTTTTTTTTTTTCAGTAGACCTTAATTCTCGACACAAATAGAAAAAATGTTACAGGGTATAAAATAGGGAAGAACAATCTGGATGTATTTTATTACAGTGCTTTATCATTTAGCACACAATGGAGGCATGTATTGTGAAACCCCACACCTCCTGAAGGTGCAGTACTCTTATTTCAGTACAGCACAACAGCTGCCACAGGAGAACAATTTGTTTAATCTCAGCTCTAGTAATTTCCCCAAATGCAAAGATAAATGCTAGTCCTCATACAAAATGTGCTGTTGGAGTATTGGACAAATTTGATACCTGGTGAGAGTGCAGGGAGCTAACTGCAGCAAGTGCTCACATGGCTTGAGTACCTGAATTTCAATCTCCAAAGCAAAAGGCAGGGGTTGGTAAACACACAGCTGGCTTTGTTCCTCTCCTATACCCCTCCCAGAGCTGGGGAGTTCTCACAGCTCTAAGATTAATGTGAAAATGGCTCTAAGGCCAAGGAAGGGGTTTAGCTAATCAAGGCACCATCCCACCAGTATATGAAAATGAGTGTGTGGAATGCATCCATCAACAAACTGCACTCACTGCTGCATAGCCCAGCATGTATATGGCTGTGTGTGGGTTTGGGTGCTAAGAGAGTACTGGTACCTGCAGCTGGCTCAGGCTGGACCTAAAGCAAATGCTGAGAAACGAGCATCAAGGTCCCACTCCAGAGAAATTCCCAGCTGAGAGTCACCTGGAGCTACCAGCCTCCAATTCTGCACACCTACAGGGATGTTGAAACTTGCCATCTACAGATAGTCTACCAAAGTGTGGAATTATACATCTATTTCTAAAAATATCGAGGAGTTAACACACACTGTCAGAAGAAGAGGGACTTTCTGCCTTCTGTTCTGAGCAGCCATTTACACTGGGCACATCTTGAATGTGTTAGGACACAATCACAAGTTTTCAACAAATCAGTTAACTCCATAACATAGAAAAAACCCACCCCTAAACCACATGTCCTTAATGTTTGGTCTCATCCCACTCCCCATTTCCCCTTTCTCCCAAAATATTTAGTCTCTTGTTTCCTTTCTGCTGTTTCATGCTTGAATTCCTGAACATTCACCCTTACTGCCTGGAGAGGACAAATCAGGCAACCTACAGCCTTCAGCAGTGTTCCTGTGTAATCTGGTGTAGGTGATCCTGCTCTGGCAGGGGGTTGGACTAGATGATCTTTCGAGGTCCCTTCCAGCCCCAGAAATTCTGTGATTCTGTGTCTCTGTGTGTCCTCACAGCCCAGCACAGGAGCCTTTGCTGAGGCAAGCCCAGGACTGAACAACTCAGCAGGAAACACTGGAGCATGGCATTTGCACCTGCATGTAAGGGGAAACATAGCTCTCCAGTTCTCCTCACCACAGGTGTCTATCTCCTCCACCCACAAGCCTCAACCCCCAGTTGCTCATTCATGCTGCTTCCATTTACTCCAACAGATTATTTTGGATCCTCTCTCAAATAATTCAGTTCCATGTGCCTGCAGGTTTTTAAGGCCAGGCTAGATGTGGCTCTGGGTAACCTGATCTAGTGTGAGGTATCCCTGCCCATGGCAGGGAGGTTGGAGCTAGATGATTCTTGAGGTCCCTTCCAACCCTAACAATTCTATAATTCTACATCTCATATGCTACTAAGATATTTGCTTTGCAAACAAGTGTCTTTTCCAGGAAAGCAAAGTGAGGAACAGGTACACCCCTGAGGGCACCTGCCAGTCAAGCAAACATCTCACCACCTCAGAACCATGCTCCATGAGAGCAGGGGTTGCTAGAAAAGCCAGCTGGCATGTCCAAGGGGCAGATATCTGCCTGGGTCAATGCTACAGGAGATCTGTTTCATGGCAAAACAATTGCTCATAAAAATTCCATTTAAGTTACTATAACTTAACGTTGTCCAAGTGAAAACCCAGGGGCTACAACTGAACTCTGGGTGACTCTATTGAATTGAAGGCCATTTCTTTATTATTTTTGTCTTGCCTTTTTTTTTTTTTAATATTCATTGATCTGAGAGAACATAATAATCACCATCTGTTGTGAGCACAGTTGGAATGGGGAAAAAAAGAAAAAAACAAACCAAAAACAAATGAGGAGGATCACACAGAGGACTGGTGTAAATCAGCAGAGTCCCTCTGACCCCAGAAGATCTATTAGCACTCAGGTAAAGTGTCTCCTGCCATTTCTGGCTGAAATTGCTCATCACATTAAATACACACCTTTAGGCAAAGGGGGGGTTGGTTTGGTTTCTTTTGTGTTGCAGGGTTGCTTTCCATTTCCTTTTGTTCTAATGCTCTTGTACACTAAGTGGAAAAGGATTTCAGATCTTGACATCCCACTTCACTAGAAAGATGTCACAGGCAGCAACATTCGTGCCTCTGCCTGCTGAGCCAGACAGTCAAGCACCTCCTCAGCTCCTCCATTACCAAACTGAGAAGCTGAATAAATTCCCTCAGCTCCTGCAGAAGGTAAAAACAACAAAACACAAGCAGGGATGTTTAATGACTCAGTGCAAGAGAAAATAAATGGCTTCAAAACACAAGTGCTTTTCAGAAAAGCAAGCTCTCCACTGCTGGAGAAGGAGCTGAAACTGACAGCCCCTTGCCACCAGGTAAGGGGGCAGTCTTCTATCCCCTTCCACTCCTACCCCAAGTCTCTGCTTCTACCACAGAGACCTGGCAAGAAGCAATGCCCCAGGGGCTTGAGGTCCTATGTAGTTCCTTGAACTGGTTTATTTTTAGAGGTGCACTGGGCACAGGCAGCTATAGATGAGGTGGCCTATGGACAGAGGGTGAGCAGAACACACCACACCCATGGTCACTGTTGGCAAGGTGAAAATGGCACCACTGGAGCCACTAGAAGGAGACACAGGTTTGCCCAAAATCCAAACAGTCCTGGCTCATGGGCACACTGGGGACGGGGACCAACTCACATCCAGATCATTCAAAGACAAATCAAGGAAACAGGCTTTAAAGAAGAGTAGGTTTGGACTGGATCATAGGGAGAAGTTCTTCAGTATGAGGGTGGTGAGAGTCTGGAATAGGTTGCCCAAGGAGGTTGTGGTTGCCTCCTCCCTGGGGGTGTTCAAGGCCAGGTTGGATAAGGTCTTGAGCAGCCAAGTCGAGTTGAGGGGTGTCCCTGCCCATGGCAGGGAGGTTGGAGTGGAGTAGATGAACTCTAAGTTCCCTCCCAGCCTAAGCCCTCCTGTGGCTCTGTGGTTGTGTCTCTCTATGATTCTATGCATTCTTCAGCTGTTTGACATCTTGCAAATCTCTTAGAAAGCTCAAGCCCAGCTCACTTAGCAGTGAGCCTGGAGAGAGACAACAGGGAGTGTGAGGATCAGCTCTGGCAGTGTGAACGTGGCACTGCACAAGGTCATGAACAGAAGCCATGGTAACTCCATGCTGAGCTGCATGCATGTTTACCTGGCTTGGGTATCCCATGTCAAGACACCCAACACAATGCAAAGCACCAGCAATATTTAGATATATCTAATAACAAACATGGGGAAAACAAGAAGGAAAACTCCAGGTGTATTTTCCAGCATTCTCATGTAATGACAACAGGTTAGTGAGATCTGGACATTAAGCAGTGCTTTTTATTAGAAAACTACCTACAACCTGTCCTCTCAAGTGCTCTGTCACTTTCATTCTCATTTCAATATTATCAGAGAAATACAGAATGCATCAGGTTGGAAGGGACCCTCAAAGGTCATCTTGTCTAACCCCCCTGCAGTGAGCAGGGGCATCTCCAGCTGGATCAGGCTGCACCATCAGATTTGACCTTGAAGGTCTCCAGGGATGAGACCTCAACCTGTTCCAGTATTTCACCACTTTCATAGTAAAGAAATTCTGCAGCCAGGATCCTAACAGCACTAGAGAATGGTGCAGACTAACTAGAGTCGTGGATGAGACTCTTCAAATGGTCAGAGGAACTGATTTTGAGCAGCAGGGGGATTTGGGATTTTTGATGGATTTGGAGAAATTTTGCAGGTTCTGGTGAAAGCCAGCACTGAAATGATACTGGACTTCGAGTGGAATGGGATCTTTCATGGGAGGAAAGCTCAGATGTGATGTAAGGATGAATAGCAATTGGTTTTGATCTCTGGTGACTTGTAAGGTTATTATTACACTCCAAAAGTGTATCACACTGATCTCAAACCTCCAGGTTGTCATGGGTTTCCTGGACAAGGAGGGTTACTTTGGTATTAATCTTTTGCTAGATTTAGCAGTGTCTCAGATGCTGAAACTGCATGAGAGCCAATCTCACTGATTTCTCCACCTGACTTTTCCTGGCTCCCTCCATGAGTACTGGCAGATTTATTTATAAGACTCTGGCATCATTCAGCCTAGGGTAATTACCATTATTTTGTAGGGGAAAAAAAAAAAAAAAGACTTTTAAGTGCATGCAACCATACTGTAGCCCTGTTCAGACTGGACTCATCAGGCTAGCATAGAGGGATTGGATTACCTACTGCTTTATAATACACCTGTTCTACACATTTTTCCTGGATAACACTGAGCCTGAGTCTTTTTCAGTCCTTGGGGAGCCTTCTCACTGATGAGGTAGATCTGGCTGTAAAAGGCAAAGTGACCTAAAATCTGAAGCTTAAAGTGTTGCATAACCTTTGAAATAAAAATAAATAAATAAATTGCAAATTTCCAAATAAACCAGAACCTCCAGGGAAGAGGCTCAGCTCAGTATTTGAGAGCCTTTAGCCACATGTTTCCAGCTAACATGTAATGTGGCTGGAAGGTAAATCCCCTTCCTGCCTCTCAAGCAAGAATATGGCCTTTAGGTTTCCTATCCCAAGGGATTAAGAATGGAGAAGTGGGTTGTTTGCATTTACCCTTGAGAAATGTGGATTGCCAGATACTGGAAGAAGGGAATAAGTAAATACTAATGCCCTCCCTCAATTTTCCCCCACAAAAATCTGGAGAGTGGATAAGTAAAGCAAGTCTCAAGATAAATCTTGACTTAGCAGCCTGCTTCTATTACTTTACAATGCAAGGTTTTGAGTAGACCTCTCTACCATCAGGACCAGATTTAAAATAAACAAACAAACAAACAAAAAAACCCCCAAACCTACCCTAAATTTCATACCTTGATGTTGGCCATCAAGGCCACTTAACAGCAGGTACAACAAAGCTTCCTGCAACTCAACCTCTTTTCACATTTGGTGGGCCAGATGACTTTATGGCCACCAGTGTCAGTGTCACAGCTGGGGTTTCCTTACCCATCCAAAGATCAACAAAACTCCAAACATCACTGTATCAGTAGAGCATTGCAGCCTAGTTCTGGGTTGTTTAGGGGCAGGGGAAGATTTTGCTTATTTGCACTCTGCCCTGCAGAGGCAGGCCAGAGGAATCAGCAGAGGTTTTTCTTCTTTGTGAACCATGAAAATTTAAATCCCCAGTGTGTTTGAAACACGAGTATGCTTATGTCTCTGCGTAGTAACAAAGCATAGGCTTTATCCTGTACAAAAGATGATCACAGAGGCAAAATTCAGTTCAAGCTCCCTGTTTTCACAGGGATACAGAGAATAAAAGGTGCAAACAACACAGAAGGAAACAGGGCTGACCTGTCCCGCGCTCTCTCTTCAAACACTAACTTCATCCCTGGCTTTCAGCACAACAGACTGTTTTATCAGCAGCAGGTCTGCCTTATCCAGGGCACCACCTAAATATTATGCCTAATTTCAGAGGCAGAGAAAATAGAGGCTCTTGGAAATACCTCTCTCCTCTGCATCCATGGGCTGAGCAAGGCAGCAAGCTCGAGCCCCAGGCAGGCGCTGGACGGTTTCTATCGGCTCAAGGCACACAGTGCAACTGCATAAAAGCCAAAAATGAGACTTATGTACACGTGCAGACACACAGGGAAAATTGCTATCAATTATGCTAGTTAATTATACATTATAATAGAATTAGAGTAAACCCTCCTCATTATCTCCTGGTTCAGACCCTGCTCCGCAGCAAGCTGACCACATGCTGTACTAATGCCAGCAGCCCTTTCGCATTAACCTTTATCTGCGCCTCGCAGCTTCGCTGTTTGCTGTGCTTGTTTTGACCTTGTTCCTGGCTGACCTTTCCTTGAAATCTAACATTTGTAGCAATCCTGGAGACTGGCTCATCTCCCACGGCCTCGCAATCCCCATACATTTTTCTAGAGGATCTGAAACACAGGACGTCTTGTTTTTGCCTTGGTACTGGCGTCCTTGCCTGCTGTCGGAGCTCCTCCACCCTTCGTGCTTCTCAGAGAGGCTATGACATTACCCAGACAGTTTACAACTGCTGCTGTATGTTCAGTTATTAAGAGGAAATCCTGAGGGACATTTCATTATTATTATTACTGCTATTTTGCACAGAGCCTGTCAAAAAGGGATAATCTCATACGTGCCTATGAGCAGCAGCATTAAGTAGCCAGGCCAGGCTGTACCTCTTGCTCTCGTGGCCACAGCAGCCAGGACACAGCCTCCAGACCTGCCTGTGTCCCCCAAACTGTGATTGTGGTAGAGGAAAGGAGCCTTTTACAGCTGTGATTCACTGCTGGAGGATGCAGTTTACTGCTGGATATTCAGAGTGCTGGTGTTTAGCAGAGATGCCTGTGTGGGAACCCAGGCTCCTGCAAGTGACACATCCTTAAGCATCTCTGACAACTCCCAACTCCGCAGTCTTGCACTGTGAGGACAGAATCATCTTCATGCACAGGAGGAAGCTGTGACCTGCATAATATTTGCTCTGCAAAGTAAACATGCTGTATATTTCTTCTTCTTTGTTTTTTTTTGTTTTCCCCTGAGGGAAAAAAAAAAAAAAGGAAAATAGAAAAAGGAATCCAGAATAAAACTCTCCTTTGAAGGATTAGAGAGAAAAATCCATCAGGAGGAGGAAGAGTCCTTCCAAAGAGGGCAAAGTCCCAACTGCCACACAACTTGTTTGACACAACAGTGCAGTAAAGACAGTAATTTAAATTGCCAGGAGTGCAGGGATCACAGTTTAACAGTTTCTTCTCTTTTCCACTACAGTAATAGCACAAAGCTGCAAACAGTATCCTGTGTGTTCCCTAAAACCATTGACTTCCATGGGGGTTTAGGTGTCAGAGATGAAAACTGAAAAACATGTTTGTAAGGAAAGGTCCAGAAGGAGCTTGTTGGTTGGGTTATGTTAGGAAAAAAAAAAAAGGAGGGGGGGAGGGAAAGATGAACAGAGAAAGACAGAGTGAAAGACAGACAGAAAGAAAGGATGAAGCTTCCAACTCAGGAAAGGGAGATAATTAATTAAAAAAAAAATCCTTCAGAAATGTCATAGAAATCATTTAGATAAGCTTCATAAACAAGGGCATGGAAAAATTTGCTTCACAAGAACATCCTTTACCATAGAAATGTGCTGTATTTGAGATGAAACCAACATGGTTACTGAGAGGTAGTGATGTTAGTATCTGAGGATGAGCCAACACCTCAGAAACAGGCAAATTTGCATTATTAAGCAGATTTGGCAATGGTCTCACACACACCATCAGGCAGAGCACCCTGGCTGCCTCCTTGAGCTCACTCTGCCTACATCACAGATACAAACCCACTTCTAGGGGCTTGTGATACATCAGGACTGAGATGAACCCCAGCATCACTCCACCTGTTCCCAAACACCCACCAAAGGCACAAGGGTAGAGGCAGACCTCTCCTGGCTCCCCTGCATATCCAGACCAGCACATGCTGCCCTGGGAAACACTGTGAGGAGTGTTCATCACAGCACTGTTCACATCCATCAATTGCTGTGCCTTAAAAGTGTCTCCCATCTCTAAAGAGTACAATAAAATTGGGGGAGGTACAGAGACAGGCTGTGAAGGTGATGATCAGAGAGAGAGGGAAAGATTATCTTCAGTATATGGAATGGGTGAACAGAGTAGAGCTCTTCCCTGGGGAAAAAGGATGATTAAACAGGTATGTGATAAACACTGATACAGCCATGAGTAAGGTAGATGGTGAGTGACTGTTCAAGCTCTTCTTCATACCAGACCTAAAGGTGTCAGATGAAGTGTGGAGGCTCAAAGCAGGCAGGAGATGATATTTCTTCCTGTGAGAGGGCAGTGAGCTGTGGAAATCATCACCTCTGGGTGGGCGTGAGAAGCTGCTGTAGGTTTGGAAATCTGCTGGAAGCATTTGTGAAAGAGACACGAATCCAGGCTGCTAAAGAGTATGACTCAGGAGATCCCCAGTCACAACTTGTGCAGGTGGCTGATTATTCTAGGTAGACTTATTATGCACTGAGCTTGTTTTGTTCTTCCTGAGACCTTCAGTGCAGGCTGTTGGCAGAGCACCCAGCGAGGTGGACGCTCGGACTGGGTCAGTGTGCCGCCTTACGTTTTCCTGGGGAAAAGGCAGAGAGAAGAGGGAGGGAGAAGAAGAATGTTCAGAAAGTTGACTTAAACTGAATTCTTTATTTGTATTTTTTGTTGACTGGTTGGAAATTTCTGTAGGATGTTTGGAATTTCTACAGAGCTCTGGCTCCTTGTTCTCTCTGAGTAAATAATAGTTTTCTTTGCCCTTTCTCCCCCCAATTAGTTTTTAAGTTACTGAAATTAGAGGCTGGTGCTGCTGAAAACACAGGGATCACTCTCACACAATCATTTTTTCAGGTTCTTCCTTGTTCTTTCAACTTCTTTTCTGCACTGAGTGCCTCTCTGCAGCCTGATTCCCTTCTTGCACTGGTTAAAATAGTGAGAAACCTGATTAAAAATCAAAGCATTTAAATGAGGTGAGGTGCAGGGAGAAGTGAGAGCCTTTTCTGGAAGAAGCACACACTGTTGTTTCATTGCTCTGGGGCTCTGGATGAACATGGTTCATCTGGTGGTGGGCTCAATAAAGATGCAAATTTTATACCTTAATCTGCTTTTTACATGGAAAAAAAAAAAGCAATACAGTGTCTGTAGGGCCAGCCTGAGCTTGGTTGTCTTTGTTTCTGCCATTCCAGCCCTCACAGGCACAACTTCAAGTGACCCTTTCTTTGTCTGTCTGCTATCAGAGGATGTCTGTGGTTTTCCCTGCTCCTTCCAGGAAAAGAGGTGGCTTTGGCACAAGTCATCTGCATGATGATCACAAATTGCCCACAATGGGCTTTATATTTTATTTTTTAACTCCCATCCAAAAAAAAAAAAAAAAGTAACCTTTTCCCTCTTTCTTTAATAAAAAAGCCTGAAACAAACACAAACCCTAGAGAAGAACTACCTGCAGTTCCCCAATTAGCTAATTATAACCCAGATTTGCACACACACTCACACACACACACACAGAGGATTTTTTTTTTTAAAGCACACCGTTGCTACTCCCTTCCTGTACAAGGTTTTTAGTCACTGTACATCTTGTGTCTTTAAATAATGTATTAGGAACATTTTCGAGTCTGTAAGTGCTTTTTTAATGAGTGTGAAGATTTTAATGGGACTAGATTGCTTTTCATGACATTTCAGAGTGACTTAATTGTAACAATGTTGAGAGGCTGTATTTTAAAGTTTGCTAAGTATGTCTGGTGCGGATTGTAGTCAAATGCTTTAAAGACAGAATGGCTGATGAGATCAGATATAGCTTCACTTTTTTTTTTTTTAAGGCCAGCTTTGTTAAAAAGCAGAGATGGGGAAGCAGGGGCTCAGAAGAAAACAAAATATTTTTAAGATCTAAACTCTCAGTGGGTCATTCTGTGGGTTTTATTTAAGCCTATTCTCAATAATTTTCCAAGTTCCTTTAGGGTTGAGATTGTGCTTGGTGTTTCTGTAGTCAGGGATGGGGCTGTCTAGGGTTTGTAGGATTTGGGTTTGTTAAAGCAGCTGCTGGATTTCACACATTAATTATATTCAGCTCTTGGTTCATTTAGGCAACATTGCATAAGTGCTGCAGACTGGTTTGGGATGGCTTTCAATTTGTGTCCACATGGTTAAGGGATTGGCATTAATTTCTGTCAATATGTGGACTCTGTCCTGAGTTTCTCCCCCTTCCAGGTCCTTCTTGTCCCAGCCCAGAGCAGCTCTCTGGAAGAGGGTTAAGTTAAGAAGAAGAGAGCCCAAAGGAATCAATGCATAACCTATGGCAGCTTGTACTTCTTTCATCACACAAACATCCTTTGCCCAGGAAGGGACAACGGGAAAAAGAGCATTGCAAAAATGCTGAGGTAAAAAAAGAGTGCTAGACTGCAGCAGTGTGAAGGAGTGTGAAACTGTCTGCATTCCTGCAGTCTTTTCTTCCCAAAGACTTAACAGTATTCACTGAGCATAAATGGAATAGCTGTGAGAGCTCTCTTGTGGGATAGGGCAGTCCAAGGACTATTAAGTGACTTGCTCAAGGTGCTGCAGCATCTGTGACAGAGCCAGACTTGCATCTTGACTCCATGGATTTAATTAGGCAATGAGGCCTCTCATTTCTGGCAGGGCTTCTAGAAGTGACAAAACTTGTTTAAGAAAAACAAAGCTATGATTTAATTTGAGTTAGCACTGACCTATGCCCAAAGTAACGTCCTGAATGCAGATTTAATTCTCAATTAAAAACAAATGCAGTGCTTAACTCTTTTGAGGCAATTTCAGAGCTAAAACTTTTTTTTTTTTTTTCCCATGAATGAAGGAAGGAAAAGGGTTAGAATGAGTTGATCACTTTGCATGTGAAGTTACTGGTTTGTGCCAGTGACAGATTTCACTTGACTTGCACAGTGGTTGTTACCGTCTCCTGTGCCCTGGCATGGGATTGGGGAACATTTGGCATTTGGCAGCATGCACCAAGCCAGAAATTGGTGATGGTTGCACCTGAATATGAAGCCATTGAAATCAATGAAGCTCCTCTACTTTACATAGCTGAGCATCTGTCTCCTGAAATGCTGGTTCTGCAACCTTCACTAGCTGTTCCCAACCACCAATTGCTGTATATCAGAGAGCCTCTAAAACAAAAACACAGCACATGCTGTGCCTCTGGTGTATTTCCTTTTTTCTCAAGCCCAGTGGGATGAGTGATAGTATTTCTTCTGCAGCACAGGGAAGCCAAGAGGGCCAGGCTGCTGACAGTGAGATTTTTTGTAGGAGCAGGGTTGAAGGCTTTTGGAGGAACATCATGTTTCTGAGTTATCAGTAATGTACATTAGGCCTTTTAGCCTTGATTCAAAAGAAAAAAGAATTGTTTTCACTGGAAAAATATTGGGAGACAATACTCATTTAAGAAAACAGCTAGTTGCATGAGAAGATGCTCAGGGAATGAGGACTCCTTTCCTCACAGCCCAGTGAGTCAGGATCAGCTGAAATGGTTCAGAGTTCCTGGTGTGCCCATACCTCTCAAATTTGGGTCTGTTGGGGAGGGCTGGATTACAGGGTTGAACAAATCCTGCCCAGAGGCTGCTGCAGGCTTTCATCTTTGCTCCTTTCCTCTGATGAATATCGCTGAGGAAGAGATGCCTAAACTAGTCCTTGAAAACAGACATAATGGAGGGCTGAATAGATCTGCAGCATTGCTGAGCCAGCCCAATTCAGATTAAAGTCAGCTGGTGCTAGAGCTGCTCCTCATGTTCATGGATGGACATCTAACAGCCAAGGTCAATCATCTCAAGGAGTGAGCTTGAGACTTCTTCAAGTGCAATCTCTTGATTCCTAATGATCTCTGTTTGCCCTGGACTTGTGAGGACAGAGGTGGCAAATGAGCAGATAACCTGCAAAAGCCACACTTGGATGTTCCAGCTGTTGCTCTAGCCCCTCTGACTTGCAGCAGGAGGTTTCTTAGCTTGGTGGAAGGTGTGTGTGTGCAGTTGATAGGCAGTTGATGCGTGTAGGGTTTGGGGGAGTGTTAGACACCTTCTCTGCTTCTCTGTCAGCCAAGGATGCTGGCCAGCCTGTGAGGTGGCCTTTGCTTTCATCTCCAGGCTGGGATTTAAAGGCTGTGTACTGAGGATCTCTGTTCAACCCGTGGAGAAGGGAAATGTTTTTGTTAGTGGCTAAAAGCCCCTGAGCAGATGGTAACTCCTGTGCTAGCTTGTCTCTCCTAGGGGTTTGCTCACTTCCAGAGGGTAAGTGCTCATCAGTGCGATTTATAGCATCATCTTTGCTTATCAAATGAGCTGTCTGTAGAGAGCCCTCCTCCACCTCCCTTCCCAGCCATGCTCTCCCATTATGGGCTGGCCTGTGGCTGCCTCAGGTTATGTGTGTTTGCACAGCAAGAGTTCTGGGATAAGGTTGCTTTTATTTCCTTTTGATCCTTAGCACTGCTGATCTGCACAGCACCTGGCACCCAGGGGCACCGAGGGTTCCTCCTAAGAAGGAATGACAAATAACAACAGGGTGTAATGGTTTTATGAGGGAAAATAAAGGAAAGTGGGGGCATTGAGCATCTCTGCAGCAGCGTTTAAGGAAATGCTCCATACCATGCAGGATTAGACTATAACCAGCTGTAAACCCAGGCTTTAATAATTAGTGGCTCTTGTAATTGAAGATTAGCCTCAAATGTGTTTGCCTGTTTGTACATGATGGAACTTGAGTGAAAGTTCTCTATTGAGATGTAATATGAAAATGACAGAAACATCCACTGACAAAATACACCTAGGCAGCCTTGATTAGATTAAATCAAATGGTTACAGCATCTGGAGCCTTTAGCATGTATGGGGCATCCTAATGGCCCTGAAAGCTCCCCCAAATCCTATTAGATAGGTTAATCTCATTGGAGAATACATTCCAGGTCTACATAAACTGCATTGCTGTAATACTTTCTGTGGTTGCCTAATCCTTCACAGTGAACTGTCACAGACGAGCTCTGTGGAGTGCATCATAATGCAGTGCCCCAGAAAGGTTTAGCAAAACAATGCAATTAAAGAAAAAGAAAGAAGAGAAAAAAGGGAAGGAACAAAATAATCCCTCAGAAGCCTCAGTTCTAAACTTCCCCCCTCCCAGGGGAAATAGTCCCAGTTTTGGTAAAACTGAGCATTCAAATCCTGCAATACATAGGATGGTCCTTGAGATGATGTAGCCTTTAAGCTATCACAGCTTGGGGTGTTGAAGTCCATCATGAGTGCTTGAAGGCTGAAGCTGCTGGCCCCTTCATGCTGTAGCCTTTGGCCATGTCCAGAAGTGAGATGTGACATCCAATGTCTCTGAACAGGCACAAGGATAAGCTGTGACCTAAGGAGCTTCAGAACAACAAGCAGGATGAGTGCTGCCAGTGGGACTGTTCATGTGTCTGTCTGAGCTGGTGGAGCAGGGGGGCTGCTGGTCTGCCCCTACTCTGTGCCTGTTTTTTTGTTGTTGTGGGGGGTTTTGTTGTTGTTGGTTGGTTGGTTGTTTTTTTAATATGCTTGACCCAGGCTGTTGAAAATAACTCTGAAGTTGGCAGGGTAAAGTGGAGCTGCAAATCAGAGCTCACAGCTGCATTGCAAATTTATCATGCTGTGTTTTCTTTGTGCCACTTGGGAAGTATTGCTTCATTCATTCCCATAGATCCTCCATGCACCCTTTCCAGTTCACTCCTTATACCTCTGGAGTGGTGGTCAAATAGAACTGAGATCCTCCTGCTTGTGACCAGGGAACGTTCTGGGGGGAACTGGGGTGTGGGAAAAGGCTGAAGTTACCTCTGTGATGGAGATTTATGTTAGGCTTGCAGGTCTAAAACCACCTTGCTCAGGGATCAATGCATATAGCCTGTCCCAGGACAAGGTCACCCAGCACTGGCTCTTTCCAGGATGCAAAGATGGAGCAGAGCAGCTTTGAACCAGCTGCTTGACCACTAGCAGCATCCAGTCCTTGTCTGTTTGAAATCACTTCTGAGAGCAGAGCCCCATAATTTGGCTCTTGGTGCTCTGCTCTGCAGGAGGAAGGGCGTAAATTATTTCACTGGGTGCTGCCCTGGAAACGGGCCCAGCAATTGGAGTGAAGCTGCTGGCCTTTGATTTGCTTCATCTTCTCCTCCCCATTCTTGTCCCTGGCTTTATCACCTGGCTTTTGAACGCAGCAGTCTGCTCTGGTGTGACAGGCGAGGTGGCAGCTGTCCCAGCCTCCACACCATCCCTGCTGTGCATGTGGGGTCTGTTATCATCTGAAGTCATACACTGCTCCTCATACTCCTGTGTCTCTGGGGGCTTTTAAGTGAATGAGGTGGCCCCATGGCAGTGTAAGTTCAAGAGATGTACTGCAGTCACCTCTACACTGTCACCAGCTCTTGCATCCCCTCCAGCCTGTGGAAATGAAGAGCCAGTTCCTGTACCCTGCTGCAGGAAGGGGGCTGTATTCTGGCATTCTGAGAGATCAAAGCCTCCACTGTGGCCAAGTACTCTGTTGCATGGATGTCTCCTGTGACTTCTAAAGAAACACAGAGTATTCCAGGGAGACCTTATTGTGATCCTTCAGCACTTAAAGGGGCCTTTAAGAATGATGGGGGCAGACTGCTTAGCAGGGCCTGTTGTGACAGGACAAGGGGTGATGGTTCAGAACTAAAAAAGGGAGATTTTAGCTTGGTAGAAGGAAGAAATTTTTTACACTGAGGGTGGGGAGGCACTGGCACAGGTTGCCCAGAGTGGTGGTAGAAGCCCCATCCCAAGAGCTGTTTCAGGTTAGGTTGTGTGGGGCTCTGAGCAACCTGCTCTATTTGCAGATGTCCCTGCTGACTACTAGATGACCTTTAAAGGTTCCTTCCAACCCAACTCATTCAATGGTTCTATATTCAGCCTCCTGCTACTTGATTCCTGCAGTAAGGAGCCCAAGCCAGGACAGAGAGGGCTCTTTGCAGCAGCCTTGATGTGCCTTATGGCAGAGTTTGTCCAACCATGTGGCTGGGAGCTGTGGTGCTGTCTCCCCTTTCAAACACCTGACTCCACATGCAAGCAGCAGTCTCCTAAATGTACGTGTGTATTGTGAGTGCCTCTGCAGCCTGCCTGGCTGCAGTTAAATAACAATTAGATTTGCTTGTTGACCATTTGGCACTTAACAGTCTCATAATTAGTAACTGTAAACCAGGAGAGACAATGAAGCAAATCCCTGATTTTTATAATGCTGCCCTGCTTTATGACTGTCTGCAAAATCACAACCTCCTGCTTGTACTACAAAGCAAACTCTTCAGTATTTTGACAGATGTTTTATATAAGAAAGAGCCAAGCTTGTGCATTAATTTGCTGTGCCTTGCATTGTCTTCTCTTTTTATTTTTCCTTTTTAAAAAAAAAAATTATTGAATACATCCATAGCTGGTGTTATCTGCTTTGGATTAATTTGCTGCTACATTTGCTTTCTTTTTTTCTATCTGGTGTGAGGTGCAGAAGCAGGTCCCCCTGTGCTGGAGCAGGGCCCTGGGGAGCTGGAGTGTTGCCTTCACAGCAGCAGTGGCAATTCCTTAGTGCTGCTGTGAGATATGACACATCCTGCTGTGTCATATCTCCCACTGGTTTGGGGGAAGTTCTGTAGCCACAGCAGGTGCTTGCCAGCTAGTGGGGTTTGAGAGTGAGTGTCATCATGGAATCATTTCAGATGGAGAAGATCTTCAAGATCATTAAGTCCTACTGTCAAAACAACACCATGATGACCATTAAATCATGTCCCAAAGTGCCATGTCCACACATTTTTTGAACACCTCCAGGGATGGTGACTCCACTACCTCCCTGGGCAGTCTGTCCCAATGCCAGACCAATTTCCACCTCTGGAAGTTCAAGGATCCTATATACTCAGCCTTTCCTTTACTCCAGTACCACTCTCAGATGTTTTGCCTGTGACTCAGAGGAAAACAGATGTGATAATGAAATGAAGGCAATTCATCTTCCATTGATCTCTGATGAAGTTATCTACAAATTACTGATGAGTAGCATCACTGTTCTTCAGCCTTTATTGTGCAAATGTACCACCATGCTGAGATACCATGGCTAGGTACTTGGAGAGTCCAGATAGACCAGAAAGGTCCTTTACAAGGTGTCCTGAAAGCAAATTCCAGGACAATCAGGTGGTTGATACCAAGCCAAAGGCAGTCATGCTGGTTGCTTTGCAAGGAGAGAGGAGATTGCTTTAAGGGAGTGTGTTTTGGGTCAGTATCTCCAGGGACTAGAGAAAAAAAAAATATCCCTGTTCTTGTGAAAATGAAGCAAATTACAGTGTGAGCTACCTGGGGACTGTGCATGGAGAATGCAGCAGCATTAACAGAATGGTAGGAGTTGGAAGGGACCTCTGGAGATCATCTAGTCCAACCCCAAATTGTCATCTCTGCAGAGCAAACAAGGAGGTGAATCATTTGGCTGGGAGCATCCCTGTGTTGGTGCTACGCTGGGAGCAGGGCTGCTCTCCTTTCTTGCTCTTCTGGGATCCTTCAGCATTTCCTAGTGTGCTCAATCCAGCATGAAGACAAGAGGGTTTGCCCAAGGCTCAGTCCCAGCAGGAGGTGTTCACAACATCCTGTGATCAGCTTCTTGCTGACTCCCAAGGAACTAGACATGAAGAACACAAAGAGATGCTCCACATTTAGTTAGTATTACTCGAAGTTAATTTGCTTGCTTGCTGAAGAACTTTGCTTTCGTGCTCACTGTTCATTTTAGATGGGTTTAAACCCCCCCTTGGGAGCAGTAGCTTGGGTATACTCATTGATTTTAGGCATGAAGTCTTACTTGCTGCTGTATAGCAGCTGGGACTACAACTGCTCCCAGAGATGGGGTTCATCTTTGGCACTTGGGTGTGCAAAGCATGAATCTGAGCTGGCCACCCAAGGTTTTCCTTGTAACTGGGGGTAAGAAATAGGCACCTCTGGAGGGGTTTGGCTGAGTTTCCAGCTGTTTCTCTGCATTGAGTCTGGAGCCTCTGGTAATTCCAGTTCCTCATGAATGAAGTCAAATGCAAACAGAAAAGCAGATCTTGATTTTAATTAATATCAGAGCAGGTTTTCTCTCACACTTTTGTCATTTCTTCCCTCACCACTCCCTTGAAATAATTTATTTTCTCTGCTTAAAACATTTCTATATTGTTATTGCTCTCACAGTGGTGTGCACTGTACTTGCTAAATCAAATTTATAATGCTGGAATTAATTTAGGTTTCTTCCATTTTCTCTCTACGTACACTTAAAAAAGAGAACTTCTTTAAATTAGCCTAATGTAACTGGATTTGTTTTCACTTCATTAGCTTTGGAGGGGGTTCTCTTGGGGACCTCAGTGTCATTATATTATCTGAGGAGCAGATCTGCTTCAGTCTGATGGGAATTTTTAACGAGAGCAATGTTTTCCCATTTCAGAGTGAGTAAATACTTTCCTGAAATCCAGAGGGCTGATGCTCTGCTGCGTTGCCAGTAAACACGAAGCAAGAAACAGCTGGCAGAGTGGAAAGGGGGCAGAAAATACAAATCACTGTTGTTACCACAGCTCTGCAGAAGGGCTTACACTCGGGTGGGCTTTTGTGACCGATTGTGTCTGCCCAGAAAATTTTAGCTCTTGGCCAACTCTGATGCAGTCCTGGTTTCGGTATTTAGCTTAATCTCTGTGTGTCTGACTTTCAGGCTGTACCACTTACTAGTGGTGCAGGAGCTCTGGTGACTTCAGTAGTGGGATGTGAGATGCCCAAGAATAGGTACTCCCTGGTCTTCGAAGCTTTTGGCTGCAGCTCTCACACCCACCCACAGCAAGCTCTACAGAGCTGGGGCCAGGCAGGGACTTTGTAGTAGGTGGCAGGAGCAGGCTGATGGATGCCACAGCAGGACTGTTGAACTTGACCTGCAGCAGGTGAGATGAACAAATGGTGGAGTGTCCTCCCCTTTAGAGATGGGCTCTGCTTATCACTTGTGCTGTGTAAGGAAAACATCCAAATACAAGCCTTGCCGCAAAACTAATATTCAACTATTTGATTATCCTGAACCTTTTTGGTGCAGATAAATATTTCTGACCCTGGCTGGCACATTATTGCTTTGACCTTTCACCCCTGGCAAGCCTCCATCCGCATCCTCCCAGGCTGGATGGCTTGAAAACTATTATCAGTGACAAGTAAAAGACTGCAGAGAAATAAACAACAGAGACCTATGAGCTTGCCCTTGTAAACTACAGTCAGGCATCACCCGAAAAGCACCCAGAACGCAGACAGATCAATGCTCTGCACAGTCCTCTGCAGACACACTTGCTCACAAAGGACTTTCACAAGCTGTAATGCTTGTTTTGATAATGTCTTAGCAGTGCATTTTTTTCAAATGTACTTCCTTTGTTTCTTAAGGTGCCTTTCAAGCAGAGTCAGTGCTGGCTTTCCATAAAGATTTTCCAGTGCTTCCCTCATATACGTTGAAAGTGGTGTGTGCAGAAGTGGCTCTTGTCAATAGTATATTTTTATGTATTATTCAGCTGCTGTTGTTTGTTCAGCCAAGGAAGTTTGTGTGCAATCTGCCAGATGACTTTCTTAAAAGCCTGGATGCTGAGTTTCAGTTTTCGTCTACCTTTTCCCCCCTGGTTAGGAACAAGCTGTCAGGAGCAGTGGTATTTTTTGTTCAGTGTTGTGTAAGTCCTGGATGTCCAAACTGGACTATGACAGGCAAAAAAAAGTTTATTTTTTTCTCTTTTCCTTTTCTCTTTTCTCTTTCTCTCCTCTTTCTCTCTTTCTCTCTTCTCTCTTTCTCTCTTTCTCTCTTTCTCTCTTTCTCTCTTCTCTCTTTCTCTTTCTCTCTTTCTCTTTCTCTTTCTCTCTTTCTCTCTTTCTCTCTTTCTCTGTTTCTCTCTTTCTCTCTCTCTCTTTCTCCTCTTTCTCTCTCTTTCTCTCTTTCTCTCTTTCTCTCTCTCTCTCTCTTTCTCTCTTTCTCTCTCTTTCTCTCTCTCTTTCTCTCTTCCCTTCTCTCTTCTCCTCTCTCTTTCTCTCTCTCTCTTTCTCTCTCTCCTTCTCTCTTTCTCTCTTCTCTCTTTCTCTCTTTCTCTCTTTCTCTCTTCTCTCTTTCTCTCTTCTCTCTTTCTCTCTTTCTCTTTCTCTCTTCTCTCTTTCTCTCTTTCTTTCTCTTCTTTCTCTTTCTCTCTCTTTCTCTCTTTCTCTCTTTCTCTTTCTCTCTTTCTCTCTTTCTCTTCTCTTTCTCTCTTTCTCTTTCTCTCTTTCCTTTCTCTCTTTCTCTCTTTCTCTCTTTCTCTCTTTCTCTCTTTCTCTCTTTCTCTCTTTCTCTTTCTCTCTTTCTCTTCTCTCTTTCTCTCTTCTCTCTTTCTCTTTCTCTTTCTCTTTCTCTTTCTCTTTCTCTTTCTCTTTCTCTTTCTCTTTCTCTCTTTCTCTTTCTCTTTCTCTCTTTCTCTTTTTCCTTTTCTTTTCCTTTTTCCTTTTCTTTTCCTTTTTCCTTTTCTTTTCCTTTTTTTCTTTTTCTTTTTAGTTTAGAAAGAATTTCTAACTGCTTGAAGTAGTTTTTTTGTCTGGCAGTGTTGCTGTCAGAGCAAAGTACTTTATGGATCTGCACTGGGATAGCTGAAATTTGAGTAAGCTTCCGGATTTTATCAATCATCACTTCTGGCTTTCATTTGGGATCTTCTGTTTCACTGAATTAGTGCCACTGAAGGTAGTGGCACTGGGGTGAGAGGATTAGGGTTTGAATGAACACCCAGAACTAATCTACTTCCATGATTTGCTGGCTGCAGTTGGGAAGAAAGCTAATCCAAAGGGAAGCGTTTTGCTTTTTCTTAAACCCTTTCCCCCCATGTACACTGGAGATCATGTTGTCCTGGATGACCCCACTTGGCTCTTACACTGCTGGGATATGAACTGCTGCTGCAAAAAAAAATGTGCCTGTGGTGACACCACATTGCTTTTAGGGTGTTCCTAATCCTATTGGCATGAAGGTCCTGGTGAAATTTCACACTCACTTTGCCTGTTTCTTCCTGCTGCATAATGAAATCCCAAGGGAAGAGTGAAATGAAATTTGAAGTTTACAGAATTAAGACTGGAGAGGCAGTTTTCCTGTTGTAGATGACACACACACACACTTCATTTCTAGTCATTGAGGTTAAAACCCTAGGGGTATGTTTGCTGATATCACTCTGAGCATGGCAACCCTTTTTTTGTGTTTATTTTTTTCCCAGCATTTGTAAAATATCAGGGATTGCTGTAATGATTTTCTGGTGAAGGGGGATATGTAACAGGCAGGAATATTTGGGGGATTTGGGTTCAGTTTCTCTTCTGGTTCAGTTTCTCTTCTGGCAGGGGACTTGGTCCTGTGCAGTCATGCAAAGAACAGCTGAATCTGGGCTGTCCTCACTCCTGAGGTTCCTCATGGAGGCACCTTTGAAGAGGTCCAGCCAAAATACCATAAAGACAGCACTTGGTATTGAGAGGGGAGTGTAGAGACAGAAATCTGATCCCTTGCTTCTTCTGCACTGCTCTGTAAAATGAATAGTCCTTCCCTGCTTCACTTGTAGGTGGTGAGGAAAGATGCATTAAAGATTTAGGTGCTCAGAGATTTTGATAATAGGCAAAATACCCAGAATCAAAAAATGTGCTCTGAGGTCTTAATGTTGACCTGTTCAAGTGTAACTGATAGATCCTGGAGACTTAAAACGAGAATTTTGCTCTTGGTTTTAGACAGTCTCTGCTTGAGCTCATGTGCTAATAGAGATATTCACACATGTGAACTTGGCCAGAGTCCAGAGACACGAAGACAGACAGAAGCCAGTGCAAGGTTAGTCCAGAGATGATGTTTCCTTCCCTTAAAATCCTGGTTTGGGGCGTCAATCTGAAGCCAGGCTGAGCAAGCCTATGTTTTCTTCTCTACATTTCTCTTTCCCTCTGGTTGACTCAAGTTACATGCTTTGCTTATATTCCTGGTGTGCTTTGCAAGAGCTGCCATTAGCCATGTTCCTAAGAGTCACAGGACTGTTCCACTCCTAGCCCTGATACAAGGCCTGGCCACAGGTTTTCTGTTTATTTAAAATCTGCAGCAACAACAACAACAACACAGGTTTTTCCCCACTGTGTGCTTTTCCAAACTGAAAACACCAGGCTATTCATTATTTTTCAATAAATAAGCAGTTATTTTGCTAATCCATCTTAAAAAGTACAGTCACCCACAGGTGGAGTGCTTTTTCATTCCTGTGATTTGATTCCTTCTCAGATCAGTTCTGCAGAGTTGCATCTCTGTTGTGCTGCAGGGATGCAGGAGGTTGGCTGCCTCATTAAGTGCCCTTAGCATAGGCAGCAGTGATCATCAGAGGTTTGGGGGGGCTCTCCCAGGGACAGATTTCCATGTCGATCTCCTACAAAATGGGTACATTTCTCTCTGCCTTTCTCTGCCTCCCCTGGTGGCAGAATCCTGCTTCTTGGCTAACCCATCAGGTTGCTCCATCAGCAGCCAGATCCCTGAGCCCAGGTTTCTTAAACATGTTGTGGCAGCAGTTGCACAAGACAGGGAGGAAACAACAACATGGAGGCTCTGCTTAAATACTTGCCTAGACCAGCTTAGGGCAGGTACTGCTGACCTGGTGTTGGGTTCAAATTAAGAAGACTTGATTCTGTGCCATTGGTCATAATGTTGTCAAGACAAATCCATCATTTAGACTGAAACAGATTAGTAGTATTTCTGCTTCCACTTTTGGCATGACATCAGGTGTGAGATGAAGATTGAGGCTTTTGCTATGAGTTACTCTAAATGGGGAACCAGAGATAACTTTTTAGAAGTGTTTGTTCCTAGTGTGGTGAATTTATGCCCTTCATTCCAAAGAAGAGCAAAATAAAACTGCTGATCTGAAAATCCTATCTGTACCTTTAAATAAGGGGAGGTATGGATGTGTGTTAAAAGCAATAAACCAGTGAAAATCAGTGATTCATGCTGCAGGTAACACTCAGTTGGCAGGGTCTGGATTTTGTTTGCCTCACGTTGTAAAAAGCCTCTGGCCATGAAGTCTTCTGCTCAGTGGGAGCTTGCATGGGGGCCTCCACAATCCTGCTTCTGTTGGGCTGCTCAGGAAAGATTCTGACCATGGGCAGCATTATGAGAGGCACACAGTCCAGAGGAGGACGTGAAACGTGCTTGAAGCTACTGGTTGGGAGGTTTTGAGAGATGAAAAGGAAAGCTAAAGACAATATTTGAACCAAACAAGAATAAAGTAGAGCCAGGTGGGGGGTAAGAGGTAAATAAGATCCCAACTGGTGTCATGACCTGGCAGAGGGAGATGTGTTCTGGGGCAAGGCAAGCCTATGGAGGTGCTCTGAGGAAGTGAGAGCTGATATCAGACTGTCAGTGTTCTTATTTGCATCCTACAGAGGCAAAAGAGGGATGCATTTATGTGTTTATTTTTAAATTAGTTTGCCTTTTTGAAGTGTGGGAGCCCCAAGCATGTGCCTGTGCTGGGAGGTGGCATTATCAAGTGCATGTGTGCTGAGCATATGTGAGAGCAGAATTGAATTGCTTGCAGAGAAGTTTGTGAGCTCTAGGTACCAGCAAAGAGATGAGAAAAGACAGACGTTTTGGGGCTGTTTCAGTTAATTTTATGTGAAAAATAAAATGCATTGAGATAAGCTGGGAGGGAGGACGTGGTGTATGAGGCACTGAGGTGGTGCCTCTTTGCATGGTAAAGAGCAGTCTATAAAAACAAGAGCAGGAATGAGAACAGATGGTAGGATTTTGGTTGGGGGGGGAGGGGGGGAGGCAGTTATTGGGTCTTCAAGTTTGTTTTTAAGAGGGAGCTAAGGAAGTGAAGACCTATAGGGGAGACAACACTAAGAAACAGCAACATTGCCAACAAAACATTGTGGTCATTGCAACATTGTTTTTGTCAGCAACAAACCTGAAAGGTCAGACTGCAAGAAGTGATTCCCTTCTCCTCCCCAACCCCTTGCACCATTCCTGCCCTTTCTAAAGCACATCTGTTTGCAGAGGTGAAGCTTCTCCTTCTGTCACTGGGGGTACAGCTGGCTACCCATGCTACTGTGTGCCTGCTCCAAGACAGTGTGTGCAGGAGAGGTATGATAGGAAGGTGCCATTGTCACTGGCTGACATTGCCTGTGTTCACCTGCAGTGCATAGAATCATAGAATTCCCTGTTGGAAGGGACCTCAAGATCATCTGGTCCAACCTTTCTAGGTAATAGTAAACAAGTTGTTTGTTTGTTTTCCCATGGAGGTCAGTGATCCCTGTAGCTGACTGCTTCCCATCATCTGTTTGGGGAGGCTCCAACAGAGGGAGACAGCCACAGGCACTGAGTATTTATTGCACACGGAGCAGTATTGCAACTGGAGAGCAGGCAAGGTGGTGCAAACACCTGCAAGTGGTTTGGGTTCAACCCCTACCTGCTAACCTGCTCAGGTGGAGACATTTGCACACCTCCCCAGTGCCACTATGGAGATGTGTTTCTCTCACAGGCTATTTGCTAGTGTGGGTGGGATGCTGGTACCACTGAATGAAAGTGACCTGGTGTTTGGGTAGCCTCTGTGGTTGACTTGCACTTTGCAGCTTTGGGATGCAGGTTCTCCGAAGTCAGAGTCATGCAAGTTCATGAAGTCACATGCTCTGAAGCAGCAGCAAACTGAGGCTGTTGCCATTATTGCTGCCTAAATCCTGACAAGATGAAGGACTCATGTAGGTGTCAGCAGGGAGGATTTGCTGGGGAGCATCATGATTTTCCCATTTATTTTCCCAGGCTAATAACATTCTCCTGCATTTGTCACTGCTCTCCCTATAGCTCTGATCTTTTCCTCTGTATTTAGAGATCTTTCTATTCTCTGTTTTAACAACAGGAGGCTTTAGGTTGAAGTGGCACACCAGTGTATGTAATTTATATATTCAAAAAAGATAAATTGCTGCTTCTCAATGCACAAACTGCAAGTATTGCTCTGTTGGCTGAATTAACTTTTGTGCTATGTCAGGCATGGAAGGTATTGTTGGAGATGTGATTTTAGCAGAGAGCAGTGCTAAATATTTTATCTTGTTGGCAAGTGGTGTTGTTGCAGAAGGTTTAAACTTCAAAGTGAGCTTTGCTAAAATGCCTTTAAAATAAATAATAAAAAAAAAAACCAACAAAGGTGGGGAGGGAGATGTAAGAGTGACTTGATTCCTGCTGGAATGATTTCACAGAAGGATTGTTATCCGCTGAGACACAAGGCTTCTATTTGGCCTCCTGCTGACTTCCCTAAACAGTGTTTGCAGGATGTTTAAACACTTAAAAAAAAAAAAAAAAACACAGAGAGAGAAGGAAAAAAAAAAAAAAAAACAACAGGAACTGCTCTGCCAGATTGTCTCAGCAGAGAAGAGCCACATCTGTGTTTTACCAAGTGACACACAGAGAAGGTATTTAGCACTTCCAAAGGGCTTGTTGGTGAGCTCTCAGTTCCAGGGATGTAGAGTCAAACTGGGTTCCCTGTTGCATTTCACTTTTGCTGCTGGATCTCACTTTCTGCTCAGACTTTGCACAGAACCAGCACAGCAGCAGCATGGCATCCCCCTTTCTGTGCGTGCAGGATGCACACAGGAGCTGCTGCAGCGTTGCTGCATGACAGCTTCATCTCCTGGGGCTTCTTTGGTACCTCTTTGGGCATTGCCTCAAGCAGGAGTCTCAGCTCCACCACCTGCTGCAGCATGAGCATGGGTTCTAGCAGAGTGCCTGTGATTTGTAAGCTATTTTGGGATGCTTCTGGCAGAAAAATGCAATATCGTCGTAGAGAAGACTGCTGCAGGATAGACTGTGACTAAGATCTGAGCTGGCAAATGGTGTGGAGGTCTCTGAAGGATGGGGATCTGTAGTGGAATGTAGGCAAAGGGGAGGTTCAGCTGCTCCTCATTGTGCTGCTCCAAGTGGTTTGGGGGGATTAACCAGGCTGACAAATTCATGGGCTCTGAGCCCTGCCTAAAGGGCAGCTTTGTTTTGTCTTCCTCCAAGTACTGCGGGTACCTGTTAGAAGACTTCATTCCAAGCAGAAGTCTCCACACACAGGTCAGTAAGAGTGAACAGGTTCATTTTAAGGCAGCTACTCATATACTTGAAGCTGTTCCCACTTGTTTCATCCCCTCCTTGTCTTCTTCTCACATTCCCTATGCTCCTGCTTCCTCCTGCTCTGCCTTGGTGACCTGGCATTTTTAATGAGCAACTGGAAATCCAACATGGACTGAGATTGCATCTTGTACCATGGAGGTGTCCAGGTCTTGTTGCCTTCAAGCCATCTGTGACTAAGGGTTGCAGGACCAGGAGGGTTGGGTGCAGGACAAGCATGGAGCCCAGGCTGCCACCCATTTGTGTGCACCCAAATTTCCTTCCTGTGGTGGGCAGAGTGCCTTTCCTGTAGCAAGGGGCAGAAGAAATTCCATTGGGGCTGGAGGAACGTGACTTGAAGTTGTAGATCAAGGTGAGCTCAAGGGTGGCTGATAAACCGATTACTGGGTTAAGCAGATAACACCAATGGCTGGTGTCCAGATTTATCATCACTTTTGCAGTTCTGAAGTGCTGAAAGTTTTTCCCTTTGTTACCTCATGAGGGTACAATGAGGGTCATGGTGATCAGCAGGTGGTTAATGGCGCTCTCCTCTTCTGCTCTCCCCTGTTTTGCATCCACTTTTCAGGTCACGCACACACATAATTCCCTTCCTCCTGCTTATTCTGATGTGATTGAATCTGGGACACTAGTCCCCTAGGAACAGAGCTGGGTTTAAGTTCTCACAGGCTCTCTGTTGTCACCATTTGGGACATCTCAGCAGCAGAAATGGGCAGTGACCTTAGGCAGGGAAGAATGAAACTGTGCAGTTTAACCCAGTGTGCCTCCTGCTGCGTCACGATGGGCTTGGAAGAGGTCATGTCTAGAGCTGATCCAGACCCCAATGGTATTAATAGAAGGACTCTCATGGACTGTGAAGGGACACTTGGGACCTTCAGAAAGGACTGCAGAGATGTTGCTAGTGGTAATGCGTGGTGAACTAGAGCCTCCAGAGACCACTTTCCATGGTGATAGATCACATAGTGTATGATCTCACTGTGACGTGAGTTGTGCTGTATGGATTTTACCCAGAGAGGAACCTGGGTTTCATTTTTGGCATATCCTTGGGAGAAAGTAGGCTCTTCTTTGGGCAGTCTGAGCTGCAGGGAAATGAGTTCATCTGTGACAGGGCTTTGCAAGTGGCCAAGGTGGAGTGGTTGCACCTGGCAGTGACAGTCCTGGGCATCGTTTGAAGTAACAAGTCTATGAAACTCGAATGTAAGTGTTAAAAAGGTAACAATTTTTGGTATACATTAAACATTCAACAAAGAACTTGAGCTGTGCTTGCTTTGGCAAACAAATACATCCCCAAATGAATCAAACAAGTTGTAATGCAGAACAAATTGAAGTAGTAGAGGATTTGTCTCAGGTGCTTAAAATCATATTTTATCCTCTGCCTTTCCATTACCTTCTACTCAAGGAAAAGAAACATCTTTTGAAATTCTGATGGGGGGTGGGGGAAAAACTGAGTAAGTGGTGGTCCTTCTTTCAGTGCTGTGGTGCTGCTTAGTACAGTCCAGTGCTTCTGTCCCATGCCCTTTTCCAACCTTGGAACAACCAAAAAGATACCTGTCTGAGGTACTCTACTGAGTTGCTGTTTGTATTGTTTTGTTTTCTTTTCTTTTTCCCAAAGGTTTGCAAAAATTATCTTAAGCAGGGTACAAACTTCTAATTTCTGGCATGGAGAATTCATTTTCAATTTCTCTATCAAAGCAAAATGACAAATACAAAATGCAAGTGAAACCAGATGGACTAACTATATTAGGAGCACTGCATGCATATTTTGTGTCACTTATTAGCATTCATTAAGTCAAACAGGGGGAGAAATAAGCTTTGCCTACATGTATTAAACCAATAAGGCTGGCAGGGATCCAAGCCTGCTCTCATGGATTAATTGTTTTATAACTGCTTTAATTAAAATTGTTCAGTATATGATTAACCTAAAAGTTTTAATTTCCACAAAATTGTTGAACAAATGAGACATTAATATTTTACATTAAGCGTGGAGAGTGTGCTTCGCTTCTCTGAATAGCTTGTGCATGGTAAACTTGAAGCAGGTGGCATCATGGAAGGGTCCCCCAGGTACCCAGGGTGTGTGTCACTCCGTTTGGATGTGAGGTGAGCACAAAAAGCAGTCCCTGGGCTTGGGCCAGTGTGGGAGATTGTCCCAGAGGACAGTCTGCAGTGCAGCAGTGGGGCAGGAGTGATGGGTTTGTGCTGGAGGCTTGGCTCGTGCTGAGTGTTGGAGAAGCTGGTGGAGTTTTTCACCATGAGGGTAGTGAGACACTGGAACAGGTTGACCAAGGAGGTGGTAGAAGCCTCATCCCTGGAGGTTTTTAAGGCCAGGCTGGATTTGTCTCTGGCAACCTGACCTAGTGTGAGGTGTCCCTGCCCATGGCAGGGGGGTTGGAACTAGATGATCCTTGAGGTTCCTTCCAACCCTAACAATTCTATGATTCTGTGATTCACAAGGCCAGGATCTGCAGCACTTTGAGGGCTGCCCCTGTATAGGAGATGGACAGAGTGAAGAAGTGATGGCTGTAGAGCAGCAGCAGTGAGCAGGTACCAGGAGTGTGGGCCCTTCACTCTGATGGTCACCCTGCTGTCAGTGTCACCTCTCTTCCCCCTTCTCTAATCAGAGGTGATGTCTGGTTACTGTCAGGAGCTTTTGCCCCAGTTTAATTACCCAGTTTGTCCTGCAGACTGACTGGGGCTTTAGAAGTGTTCCTGCAAAATCAGCAGCAAATGCCAGAAAAGAAATTGATGTTTGGGGCCAGCTACTGTTGGCATCTCCTAAAATTGTGCCAAGCACAGGTGATCTCCTCCTGGTGTTTGCTCCACAGTGGCTCTTCTGCAAAGCCAGTAGCTGTTAAGTCTCTGAAGTGCCAAAGTCCTGTGGGGATGGAGCACTTGGAGCTGTTTGGTTAGGCAGAAGTAAGCTGTGCTGGAACCTGATGGAGGTCAGGTCACCCCCACCAAGGAGACCTGCTGTGGGATTTCTGGAAATGCCCCGAGTGACAAATGGTTATTTTCTTTGTCTTACCAGGAAATCTGAACTTCCAGTGTTTATGTCATGCAATGCCTTTCTGGGGCACTGGGTTAGCAGAGAAGGGAGGGCAAGTCCTGCAAGGAGCCATCACACTTGTGGCATTGTGATGTGCCTGGGACTTCTGCAGCTCACCCTGAGCTGACCTGATCTTTTAGATCTGGCAGGATCACAGTATGAGGTGGCATGGCTTCAGGGTGCAGATGTTCTCCTGTGCTGATGGTTTACTTGTTTAACTGGAAATGTTTTGACCCATGATATTGCAGGCAGAAGTATCTGTTCCTTGAAGTGACTGCACCTTGGTGTCCTCATTTTAAAAGCCATCCAAGTCATAACCTAAGCTCCTGGCCCCATTTGAACTGGTGACAAAACTGGTGCTGACTTAAGTGAAACTGAGATTTCATCTGTAAACTTAATTCCTTAGGAGCCTGCTTTTGAAGTGGTTGGTGTGCTTACAGCACAGGCAATGTGTGTGTCAGGTCTGCAGTCTTTGGGGCTCCTGTGGGGGGAAAGGATCCTTGCCTGGCATGGCAGAGCTCCACAGGTTTTTAGTGGCAGCTCATGCCTTCCGCTGATGCTCCTTTATGAACTCACTGGGGAAAAGAAAGTATGTTGATGGCTTCTGTGGTCCCACAGTGTGCCAAAAAATGGACTTAAGTAAAGTGCTGGCTGTGCAGAGTCCAAAACCTCAGTTTATTTTGCTGGAAATGTTTTGCACAGGCATGAAATCTCCTTTGAGAAGTACTTTTGTTCCAATGCAGTTGCCTCCAGTTCAACAATATTTTCTGGGCTCTGAATGTCCCATAAAGTATTTTGCTTTCTGATTCTCATTAAGCCTCTTTGTGCTTTCCAGAGTGGAGCATGTGGGGTGTCTGCTATTGCTTTGGAACACAGGAATTTCTCCTGGTGGGAGGGTGGTTGTGTAGGGCTGGCTCTGTTAGCCTTCAGCATGTGCTCCTGGCATCACTACCAAACTTCATCAGGCTTAGTGTTACCAAGATCTGGGGTAAACTGAGCAGCTGGCTGTGGTTTGGTGGGTCAGAGAGAGCAAGGAGATGGATTTATAAATGCTCCTTATGTCTAGATGAGGTGGATTTGGGGCAGAATTGTTGGTGTTGATTTGTGTTTCAGTTTTAGGACGTTTTGGTAAGCTTGTGATGTGGAGTAAATGGGAACTGGAAAGATTTTTAAGAAAATCTGAGAGGGCTACCCAGCTTGAACAGAGATGGATTTCAATTCCTTGTAGGCTTCCTAGGAAGCCATACGGAGGGTATGTGCACATGGAGGCACACACACAAACATATGTGGTACTTGGTGCTCTGTGTAAACACAGCAGCTTCCCTTTCTCATCTGAGGAAAGACTTTGTGTAACTGAGTCATGCAATACAGAATTATAAAAAGAGAAGTAGCAGAGTTTTCCATCTCAGTGCCCCAAGTTGTTTTCCTGCTGTTGTATGTGCTGGGCATGGCTGGGCATTGGGCATGGCTCTTACTCACTATGGCCTGAGACTTGTGCCTTTGGGCTTTAGATCAATCTGTAAAAGTTGATTTCAGAAACTAGCTTGGAGGAATTTGTGTATGAAAACATTACAGAAATCAACATTTCCAGGTGCACATGGAGGATATGTGGACACTTGCCAGTCCAGCTCTGCTTCCATGCCCTCTGTGTGGGGGAGATGAGGATGCAAGACATGCTAGTGTGGTATCCTACCTCTCAAACCCTGATGTGGGACTGCTGTGGAGCACTGATCCCTGCAGCTCCTCCTGTTTAAAGGTCATTTGGATGTGATGCTTAGGGATATGGTTTAGAGGTGAACTTTGTAGAGCAGGTTTCTTGGTTGAACTTGGTGATCCTGAGGGTCTTTTCTAACCTGAATGCTTCTGTGATTATGTGATTCCTTTCTGAGGCTCTGGGAAATGCTCAGCAGCAGGCTCAGGCTGGATGTGCTTTTCCAGTGGTGCTGACTTGGGAACCAGGCAGGGCTTCTCTGCATTTTAAAGGTGACAATCACTTTACCGTAGCCCCATTTTGTCACACAAAGGTGAGCATTGACACACTGCTGCATCTGTAAGGCCTGAAGCCAGGTGTGAAGCCAGGTGTAAATCCAGCATGGACAAACACTGGGAAGTGCTGTGTTAACCATGAGGCAGGTAGCCTTGAGGTATTGTTGAGGGCTCTCCTTTTGAGGAGCAACACATGTTGGGTTCATGCAGTGTTAGCTCTAAGTGCAAATAAGTGTGGCTTGACTGTCCAGAGAGGAGGGAAAGAGATCTAATTCCTTCTGCCAGAGCTGATTTCTCTGGGGACAACCATTGGGAATCCTTCAGTTACTAATTTGGATGCTAGTTAGGGTTGAAGGGGATTTACTCTGCTCTCAAGGCTAAAAGGCATTGAGAAATTTCTGCTGCCAAATGCTGCCCAGCTCACAGAGCTGCCCTGAGGCAACTCCACTTATCTACAGGGTGCTGGGGCAGCTTTCAAGTTGTAGCATGGTAAATGCAAACGTTTTTATGCCTTTGCTCTGAATAATGGAGTTTTGTGTTTTCACGCTCCTCCAATGTTCTGCCTGCTGATGGGAAAAGAGTGAGGCAGGGCTGATGAAAGCTGCAGTTGTGATTTCTGGAGGTGCACTTTGGAAAGCAGTCACAGAGGCCATCCCTGCCTGTGGATGCTCCTGGAAGGCAGCCACGTTCCCTCTCTCCACAACTGCCAACCTTCCTGTGCAGAGTCTGTCCAACAGCTACCAGTGCAGCTGAGGATTTGTTGAATCCTTGAGATGATGAAAAGCAAATAACTGGAGTATCTGAGCATTGTCTTTTATACAGCTAGAGATGTTTAAGTGCCTCTGTGGAGACTCTCAACCTTTCATGTGTGATGAAAAGGCCTGTGCTATTTTGCTGTTAACACTCTTTCCCTTCTGCTGATGTACAGCAGAAGTAATTGCAGTGTGTTGTGAGGGGAGATGCAAAACCAGTGCATCTCAGATAGTTACTGGGTTGTTCTGTTTCAAAAAAGCATCTTTTCAGGTTTGAGACCACCACTTCTCATTAATGCACAACTTAACCTCTGCTGATCCCATCTGAAAGAAAAGTATATCTGTGCTGAGAGAGCTGCAGTGGATTCCAGGCTGTTGTAATCCAGGCTGTGCTTCATGGTGCCCTGTGGGAGTTTAGCACAGCGCAGACTTCCTGGCTGCGATGAGTAACGCTGTGCAGGGGAGTGAAACCAGCAGCTCTGGGGAGCTGTGTTTGGTAGGAAATTCCTCATGGTGTCTCACAACACTGCCATGGGCATGTCCCACATCTGTCCTTTGCGTGAGGGTACTGGAAAGTGGGATAAGGGCAGAGCCCTGGGTGAGTTTGGTATTAAACGCTGGAGGTATTTCTGCCTTCTGTGATTTATGATCTCCCCTGTCGGTGCAGTGTCCAGCAGACCACACTCACCAGGAGGAAGAGATGGCCTTGCCAGCTGCACAGGTCCTGCTACACTGAGGCTTCCTTTGGGAAATGCATCTAAGCACTTAACTCCTTTTAGTTCACCAAACCTTTCTGTAGAACCAGGGCAAGAGGCAGCATTGTTCTTCTTTGTACTAATTGTAGTATTAATTGTTTGGACTGACTTAAATGACTGCACTGCTGAACCATCTAAGCAAGCCAAGAGTCACGAGGTAAAGACCTTCCAGTTTTCTTCTCTCCTGAGCATGAGTTTAGCTTTCCATATTTACAGAGTTTCTACCCTTCTCCTGGATTTAATCAGGAGTCCAGGCTGGGTGACAGGCCTGCCAATTTATTGAGACATCTCCTTTCTGATGGCCATGGTTTATGTTTTGTTTTGTATAGTATGTTTTGTATTCATGGGTAGCCATCTCTTCAAGAGTGTTGACATTATCCTCTGACAAAATATAATGTGTGGTAAATGCTGTTTCCTGCAATCAATATGGTAATAGTAATTAAGTATCTGAATTATGAAATACTTATGTTGTTTATTTTCAAAATCACATCAACTTCCTGCAATTAGAAACATAAAGCTAAATTATTTAATATCAGGTCTTGAATCTAAGTCAACTGCACACTAAAAAGCCTTCTTTCTGTTCAAGATAGCAGTACTTGGGTTTGCAATAGTTGTGTTTTATTTGAGCTCTCATGAACAGTTAAGTTCTCCAGTGGTTTTTCAGGCACTCTTCCAACTGTAAGAATTTAGAAATACAATGGGTCAGCTCTTCCAGGTGTGGAGGTAGGATCCAGGCCAGTTCATGCAGTTGGTCTTTTGGTCAGTGGGCACGTTTTCTGTGGCAACCCAAAAGTTTCCTACCTCTGTATCCCAAAGGCCGTATCTTCTTTTGTGAGCCATGAGGCTTCCCTTCCAGCAGCCTCCTCCTCTTCCTGCTTGGTTGCTGTAGCCACAGACACTCAGGCACCTGGTGGGCTCAGCAGAGGGATGAGGCCATAAATTCAACATGTGGCAACCAGACATCACTCAGGCATATACCTCCGTGTCACCAGATGATTGCAGCTCTTGAACTTCTGCTCTGCAGACACTAGCAGCAGGAGACTGCAGGGTCCTGAGCACCACACTGCCCTGCATCTGCCCAAGGAGCCACAGGGGTTCCTGTTCCCCATGTGTGCTTATACTGCAGAAGATGCTCCAGTGTTATGTATCCTGTGAACAACTCATTTGCTAACCTCACTTGGCATTTGGTTCCCTGCCTGTAGAGTAGCAAAGGAAAACAGTGGTTGGGGACTGCTGTCTGTCTTGTACCCAAATGGATTGTGTGTCCAAGCAGAGCTCTCTTTCCAGGGAAGCAGAGTATGCTGTATTTTCCACCCTGGTAACATTTTTGGTTCTTTAGTTCTTCTCTTTATTCAGGCCAAGCTCTGTTATTCAGTTCATTTTGTTCCTGACAGGTTTTCATTTCCTTTATAAATATATAG
This sequence comes from Indicator indicator, assembly GCF_027791375.1. Taxonomy (NCBI): domain Eukaryota; kingdom Metazoa; phylum Chordata; class Aves; order Piciformes; family Indicatoridae; genus Indicator; species Indicator indicator. Next base: position 8,389,469 of record NC_072039.1, read on the forward strand.
CATTTTTGTTGGCCTCTTGGCTGTGAAAGCCAAGGATTTAATACATTGTTTTCTCCACACTTGCCTTTTTTTTTTTTTTCCTTGATATCAAAGGCTATTCTTTCTTTTCCTTGTCCCTTGAATAATCACTGGAGACAGTAAAGGAGTCTTTCTACATAGCTGCATGCTTGCAATACCTGGAAATAAATATTAAGCTCCTTAGGAATCGTAGAAACTTGTGTTTTTATTTAAGATTTAGCAATTGGAGATGGCTTTTGACTTGTCAGCAAGACACTCTGCACTGAATTTTCCCAAGGTCTGCCTAGTGAATGTGCATCTGTTTGTACATGGAGCATTTAGGCATGCAGCTCCTTGCTTTGCAATGCAAATGGATGATCTGCAAATACAATACAGGCACTTCTGTGCTCAGGAAGAGTGAGGCAGGATCTGAGCACAGGCTCCCAATTCCTCTCCCTGTTCTTGCACTTATTGCTGTGACCAGAGGCAAAAGTTGCTTAGCATACTCCATACCTCAGCATAATGCTCTGTAAAATGGGGGTGATGATACCATTAACATCACTCAGTGCTGCACAGAGACAACAAAATGAAAGAGGGTAAAGCTGCTTCTGACACTCTGAACTGTACCTTTCCTGATGTGCCATTCCTCATGAGTAAGGTATCCCATAGGTCAGTGTGGGAAGGAGAGGTGCAGGTGTTTGCTCTGAACCAGTTCATTTCCAAAAGGATGCTGACTTGGATTCAGACTGGATTGGTTACCTTGAGGTAATAAACAGGGCAGAAGGGGATAACAGGAGAGATTGCCATCACTTTTGCAAACTGGAGTGGAAACACTCAGCACTGAGCACAAAACTCACCCTGTGTGGTGCTTGCAACCAAGTGCTGCAGCTCAGAGAGCCCCAGGAATCTCCAGGCACATAGCAGCTGCATTGACTTCCCAGGAAACTTGACTGTCCAAGCCAAGGGACCTGCAGAAAAGAAAATAAGTAGAGAGAGAAGTAATGGGGAATGACCTTTAAGTGTTCCTTGGTTTTGATGTTTTGAGGTAAACTTAGCAGAAAAGGAAAGGATTTCTGTTTGCATGCACTGTGATTTATATTTTAAGGTGAACTTCATCTCTCTCATACTAGAAGACAAATGTGCTCTATCTTCAGCTGGTGTTATCTATTACTTTTCCCTCTCTAGCTCATATAGATGAGACATCTGTGTCCCCAAGATGGGAGCTATCTCTCCCAAGGGATTTGTGGCATAGCCCCATGTGCCCCTGAAGTCCCACAGTCATTACTGCATTTCCAGCATCCTGCAACATTCAGTGATTTTTTTTTTTTTTTTTTTTTTTGCATGTCACCTTTCCTTGGACTATTTCTCTTACTGTTTCCCTGGTTTAAACAGTCCACAGCATCTGTTCTTAATTCTACCAGTGTATTAAATTCCATTCCTGGATCTGTTTGAAGCACAGGGATCAAACATACACCCCCACACCCCTTATGGAACAAAGCATCTTTTTGCCATTAAAATATATTGTGCCTAAATATATACTTTGGGGTGGGGGGGAGGAAATCAGTATCACATCTACATTGTGAACTGGGGAGTAGGTAGGTGTGCATAGAGCCATAGAATTGTTTCTATGCTGAGAAAGCTCTAAGACCATCAAGTCTGCAGTCAGCCCAACACCACCATGCCCATTAAAACATGTCCTGAAGTGCCATGCCTATGTGTTTCTTGAACACCTCTAGGGCTGGTGACTCCACCACCTCCCTGGGCAGCCTGTTCCAATGTCTGACCACTCTTTCTGTAAAGAAATTTTTCCTACTATCCAATCCAAACCTTGCCTGGCACAACTTAAGGCCATTTGCTCCCATTGTATCACTTGAAACTAGGAAGAAGAGACCAACATCCACCTCCCTTCAACCTCCTTTCAGGTATTTCCATCCAGCAGGTCAAGGGAAGTGATTCTCTTCCTCTACTCTGCTCTGATGAGACACCACCTGGAGTACTGTGTCCAGTTCTGGAGCCCCTATTGCAGGAAGGATCTGGATGTGCTGGAAAGTGTTCAAAAAAGGGCCACAAGGATGATCAGAGGGCTGGAGCACCTCTCCTATGAGGACAGACTGAGAGAGTTGGGGCTGGTCAGTCTGGAGAAGGCTCTGAGGAGACCTTCTTGTGGCCTTCCAGTATCTGAAGGGGGCTATAAGAAAGCTGGGGAGGGACTTTGTAGGGTGTCAAGTAATGATAGGACTAGGGGGGATGGAAAGAAATAGGAATGGGTAGATTCAGATTAGATGTTAGGAAGAAGTTCTTCACCATGAGGGTGGTGAGACACTGGCACAGGTTGCCCGGGGAGGTGATGGAAGCCTCATCCCTGGAGGTTTTTGCAGCCAGGCTGGATGTGGCTCTGAGCAACCTGCTGTGGTGTGAGGTGTCTCTGCCCATGGCAGGGGGCTTGGAACTGGCTGATCCTTGAGGTCCCTTCCAACCCTATCAATTCCATGATTCTATATGTAGAGAGCAAAAAGATCTCCCCTCAGCCTACTCTTCTCCAGACTAAACATTTCCAGTTCCTTCAACCTCTCCTCACAAGACTTGTTCTCTAGACCCTTCACCAGCTTCATTGTCCTTCTCTGGACACACTCCAGCAACTCAGCATCCCAGTCACTAGAAGGGTTTGCCTAGATTTAATTGGGTTTGTGCAGATTTAATTGGGTGCTGTGTCCCATCTGTTGGGGAAGCAGTGTTGGGCTGTGGTGCTGGGATCAGGCACCTGAGTGTGTGGGCTTGAGATGCTGCCTCGGAGACAGGGATGTGGTGTGCCCTCAGCTGCCAAGCACCAAGCTGTCCTTTCAAAGCATCTTTAGATAGTTGGCTGTTTCTCTCAGTTGCTCTGTGCTGGAGAGCAGAAACCAGTGCAGCAGGTCTTGAGTTCCTTTGAGATGCCAGGATGGCACTTTGCTCACATGGTGTTTTGGTTGGCTTCAGAACATCCCCTCTCCAAATGTGAGGAAGGGTACATATGGAAGGAGAATGAGTTGCAGCCTTATCAAAGTGTGGCCTGCATGAATTGCTTTTCCATCTCTGCTTCTGCTCAGACAGGACTTCTGACACCAAGACCACCTGTGAAACAAAGGGAAGTAGGTGCACTAGTCTGAGAGGCTGATTTGCTGCCTCAGCTCCCTTCGCACTTGTGTGCTTTTAAAAGGACCAACTCAGTCCATGTTGGGCTTGACTGGGAAGGTAGAATGTAGGTGTCTATGATGAAAGCATTGAGCTTTGCTCCTGCCATTGTATTTCAGACCCAGCATCCAGCTGAGGTTGGGACTCTGGAGCAGGAGAAATGTAATACTAAAGCACAAATGAGTCTCAGTCCCTTCCCTTTGAAGTTTTTCTGAGGTTCCCATGTAGCATCCCATCTCTGTACTGTCTGAGCATCAGCAGATGTTTTACCCTTTACCTTTTATATACATGATGAGGTTTTCATCTGGTGATCTCAATTAATTAAGCCTTGTAGTACTGCTTTGAGCTGTATGAAAGCTGGCTGGATACCCTTGCTACTCTTGCTCCCACCTGATGTTCAGCTTGCTGCAGCAGTAGGTAACAGACTCAAACCAGATTAAAGCTTTATTATCCACATGGATGATAATCATGAGCAGGGATACTTTGCACAGTGCAAAACTCCATGTGTCTTGCTGGGCTTTGAAGGAAGAGCTAGGCTAAAAATAAAGGAGATGAGTTATTACTCTGTTCTCCTTCATGGAGTGGGTTAGTTGTATATTTGAAGAACTGGGATGAGCCCTGGAGATGTTCATAGCAAAGTCATCTTGGTTTTCAATGCTCTGTCCCTCTGCATTGTTTGGAAGAGGATACCTCTTGTGTAAATGCAGATCTTGGGTCAGAAGCAGATCTTGCTGGATTGGCTAGGAGAAGTGGTTCCTTTCAAAAAATGAGAGATTTGGGCATTTATAGCCCAGTCTGTGGTGTGCTTGGTGCTCTGGGTTTGCCTGTGTAGCACCTGATTGTCTCGAAGCACATGAGTAGTACAACTGGTTCCCTCAGAATCACTGCTTGGGCAGAAGACATTTTTGGAACATTCATCATCTTCAAAATGGAAGCCTTCCAAACAGATTTGCTATAATAGGATGCATTGGAGGGAACAAAAACAAGAGAAAATAATGGCAGGAAATACCTCAGATCAACACTCTTTAACTCTCAATTAGAAAACATACTCCAAGACACATCATTTGTGTCAGAGCTTTCCCCTAAGAGCTCTGCCTAGTAATACAACTTCCAACAGTGCCCCAAATCAGAGGTTAAATGCCACTTCCTTCTGGATTCTTCTCTACCTCCTCAGGTGTATTGAGTTACAGCTGGTGCAGTGGATACTTGACAGAAATACCAATGGAAGTACTGGAGAGAAAAGGCTGACCACCAGAAAAAGCTGGATCTTGGCCGTATTTCTTATCAGTACTTTCTGTTAATAAGGATTTCATCCATCATTTAGTGCTTATGAGGCTATTCTAGGACTTCTGTGGTGAAATGTGTGCAGTCAGATTGAATTCCTAGTTTGACTTCTCTGGCAATGGATAGAAATGCTGGAGTGATTTTCTCCTCCCATATGGCAAAGCTGAAGCCCCAGTTTACCTGTTGCTGGGCTGTAGGAAGGTGGTTTGTAGCTCTTCTTCACAGCTGCACACATATTTGCTTCTTGGAGGCAAAGTGTATTGGAATTTATATTTCTTGCAGCTCCTGCATCAGTAACTTGCAGGTCTTCCTTCATGGCTGGTTCTTCTGCTGTGTGGATTTTGGCCCTTGCACAAGTGCCATGGAGCAACCTGGGGTGTCCCTGCCACTGTTCCATTTTCCTTTCAGCTTCCTCTTTGCCAAGTTCATGCCATGAATTAAAATCCTATCTTGGGAGATTGCTTGTGAGGGCAGAGTCAGAATTTCCTGTTCTGTCCTCCTAAGGAAATACCTTCCTGTCTTATGTGGGGCTTCAGTCCTGTGAGACCTTCCTGTCCAACAGTCTTCCACACATTGCAATGTCCTCTGTGTGATATATCTGAAACATGAAGGAACCAGTGGCCTGCTCAAAACCTTGCAATGTGGCAAATTTTTGGCTCAAGGCCGTGATGCTGCTTGGTGGGTTGGTGACCATCCCTCCTTCCCACTGTTGTCATGTCTGGCACGTCCAGCAAGGTGGTGCAGATTACTCAAATGTGCTAAGATTAGATTAAGAGCAACACTCCAAGATTTGGACATGAAGTTTTGAGAACCCACCTTGATCTGAACCTGGATAACACCATTTGGGACAGATCCTCTAAACCTCCACGAGGATGACTATAGGCTCCTTCTAACTTCCCAAAAGCTCCCCTCAGTGACATTGCCTCTGTCCTCAAGATGCTTCCTCTTTCTTCATGGGACAGATTGCTGTTTCATACAAGGATGCTGGGGTATGGTATATGTTAGGAGGTGTGGGGTATCCTGCTCTCCACAAGAATTCCCCTGGCTTTGGGCTAGTTTTGCTTTGCCTCCCCTGTGCAACACATGGATGCGGCATGGGCAGAACTTTGGTCAAAGCCAGTCCTGCAAGTCTCCTGCTTATCTTGGATGCCCTTTGTGGTTTCATTGTAGATTTTGAGTTTAATTAATTGCTAGAAGGAGGAAAATCTCTCTTTCTCAGAGCAGCAGGGACAGATCTCACAATCTCAGTGGTCAAGAATGAAGTAGACTGCCAACAATAAACTGACTCTTGGAAATCTGATTATATGTTTCAAGCCCAGCCCTGTGAAATATAATAAAACTCAGCAGGAGGCTATAGCAAGGCTGAAATACCATGCTGCCAGCTGCTTTTACTAGTTCATATTGCCTTTTAAAGAGTTGTTGGCTTGGCAAGAGATTGGCCAGCAGCCTGAAACAGTAAGGCCAATACAATGAGAGCTCTGTGGTCCTGGAAATAGACCTTTCAAATAGCTGTCCATGGAGTACAGCAAACATCTAACCTGGATTAAGGTGATGAGAACAGAGAATCAGTGTGCGAGGGTTAAAATCATGTATATTTGCATTTTACTTCTAGTTCCCATGTGTGTGGATATGTTGTCTTCTGCAAGCCATTTGGCAAGCCAGCAAGCACCACAGAGGGCTGCAGGTTCAGACTCTGAACACCAGGAGAGGTGATGTCCAGATGTGTCATATAGTCAGTGGATTTGCTTGTGGTTCCACAACTACTTAATCCAAGCTAAGTCAAGCAGGTCTAAGGAAGTTCTTCTACTTCTCTCTGCCCTGGTGAGACCACACCTGGAATACTGTGTCAAGTTTTGGGCTCCCCAGTTCAAGAGAGACAGAGACCTGCTGGAGAGAATCCAATGGAGAGCCACGAGGATGATTAGGGGACTTGAGCATCTCCCCTATGAAGAGAGACTGAGAGCCCTGGGGCTGTTTAGTCTTGAGAAGAGAAGACTGAGAGGGGATCTCATCAATGTATATAAACATCAGAGGGGTGGGTGTCAAGTGGAAGGGGCCAGGCTCTTTTCAGTGGTGCATAGTAATAAGACAAGAAACAACAGGTTCAAGCTTGAACATAGAAGATTTCACCTCAACATGAGGATAAACTTCTTTAAGGGTGATGGAGTACTGGAACCAGCTGCCCAGAGGGGTTGTGGAATCTCCTTCTCTGGAGACTTTCAAAACCCACCTGGATGTGTTCCTGTGCAGACAGTGATCCCGCTTTGGCAGGGGGGTTGGACTTGATGACCTCTTGAGGTCCCTTGCAGCCTCTGATCTACTGTGGTACTGTGATACTGTGAAAAGAGTAGTCAGCATGCTGGCACTAGCAGTCACATTTCAGTGGCACGAGAGAAGAGCTGAGAGGACCAACCTCTCCTGGATCCAGGTGACCCCAGGCTGCAGTGGGAGGTAGTGGATTAATTGCAGCCATGTCACCACTACAGAGAACTGAGGAAGTTAGGAAGTTCTTCAGCAAGTCCCTTCTCATTGTTCTGCTGGGCTCTTTCCTTCAGGGTTATTTTCCTCTGTCACTTCCAGCCTTGGTGCATTGTGGTTTAGAAGTTCCCTCTCTGAGCTTGTCCTCCTTTCCTCATCCTGTTCAACACCATCATCGTGCTTGGCTCCCAATATGTTTCACTGATCTGTTGCAACTCCAATTGACCCAGATGAGGTTTGGCATAGGAGAAACATCTATCATCCATTTCCTTATGGTAGCTGTAGAGCAGGGGAAGGTATTTCCCCATCTCCCTTCCCAGCAGTCCCTTGAGTTCCAGAGTGTGAGGCTCTGCCCTGATGCAAGCGGCTGCAGGGTGAGATGGTGATGGATTGACTCTGCCTTCTGTTTACACCAACACTGCCTTTCATGCCCTGTTGCTGTTCTTGGGGTGGTTTTGCTTTGCTTTTTATTTTTTTTTTCTCTTTTGATGAATGATTAAGTAGAAAAATAATCATTTGTAAATTGTGAGTGAACCAGACGTTTGGCCTTGCCTGTAGGGAAATTGAGTCTCCGAGTTCTGCTGCAGTGTGCAGCCTGCTCACAAATGCAGGAGTATTCCCAGGCTAGTGATGAATTTACATGAAGTTCCCTTTCAGCATTTTAATGACTGTTACAGCTGAGTAACTAATGAAGGATATTAACAAACAGAAGTAGTAAATATTTGATTTTTTCTACAGCATGTTTTCAGCTGGTGGCAGCCAGTATTTTTAAAGGTATGTATAGGAGAATTTCTGCCCCAACCTCTTTTCTATCCTGAGTGCAAGGCTGGGTGGACATGATGGACACCTCTGCAGAGACATTTTCCTGTGAAATGTGCTGGTCCTCTGCCCTGTCATGATGGGCTGCAGTCAGGATTTGATGGCTGTGAGTTAGCCCTGTTGAAAAGGTAGATCCCTGCACCAGGGACTGTTGCAGCCTGTGGTTCCCTGAAGATGAGACAGCCACAACAAGGTCATTCAGTAAACTACAGTGATTAGTGACTCTATCAAGAAAAACTGCTGAACACAGCAGGGAGCAGTCATTTGAAATGTCTTAACTCTGGTAATTTACCTTCTTCTACCCTTTAGTATTTCTCCTCTATCCTTTGCCTGAAGAAGCCTGCTGGGTAAGAATGTCTGTGAGGTCTTGGCATCTCCCAGCAGATTCTATTGCCTGGTTTTCCTTTGTATTCCTCTGTGGTTCATCAGGATGTGGTGATCTGGTGTTACTGGGATTTGGGGTCAAGCTAAAGAACACTCTCCAGCCCAAAAGGTGGGCCACTGTCTTGCCCACATTGTGTTCATATGTGCAGGGGAGAACTGGGAGCAGAAGTTGCCTAGAAAGAGGGTTTGCTGCAAGGAGCAGTGGGCAGCATTTGTCAGAGGCCTTTGGGGTGTTTATTTGTAAGCAAGTTTGGAGATGGCTGTGTTCTGTGTCTTATTTTGGTGCACACAAGCTGTGCTCACAGGATTGGAAACAGCCAGTCTGACAGTTGTGGCCTGTCTTGGGTGCAGTGCTGGGCACAGGGACATGGTGTGTCCATCCCCACCTTGCTTCCAGGCTCCTGCCTTCTTTGCCATCCAGGTTCATGGCAGCAGTCTCAGTGAGAAGTTGCATCCTGCTCTTCAATTGGACTTGGTGCAGTTATAAAGAGCTGGGGGAATTTTTTGCAGGCACAATCCATGACTAAATGAGCCAGCTAAGATCTTTGTCTCTTAGGCATTGCGTGCTTTGGAGAGGGAAGGAATAAATCTTTACTCTAAGCCTGCAGGAACTTCATCAAGCACTTATTTAGGGAATTTGGCCAACATCATATACCCACTATGTCATTGTGGTTCTCTGAGCAGGGCCCCACATGATGTAAATCTCCCAAGGCTCTCTCTGGCTTTGCCCTTGTTTTTTGACGGAGCCTGTCCAGGCTCTGCACAACTGGGATCCAACTGCCTTGGCTCTTCCCTGCTCTCACTTAGTCTTCCCAGCCTGCCATCTTTTACAGCCAAGAAAAACTTATGCTAAGTGATCAAAAGCATTCATCTGGATGGATATGGATATGGATATATAAATAGAAGGAGTGTGTGGTTTGTTGTTGTTTTTTTTTTTTTTCTTCCAAAGAGCTCATCAGAGTAGATCATAAAGCCAGAGTGAAATTCAGTGAAATTTCCCATTAGAGACACTGTTTCTTAAATAGTTTCCCGTGGGAGCCCCTTTCTACCTGTATTTGAACTTAATTGCCTCTCCTCCTGCTGTCTGGGAGCTCTGAAATGTATGAGGAAGTGTGAGGACAGGGCCTTCCAGGGGCAGGAGACAGGACAAGGACTGGCAGAATTGCCAGGGGAGATTTAGGGTGGAAATTAGGGAAAACTGTCTTCCTGAAAGAGTGGTCAGGCATTGGGACAGGCTGCCCAGGGAGGTGGTGGAGTCACCGTTCCTGAAGGTGTTGAAGAAATGTGTGGCCATGGCACTCTGGGACATACTTTCATGGCTGTGGTGGTCTTAGATAGATAGATGGTTGGAGTCAATGATCTTGGAGGTCTTTTTCAACCAAAACAATTTTCTTACTCTGTGGTTCTGAAAGAGGTGAGGGGGAAGCAGAGGCTTGCATGCCTCTAAATGTAGTATTTCATGCCTGCATGTGCAAATATGCATGGACACCCCTGCTCACCAGCAGATCTGCTTTCTCCTTTCTTCTGCTTCCCCATTCAAACACCCTTGTTGGTATCCATCTCCCTTCCCATTGTGAGTGCTGGTGCAGACCTTCTTCCCCACACACCTCCTCTGAAAGTCTGTGGCACCTCCTTGATGTTAATAACATATAAGCTGAGATGATCTTCCCCTTTCTTCTCTACTATCCCCTCTGCCTCCACCTTCTCTTTACATGTCCTGTTGGTTGTTTCTCCACCTTTCCCATGTTAATCTACCTCTCCTTTGCTGGTCTCTGTCCTTCCTGAGCTGGAGCTGATGGTCCCTGTTTACTGTGGAGCACGTGTGGGTTCCTGCTCCCTCCAGTGAGTGCCAGGCTGAAGCTCAACTTGTTCTACTCAGCTGAGTCTGGTAGGCAGCAGGGAAGGGTTTTGTAGAGCTGCATGGTCAGAATCAGCTGTCTGCTGTGGCTGGTATGAACGTGAGGTGGCTCAGCTATGTGTGATTTGCCAGCTCCTTTTATGAAGTCCAGGTGCAGGGGTGGCAAAGCCCTCAGCTGGCAGGTTTGAAAGGTGCAGAGTCTGGAGTTGGGTAAGCCTCAGAGAAAAGCATAATCTGTTTTTTTCTCTGCTGCTGTCAGGTTAGTGCTGGCACTGAGGAGTTCTGTGTAGGGCTGTGCATCAGCTGGTGCTGAGCAGGACTGTCTTGTGTGATGTTGGACCAACTCATCTGGGGGCTGAGCTTTGTGCTTAACCAAAGCAAGTTACAGGTAGAGTTTAACTGGCTTCAGCCTCACACCTTTGTTGTCACCCTGGCTGCGTAGGTTTTGTGTAAATCAGAAAAAAAAAAAAAAAAAAAAAAAACAAAAAACACCAAAAAAAACATTTCCTTCTTGCAGACAGCAGGCACCAGCAAGGTTGTTTCCCTTCCTAAACAACCTGAGGAAGATTGTTTCTTCCTTTCTAAAATGCTGAGGGGGGTTAAATCGTATAATGGAGTATTCCACTCTCGAGTGATTTACAGCAAAGATGCAGCTGAGTTATGGGATCTGTTAAACTGCCTGTTAAAGCACTAAATGTTTTTCAAAACTCACATTATTTGCCTGATAGAATGTAAAGGTCTAATGGAGCTATTACTTGCTCTGTATAAATACACATTTGAGCAAGTGTTATTTATGTACACTCTGACTCTTGTGGGGTTGGAGTCACTCAAAGCCACCAAATGGGTTGTACATCAGCCTGTGCAAACCAGGCAATAGTTTCATTCCTGGTGGATGGTTGGGCCAGAAGTTCTCACCCTGTGGAAGTTTGGCCTCCTGTTGGCAGTGTCAGGGTGATCTGGGGAGTGGCACTGAGACATGCTTGTGTCTAGAGGGGATGGTTTTCTCCTAAGGGTTTCAGTGCCCTGACTCAGTGGCTTTGCAGAACCTTTTGGCAAAGAAGGCAGCGAGTTTGTTGTCCCAGACACCATGGATGCACCTTGCCTCAGCACTGAGGACTTGAAATGCAGATGCATGTGCATAGAGGCACACAATCCTAAATAAACACTTTATAAGTGTTTATATTACTTCAAAGGGAAGAGTATACATTTGTGGTGTGTGATCCTTGCGAGTTTCTAATGTGGAAGATGGTCTTTATATTTAAGACTCAGTTTTGCATCCGCTTTTAAACATGTTTGCCCAGAAGAAACAGTGAGGAGTCAATCAGTTCACCACAGAAATTTATGACTCTCAGACCTCATCTCTTCCCCAGACCTGTGCACCCCAGGAGAGTCACCATGACCTCCTGGCTACCCAGCATAATAACCACTGAAGACAGTAGAAGTCTGTTCCTGAGAAAGAAACATGGGGGACTGTGGCTAAGTACATATGATGTCCTCTAGTATACAGCATTTCTGGGTCAGCTGTGGCCCTATCTGGTCAGGATGCCCTCATATAATATACCTGAATTCAGATGCTGCTAGATTGGATGCCCTGCAGATATAGACCCTGGTGCATCTTCCTTGCACTGCTGGCCCATACAGAGGAAATACTTCACAGCAGCTTCTCATTCAATGTATGAAAAATGAATTCTTCTGGCTTTCTGGACTATTATTTACCTACAAAGGCTTGCAGTGTTGTGCTGTGTAAACTTGGTGGTGGTGCACAGTAAATATTACCCTTTAACGGTTGCAGGTCTGACATTTCTGTTGAGTTATGCACCATAGGGTTTGAACACCATGCCTTGGATTTTCATCTTAAATATGTGGGTGCATGCCTGAAGAAAATTAGCCACTCAGCTTGCAGGTTTGTGTGCACAGTCAGTGATTGTTTGAGGCATCTGGTGATGCCCCAAAAGGTGTGAAATTAATTTTCAGGTACAATAAACAATATTGCAGCCCTAACGGGCTTGACGGAAGCTTCATCTTCCAGCACTGGATATTGAAATGGGATGCAGGATTGCATTTAAGAAGGGATTTGTTCTGCCTGTCTCTTTAGTGCAAAGGAAGCTTGAGAAGTTGTGCCCAAGCAGTGGTGGGAGAGCAGAGTGCTGCTGCACCTGAGTGATGCCTCAAATCCTACACTACAGCTGGAGCTTTGGAGCCATCGTTAACTGTCTTACAAATTCCTGATCAGGGAAATCCAATGGAGAGAGATTTTTAATTCCTGTTTGCCTTTGTACAAGCTGGACGTGGCTCATTCTAAATGTATTTATCACTGTCTTGGATGGGGAATTTCTGCACTATTTTTACCTCTGAGGTTCTGTGCAGGACCCCTTTCCTGGGAGAGGGCTGCTGGCTGGTAACAAGCAAAAAGAGGCTGAAGAGGGGTATGTGACTGCCCATCCAGTGTTTTAATTTCAGTGCAAGGGTTGCCAGTGACTGGGAATTGCTCAGCACAAAGTCTCTGTTGTGGGATGTGTGGTCTGTGGTAAGCTGCAATGGGAGTCCAGCAGCAAGACCAGTGAAGACTTGTTGGCAGGAGGTGCTGAATGCTTAGACAGGGTTATCAAGACTGTACCAGCAGCAGCTAATCTGGTGTCTGCTCCTCTGTTATTAACCTATTTGCACACTTGCCCACATATTATATCAAGTTTGCCTTGCCTTGGAAGAGTGTTTGTGAAGTCTAGAAGCATGGTAGATGCAAACCTTCTTGATCCACAGCAAGAATCAGGCTTTGGTATTAATTACTTCATGCCATTAGCATTGTAGGTCTCTCTTCAAGGTAGGTACAACATTACAAAGTCTGTGTCAAAGCCACCCTCACTCTTCTTGCTTGGATTCAGAGGCTGGGAAACGATAAGTAATGTGTTACACAAATTTAGCTCTTGTTTTTACTCTCCTGTTTATAATTGTCAAAGGTTTGAACCTTCTGAAATAATAAGGTTAAGTGGTCCTCTCTGACCTTAGGTGAGTAGGAAAAAATATAGCAGTGTGAGACTCAGGCCATTACACCTCAAGGGTGAAGACTCAGAGTGGTTTGAAAAGCCTGCTAAATTATCCTGCTAAATTATCCTGCTTAATGCTGGATGCTTGCAAGGTGACTTACAGTGCTGAAAAAACATAAACATCCATAACTGTGGCTCTGCTGCAGTGCAGGAGGCTATGGGTTTGCCACATGCCTGTGTCTGGGTCGGTTAATAGGAGTGGTGGCAGAGGAGCTCTCATGGGCATCATCTTGCTGGGGATTCTGTGTGCTTGCTCCACTGCTGGACCCAAGCTGGGTGCCACTGTTACCTCGGTTCTGCACAGGTCCCAGGCAGCTGAGCTGTGGGCACACCTCTGGTTTTGGGGGATGTATTTAATGTGGGAGCCTGGCCAGGCTGCAGCATGCTTATCATCTCTCCAGGCAGCAAGGTGCTGTGCCTCAGGGCTCCCCAACTCCAGGGATGGCAGGAATGGAGCTGCATCCCTTGAACTTGGTAGTGGCTGCTTCTTTGCTCAACAATCTAGGGAGGGAAAAGTTTATTTTCACGTGAGGTTTGCCTGTTAAATGCCACCTGTCTTACCCCATTGAGCAAGAGACAGCTAAAATATAACTGCTGTGAAGTTTGACTAGCCAACATCTTCTTTTGGTGGAAGGAGAGCAACCTGTTGCTAATTTAGAACCTGATCCAAAGAAACATGGAAGTGGCACTGAGACATCATCCTTTCAGCTCTGTTAGTGAATTTTGGCTTGGATAGCCAACTGTCTGCTCCAGGTAGAGGCTCAGGAGAAGAAATGGCCTCTTGTTCTTGAGTCCAGAGCTTTGGAGAAGTGCAGGCTGTCCCCACTGCTTTTCACAAGCAGCCTTAGTGTAGCAACCATCGATGGCAATACTGATGTACACTACGAGATGAAACTGATTCAAGGGATTTCCAGTGGGATGCCTCTTCTGTACACTCTATGATCCAAATTGTCTGCAATTACAGAAATTCCTGCTCACAGACATATTTGCTAGAACATTTTGGGGGAAAGAAGGTTCAGAGCCTGACCAAAATAGACTTGTTGGAGCGGTGCTCTGTCGTAACTGCTCCTCCATGCTAGAGAAAAGCTTCTTCAGCAAGCACATGAAATAAATTGGCATCGTTACTCAAAAGCCAGATGGAGCAGAAATCCAGATTAAATAGAACAAAGTCAAATTCAAAGAAATTCAGAGTGAAGGCAGAGCATGAGTTAAAGGCAGCTCCACGTTGCCCTTAAACTGAACAATCATTGTTCCCCCACATTTCCCCAAAGTGCTGATCCACCCCAGTGGGAGCTCCAGTGTTGGGTTCGTTACAGTGTGTAAATGAACTCCTCCTACAGAACTGAAGATTCAACTTCCAAAACCAATCAGCAACAGAGGGATCTAATTTCCCCTCTGCTGTCTAAATAAAATGCTGCTGCAGATGGAAGGCTCCCTAGAAGCTGCTTCTGGACTGCTTCCACGTTTTTATGAAAGCCCCACTCAGCCGTGGTGTGGTATGCAGGAACATAACCCACAGACTGCCAGGAGCCCTGGAAAAAATGCAAGGGGCAGAGAAGCTGGGAACAAGATTCGAGATTCAGGGTTGGGGATAACGACAGAAGAGCAAAAATATTAATAGTGCAGAGCACAATCTGCTTTGCAGAATGCGAGGGGGCTTTGGGAAGGAAGCAGATGGAGGGGGCTGGGTATGTGTTTCCTGAGGAGGTGGCATTGTGTCTGTTGCTTTGTTAGTTGCAGTTCTAAATATTGAAAAAAAAGCACAGAAAAGAAAGAGGCTGAAATTTCAGTTTGAGGATTTGCACTTGTTCTCAATTTGGGCTTAAGCTGGAGCTGGTGTCTTTCAGTCCATGCAGGCATTTTGGTTGTGTGTGTTCTGTGCACCTCTGCATGCAGGTGCTCCTGCAGCCTCTGTTGAGGTCAGTGCAGATCCAGAGCCCTCCTTGGAGCTCATCTTGTTGCAGCTCACATTTTGCCCCAGGATGATACATGCAAGCAGCCAGCCACGTGTCTTCAGGAATGGGTTACTCCTTCAGTGTAGACTTGCAGTGTCCAGCCTGCAGGTGCTGGTGTGCAGCAGGACTCTGAAGGACAGCCCTGATCTCCAGTTTCATTGTGGCTTGCAGATTTTCACACTTTTTGACCTTAGTAGAGATTCAGCTGGGCTTCCAAGGCATATTCTCTGTGTCCAGTGAACACAATTAAGTTGTGCCTTAAGCTGGCTCTTCAAGTTGATGCTCTGATTTGGTCTGTAGGTTACCAATGGCTGTCTAGGAAGAAAGACCATTTTCTCTTAGGGTGAGCTGCTAAGAGTTGTCTCTTAATGTGGAGACACTGAGAAATGGATTCAGAGAATCACAGAATGTTAGAGGCTGGAAGGGACCTCGAGAGCTCATCCAGTTCAACCCCCCTGCCAGAGCAGGATCACCTATACCAGATCACACAGGAACACATCCAGGCAGGTCTTGAATATCCCCAGAGAGGGAGACTCCACAACCCCCCTGGGCAGCCTGTTCCAGTGTTCTGTTTCCCTCACAGTGAAATAATTCTTTCTCCTGTTTCCATGGAACTCCCTATGCCTCAGCTTCCACCCATTGCCCCTTGTGCTGCCTGGTTCTAAATTTAACCCAAAGCAGTAGAATAATTCCTGGTAGATCTCATGTGTACTGGGTTGGGTCTGAGCTGGAGTGTGCATGATGGTTTGAGTTGTAAATCCACATTTAAATCTCCAGATGTGAATTCCCCATTATTAGCAACGAAATTGTTTGAACTGGAGTCACTCCAGTGTTTAGAAGTGGTCTTAAAAAATGCTAATTAAGCTCCTGCTGTTACAGAGGAACTCAATTTTGCTCTTGGACAACTGCTCAAGAGGAGGGCTTCAGGGGTTTTGAGATGCTTTTCAACAGCATGCAAGGGAAACAAAAGTTCTGCAGCCACAGCACTGCCCTCAGAGCCTGACCTGGTCACTGTGTGTGCTAAAATCCAACTGGGTCCTCCATGGAGGAGAACTTTCTGGTGTCCAGCTACCAGGCAGTGATGTCAGTGTTCTTGGATGGTGACAATAGAGATAAACATATATACTCTGAAGCTCAGCCCTGGGACTGTTGGCTGTAAACATCACATTGTCCCACAATTTACATTAATGAGAATGATTTACATTTATATAGCTCCTTTCATCCCAAAGGATCTCAGAGTACCTCACAGACTGAAATACTCAGCTTCACGGCAGCAATGTGAGCTGGTTGTGGTGTGAGCCAGCCAGGCAGGAAAAATGCACCTGAAGATTGCCTCGTTGTCTTGAGCAAGAGGAATTTTTGGGAAGTTGGTCATATTTCATCCTCTGCAGACGTGGCTGAGCCTTGTAACTGAGGTTCAGTCTGAAAGATCAGACATGGAGAACTTGATGGCCTTTGGGGACTTGGATGACCATATGGTGGTTTCTAAGTGTCTTACAGATGGTCAGGTGACCCAAGAAGGTTTTTCCTAACCAGTGAAGTATTTCCACTGCCCAGGAGTTTGGGTTAATGATTCCTAGCTCTAAGATGCAGTACTGGCCCAGTACCTCTCCAAACCCATCACAGAGGGAGGCAAGAACTGTTCACAGAGATGAGATCAGGATGTGAATTGTCCTTTAAGGCAACAGCACATGCAGGGAGAGCTCAGGTCTGTTCATCCCCCATGTGCATCTCTTTTGGGCTCCCTCTTGAAGTCCATACACTGCTTCTTGCTGTGCTGAATGCCACTGTGAAAGTGGTCTGCTTCCTTCAGGCTGTTTCCAAAAGGGAGTTTTAAATATTAATTTGCTTATTTTGAAGTGTATGTTTTAAACTCTACCAACATTTCCAGGGAGCATTTGTAAACGAGGACTCTATTAAGTTATTTTAGTGCATTAATTCATGAGGCAGCTTCAAAAATTCATGAACTAAATAGGACTTTCTGCCAGGAGGGATTGGGGCATGTTTGCTGCACCTCTAGAGTGGAGCAGACATTTTGTTATAAGGCAGGAACTCTTAAATGGAGTCTTCTGATCTCAGCTGCACTGATTAAGAGACTAAGGCTGCAGAGGTGCTTTGTGTGTCTTTAAGATGTCCTCGTTTCACCAGCCTTAACTGTGATCTTACTTCAGTAGGGATTAAGCAAGCTGCAAAAATATACCTGGGTGGCAGAAGCAGCAGCAGCAGTCCCTCCAGCTTGGCTCTGCTGGGCTGTCCACAGGGCTTGTTTTGGCTGGTGGAGCAGGACTAGCATGGCTGCACATCTGCTTGCAGGCAGTGGCACTCTTACTGATGTGATCTGCAATGGGGAGCAACTTCTGAAACCAGCAGAGCAGCTCTGGGCTGATGATGGGGTGACTGAGGGGTGAAGTCAGCTCTGTTGGGGGATTATTTCTATCAGGCTAAAAGCAGCACTGATTTAAATGGAGCAGATTGTGCCAGGAAGACCAACCTGCACCAGTTGCATGCTCCAGCATATCTAGAGACCAGCCAGTAGGATTGGGGTTGTTTAAGGAATAACTCCACAGTCACTGAAGCAATATCACTATAAAATACATGCCAAAAAAAAAAAAAAAGAGAACAATGGGGTTTCTCACCTCCAAGATGTTTTAAACTAAATCAGATCAGGGCATTTTTGCTCTGCCATAAGCAATGCCTACACATGGAAGTATTTGTAAACAGCTCTTTAGCACAAATTCATGAGTAGGGAATTTTCCTTCCTTCTTATGCTATAATAGGATCTTCTTCTAAATATCAAGCTGCCTGTTTAGATGTGTGAAGTATGGAAGAGCAAAGTGTTCCAGATTAGATTAAAGTCCATACCAAATCTCTTTCTGATCATTAAGGAAGGAGGGATGTATGTTCATGCTGGATCCTGCCCCCAGCTTTCTGCTTCACTTTTGGTGCCAAAGTTGTTGTGAGCAGGTTGTGGGACATGTGCCAGGCTGGACACACAAGACACACAAGTTCATTGTGTTGTGCATGAAGGTTGCTTTTCTGTGCACTTAATGCAAGTTATGAAAAGAGAGAGAAAGGAAGGGAAGTCTCCAGACTCTGTTGGGGTTATTTTTTCCCAGGTAGCTCCTGGGTGTTTTTCCATTGATACCAGTGGGGCTCAAGCCTGTGTATGATCTAGGGATGCTTCCTTCTCCTCCCTCTAAATCTTTTTGATTGTTGTCCATTAATGAATAATCAGAGATTTATAAAAGGGAGGATGGCTTTCCTTCTTTCAAAGCCAGTGGGATCTGTATAGTTTTACAGTTTGTAGACAGCTATAAATGATAATGGAAAGCATGTTAGGATGCTGTCTCTGTAGCCTGGCTCTAATTGCTGTTGATTTGCTTCTTGATTTCGAGGAAGGCACTGGGGCAGAGCTCCCAGAAGTGTCCTCTAATGAGTACCCAGTCTCCACTAAAGTGCAGCCCCAGCACATGCTGTGTTGTTTGTGTATTTGAACTGTCCATAACCTCCCATTAGAGATGGTCCCTTCCCTCCACACTTCGAGTATCTAACAGTCCAGGTGTGTGCAGTGGTGTGGTTATCCCCCTTGAAGAGGTGAGATGAAGGACACAACTTTCTTAAGACTGTACAACAAGTCTGTGGCAAAGCTGAGAAATTCCTTTCTAACCTCTTAAGTCTTTTTTTCTTTGTTATTAGTATTCCAAGACTATCCTTTCTGTCTCTGTAAAGTCTGACATTTGGACTTGCTGAGCATCCTTTTGCATCACATGTGCATAACCCAAGAGATCACAGAATTGCCTGGTTGGAAAAGACCTTAAGATCATCAAGGCCAACCATAACCTAAGATCTCCATGTACACAACTGTTAGGTGATGTCCCTAAGCCCCTCGTCCAAATGTCCTTTAAACACCTCCAGGGCTGACAACTCCATCACTCTCTGGGCAGCCTGTTCCAGCGCCCCAGTGATCCTTTTGGTGAAGACATTTTTCCTAATATCCAATCTAAACCTCCCCTGGTGCAACTTAAATCCATTTCTTCTCATCCTATCACTTGTTACCTGGGAGAAGAGGCTGGCCCCTACCAGGCTCCAGCCTCCTTTCAGGGAGTTATGGAGAGTGACGAGGTCTCCCTGATAACCCTGATAGCTCAAAGTGGCACATCACAGAATCATAAAATGGTAGGGGTTGGAAGGGACCTCTGGAGGTTATCTAGTCCTGGGGATCATCTAGTCCAGTTCCCCATCTTTGGCTCAAGGGGGGTTATGCTTTTAAGACTATGGGTAATGCACCCCATTGGGACTTACGGTGGCACCAGGTACAATATAAGGCTCTTGGTTGCCCAGCTTAGAAGCTGGGCTTTGAAATAAAATAATTTTGGTCAGCAGAGAGGAGTCAGGAGCATCTGCATTGCATAGCCAAGTCAGATGGGGTCTCACCTATAAAATGAATGCATTTGGTTCAGAGGCTCTGCATGAGAAATGTGAGAATTGGCTTTCCCGTAGCGTGTTTTCTGGGTTTGTTAAACCCTCTGAAGTTAGAGGAGCAGAAGAGCTACTGAATTATTTGGTCCATTGAGCTGATATGCTGTGAAGACTCACTTGTATTTATAACATACTGCAAGTTCATCAAAGGTGCACAGCTCAGTGCAGTATTCAAGAGGGAGTGTTGTGCATCTTTGGTTCCATGGCACTGCGAGGGATGCAAGAGAAAGGAGGAAACTGTGTAATACTCTTTATACAGCAGCAAAGGAATTTTATTCTTTCTTGGAAGGGGCCCTGTGTTGCTCTCCAGAGCATGACACCACCCATCTATTGAGCCATTTGTCCTGGGACTGTTGGTGAGAATCCACCAAACTGTTCAGATCAGGAGGAAGGTCCATGCAATAGGGCACTTTCTGTAGTGATTTAATGGTTGAGATGATTACAGGATGCAGTGGATGGCTCAGATGCTTTGTATGTGTCAGGAGATCTATTTCTACAGAAAATATGCTGCAATATTTTATATCAGTTCTTCCCTGTTTTTCTAGGGGGATGGGGGACTTTCTCTTTTGCTTCTTTAGAAGGGAGTGAAGTACTACCTATAAGAAATAAGGAAGTGTAACCAACAGTTTTATTACCTTCCCAGTGCTGGCCTCTTCTGTCTTTACAAATGCTCTGAAGCCACAACTCTGCATAAGAAAAATGGATTTGTCACTGAATTTTCATGCTTCATCTTTGCAGAAATGTAAATGTTTTCTTGGGCTTTAGTACTGTGCCTTCAAGCTTGGATTTAATGCCAATCATTATACTTTTAGAGCAGGTTACATGGGAAAATAGAGGCACGGAGCAGATCCCAAAGCCAGCAGTCTTGCTTTCACTCCCATTTTGTTCTGGTGAGGATGCTGAATATTTATTAGGAAAATCCTACAATCCCACTTATAGAGGAAAGAAAGAAAAAAAACCCCAAGACCTCTGTATTTTAGAAAGGAACAGCTGTAAACTGCAGCTGTTGAGCTTAATTGTATTGCTTACAGCCCAGTGCTGGAGGAAGAGAGGGTTGTGCATGGTGAGGACAGCACATGAGCTGCACATCATTAAAGTGGTTTGATCCTCATCAGTGAAGGAGCACCCAACTTTTGGGGGAATAAGAGCATTGCTGTTCATACTTGTTCCTGATGGGGGATGGCTTGGTGGTGCAGATGAGTTCAGTTGGATGTTGTGTGACTTGCTGTGATTCTTCTTTGCCATGTGAGAAATGTGCTCTCCCTCTCCTGTATTCAAGGGCTTTGGAGAAGGGCATTAGTGATGGGAGCTGCTGTGGACCTTTTAGTTACCTCTGCATTCTTCTGCTGCCATAGCATGAGCCTCCAGATGGTTCCTTTTGCAGTTTCCCAAGTTATTTTTATTTCTATGTTAGCACAATTCTCTCTTTCTCTCTCTTTTTTCTCTTTAAAGGAGGTTGCACTCATTTGGAGATTTATTTCGTATTTTAGGTGTTAGAAGAAGCAAAAGAGTTAATTTTTGTTTTGATCAAAGCAGATTTGACTCTGAAATTGAAGCACTGCTGCTTTGGGCTGGGATTTCTGAGTTTTCTAGAAACTCCTTTTGAGCATCTTTGTTTGGGAATTGACCTTAACATGTAAAAAAGGATAATGTCCCTGAAAACACTCACATTTTGACATCTTGGTGGTGGTTTCCCACCCACTTGGTGAGATTTCAGCTTGCAAGTCTTCATGATACTGACTGCTCGGTAGCAAGGCAGTGTCGCATCACATCTGCTGCACCAAGAGTGTTTGGTTTGGAATGCAGATCAAACAATCCCTGCTACATGCCTTGCCTCTGCCACCATCACATGCACAGTGAGCCTCACAGCACTGAGCTTCAAGACAGAAAGAGCAGAAAGGCTGAGGACCTTTCTGCTTGTGAGTGGCTCCTGTGGGGTAATTCAGCCTTTGGCAGCTGAGCCAGCTCAAGGCCTCTGTGGTTGGGTCCCATTTTATTTTTGCCTTAGCCAGAGTGAGCAAACCATCAAGTGAAAGAGCAAGTAAATCAACGTATTCATTGTGTTTTGCTCTGTTCAGGCTCTCCTAAATTCCAGATACAATGTCTTTTCTTTTTGCCTTGTCTTGCTCCCAGCAACTGGATCTTTTAGGAGCTGATGTTTCGGGCACATTTTTAAGCTATCTTTTGAAACAAACATCTTTCTCAAGAGGTGAGGGCAACCCAAGGCCCTGTTGCATACAGTGTCCTTAGCCAAATGGCACCTGAGACAAAAGTGATGAATATAGGCACTTGGAGCTTTGCAGTGAACCTTAATGGCATGATCTTGAAGCAAATAATGTACAACCTTCCCAGACTCAGCTGACACCAAGCCACAAGGCTTTGTACATTTAGCTGTGGATTTCTGGAGTTATTTTCACACCCAAATGAGTATAAACTGAGGCTGTGGCAGCCTGAGCTGAAGGAGGAGTGACACAGGCACTAAATTATCTCCGTCTCTAGGGAGCCTGGCTCATCCCAGTCGGGTCATTGAGTTCATTGGAAAGATAACATAAGAGAAATTCATACTGCATAGGAGCTGTCTGGCTGAAAGGGTTTGAGAAGCTTTAATACCCACCTCATAGCAGCTATGGAATAGATGGCATGTCATAGCTTTTGTATTGTTATCACTTCAAAAGGTGGGGGAAGGTGGTGTGGCTGAAGCTGTAACATGAGCACTGCAGGCTCCTGGGGCACAGCTTGCCTGTGCCAGCTTTCCTTGGGTCTCACTCTTGTGCCAGCTTTTCCACAGCTCTCACAGTGAGAGGGGGACTTGGACAGGCTTTCTCAGCCATGCACCATCGCATGGGGCTGCTGCCAGTTGCCCCATTTCAGCTGCCCAGATAGCCCTACCCCAACATTTCAGTCCTTTTTTCCCCTCCTATTATTTTTCTCCATCCCTGCTTGCCTTACACTCTGATGGTGCCAGGCAGTTCTGGGACAGACAGACCACCACTCTGCCCCATGCATGCACTTTGTTTTCCAAAATATCCATCTCTTCCTCTGCTTTCCTTACTGGTAACAGCATTGTCAACCAGGTCTATCCTAAGCTGGAGAGAAACTCTTTGATATCTCCATAGTTTGTGTGGTGCAGCTCTGCAAAGTTGCAGTGCTCTGGTTCATAGGTTTGTAGACTTGCTTGAGTTGGAAGGGACCTTAAAGATTATCTGGTTCCACCCACCCTGCCATGGGCACCTTCTACTAGATCAGGTTGCTCAAAGCCTCATCCAGCCTGATTTTACACAATTCCAGGGCTAAGGCAGGGTTTTGGTCCAGGGCTGCTGCCAAGGAGGGTGTAGAATGTGATGTTACAGAACTATGAAGGCATTTTTCTCTGACATGGTTTGTGTAGCCATAAGTGAGGATGGAATCTAGGAAAGCTGAGTGAAAGCCTTCAGGTTAAGAAAACCAAACCCAAACTGTTCGGTGACTTGACTTGGTAGGGCAGCACTTAAAATAGAAAGCATTTATCTTTGTTTCCTTCTAAATGTGTCCTGTATCCTTGGGAGGCTTATCAGCCTTTGGATCAGTTCCCTGCGCATTCAAAGCTCTTTTACTTTCAGCTAAAGGCTATAATTTGCAGCTTGTTTGGGGTACATTTCATGCTGTGTGATGCAGGATTGTGCTGCTGGTTCAGTCTCTGCTGCATTTGGGGTTTCTCCTGATAACACAAAATGAGCTCCTGAAGTAACCCCTTGGACCAGCCATGCTGTCATTGAGGGGATGGTGGGTGAGGACCATGTCCTTGCAGGAGGGTGTAGGTGCTAGGACACGGCTGGACTGAGGGGAGAGTCCCCTGCAGCCTGGTGCCATGCATGCAGCAGGAGCCCTGTAAATCCCTGTGGCTGTACATCCCCACACAGCACATGTGCTCCATTGAGCCCCAGCCATCCTGGGAGCTCTGCTGTAATTAAGCATCCGATTAGGAGCGAGCTCTTCCCATCAGCTCCCTCTCTGCCGGCATATTCTCCCTTGCTGTCTCTTTTTCTAGTAGAAAGCTTTTTCTACAAGTGGTACTTGTGTAACTTGGCAAGGATGTTTTGATGGGCTGGCCTCATTGTTCATTGAATTACTGTCTGGCTGGAAAGCCAAGGGCTGCAATCTTCTGTGCATTATTATTCTTGGGATTCAGCCTCTTAGAAATGCAAAGTGGGACAGTTTGCTGCTAGAAACATTTCCCAACAGTTCAGGGCCTGGCAAGAGATGGAGGGATCTCTTGGGCTTCAGTAACCTTCACGTTTTCACATGCTTTGACATGCATTTTGAGCAAGTCCTTTTATTCATCTCAGTAGTTCTGTCAAGCAATCTTCCTCCCTTGTATTAGCTATGGCTTCGCTGCCCTAAAATAACCCAGCAGGGTTAGGAATATTTGCCACAGGAATCTTGTAAATGGCTTACACATAATTATGTTTTTATTCCAAGGCAATGGAGAGATAACTCTTCAAAATGGATAAAAATCTTGAAATGAACATCTGGACATCCAAATTAAATTGCTCTTAGTGTAAGGACAGTACAGCTCTTTATTCTCCCTGGCAGGCTTCAGCACACTTGCAGATTCAACACTAATCCACAGGATCAGAGTCATCTTGTAAACTTAATGTCTCTAAATATTTTCACATATTTTTATTGCAAATCTCTCCTTCCAGGACATTAGAGATCAAACTGAGCCCTGTGTAAGGCACACACAATCTCTCTGCCATTGACTGTCAGCTTTGTATGTTGAGACAGAGAGAGCGTTGGGTCTCAAGAGCAAATCATTCTTCCTACAAAAAACCCTCACCTGCTAATTATAGATTAGTTATTGATTATTCCACCCACCCCCTTGCCCCCCCTTACTCCCAAGTTCTTTTGGAAGTTGAAGATGTTTTATACCTCTCTATTGACAAGAGCAAAAATTAAATCAGATTATACAACTCCCCTTAATTCTCAGCAGTAATTCCCCAATTTTACTTAGGTGCTCTTGCCTGTCTAGGGCTGCTGAGAGCACACTGAGCCTCTGGCAGCTTGTCATGGTTTAAATCTTAATTAGGTTATGGGAGCACATCCTTTTGAAATGCCACACTTGGACTTTCTCTGGGCTATTCCTTTTTTGTTCTGAAAGGAATTAAAATATCCAACATTGTAATTAAGCATTTCTACTCGTTTATGTTAGAGCTTTTTGAAGAGGATTTGAAGATAGCAAAGTCAGTGCATTACCATGTAATATTATAGGGCAGCAGAATGTCCTTTGTCTTCATATTTACATTTGCTTAGGTGTGCCAATATTTCCAAATAAAAAAGTAAAATGTCTAAAGGACACTTCCCAGAAGGGAGCTGTGTGGGATGCATGGTACATGCAGGATCCAGGGCAATGGGGAATGTGCTCTGGTGAGACCTCACCTGGAGTACTGTGTCTGCCTATGGGACCCCCAAAACAAGAGAGGCATGGACCTGCTGGAACAGGTCTAGAAGAGGGCCACAAAGAGGGCTGGAACACCTCTCCTGCAAAGACAGACTGAAAAAATTTGGGCTGTTCAGCCTGGAGAAGAGAAGACTCTGGAGAGACCTTATAACTATATTTCAATAACTGAAGGGAACCTACATGAAGGCTGGGGAAGGACTGTTTAGATGGGCTTGTGGTAATAGGATGAGGGGCAATGGTTTGAAACTGGAGCAGGAGAGATATAGGTTGGACATTAGGAGGAAATTCTTCACAATGAGAGTGGTGAAATACTAGAACGGGGTTGCCCAGGGATGTGGCTGAGGCCCTGTCCCTGGAGACAGTCAAGGTCATGCTTGATGTGACCCTGGACAGCCTGATCTAGTTGGAGGTGACCCTGCTGACTGCAAGTGAGTTGGACAGGATGACCTTTAAGGTTATATTCCAGCACGATGCAGTCTGTGAACCTGTGCAGCTTTGGTGGTGGGACCAGCAACATATCCTGGATCTGCTCTTTCCTTCCACTCCCAGCTGGCTGTGTACACACTGACTGTGGTCATTATCCCCCTGTAGGTGTTGGTTCTGACCATACTGTGAGAGGTCAGACCCCCTCCTGGCATGCTGCAGTGGCAGTGGTGCCATCACTGAAGCCATGCCAGGTGACATAAATATTTGTCCTTCCTGTGTCTGTTTGAACAGTGTGAGACTTGGTGCAGTTCCTCTGGTTCTCCTAGACAGGGTGGGTGAGCTTGGTCTGGCTGAACAAATAGTTCTTAATAGAGATGCAGAAAGCTGATCATTTGGGGCACTTTTTATTTAAAGGGGAAAAGACAAGGGCACCAGTAAATACAAAACATCTCAGCATAGCAAGCCAGTAACATCAGCACTTCAGTCAAGTTTCCAGGGAGAGATTTATGACTAGTGAGATGATGCTTGTATAAAACTTGTTTGGCTGTGATTTTTCTAAGCCTGCAGCATGGAGGAATTGCTGGAGTGGATGTGTGTGCTGAATGCTGAGGAACTTGTCAGAGGGTGAGGCTGGAGGGAGGAGAAGGGGTACCTACAGCAGCCCCTGCCAAGGGATTTGAGGTCACATCAACCCCAGAAGCCATACCAAGTGGTGAATGCCCCACTACTGCATGTGACAAAGATGTGTGTCAGACAAAGGGGATGGGGGTGGTGTCTCATGCCTTGTCCATGTTAAACACTCTTGTAAGAGCAGGGAATAAACCCCATAAATCCTGTAGGTAGTTATGTTTGATATAAATGGACATGTAAAAATAAAAAAGGATTTGTTTTCTCATGCTCTACTTTTCACTGCCGCTGCTGTCCGGCCTCCGTCAGGATAAATGATGGTGATGAAGACAGCATTCCCTAAAAGGTGTGAAAGGAGTGCTTAGCTGAGCCCAGGGACTACTCCATCCAGCAACAAATAGTCCCTTGGCCATTGTTGCTGTGCAGTGCATTCTTAGATTAGATCTTTGCCAAAAGCATGTGATGTCTGGTTCCCTTTCTAACCCCAAAGGGACCAGTCCTTATTCTTTGTTAGCTTTCAGTAACTTGGGCACAGTGAAGTGCAAAGCAGCGAAGAGGTGTCTTGCTTTAAAATGCTATCTGCTGGTATTTTCAGGCTTGGGTGGAAATATGGCTGTTTTAAATAAAAATTGGGCTTAATGTGCTTTTAAATTGGAGGCAAGTGCACTAGCTATGCAATTAACTGCAAATATTGAGTTCGAGATAGGGCAGTGCAAGTACTTCCAAAATAATCAGAAGTGTTTTTAAATGGATGGCTAATGGAGAACAGACACTGCAGTGTGAGCTGCCTGTGTTTCCTAACAAAGCATTCTTTACCCAGGCTCTGCATAAGCTTCTTTTCAGCCTGTACATTAGAGCAGGAGTCTGGCAGGCTGTCTCGTCATGTGTCTTGTCCTGTAGAGCCACTTGATTGGATTTCATCTGCTTACCCTTGTGTGATCATCAGGGCAGTGCTGAAAAGCAGCTCTTGTATGAAAACAAACGCAGCAGATTATGCAGCCTTAGTCTCTTGGTGGAAGAGAGGAGGTGAGAGATTGGGAAGGAAGGAAGCCTCCATTCCTGACCTTTAACTCAGCAGTAAACATAAATCTCCTCTATCGCTCAGCGTTGTCTGAAAATAAGTCATGGAAATGTTATGGAGAATGTTTGTTGCCACCCAAGTTATGTCCAAAATTAAAAATAAAGACCTGAAAGTACTACCATCAGTTTGCTTTAAATAATGTAGCTGCCCACTTAGAAAACTGCCTCCTAGAAGTGGCTCTTTTTAGGCAATGTTAAGTTGTTCATTCCCTCTCTCTTTTTTTAGGGTCACTTATGGTTAAGGTCAAGGAAGCCTATTAGATTTTCCTGTGTTGTGCATGCCCTGCATTGCACTTCCTTGCAAAGCCTTTCTTTCCCTAAAAATGGCTTGCTCTGAAGGTTGCTGTGTTGGGCTTCATGTTAGAGTGGAGATGTTTTGAACAAGACCAGGCTCTATATGGAGTTCAGGCGTCCTTGCTCAGATTCAGAGATCTTACATACTTCAGAGAACCATAGCATCACTTTAGCTGAAGAGGTATAATCTGGTTTGGTTTGTTTTTCCTCTTCCTCCTCCTCCTCATTTGATTTAGAGTTGCTGTTGAAACCTTTCAGTTGCAGTTGAGGACCTCAGCACTTATAGAAAGACCATCTGGTTCCTTTCTGAGTGTGTTTGGCCCTACTGGCACCTGTGCACTTTGTTTTGAAGAGGTTTAGGTGACTGATTTAAGGCTGCACAGGGAGCAAGTGGTAGAACCAGAGAGTAAGCTTACTATCACTTGTGGCTGCATTACAATTCCTACACTGGTGTGTGCTGTTTGTTCCCATGTGAATTGCAACCATGCATGGACCTCATGTCTGGTGTAGAGCCAGGGTGAAAGGGTAAGCTTGAGTTTGCAGGCTCCAGTCTGTCCCTCTGCTCTGCTGAAACTTGTATGGTTTTCCAAAGGTGATGAGATTGGTTCCTCTGGGTTGAGAAGTTCACAAACTCTAAAATAGAACCTTCTTCACAAATTCTAAAATAGAACCTTCTCTGCAGATGTTAAAAGACTGGTGAGTGTGGCAGCAGTAGAAGGGACCTGGCTTCTGTCAGTGGTGCTGTGTGGTACATACCTTCAGGATTAAACTAATCATCATTAGGAAACTAACCATCAGTGAGGTAAGAGCTGCAGTGAAGTCTGGAGATGAACAGAGTGAAACTCTGGGCAGGCTGGATGTGACAGACACCAAGCAGCAGCATGACAGTTCTGCTCCTTTGCAAAAGTATTGGAGTTATTGGAGAGGAAAATCCCATCCTTTCGTAGGGAGGTAGCTATGATGCTGGTTGGATGGAATCCAGTTAAAGGAAACTGCTACATAGATTGATGGTCCTGAAGGGATAGAATTGGAAGAGCCAGGGAAGAGTTCAAGCTAGAGCTGCTGGAAGCAAATGAAGTCATTTTGGCATGCTCATACAGGCAAGTCAAGTAGAAATACTTGTGTGTTCAACAGGTACCTGGATGGAAATGAGCATGGGTGGTGGCTGGGCAGAAAAGGCTGTAGTCTGATGGTGGAAGGTCCATGAAGGATGGAGCAAAGAGATTTAGGAACTGACCTGCATCCAGAGGGTGGGTTGGTACCATTCATTCAGCATGTGCCTTCCTCAGGCAGAATCCTGAGGGGAGAAAAGAGTGTAAATTAAAAAGAGAAGTGATGACTGCAGAGAAGAAAATAAGTGATGGATTGAGAAGTTGCTGTAGAAGGAGGAGCTAACCAGATGAGATATGAACATGAAATGCAAATGAAGCTTGGAGGTGATTAAGTGGACTTTCCTACAGTCATTTTTTATGCTAGAAGTGGAAGGCTGTGCTGGTTGGGGAGGAAGAAAAGCAGCACAACACACAAGTTAGCAGCATTTCCCTGTTGATCATATAGGCAGAAAATGGGGGCACCCTGTTTATTGGGGGGCTTAAACCGAATTCATGTCTTCAGATGTAACCCTTGGCCATGGGACTGTTGTGTCATGCAAAGGGAATCTGCATTTCCCACCAGCCCCCTGCAAAGAAATTAGTAATTCCTTGTGACATGTCATGGCAAAATGATTTTGTAGGATGTAGCAAGGAGGTGGGGAAAGAGGAAATGAGTGAGATGTTTTTAATTCTGGATAATTTGTTTGGTGTGTAGCTGTGAATCAGACACGTAAGGAGTCAAAGTTAATGGATGAGGAGTGTATTAAAAAAGAGAGTAGTGTTACCAAGGAAGAACAGAATTGTTCTCACCAGGCAACATACTTATGCAGAAGTGAGGACTGTCATTTGTTTTTATTACAAAATAGAGGTTAGCCTTTTTTTTCTTCATTTCCCTCCCTTATACTATCCCTGTGCTTTGCAAGGTAGGTGTTAAGATTATGAGGTATTTTCACAATAAACACATTTTTCCTGAAAATTGCAGTTTTGCCAAGAAGAACAATTCAAATTATAATGTAGTGAAGCCTTCTTGCCCAAGAATCCATGTGGCTTTTGCATTTCTTGCGTGTTTGGGCTCCAAAGAGCAGATCTACTCACAGGATGAGGGCTTGGGTGACATCAATCTTACCTTTATAGACTGTCATAAATTGTCATTTGACAAATAAGTCCTTGGAAATTTGCTCAGAGTACCAAACAGAAGGTTTTATTTTTAAGCCTGTGGCAGGAGTTGATTATAGATATCTTCAGCATTCTGAGGCCACACTGCTCCTTGTGTGCTGGAAGAAGGATCCTGAATTCCCCAGAAATTTCTGTCTGGATGACAGGGGTTAGGACTTGGCTTTTGCAGGCTGTTGATAGTTCTACTTCTCTGGGGCATAATCCAGAGCCCAGAGAAATCTCCTATTAATCTGTTCTGCATGTGAAGGAAATGCCAAAGAACACATTACAGCTGTGGCCTCACTTCAAATCCTGCTGTATCTACAAGTGATTTCCATGTGGTATCCAATATCTGTGGAGAACTCAGGAGAAAAAAAAAAAAAAAGCCTGGCATGCAGCAAACTGGTGGAGACCTGGAGCAGTGCTAGTCTCCTTTTTGTTTTTTATTATTTCAGGGAAATGCTTGTTCCAAAGAGCAAAGGCTTTAATCATTTGGCTTGTGAAGGAGTTGTCTCTTTAATCTCTTGCACTTTGGTTTTGGCTTCCTTCAAAAAATCTTTGCAGTACTGGTGTCATCGGTGCCTGTATGCTCAGATCAGCCCTTTCACAGGGAAATGAAAGCATCCTTTCCTCATTTTTTTTTTCTAGGAGAAGAAAAAAAAGGTTTTAAAAAAAATAATACTGTACCACCAGGTTTTAAAGGTACAAATCTTGGCTTGTATGCCTGAGATGAAAAGGGAACTGAATAGTGTGTTTTCTAAAGGACTTGTCTTTCCCTGCTGGATGTGGATCTATCAGCCAAATATTGAAAGAGAGGCACAAGAGTGCCTACTGCAAGACTCCAGCCAGCTGCACATTGCACTCAGGCTTTATCCTGCTGCTCCTGAAATCAGTGCTGGTGCTTTAACTGCCACAGTGCACTTAGACCCACAGGAATCAAACACTGAGCAAAAAGCAAGGGCTCTACTCTCCAGTTGGAGCAGCCCAGGTGTTTGAGAACCATCAACTGAGCAAGCACTGGAGTGGGAGCCCAGGAAAATGTGCTGTGCGTTGTCCTCCTCAGTCTGGTCTGAGCTCAGAGGGATTTGGGAGCTCTCAGTTCACTTGGCTGTGGCTGGAGTATTTGTAGCTGCCTGCTGCCCCAGAGCGTGGCTGCACAAGGCAGTGATTTCTGTCCATGCTAGAAGTGTGGAATAAAAATTAAAATCCAAGTTAATTTCAAAACTGAAAACCACCTGCCTTTTTCAGCAGGACATTTAGTGCATCACCACAGCCCTTTTCCTCCCAATTCCTTCTCTCTCCACTTTGAAAATCCTCATGAAACACGTCTGTTAGTTCACAAGATGGTGGGAGGCTTAGGGGAGTTAAAAAAAAACAAACCAAACAAAAACCTGTGAAATCTTTTTAAGGCAGTTGGACAAAATCTTTCCAATGTCTTCCCAATTGGGTTGTTGGGATTTTACCTTCTAAAATTGGATGAAAAGCCAAACGCTGTGCTGTGATGATACTAAGTTGTGTAATGTGTAAGGTCAGAAGGTTCAAGGAAACACGCTTCCCTAGAAGAGATAAAGTGTTTATCTAGTCAAGTGAGTAATTTTCCTAAAGAAACAAGTTTTTTAACAACTGTAGAAAATTAATTTTCAGTGGAGGATAGCATACCTTTAATCTCAGCTTCCCTGTGCAGCGTTAGGAAAATCTTCCCTAGAAAATGACTGGTATCTGTCTGCTTCAAGACGTTAACATTGCAGATGAACACCAGCAGGTTTCTGAGTGTTTCTCTGAAGGCTACCAGCATGGAAAATCCCTCAGTGATTTGGATTTAGTGGTGAGCAGTTGAGGCAGTGTCTTGCTTGAAAGCAGCGAGGTCTCAGGTGTTTATATTTTGGGGGTTTTTTTTGGCACTGTTTGCATTACCTGTGATGAAGGAGCCTTCAAGGGAATTAGAAAGGCAAGTTACAGATTCAGCTTCATTTCTTTCCAGGTTTCTGGGAAGCTGATGTAGATCACAGAATCACACAGAATCACAGAATGGTAGGGGCTGGATGAAAGATCATCCAGTCCAACCCTGCTGCCAGAGCAGGATCACCTAGAGCAGATCACACAGGAACACATCCAGGCAGGTCTTGAATATCTCCAGAGAAGGAGACTCCACAACCCCCCATGGCAGTGAATCAGATAACCTGATTAATTTCTGCATTAAACTAGAACTGAGTCCAACTACTTCTGGGGTTTTTAGGCAAATATGTTTGCTGTTACAGTTTTTTTTTGTTTGAAAGCAGCAACAAACAAGTTTGGTTTGTTTTTTTCTGTGGTTTTTATTTTGTTGTAGTGTTGTGGGGGGGGGGTTCTGAAAGGTATTAAAACTGGCTGATAAGAACCAGCTCTTCCAAGATCAGCGTGGGTGATGAGGCTTAGCCATGCTTGCAGTTGCCTGATACTTCTTACTGCTTCTTGGTTTACTTTCCAAAATTCTTCATCTGCAGCAGTATCCAACTTTTAGGTGCATAATGATGCTTCACCAGAGAACCCCAAAACAGTGGACATAATTTAGATAACAACCCCAAACCCAGCAGATATTAGCTGGAACCTGTCATTATCCTGGGGCTGCAGATATGGGATAGTATAGACTCTGGAGACTCTATGAAGATGGAGTTGAAAAGCTAAAAAATGATGCATTTGTTTGGGGAATCTTCTGGTTTTGTGTGTGTTGTGACATGAGTTAGAAGGGCTTGTACCAATAGCACAAGGGGCAATGGTTTTAAACTAGAGCAGGGTAGGTTTAGATTAGACATCAGGAGGAAATTCTTAGCTGTTAAAACACTGGAACAGGTTGCCCAGGGATGTAGCTGAGGCCCTGTCCCTGGAGGCATTCAAGATCAGACTTGATGTGGCCCTGGGCAGCCTGATCTAGTTGGAGGTGTCCCTGCTCACTGCAGAGGGATTGGACAAGATGACCTTTGAGGGTCCCTGCCAACCTGATGCAATCTATGAATCTGTGAGTTGGACAAATGCAAACAGGGAAGTTGTCCTTTTGTTCTGCACTGGGACTGACCCACACATGGGATGCTCTTGCCTCAGGCTGCAGAATTAAACCCTGCTCTTTTGTTAAGCCATGTTGCACAGTTGCCATTCAGCTTGCTGATTAAAGGCAACCATCCCCAATGAAAATGGGATTTGATGTTCTCTTAAGCAAAATTCATCTATAAAGAAGGGAATTATTAAGCCAGAAATTAAATTCCACTTACTCGGCGTTTTCCAGGCATGCCTCAAGCTGTTCTGCTGGTTAATATATGCTGCTGCACAGTGCCAGCTTTTGCTTTAGCCTCTCACTAAGTCATCTCCTGGTCTGCCTTTTCATTTCTCACTCGCTGGAGCTGCTGTCCTTGTTTGACAAATCCATTCAGCCAACACAAACCAAGGATGATTCATTCACAAAATGTTCCCAAGTGAGGAGCTGGACTGTAACTCCGCTCTGGTTTTACACCGATTTAACTGACCTGATGTGAAAAGAAGTTGCTCCTCAGGTTGTGGTGGGTTACAGTCAGATCCGCTTTGGGCTGAAATTTGCTCACATCTTGTGCTGCCTTTGGTTTCAGTTAGGGAAATGTCACTGCAGAGCAAAGAAATCGACTGAGAGAGGCTCTTAGTGTCAAGATTTGCTGCCAAGTTGACTTTGGTATGTCCCAAAATTGTGAGGCATCCCAACATGAAAAGAATCCAGAGCTCACAGACCTTCCTTGCTTGAGAGAGGTACCTGAGACTTTTCCCAGTGGCTGTCAAATTTTTAGCTTTCTAGAGGACTTTGTAAAATGAAATACATTTTCACCAGGCTTGTCCTATTCTGATTGTGCTACATTTTTCAGTACAGGTTTTGCTCCCCTCCATTTGCCTTTACTTTGAATTCCGTGGTAAATGGACTGCATGGTCACCAGAGGGTGTATAGATGTTTGCCACTGCTGTCCAGAGTGGAGGGGAACTTGGAAATCTGGGTAGTAAATGCTCTGTACATCACTCAAGTTTCATTTAAAGCAAATGACCTTAGAATATAGAATCACAGAATCATAGAAGGATCAGGGTTGGAAGGGATCTCCAAAGGTCATCTAGTCCAAGCCCCTCCGCAGTAAGCAGAGGCATAGAAACCCAGAAACATAGAATCACAGAATCATAGAATGGTCTGGGTTGGAAGGGACCTCCAAAAGTCATCAAGTCCAAGCCCCTCTGCAGTAAACAGGGGCACAGAATCATAGAATCATAGAAGGGTCAGAGTTGGAAGGGACCTCCAAAGGTCATCTAGTCCAACCCCTCTCAACTAGATCAGGTTGCCTAGAGCCCTGTTGAGCCTCACCTTGAATATCTCCATGGATGGGGCCCCCAGTCACCTGGGTCTTTGGCCCTGTTTTTAGAAGAGGGCTGAGGAAAAGTAAGAGAGGCTTGTTGTCCAGATACACCCACAGCTATGAACAATCTCATTTTGTACAGCAGGATTTTTCCAGCTTCTTTCATCTCCTGGTGCTTCCAGGCATCTGACAGATTTCTATAGTGTCATCCACGTCAGTGGGCTAAGGCACAGTATTGACGTTTGTTTACTGCCTTCTCCCAGAGAAGGTGATTTAAAAAAAAAAAAAAAAAGAAAAAAATGAATCTTACTCAGGCTGCCCTTAGCCAGTGTTCCAGTCATGCTGAGGATTTATACTGCAATAGCTGTGGGATGTGCTGGTGGGAATGCCAATGCTGTTAATATTTAGAGTCATAAAATTCTGGCTATTGGATGAGCTCCTAATTACTCCGATCTTTCTTAGTCTTATTGGAAGTTGGATAGGTCAGACTAAAGCAAGACAGCTGCATTTGCATCAATCTCCATACATAGGTTAATGCCTTCTTTTTTTTTTTTTTTTCTTCTTTTTTAACTGCAGAAAATTAATTTTCCCTTTGTAGCTTTACATGAAGGATGGGGACTGTGCATGCAGTTTGTTTTGCCATACCCCTTTACAGGTTGGGTATCAGTGAATTCTCTTTTCAGCACCACAGAGCAGGGCTGTGCTGCTGTCAGGATGGAAAACCCTAAAAATATCACACATGGACATTGCCCTGGGTTGGTGCTGTAAGAATTACCATCAAGTGGAAATAAGTAAAACCAATAGAAATTAAATTTTCACGATTCTTATGATTCTTTTAAGCTTGTTTCCTTCCCAAAATCAGTGGGAGCAAGGTGTTCCTTGCAGGTGCTGGTCGGGAAGTTATTGCATCCATTCATCAGCAAGCTGATCCCTCTGTTGCTGTTTGCAGATGTCAGTATCTCAAAAATACACTCTCAAATGCCTGCAAAATGCTGTGCTGCTGAAAACTGCAGAATGATGTTCTCTCCTTCTCTGTGCTGATGAGCTGATCGATAGAGCAGGCGTTTCCATAACACCGTATTTACTCGCTCTGCACTTGAAGTATAATATTTACAGTTGTAAATATTCTTCACAGCTGGTAGCTGGTTCCTCCATCCTGCTTTTATGATAAGTTTACAGCACATTGCTATCATCAGGCTCGATCCTGTGTGTTTTTTGGCTGCCTCAGGGAGAAAACAAACAAACAAACAAAAAAAAGGCAGCTGCTTTGAAGTTTTCCGTAGTGTTTATGCATGAGGTGTGTGTTTCTTTTGGGTTAAATTCTGAATGTGCTGAGCTGAACATATTGAGTGTGAATATTCTGGGTTTACAGGACACTGTCTGCAGACTGGCAAGAGCAATCTTGATCAGACATCTCACTGCTCAAGTTAATCAACCTGTACATGTATTTCTTTAACCTCATGCACTCGAGCCACTTAGTGGGAGCCCAAACCAAGTGAAAAATGGGAGATAACCTGCAGCTTGTAAGGCAATAAAAGCACTGGAATTTGCAGAAAGATGGTGAGAGCTGTGTGCCTGGCTGCAGTGAGCTCCAAGGAGGACTGGGGACCTTTTGATTTCTCTTGAAATTCCCAGTAGTCAGTGTGACCAAACATTTTTTCCCATTTCTGCATGTTTTTGTTAGTCCCAGTCATATCATTTATAGAGCACACACATTATGTGACACACACATGCATGCATGTATAGAAAATTCAGATGTTTATAGAATAATAGAACGGTCCAGGCTGGAAAGGACCTCCAAAAGTCATCCAGTCTGACCTCCCTGCAGTCAGCAGGGACATCCCCAACTAGGTCAGGTTTCCCAGGGCCTCATTGAGCCTCACCTTGAACATCTCCAAGGATGGGGCTTCAATTACCTCCCTGGACAACCTGTTCCAGTGTTCCATTACCATCATAGTGAAGAACTTGTTCCTGATAGCCAATCTAAATCTGCTTCTCTCTAGTCTGAAGCCACTGCCCCTTGTTCTTTCCACATAGGCCCTTGTAAACAGTCTCTCCCCATCCTTCCTGTAGGCCCCCTTCAAGTACTGAAAGGCAGCTATTAGGTCTCCCCAGAGCCTCCTCTTCTTCAGGCTGAACATCCCCAGCTCCTTTAGTGTGTCCTCATAGTCAGGGGTAGCCCAACCCCCTGATCATTTTCATGGCCCTCCTCTGGACCCTCTCCATCAGGAGAGTTCCGAGCCCTGTCAACTTAACAGCCTTATGAGCAATTTTGTATCATCTTTCCAATTAGTAAATATATTTTTTTTTCTTTTCTTCTTGATGTTACATCTTGCAAGTAAAAAGCTACCTCAGAGCAGACTTACATCATGTCATACTCTTTGATGCAGGCACTGATTAGCACGAGTCGGGTGGCGTTGTTCCTCCCCATGCCTTTCCCCGTGAGCTGTCAACTTTCATCAGGAGCAGGCAATGTGTGTTTGCAGAGTATAACTGTTAGTAGCAGGACTCAAAAGACAGGAAGGTTTGTTTTGTTGGTTTTCTTTTTTTCTTTTTTTTCCTCTCAGAGATGTGTTAGAGGAGTAGGGAAGCGTGTAGGCAAGTGTGCTTTTTGGTTTCGCTCCTATTTATCCCCTGCATTTTCAGTTGTTCAATGACTTAGTGCCTAAGTACTGCTGCCTCGCTGAAAAACAAGTCCTTGGTGATAATGGCTTTTTGTTGTTGTTGACTGATACATCGGGTCCTCTGTTAGCAAACCAGTTAAGCTGTGAGTCACTCCAGGGAGTAGGAGTGATTGCAGCATGCAAAAAAACAGCGTAGGAGCTTTTGGATTAATATAAGCAGAGGAGCTATCAATAGACTTGCTGACCGCTGGTTGTTCTCTGAGGCAGAACGATCTGCCTTCCAGGAGGAGAAAATAGATTTAGAATCCTGTTTAGTAGTGAAATCTTGGGGGGTGGGGTGGGTCTGTAGACATTTCCCTTTGGCCCTTGCAGAGGAGATGGTGTCACTGATTTTATAGATATGGGGACGAAGATGTGGGAGAGCTCGCTCCAAATGCTGGTGGCAGAGCTCGCTCCAAATGCTGGTGGCAGAGCTGGGCACTGCCCCCAAGTCCCTGCCTCCATGTGTACATTGCCCAGACATGGATCAGTGGCCCCTTGGAAAGGCAGGAGATTTCCCAGCATGTGATCCAATGGTTTTAAACTGGAGCAGGTTAGACATAAGGAGGAGGTTCTTTACAACGAGAGCAGTAAAATACTGGACAAAGTTTCTCAGGGATGTGCTTGAGGCCCCATTCCTGGAGACATTCAAGATCAGACTTCATGTGGGGCTGGGCAGTCTAATCTAGTTGCAGGTGCTCCTGTTGACTGCATGGGGGTTGGACGAGGTGACCTTTGAGGGTCCCTTCCAACCCTATCTATCATCCTGGGTGCAAGCAGCACAGGGCTCTGGGATGTGAACAGGGACTCGCTGCTTGTGCTCCCCTCAGCAGATGTGGAACACCAATGTGTGAGCCCTGGCCTTGGGAGGTAGATAGTTTGCACCACCCAAATACTCCTGCCAGAGCCTCAGTAAATGTCTTCTGGTGGCTTTTACAGTCAGCCAGAGAGAGTGTCAGTTAAAAAAAAATAAATTAGTACTTCTGAATGTATTTATTTGGAGTATTTCTGAAAGTTCAAGGCTTTCACTAAATTGGTTTTTCTGGTTGTGCTAGCTAAAAGAGAAAAGTGAGGTTAGGTAATGAACATAGTATTTTTAATTGTAATATAAATGTTTGCTAATTACCATATGGAGATGATGGTCATATTAATTACAAAACGGTTCTTGCAATGCTACCAAGCAACCATCCTTTTTTTTTTTTTTTTTTTTTTAATGGGATTAATTAGAGATAATATGCATTCAGAACTGACAGCTTTTCATCCTAGTGTTTTCAAGAAAACCTTCTAAAGTTCAATTTGAAAAGACCTGACTGCTGGGTGTCCTGCACATCTGTGCTGGGTGGTGGGATTGAAACCTTGGCTGCTCTTTGGCCAAAAAGGGCAATTAAAATAAACAGCTAACAAAACACCAGCATCAGAGCAGATTTGGCCTTCCTAAGTATGAATTTAAAACATTCATGAGAGCTTGTGCCAAGAGGCTTCTGCAGAGCATCAGGTCTGTTCTTGTTAAAACTGCTGGTTAACTGGTATTGCTGGCAGTGTGAATGCCATCTGCCCAGAGCGGGCAGAAAGCAGGACAGGCAGGATAACCTGCTGCTGCTCCATCCATGCATAGAATTCTCTGCTGCTGGAGCAGGATGCTGAGCTTTCTTCCTGGGCTGGGCTGTGGTGACTTCTTCCCATCACCCCTTCCTGAGCAGTCTGTGTGCTGACTACTCAAGCTAAAATTAGGCAAGATGTGCCCTGCCAAAGCCATCCTCCTCCTGTGCATGCACCTTGGACACTCAGTACATGGAGCTGTGTGCACAAATGACTAGCAGAGTCTGCTCAGCATATGGGAGATGGTTTGTAGGGCTGTGCAGTGGTAGGACTTCAGGCATTGCTGATGGCTGTTTCCTCTAGTGTGGAGTGGTATGGGATGGCTGATACCAGAGAGGAGCTGTCTGGCACCAGTTTGTACCTGCTAAAGGTTGAGCTGATGGTGTTTTAATTTGCACTGGGGCATCCTCAGCACAGTGCTGGTGAAGCAGTGCACACTCTCCTACTCTTCAAGGCAGATGAGTTCTTGGAGTGTTGCATGAGTCTCATACTAAACCTGGGAGAACAGGAAGTGGCTTCTGCTTGTCATGGGCAAGTGAGACGTGGTGACTGCCATCCTCCATCCTGTGCCGGGCTGACTCTCCCTGAGATGGAGCTGGAAATGTGGGGTTCTACAAAATGAGCTGCTATGACTTGAACCATGGAACCAAACCTGTGAACTGTAGGTTACAATAAAGCCTCATCTGCTGTGAGCCTCCAACCTTACGCTTGCTGTACTCACTGGTGGGGCAAGGCTGAGCCAGCCTCGGCGTGCAGGCAGCCTCCAGCCTGCTGCTGACCTCAGACAAGTGAATAACTACATCAATGATACAAGAACTGAAGACTGGTGATGAGTTTTGGCATCTTCTGGCACTCATGTGCATCTTATATTTGCTTGCACAGATGTGTGTTTGTGCCATGGTGTAGGTGAATCGAACCAGCTCTTGTGCTCAGGAATTCTTTGACTGCCTACAAAACGATCGCTAATGATTCTGACTGAACATTAATCAGTGTGGGAACAAAAGAAAGGGAAATTTGAAAGCTTCTGGTCAGTGTCCCCTTCCTCAGTGGCTGTGCACAGGAGTGTGGCATTTGCCCTGCTGTATGGCAGTGTCGGTTGGACGAGTCATGTCACGGCTGAGCAGCTTCTTTGCCCTCCTCCTGCCCACTCTTTGGAAGATCACGTTAAAGATAAAAGACAAGAGGAAAATAAGCCCTTGTCTGTATTTCACCCTATGCTAGGATTTCAGGTTTAGTCCAAAACTCTTAGATGTTCAGTTTTAGATGCTTAACATGTCAATCAAGTTGAACATTGTGATGACAGCAATCAGATTCACTTGAGTACTTTTGTGCTGGCACGGTGCTCTCGTTCAGATATGTGTCAGCAGAGGGGATTTAAGAATATGTATATGCTACATTAACCCAAGCTCAGAGGGATTGTGTGCACAGAAAGATGGTCACTACCTTAAAACAATTGCTGTTCCAATAGGGTGGGAAGGAAGGAGGAATACCAGTGTCTCTTTTGTTGATGTGTCTCTGAAGCACTGAAGGGTTTTAGACTCAGTTGTCTGAAGGTATTTAGGAGTGTAAGTATAGCTTAAGTGTCCAAGTCCTTACAAGCAGAAGGCTGTTTGGAGACTCTGGAGAGTATGGTGAAGGTCACAGGATAAAGGGTAGCAACAATTCAGTGCTAGAAGCTGAACCCAGAGCATATTTGTTTAAAGTGCCTGAGCTGTATGGTGTGTGGAGTTTAAGTGCCTGAGAGCTAGGTGATCCTGCTTTTGGCAGGGGGGTTGGACTCAATGAGGTCCCTTCCAACCTCTGTGATTCACCTTGAGCTTTACTAACATGTAACTAGTTTTGGAGCCCCTTGTTCTTCTCAAGGTGTGGATATAGTGAATTTAAGTTTACTGACCACAGGCTTGATTTTCTTTGTTATCCTTCAGAGATATCCTAGAAACTGTCCATAGATTCCAAGGCTCCAGCCCCTTGAAAATCCCCATTAGCACAAACACTACCCTGTTTAGTTTCTCAGGGGTTGAGAGGCATGTGTGGGGCTTAATGTGTAAATATGACAAAGGGTTTGCTCTCCAATAAAGAGAAAAAAGAAACTATGGAAATATTTCTGTGAATATTTTTAAAGAGGACTTGTGTTTGTCATCTCTATGGGATTGATCTGGAGGGGTTGTCTTTAAGACACTCATTGGATCTTCTTTTAGAAGAATCATTGTCTCAATGAGAAAGTTGCTCTCTTATCTTTTTTGTGAATATTGTGTTGTAGCTGAAGTTGCTGTTGCTGAAGGTGACCTTCAAAGGGAGGATACCCTGAGCAATCTGTGCTGAGTGCTGCAGCCCCAGCAGCTGGGTCTTCAAACAGCTCTGCTACTAACTGATCCTGGTAACATATTCTTAAGGATGACATCTTAAGGACTTGAGGGGAAAACACATACATGGACATCATAGCAGTGCTGTGTTGGAGTGGGACTGTGTCAGGCTGGTGCTCGAGACTGGAAGAGGCCAAGGGCTATTTCTGATTTGTTTGGAGTTTGTCTAAAGAGAGAAGCTGTTGCTGTACAAGCAAGGGAGTGACATCAAGCCACCAGATTTCTCCTGCACTGGCTCTTGGTTTGGACAGTTGCCTCTCACTTAAATTATCCTGTTTTCTAATCAGGCTGCACTGTTCAGGGATGCCTTCTGCATGAAAATGACCACATAAGGAGGTGGCTGGCACTCATCCTTGTCTCTGAGTGGACAAAATCTTGGCTTGTCAAGCTCTCCAGAGGCTGTTTTTGAGTGTGATGCTCAGTACTTGTCATCTACTAAGTGGTGGATGCTTGTGTGGCCTTCATGGCATCACTCCACCAAGCACCCATGGTGTTTGCTTGCCCAGCTCAGGGCTGAGGTTCAGACTTTGGGAGCCTTCATGTTTGCCAGGGATGCTGTGGCTACATAGACTGTCAGGGCAGTGGTCCCAAAATGATGATGTGATGATTGGACCTGCTGCTGACTGCTAGCTAAGGGCTGGTGCAGAGCGTGAAGTCCTTTGAGTGGACCTTCCAAGTGCATCTCAGGAACTCCTGGAGAGCAGATGAGGCTGAGTGCTGACAATTTCAGCCACGGAGGATGAGACAGCTCATCCCAGTTTCAGGGTGTTTGTTTTTCATCTTTCTGCTGGCATGAAAAGGTGCCTTTATATCACTCCACCAATCTATGGGCTGTACAGTTTGCTGCACTGGGGACTAGAAAACACTTCAGCTTAAAAAAATGTAAATCTCCTTAGGTATAACCAGGTAAAGAATGAGAGGATTGTTAAACCCTTGTTTTCTTGGTGGCAAAGACAAGTTAATGAAAGTCTGGGGTGTGCAAGTGAGCTAATAAAGTTTTCAAAAGCCAACAGAAAGTAGGTAGCTGGTAGCAGAATGAGGCGTGTCTGACCGTTGAGCAATGAACAGAGGATGCGGTGACAGGCGTGGAGTGAAGCCTGCAGAGGTACAGGCAAAGGGAGTCTGGCAGCACAACACAGGCTGGTGAGAACAAAGCAGTGTCTGTCCTGGTGTCTGTCCTGGGAGTGATTGCTCCTCCCGTTGGATCCTGGCGAGGAGGGGTGCACAGCCAGCAGCGTTTAGGCTGGGCAAGCAAGCAAGGGGAGTGACAGGCTGCAGTCCAGGGGTGCGGGAGCGTTTCGGGGGCACCCCAGGCACTGCACAGCCCCTGCCCAGGGCCATGTTCAGCAGCAGTGTTTTCTGGGGAAGGGGCATTTCTCCTTGAAATCAGGACAGAAACCCTTTAGGTTTCTGACTCCTTTTAAGGCAGTAGATCAGTCCTGTTCCCGTGTCTGTCAGCTGGGGCTCAGCTGTGCCTGTGGTAATTTTAAGGACTGAAATACAACGTGTGTAATCTGCTCAGCCTCTGCCCCTGCTCTGGTTTCCTTCCAGCCTGTGGGTAGCCAGGAGGAGATTGGAGCTCTCCAGGGATGCTCTGAAGTAGGTTTTTGAATTCAGAAAGAACAGAACAGGAATTGCAGTGGGTCCTATTTACTGTCCTGTGGAGTTCAAGGGGGAGGAGAATTTTGTGTGACTTTGGGTTAAGAGACCTCAGTGGTGACACTGGCGGTGGCTCTGGCATGGACCAGGCTGCTGATGAGTTCTGTCCTGCCTGTTCATCTGCCTCATGCAATTGCTGTCACTGCTCACTAGCAGCCCCTGAATTATTCCTCATGAGAACATGGTTCTGTGACCCATGCTACTCAGCAAAGCCAGAATCACAAACAAGGGATTTAATAAGGAAAAGGCAGCAGTGGCAGGGATAGCCCTGCCTGTCCAGCTTCCCATTGATGGGCAAGAAACTGGAAATAGGAAGAAATTCTTAGCAGTGCTTTCACGTTGAGCCTCTCCAGCCAGCAGATTGCTGTAGAGCTTTATTAGCATTGCTTTTGGATTATTTTTTTTTTAATGTGTGTTCTTCAGACTGCTTGTATTGGACAGCCCTGGCCACACAGTGTTGGATTAGATGCTACACTGCTCTGTTCATGTAGCAGCCCTGCTATCAGGATGTTTAATTCGTATCCTTGCTCTGTAACAACTGCATCAAAGCCTTTTAATCAGCTTGGTTTCACTGAAGTGCACAAATTCTCCTCTCATTACATCTGCAAGCTCTCAACTTTACAGACACAAACTTCTTGCCTAGACTAATATTCCTTGGCCACTCTAGCGTGCAAATTTAGAATTTAATATCTTGCTGCAGGACTGTTCATTTTAATGCAAATTCTAATGTAAGATTGTATTTTGTAGTTGTAAGTTAGAAATTAAACTAAGTTACACAGGGAAAGGATGTGTAGAAAATTGCAATCTTATATTTATGTTTTTTAAAATGAGGCAATCCTGGTTGGTTGAGTGATAAAGAGATGCAGAGCCTCTAAAAAAGAGAAGACTTGAATAGCAAACATGCTTTAGAGCATCACTTGGCTCCATAGCTGCTAATGAAGACGTATTTGCCACAAGACTTTCAGTCTCCTGACTTGTCTGAATGCATTTGGAGGCAAACAATAGGTTAATTACTCTGGTGTAAGGAAAAAAAAAAAAAAAAGAAATTTGTTTACTTTTGGGTTTCTTTAACATCTTTGGCTTTATGACTGGTGGCAGAGGCTGCAGGGTGTGTGTGGAGACCTGTGACCTGAAGGAGGGATGTTGGCTGGTGGCAATGCTGTGGGGCTCAGCTGTAATTCATGGCTGGAATCAAGGGCTTCTGGAGGGACAGCAGGTCCTGGCATAGCTCTCTACCCCTAATTTCTGTTAATCAAATCTGTAACCTCAGAGACCTATGGTGATAGCCACATCCAGCTGTTGTTTTGGCTGTCTGGACCCTTACACAGCAACTTCCCTTAGCCTGTCACAGCCATGCTGTGGCATGGTGGCTGCCACCAGTTGTGTGCAGCAGCCTTGCTGTCTGGCAAGCAGCTTCTCCAGTGCCACATTGACAAATGCACAAAAAATACAGAACAACACAGGGAAGGAAAATGCAGAGGCTGAGTGAAAGAATTTTGCTTCCAGGGTGCCTTTCACATTTGTTCTAGAAGCAGCCAGAGCACTACCAGAAAGCAAATTCCCTGAGTCCCTGTATTCACTGGCTGCACTGAAGGGTTTGTCTCTGAGACTGACCCTTAGGGGCACAAAATTTGCCATGAAATGGAGGGCAGCTCTGTAAAAGATTTCTTTTGTGCATAACTGAAGGGTTTCTGAACAATATCAATATTTAGATTTGCTTTTTAGCAATCAATGCCACTTTAAAGCACCTAGGGGAGCGATGGGCTTCAGTGCTACAATATCTAAATGTACTTCACAGTAATATTCATAGAATCATTTCTGTTGGAAGGATTCAAGATCTTTGAGTGCAATTATTAACCCTACTCTACCAAGACCACCACTAAGCCATATCCCCAAGCACCACATCTACACAGCTTTTAAACACCTCCAGAGATGCTGACTCCATCACCTCCCTGGACAGCCGGTTCCAATGCCCTGACAACCTTTTCAGTGAAAATATTTTCCTAGTATCCAGCTTAAACTTCCCCTGGTGCAGCTTAAGGCCATTCCCTCTTGTTCTATCACTGGTTACTTGGGAGAAGTATTAATAGCATATTAATTGCTTCTGGGCAACATTTTCTAAAGCACTCAGTGACTTTCAGCAGTGCCGAAGCTGTTGTGCTTCAAAGCAGCTTTTGCAAATGGAGGTTCGAGGGCTGAGCCCTGTATGTGCTTTTGAAATTAGCCCTCAACTCACAAATAGTTGTATTTTTCTAGATTGCCTGTTGACAGGGTATCTATTCTCTTCCCATAATGTCTCAGCAGGATATAATGTGATGGAGCCCTTGAAGCTCGGGGGTGGGACCATGCCCAGTCCCAGACTGGTCGGGCACAGCCTCAGCTTGCTGCCCCAGGCTGTGGCATCCCTGACCCACCCGCTGGGCTGGCAGAAATGCCTTTACATCCCTTGGTGGAAAGTGATGAAGAAACACTGGGGCTGTGAGCTGTTCAGTTCATGTCTGCAAATCTGCAAAGGCTGACATCTGTTTGCTTTTCTCTGCGGTTTTGGAGGAGAAGAGAGGATTTGGATCCAAAATAGCTCGAAGATGGTTTGACATGGAGTAGCTTGAATAGGCTTGTTTTGTCTCCTCCTGTTATGAATCACTTTCCATATTAATTTCAGCCTTTGAGTCGATGTGTGCTTGGCCCCACAGAGCTGCACACCACTTTGAGTTGTCCTGTTGTTTGAAAAAGAAAAGTACCTTGTGGTTATTTGCTGAGGATCCCAAGTGGAGGCTCA
Organism: Indicator indicator; assembly: GCF_027791375.1. Lineage (NCBI taxonomy): Eukaryota > Metazoa > Chordata > Aves > Piciformes > Indicatoridae > Indicator > Indicator indicator. The sequence continues at coordinate 8,434,448 of NC_072039.1, forward strand.
GAGAGATGGGTCAGTAAAAAACCAGAGCTGCCAAAGTCAAGCTATGTCCAAGGTTCTTCCTTAGCTGGGGAATTTCAAATGCCCTCCCAGCCCTCCAGTCAAAGTTTAGATGGACTGATTATTCCTATTGTGCAGTTTTTTCATCCACCACCTCAAATTTTGCTTTCTGTCATGTCTCTGCGATCAGCCTGTGCAGTCAACCCACTCTCCTCACAGCCAGGGAAGTCTCCTGTGCTGTGAAGGAGCAGTGGTGGGGACAGTCCAATGTCTTGGTGTTAAATGTGCATTCAGAGCCTGCCAAGGTCTCCTATCTGCTGCAGTTCCTTTCAGAATCAACAACTGAGGCTTCCCCCCCCCCCCCCCCCTTTTGGATAAAATATCAGTCAACTTGCAGTAAAGGTCCTCCCCTACTCTTTTGCCAGATGTCATGGATTACTGCCTCTGAACAGCTTTCCCATGAAAAGCATAAATAAATATATGTCTTCAGGCTCCTGGCATGGAGTCAAGACCCCCTCCCCCTCAGTTTTGTGGAGCTTTCTTCTTTTTTTCTTTTTCTCAGACAGATTAATGTCTTGTCTTTAGTGGCCTATTTTGGTCAAACATCCAAACCATTCCTGGAGGAGAACATGGCCATTTTAGGCATGAGGAGGACAGCAGTTGGGTGGGAAGCTGAGCACCTGCCTGTGGGAAGCAGGAGCTCAGGGGTTATCCTCCAACATTTGCTTCTGCCTATTGTGTTGCTCTCAGGATCAGATGAAGGTTGGGAGAGTTGTGTTCATGTAAGGGCTGGATGATCTCATGTTGTGTGATGGGATTAGTTGGCTGTAGGTGTGGGGTCACAGGCTGGCATGTGCTGGGAGGTCAGGGCTGAAGGTGTAGCACTAGGACAAAGGACAATGGTTTAAACTAGAGAACGGTAGATTTAGACTGGACATTAGGAAGAAGCTCTTTACTGTGAGGGTGATGGAACACTGGAACTGCCTGCCCAGGGAGCTGGTAAAGGCCCCATCCCCAGAGACTTTCAAGATTAGGTTGGGCAGGGATTTGTGCACTCTGCTCTAGTTGGGGATATCCCTGCTGACTGCAAGGGGGGTTGGATTAAATGATCTTTAAAGATCCCTTCCAACCCAGTGCATTCTGTGATTCTATGAAAATCTGGTGGATCTTTTCAGTGCCAATGAGAAAGCAGCACTGCTCCTTCTGTATTCCTGCAGCGTTTGGGCTGCACTGAGCTTGTACCATGCAGCAGTTTCTCTGCATTGCTGGAGGGATGACTGGAGGTGACACATGGTATCAGCTCCTTGACTCTCACAGTATCTTGAGCCCTGTCCTGTCAACTCAGGAGTGGGACTGCCATGTAAAGTTGTGATACCACTTTAAAATGGGAAGGAAGGAGGAAGCTTTAAATCTATCACTGGTCATATTTTCAAGCCCTCCTCTGATATTTAGCAATCCTTTCTGTTGGAAGCTGAGAATCCCTAACCACATGATTCCTGGAAAGGGGAGCTTAGAAATGAGTAGCCAGAGGAAAAAAAAAAAAAAAAAAAGTAGTTGTGGAACCTTTGCAATAAAATCCCTGGCATTAGCAGCACTGGTCTAAGTGAATATATTCTGATTAAAACTGGGAGGAGCCATTTCATTTCCTCACATTTCCCTGGGAAAATGACATCTCATCCCAGCACAGCCAGATGGAGTTGGCTGTCATCGTGGCACCTTCATGAAGGGAATATCAGGCTGCATTTCCAGGGCAAACTGAAACCTGGGAGCTTTGCTGGCCAGACCAGTCATCCCACAAGGGACCAATAAATTAGAGCTTTGGGGCATATAAAGGAATAAGGAGGGGATGAATTGGTGTGCTGTGTGCCAGTGCTCATCCAAACCAGAGCTGTGGCCACTGTTTTGTTCTGAGCTGCAGTCCTTGTGGAGCTGCTGTGCTGGCTCTGCTCCCCTCCCAGTTCTTTTGTGATTTGTGAATGATTAAGATGGAGTCAGACAGAAAGCAGAGTTGGCAGAGCCAGGCTGTTACCCTATTAGAAGGTCCAGATGTACCGAATCAGGGTTCCTTGTGGCTTCTGATGAGGAAGAAACAAAACAGGGCTCTAGTTAGGTTTAAAGGATTTGGTAAGCACACATGTGTCATGGGTCTAACTGCCTTTGATGGGTACCAGATGGCAAACAGAAAAAGGGGAGGATGGAGCCAGGGGGAGGCAGAAGGCTGGAGAGGTCCTTTGTGAGCCTCTGTAAGGAAACACCATGTGTGAAAGGTGTCTATATATACGTGGCTATATATAGATATGTCTATATAGGAGTATAAAATCCCTGTTCTATCCTTTGGGTCATTTAGATACAAGCCTGTTGCTTACCATGCACATCTCTCTGAAATGATTGATCACATTGTGACTGTATCTAGCAGCTCTGCCTGGGTTTGCAGCCCATCTTCATTTCTAGAGGAAGGTGAGACTCTGCAGTTCCAGCCTGGCTAACATCTGTCCTGTCTTCACCTGTGTTATATCCAGTGTGGATTCTCAACCTCAGGAGATGTCACACAGACCCAGAGAGAAGGGATGCTGTAGTGTTAGCTACCAGGGGCTGCCTTTGGAAGCAACAAACATTGGGTTGCTTCTTACTGTTTCAAATTGTAATTGATTTCAAATCCACTGGATCCTTGGGCTGATATTTTCTCTTTAAAAAATTACATCTCTGTATAATGAGTTGGGAAAGAGGAGACAGCCCAGTGATTTATTTATGTGCAGTGATTCAAACAGTGGATTTTTCTCAGTCACTCAGTCCTTAAAAAAGCCAAACAAACCTGAAAACAAGCGAAAGGATTATGTATGGCAGGAGTGCTGGAAGAGGAGATCTTCACTGACATGTCACCATTTTCCAATTTGCAACCTGCAGGATGCTGCATCTGTAACTGGGAACTTGTGTCACTTGGATAATTTGGAAAACAGGGAGCTAGTGGGATTAAAAACACAGGCTAAATGCTCATTAGTGCAAACCAGCAGAGCAGTTTGGCTTCCAGGGAAACATATAGATTTCTACCACCTTCCGACCTGACACGCTGTGTTTTCCACTATTGTGTTATAATGCAGTACAGCCTGTACAATAATGTGGACTAACTGTTGGCAGGGAAACCGAGTAGATAAATCTTTGATGAGAGAGTCCAGTGTCTCTGGGCTGTGCTCAGCCCCAGGGGAGCTTCACAAGAGCTGCGGGTGAGTCTGGCCATGCTCTGGTGGCTGCCAGGGAGGAAGTGGCAAGAGCATCACAGCTGGTATGTGAGGCTGGGTCCCTGAAGGTCTCCGTCTACTGGGGTAGACACTTCTCAACCTGGAGCTGTCCCATACATATGGGGCAAACACATCCCATGTGTACACTTTTTGCAGTGAAAAACTGAGTTCAGAGAATTTGCCTTATTCTGCTGTTCACAGGATTCATAGATTCATTGAATGGTTTGGGCTGGAAGGAACCTTAAAGATCTTCTAGTTCTAACCCCCTGCCATGGGCAGGGAGACCTTCCACTAGACCAGGTTGCTTAATGCCTCATCTGACCTGACCTTGAACACTCCAGGGTGTTCAAGGATCGGGATTAGGGATCAGGGAAGGTGTTACATGCAGAGCTGGAAAAATAATGTTTTACCCAAACCTTTTTGATTGAAAACAAAACTTTTTTTTTTTTCTTTTTTTAATGCATTGTGACAATTTCAACATAATTTCCATGAACAAACATTTTTGGACATAAAAATGTGAATATCTAGCAAATGTCAGAACTGTGTGTGCCTTTCTCTGATAGGTTTTGTTCTGCATTTCATAGCACATTGAGTGATATTATTGAGCTAGCATTATATGGTGTGATTTGAGACGTGGCTAATGTATTTATTTACATTTATAAAATGAGTATTTAGATGCACATGATTATTTTTGAGTCATTAAGGGCAGCTGCTATTTAGTAGAGTCTGAAATCCGTGCTTTTCTACATCAAAATGTTTCATTACCAAGCAGAAAAGCTGGCTGTTTTTGATACGTCTGAAGCTGAGCTGAAGCACGACTTGAATTATTGAGTAGTGGAGGGTGGAAGGAGCTGCTGGAGGTCCTCTGGTCCAACCTCCTCCTTAAAGAAGGCTAACCTCAAGCTTAGATCAGATTGCTCAGGCTCTTACTCTGCTGAGTTTTGAATACATCCAAGAGTGCCAATTCCTTGGCCTCCTGATGCTGGATCACTGTGGTGGTGAAAATTGTTTTCTGGTATTGTAGTGTCTCATGCTGCAACCTCCTTGTCCTTGCGGTCTGCTCCTCCAGAGCTGGCTACATCTGCTCCACAACCTGCTGTTAGGTGGTTGAAGACTGCAAGAAAATCCCTCTCAGCCTCTTCTTGAACAAACACATCTTCCTTAGACTCTCCTCCTCCATCATGTGCTCCAGCCCCAGGGTTGCAGCTGAGTGCTGGAATATCCATCTAACATTGATTGGTCTAAATTGGGTGCCAGTGATAATGAAGATGCATTGGCACAAGCTTCAGCCTGGGTGGCTGCTCAGGTACACATCACCGTGTGCCCTCGCTGGGCTTTCAGCTGCATTACCATAGCCTCTGCTACCTTCTGCTGCTGGAGCTGACTGATTAAATCCACTCCACAGACGTTAATTCATGTTGTCATCACCTTTCCAGAGCGTGCTACAGCCGTGGCCCTTGTGCCAGCGTGGGGGATGCTCTCCTCACAATGCGAATCACAGGCATTTTCATCTAGACAAAAAATGTTTCAATTAGTAATAAACAACAGCTGTCATGTAGAAATGGAAAAAATAAATAGAGTTGCTGTGTGTCACACAGATATTATTTGGGGCAAAAAGGAAGCATTCCTAACGTAGTTCTAGGAATTTTTTATTTGGTGACACTTAGACGGGAATCAAACCCCTACACTGGGGCTCTTTTGCACTGGAGAATTCTAGTAAGACATGTAGCTAGCAGCAGATATTCACAGTCTCCAGTGGGCACTCGTGCACCCTCCACACAAGGATTGGCACTGCTTCACCACTAGAATCCTCCTCAGCTCAGCAGCAGTCCTCACCATGAGCCACAGTTCTGGGTCTCCACATGCTCAGGGTGCAACACCGTTGTCACTTGTGTCCTCGCCTTTGGCAGAACTGCTGCTTGCCCTGGCACGTGTGCAGAGGCTTGCACAGTGCCTGAGTTCACTATGGAGCATGCTGTGGAGCATGCAAAGAGGGGGAGGAGTCCCCCTTCTGCAAGCTAGCTGTGGTGGAGCTCCGTGTTCCCTAGGTCGGGTGGCTTCCGTGCAGCCTTCCTATCTTTGTGCCAGCAGATGCAAGGATGTGAGCAGATCTAACACGGGCAGCTGAAACCAGGAAACAAAGGAGGCTGGTGTGCATGAGCCTGGGGAATACTTGGCTCATCCTGCCATCAGCAGGCTAAATATTTGTAATTTCTATCATAAAAAATTCACCAGCTGGAGAAGTCAATAGAGGGGAAGTAGTAAACACGACATGACATTGCCTTTGTAGCATTGCTCAGAACAAGAAGTCTCTTCTTTCAAACAAAAGCCAGACATTGCTGCCTGGATGGACTTGAATACTTTTAGGGTCTTGTCAGAAAAATGTCTGCCCCAATTCAGTCATTTGGAAGAGGATCCCAGGTCTCTTTAGAGTAATGAGGCTTAAATGTAATCTCGAGCAGAGTGATTTCAAGTGCGAGGGATGGCTCTTTACCCTGCTTGTTTATAGGGCAATGCATTTTTAATATTGAATGATCCAAAAGTCAGTTCAGGAAGGATACACAATCAAAGGAAGGAAATAGGTCATAATTTCTCACAAGGGACTGCATGAAACCTTCAGGCATCTTAAATTCCCCATCCAGTCCATTTCCCTGGATATTAGATGGTGCCAAAAAGGGGGTGGATATTCTCCTGTTGATCTGGCAAGGCAGCAGCAGCATATGCTGGATCTCTCAGCTGAGATCTTTGGGGCAAGAAAGGTAAAATGCTGCCCCACAGAGAAAACAGCTGGGCTGTTTTATCTTTGCTTGTGGGAATAAGACACATGCCATTAGTGTAGGGGAGGAGTAATGGCCACCCCCTGTGTTACTGGAAACTTCTCTGACTCCCTCACAAAGGTCCCAAAGCCCTTATAGCTTCAATGAGAAATGAAATTATCTCTCTTATTTATATCCAGTAATAATTGCTTCTTCTAATTGCCCTAGTTCATGGCTTTCTTCCCAGCAGGTTAGGCTGAAATTTCAATTTCAGTTTGATTTGCATAATCAGTTGAGCCTGTTTCCCTTGCTCCTTTCTTTTGCTTGACACCACGGACTTATCCTCCTCTGGGAACCAGATGCAGTCCTTCAGATGTATGTTTTGGGAGGAGTGGGTTAAACTTGGTCTCTAGTCAAGTCTGTCTTTCAGTGTGATCTCTGAAGTAGATTTATTTTGCCTAACATGAATGGTGTTCCTAAATGGCTAGAGATGGCCAGGCTGAAGTTGCCTGTTACCAGGTGCTGCCTTGTGTGTGAGGTGGGGATGTTAAGGATGCATCTTATTTTTCCTTCTGTGCTTTCTGATTCTTTTCTAAGGACCTGAGCAGGTCCTGCTCAGGATGCAGCCATGAGTGTCCTATGACATCTGCAAAGGGTCTGCAGGGACTTCTGCCTCAGGCTGTAAGTCACAGGAACTTTACCCTTTTAAGAAATAATTTGTCCGTGTAGACAGCAAGGTAACGTCTTCTGAAGAAGGTTTCCAGGGATGGAGAAGGAAAGGTGCTGCTCTGGGGTTACAGGGGAAACTGCCTCCCAGGTGCAGATCCCTCTGATACTGACTTGCCCATGGCATGGCTCCTTGTCTGTCCATCCAGGATTAGCCTTTATTATGCCTATCACTGTTTCACAGCACGCAGAAGGGGACCTAAGTAAAGTCCTGACACCCACTGCTCTCCCCAGATGCTCTCTTTCTGCCAGGGAATACCTCAGTACAGCTGGGGTAGTTCAGTGCTCTAGGGACAGGTGAAGTGGGGCTTGGAGATGCTGACCCACGTGCTCTGCAGACACCCTGGCCTGAGGACAGCATTTCCCCCACTGATTGTTCATGACCTGCCTGTGGATGTAGGCTGGACTTGCAATGATTCCCTCATGCTCACAAAGTGAGTTTGGGCCAGAAGGCAGGAAGCTGCCTTGAAGACAAAAGCCCTCCCTGCTTATAGATCACACCTTGTCGTCTAACAGATTTCTCTGGGTAAAGAGCCTGTTTTTCTCACTTCCATCACTATCTCTCAAGGTGTGAAGAGCCTTTAGTCAAGCTGGAGGGAGAAAGAAAGGTTCCTGGTGAAGGGTTTCGGTTGATCTGGGATTTATTTTTAACCCACATCACGAATTTTCTTTTCTAGTGTGTTTCTCAGTTCACAGCTTGTGATCTGCAAAAATTTTTGGAAGGAGCTAGTATTTTGCCTAATTGCAGTAAATGAGTGTGATCATCAAAGCCATCTGAATTCCTGGGGGTGGTTTGCAAAGTCTGCTGCAGTCTGTGGGAGAAGAAGGGTGAAGAGTGGGGTTTGTATTGCCCATTAAGCTGAATGGATTCAAAACAGGCTCTTCTGTGTGGATGTTGCATCTCCTGCTAAGAAAAGGGAGAAGGATGTTGCTGGTCTGTGTGTAACCACTGCCTGTTCTGTGCTGTGTGCAATGTGGGGAAAGGTGGGAATGGGAAACCATGGTCAGCAGTAATGTTTTGTTACTAACTCAGCATCTGAGCATGCAAACATCCATGTTTTATGGATGTGGTTTTATCACTGGCTGGGTTTTTTTAGTGCTTCCTCTAATCCTGTAGCTTTTAGATGCGGTTCTGCGTTGAGAAAGCAGAAAAAAGGAGTCTTAGAAAGATACCTGTATGTGTCTCTTAACATATATAAAACACATGGAACTCTTCTGCCAGCTGTGACAGTGACAGCATCTTACAAGACAACATTATAAGCTTCCTAACACAGTAAGCAGGTGGAAATTAAAATGCCCAGGCAACGTTTTTATTCCTGAGGTGACTCTTGAGCCTATTTTTTTATCTCTGAGGTGATCTTCCTTTGCTCTTCCAAATTTCTTTGAAGAGGGAGAAGGAGAGGGAGAAGGAGAGGGAGAAGGAGAGGGAGAAGAGGGAGACAAGGGAGAAGGAGAGGGAGAGTATCCTGTCCTCCTGCCTGTGCTGTGGCCATTAGTGATGCAGTGGTGGATTGAAGGGGGGTAACTAACACGTGTCTTTGGTCAGTTTGGGCAGAGTGAGTGATCTTTAAAAGCTGTAAGTGTGCAGGAAGGAATCCATACAGTCAGTAGCTGATGCATGTGCTACTGTAGCAGTCTATACAAGCAAAGATGAAATCCCCATCCAGGGCATTCAGGAGCATGATAAAGCTCAGGTTTGCATACTCAATTTTTTGTAGTATTAGATTTGACAGCCATTTGCCACTGCTGGCAGTAATTGGAGCTCTGATGAGCATTTGCCAGTGGCATTGGCATGGGCAGCTGACCATTGCCTGTTGCAGTTTGGATATGGTGAGGAATACAGTAAGAGGACAAATAAAAATAATCAGCTAAGCTGCAAGAGTTGACTCTTAGCCAGGCTGGTCCTGCTGCTGGAGCCTGGCAGTATTTTGTCCTGAGTTATGGCTGGATGTGGGCTACCTTGTTTGCTTAGACATCAGATTTGATTCTTTTCTCCACAAAGGGAACAAATATTTTGAAAAAGCAGAGTCCTGGTGCTCATTGGCATGGCCAGGATGTGTCTGGCTCTTCCCTATAGGAGGAGAGGGGACTGGAGCTCACGTGGATGTGGAGGAAAGGCAGCATGTACATACAGACAGCACCCGGGGGCAAGGGTCTGTGGCATCCTTCTTGGTTAGGAAACCAAGGAGATGATGGTGATTTGTAAGAGACAAAGGAGCAACTGAGAAAGACTAAAATACTGCTTAGGTAGGAAAAAGTACAAATCTATATCCCAGCTCCCTCCCCTCCTTTCAGCACCCACATCTCTACATCCTTGTCTTGTGACGAGCAGGAGCCCCGAGTGGCTTCTCCGTGGCTTCATGAACCATGTGAGCCTGTGCTCTCTGACTTGGTAGCAAACCTACTCTAACAGCTGCACTGATGTCCCTTGATGTTCCTCCTGTAATAACAAGGAATTAAATACAGTCATGTTCATTTCAAATTCCATTTGAAATACAAATAGGTAAACCCTTGTTCATTAAATGCAAAAGAGCCAGTGGAGAAAGAAGTTCAGCAAACGCTTTTTGTTTTAAATCTTCTGAGAAATACTACAAAGGGCATTGAGTAAAACAAGGCAAAGGAACAAGAGAAGGGTTCTCACAGCCTTTTGATTCAGAAGCACACAGGCATGTTTAATCCTGGGCTTGCTCCTGGGATGGAAATTGGTGTGGCTTGAGCTTCTTAGGTAAATGAGAGAAGGGACACTGCCGAATTTGCCTGACACTGCTGGTCACCTACTGAGTCACCTCAGGCAACTTGATTTATTCTTTCTGGCCTGCTGAAGCACAGCAAGAAGATATCTGCTGGGATATTGTGGGTGCACATCTGCTATGTGGACTTCTAGGGAAAGGAAGGATTTTTGCAGTTTTTGGAATATGCTTTTGATGTTTCTAACAGCATAGGTCTATGCTTGGTTGGCACCTGTAAATATTGATATTATTATTGATCTGTTTCTGTAACAGCTGACCCCAAACCTATTAATGCAAAGCAAAAGCATCCTATTGACTTTGTTGGACTTCAGAGCAGACCCCCTGTCCTCTGCTCTGTCAGTAGGTGCTTAGGAGTGCAAATGTCCTCAGCCAGGAAACCTGCCATGGCCACACATCACTGCCTACACTCGCCACCTCTGCTCACTTTGGAGTCTGGGCAGTGATCTCTGTTTAATAAAACAGCAAAGCCTTGTGAGAGCTGCTGATAACAGTTTGGGATTTGGCTTTGATTGAGCAGTGTGTCAGAATAAAGCTGTCAGAGTTTAGCCTCCAGACTGGAGCTTTTAGAAGTACCTGTTTGTTTTGAACTGCCCAGTTTGAGTATTGGTGGTTGAACAAAAATCTCACAGAATCAATGCTCCAAATTTTCCAAGAATTGAGGCTTTTCAAAGGCAATTCAAACTGAGCTCCCCTCTGCCTGCCATAATGGTGGAAAATCATGACAATTAAAGCAGAATGTACTTTTGCTCATCTGAGATGTGGCCCCGTTTGTTCATGTTGTTGCTGTTATTCCCAGAAATAGTCTCATGCCATTCCCTGACACTCTACATTCACTCTGAGACCAAATTGTTTTGAGAGCCTGGACATCTGCAGGAACAAGCCAGCAGCTCCTACTCAGCTTTCTGAACACAATCCTTCAGCTCTAGCTGAACTCAAAGATTTTTGCTGGAGTGGGTTGTTAAAGGACTGTTTGGGTTGCAGCTTGTGGAAAAATTAATTTGTGTGTTCAGTGAACATTTGAAAACCAGATGTCAGAGCACTGGATGTGCTGAGTATTAGAATTAAGGAGGAAAACGTGCAACCTCCAAATCCATCTGACTAGTTTCCTGGCTCTTTCACCCCAGCAAGTATCCTACATCCCAGACCTATCATAGAATGGTCTGGGTTGGAAGGGACCTCCAAAGGTCATCTAGTCCAATCCCCTCTGCAATAAGCAGGAGCATCCTCAACTAGATCAGCCCTGTCGAGCCTCACCTGGACTATCTCCAGGGATGGAGCAGTAAAGAAACAAATTAATGTTAAAGTTGATGTGTTTCTGATAATTTACCCTCACCTGTCTGCTTTGGCCTTTTGGATACAGTCAGGTACTGCATCAAAATTATGATTTCATTTGGTGATTAGAGGCAAGTTTATGTTTGGCTCTGTAGAACTCTAAGCCAGCCTAACCAAAGCAGCCCTCGGTAGGTGAGTTGTGAGAAGCCACTGATATTGTAAGCCCAATTTTACTGCAAGTGCTCCATACAGTCTGTCAGTCAATCCAAAAGGAGTCTCATGATGGATAGACCATGTGTTGGCTTGTCTGACACTTCTCAAAGATACTGACAGTGACATGTATCAAACAGGACTGTCTTTCAGCTGCGTTGTCTTCGGCTTCCTATTGCCAGTTTGTTTAAATTGCAGCATTTTGGGTGATGGGCCCAATTTGGAGCATCAGGTTCAGAATGCTGATTGTGTTTGCATCCAGACACCGACTGCCAAACCCTGGGTGACTGGCTCTGTTGTGCTAACAGCTCTACATCTCTTTCCACCTCTTGAATTTTGATGAAATAGGGGCCTAGATGCAGGCCTGACTTAGGCTTTTCTTGGTGAACTTACTAAGCATCACATCAACGGAAGAAATTGGTCTCATTTAAAACAAAGTCATCCTGCTGGAGAGTTTTAACTTAGAGACAGAAAAAATATTGGCACCCCACCACCCTGCTCTATGGACTGACACTGCACTGTAGGTTCATTTGCAATGCTTATAGGTTCATTTGGGAAATACTCATTCTGATTAAAGTCATGGGAAACTGGAATTGCTTTGGTGCAGTTAGGATAGACCCCTAAATTAGCATTTAGCCACAACCTCTAGTAGTGGGTCAGAGGACTTTTCATGATGGTCACCTCATATTTCTAGGACCAGTGTACTTAAAGACTTGTTTTGAGTGATGCCAGAGCTTCACTTCATCTAACACATGCTTTGGGCAATGCTGAGGTGCTGGGAAAGAGGAAGGTTCCTTCCAGCTCCTCGAATTTGATAATGCATTTTGAACAAGGCTTGGTGAGAGCTGTACAAGAACTTGAGGGCTCCTTCCCTTTGCTCCTGACTTGAGTGGATAGTGCAATTCACAGGCTGACTGAATTATGGTTTAAGAGGTAATTCTCACTGTATAATGTTCAAAGCCCTGTGGGTTGTTAAATCATATCTTTTGGTAGGAGAATGATGTTAGGGAACCATCAGAATGGTTTTTAGCAGCTCCTGGGAAGCCAGAGCTGAACTTTGCAGGTGTGTACACCCTGTGTGCTGCTGGTAGATAGGTAAGGAGAAAACAACCTGATCTTCAGTGACAATGAATGTCACACCGTGTCCTCTGATTTGCCTAAACATCCAATCCTGCAATTACAACAGCGTAGACACAGATGACAAAACAATTAAACAGCAGTGAAACATAAAGGGAAAAAATTAACAAGGAACCAAATTCATTTGACACAGAGATCAAAACATATCGACGGTGTCTTGCAACTCTGATAATTCCATTGAGCTGTGCAGAGCTTAGCGTTGATGCTCACACGCAACCTCTGATTAACATTAAGTGGGGCTGTCATTTTGACATAGCTGGATAAACCAATATTGAAAAATCTATTAAATGTATCAGACTTGAGCAGGGAGCACAAATCTTATTCTGTTATTTCAGCTGTAATTAGGTGGGAGATAAAATCATAAAGAGGGAAGTTGAGCGAATGCTCTCTTGAGGGCACAGAGCCACCTGGGGTTTCGTTGTGTTGGGGAGAAGCTGGAGGGGTGCCAAGGACTCACTGCTGCCCAGGATATGGACAGCTGAGAGGAGACTTTTGGAGTATGCACAAAACAGGTTTGTAAGTTCCATGATATTAGCTACAACCCTCCTTGAGATAATGACAGCTGTAATGAATGTCCTTGCATCGGACTAGAAATAGTAGTTCAGTGGTTTTACAACCTGGAGCCTGCCTAATTGGTTCTTTGAACAGATAAACATTGCTATTTAGGTGCTTTGCTTTAGGACCTTGTGTGTTCTGTTCCCATTAATAATGGAGACCATGCCAGTAAAAACTTGCACTAAAAGTGCAATTTGAAAAATAATTATCTTGGGGAAACAAAAACAAAGACACTTTTTCCATGTTGAGGTTGCAAAGCCAGGCTCTCCGGAGTGAGGAGGGGGAAGCTGAGGTTCCCTCTTCAACTCAAGCTGCCTGCATGCACAATACAAGCTTGGTTTTATTATGTGACCTAATCCTGTTGTTTCCATGCCAAATTTGAGACTTGCTTGAAGGAACTCAGTGCTGCAACCTGACCCAACAGCCAAATGGGCTGTTGTAGTGGCTTGGAATACATCTGCTTGGATTTTGTAGGGTGAGGACCACAAAGTAAATTGTTTGGTCCTAGTTATTTAAGGTGGGATTTATCTGATCTAATGTTAGCCATTGAAAAGCTGATGTCCCTATGTAGCTAAGGGCTTGCAGAAGGCGATTTCTCCTGTCTGATGATGTCTCTCCAAAGACCCCTCTCTCCATTAGCAATGGAAGCTGGCTTATGTGGCCAAACTTAGATGAGAGGAATTCCACCAGCAATGTCTAGTTGTTGTCCTGATTTCATTCTGCTGACTGCCATGCTTTGATAACTCACCATCACCACACTGCTGTGTATGGGACAACCTTCTTTCATCAGCATTTTACAAGCACAAACCCATTAGGTGAGCTTCCTAGGTTTCCACATGCAATTTGCTGCAGGCAGAGAGTGTCTTTCTTGAACGTAAATGTGATGCTGTGACCAAGAAAAATATATCTTGTCTTCTCTCAAAGCCTTTTTTTACTTCTCATGTGTTGTGAACACTTTGTGGTGAATGAGTGATGAGCACCAGGGTGCTCCTAGCACACAACACAGCATCCCTAGTCAGGAGCTCTTCAGTTTTCTCTGCAATTCAAGGAGCTGTCGAGCTCCCTGAAAGCCAATGGGTGTGCTGCAATTAGCTTCAGCACAGCCAGGATTTTATCTTTGTCACACAGCCCTGCCTCGCTCTCTGTCCAATGTTTGAACTAACCAAGGCATAAATTTAGTTCTGATGCTGCTTGGTAAGAAGTGAAAAATTAATTTCTGCCAAACTGGGTTATATTTTCAACTATATTTAATGGGGTCTGTAGCCCATCCCAAGAGGTCAGGACCTCTTTCTAACACAGTTTATGATAATAGATTTAACTTCTGTTAGGCTATTTGCCTTACTGTTTGCAGGGAAAGGAACAGAGGCACTTTAAGAAATAGAAATGATTTATGTCAGGTATAGAATGCTTTGCTCTTTCTCATGTACTTTACTGTTGGAGGAATGAACAAATAGTCTGTGAATCAATAAGGGAATATTTATATTCTTTCTTGGTCTCAACTGCACGGCGTCTTTCTTTCTGGAATGGCAAAGTGCTGAATAATTCATGCAAGCAGTCATTAATCCTTCCCTCTCCTTTTCCCTTGCTCAGGGGGACACCTAGTTCACATACTATAAAACTTGTGGCCATTGAATGTGTGCTGGAGCTCCCCAGGTTAAAGTCAAGGAGCTTGCCTGCAGTCTAAAATGTCACTAATGAGAGCAGGCTTGTTAATATGCAGAGTACCATCAGCACCCCTGCATTTGCATGGGGACATGTGCAGCTAAGAAAGCAGAAGGCTTGTCTGGGGGCTTTATACTGGGGGACTAGTACTGGCAGATTAAAAGGAGGGCAAAAAACAACAAAAAGGGGACACTGATTTCTCTGGCACATAAATCTGTTAGTGTCCTTATGCTGGCTACCTACTTGTGGGGTAAACACAATACAGAATAAGAAATCATGAAGTGTATTCCCAGACAGACAGAAGTTGTTTGAACTCCACCTTCTTTTATGATGTCAGGAACTAGTGTAGCAGGAAGAGCTGTGTGGATAATTAGATGCTTTTGGAATGTGGCTTTGTTTATTATGGCCTCAAGTTGCACCAGGGGAGGTTTAAATTGGATTTTAGGAACAAATTCTTTACTGAAAGAGTGATCAGGCATTGGAACAGGCTGTCCAGGGAAAGTGGTGGAGTCAGCATCCCTGGAAGTGTTCAAAGAATGTGTAGACATGGCAGTCTGGGACATGGGTTTAATGGCCATGGTGGTGTTGGGTCAATGGTTGGACCCAATGATCTTAGAGGTCTTTTCCACAGAAACAATTCTGTGATTCAGATAAGCTCTGATTGTTTGACCTGCCAGTGTTGAAGCAACTGCTCTCTCTTGCTCTGCCATGAAACATGCACAGCCAAGCATGCAGTTGCTGGATAGAATTTGCGAGGTGGTAGTGACACATCTGATGGTGATGGTGACATGGCTCTGCTTATCAGTCTGTCCTCTGTAGTTGTTGTTAGTGTGACTCCCTGTAATTGGTGCACACTGTAAGCATTTTACAAACTGAAGTGCAGAACTGAGCATAAAAGCACAGCGTGGAAGCAGTCCTGAGCTGATAGCTCTGTGAATAATGTGTCTCCAACTTCTGAATATGTGAAAATAATCTTACTTGCTGAAATGCACCAACAGAAATGTAAACACAAGTGATCATTAATTTTACTGCAGGGCTTTTTTTTTTTTTTCCCCCTTTTATGGAAGCTTGGGAGTGCTGTAAATTTGGATTTGAACCATCAGTGATTTTGAGTTCAAAATGTGGGCTTGACTCTCCAAAAGATTTATGTCTGTACTTAATGATTCTCTTGAAAGAGTTCCCAACTGGAGCCTGGCTGTCAGAGAGACTTTGCGTGAGAGGACTGTGGTTAGATTTGAAGCTTGTGTTAGGGTACACATTAGCTACATGTTTGAGGGCTCCTGACACCCATTAATGCAGAAGGAAGAACTGCACTGACTGTTAAGGAGAAACGTCTGTGGCTGTATGAATTGAACATACCACAGGGACTGCTGGACATGCTGCAAGACCCGGTCCTTGTCTTGTTTCTAGATTAACTAAACACAGCTAGTAGGATTGGCCATAAAAATCCACTTAAAAAAAAAGCTGTCACACTGGAAAGAGTTATTGAGGAACTTTGCAGGAGCTGAGGCAGAAGTCAGCAGGGCTTTGAGACTCTGCAAGGAGCAGGATGGCTGAGAGCACCAGCTCAGCTGTGAGGTGCAACAGCAGGATATGCAAAACACTGTCATGTCCCTGCCTGATGGGGATCCAACATAGCATCACAAATTCTCCTAAGTCTACTTGTTTTAAAAACAATGGAATTGTTTATTGCCTTCAAATAATATTAGGCTCAGCAGAACTATAATGCTTTTAACAATGAACCATGCCTGTTCAAATGGAAAGCAGAGATGTTTCAAGGCCTCTTCAGCTGGGAGAGCTGTTTGGAAGGATGGAGTTGTTGCAGGAAGGGTGAGGAATAGCTCAGGGAGAGAAAAAAGAAGTCTGAGCCCATAAATGGGAAATGTTGGTGTTTGTGTGCTCAGGATTAACAGCAGGGCATATTGCATGTAACTGCAGTCAGGGATGACATTTCCAGCTACTTTATGTATTTGTTCTTTTGGAAGGTAGATGAAATAGCAAGTGTTTAGTTAGAAACCAGCTCCCTCTTCCCAAAGCCAGTTACAGCTGACTGAAGTGCTGAAGAAAAGCTATAGCTCCTGCTGTTGAAAGGAAGCAAAGAGATGTGTCAACAAGCAAAAAGAATTGACCCTGGGGATTCGCTTAGAATGTCACACCAAAGTTAAGCTGTCAGTTTTAGACCCCTCAAGGCACAAACCTCACCCTTCTCCCAGCAGCTTACAGTCCACCACCACTTTGCAGGTTTTCTCCAAAGGAGGTTGTCTCTGAACTTACTGTCAGGAGAGGACTGCATGAGGAGATAGTGTAGGTACTGCTGGAAGGATGAGTTTATTGCTCCAGGCTGCTAAAGGCTTCATGGACTTGTGTTTTGCAAGAGAAAACCCCCGGGTCATGAAGGCTCTTCTTGGATCCTGTTGTGTAGGGCTGTGGTGATTGGATTTCTTTCCTTGAAAGCACTGAGACAGTGGGTGCTGGCACTGTGCAGGAGATGAGTCTTCATAGCCATGTGCTTTGCTCGTGTTCTTCTCCACTTCTGAAGCCAGGGCATTTCCCACGAAATTCCCACACCTCTCTGCATTTGCTGCAGGCTCCCACTCCATCCTCGGGGCTGGGAATTGTTCAGCCACGGTGACGACACAAGCGGTGCAGGCACCATGCTTCCTCAGACTCAGAGCAGCCCTTGTGTTTATATAGCCACTGCCTCCTCCAGAGAGTCTAAAAATAAAGGGCTTGCTGTGAGTAAGCAGATCGCCTGCCTTCCCTGGGAGATTGCTGTGATGTAACTCCTGTTTTGTTTTGGTTTTGTTTTTTTTTTTCCCTCCCTCCTGCGGGGAGCAGGGGACTCAGCCAGAGAAATGCCTTGCCGCGGAGCAAGGCGGCGCAGGGAGGAGGGTAGCTGAGCTGCTGGCTGGCTGCAGCGGAGCTGACAGTGCCGCCGAGTGCCACCTCCCACGCTGAGGCACTTGTGGCGAGGCCCCGTGGCACAGGGGAGGTTCACACTCATTGATTGCGATGGGTAGCAGCTCAGCTCACGCCCCAAAGCTGACAGAGAAAAGAACATTTCAGCGGAGAGAGATGTCAGCGAGAGAGAAGCGGCGCGGAGGCTCGGAGCAAGGCAGCCTGACAAGTGCTAAAAGGGCCTGCAATCTGCACGGTGTCATAATTAAAGTGGCTGCCATTAGCTGGCGATGCAAATGAGGAGGTAATAGCAGACACATCAAGCTGCTCGCTCCAGTGCCCTCAAATGCTTGGGGAAAAGCAGGTGGTTTAGAGGAGCCCCTAATCATGCTGTGCTTTGCATTGCAGCAGTTAGACCTGAACTGGCTGACAGTTCCTTTGAAGACAGGCTGTGAGAGTTGGAGTTGTTCATCCTGGAGAAGACAAAGCTCTAGGGAGACCTTACAGTGGCCTTCCAGTACCTGAATGGGACCTGCAAGAAAGCTGAGGAGGGACTGTTTGCAAAGGCCTGTGGTGACAGGATGAGGGGCAGTCATTTTAAACTAGGTGAGTGTAGAGTGAGATTGGATGTTAGAAAGAAATTCTTTACTCTGAGGGTGGTGAAACACTGGAATAGGATGCCTAGGGAGGTGGTAGAGGCCCCATCCCTGGAAACATTCAAGGTCAGGCTTGATGGGGCTCTGAGCAACCTGATCTGCTTGGGGATATCCCAGCTTGCAAAGGGTGGTTGAGGAGATGACTTTTAAAGGTCCGACCCAGTGCATTCTATGATTCTGGGTGGAGGTCTGGTGAGCTGCTGTGCCTGGTGCTGCAGAAACTCCTCTGTATGTCTGGTGGAATTCACTGACCAACCACCTCCACAACCGCCCAGCAAAAGATACTCAAAGAAGCTGAAGCACAGCAAACTAAGCTGCATGTCCAGGACAGCAAAGGCAAAATGAGCGCAGTGAGTAGTGCCCAGGTCTGCCTCTACCTGGTCATGAAGTTTAACAAGTTGGCTTTGGTTTGTATAATTAATAAGCAATGTTTCTCTTGGGGAAATTCAATGGGAAGAGAGTTTGTGTCAGCTCCATCTTGAAGGTTTTTGGAATCCCAGGGTCCTTGGGTGGTGTTTTATAGATTGCCTTTTTGTTTTTTGAAGGTCTTGATGCCTTAGCTCTGAAGTCAGCCAGTGTAGACTTCCCTTTCCAAGAATGTTCTACTGGGGAAGAGTAAGAGGATAGCCCCAAAATAGGAAAGGAAAATTCGTGACTAGCTAAGTGGGTGATGTTTGTTTCAGCTCCTTTCTCTGGTCCCAGTAAGCACCAAGCTGTGCAGTACAGACACCAGCAGAAGAGTGTAACACCCTACACTGAAACAGGAGATTCCTCCTGACTGCAGAAAGTCACCAGTTGATTTGGAGTGCTGATGAGTTTATTATCTTTTGATATCAGCCTGGCTCTTGCAGCTAGAAGTACCATTCATTGCCATTCACTGAAAATAGTGGTTATCAGACTGTTTGTCCTGGTAGGACCCTGTGGCAAGAAGTTCCACAAGATAATGTGGAACTTACACTGAAAATTGTATGGTCTTTGTGATTCCACTGGGTGCTCTTTGCTCTTACAGAGAAAGGAGTTCTTTTGTGGTAGTTTTTGGATGCTGTTAGCTATTGAAGAGGTACAATTGACAAGGAAGCACCCAGGCTGTAAGACAGCAGACCTGCTAGGGCATGAGTGGAGATGGCTGCACAGTTGTGAAAGCACAAAATCTCTAGGTGATGGAAATTGAGGACTGTAAGAGTGCAGTACAACCTGAGTCTGATTGAGTTGGGAAGTGCTGCATTTCTAGGAAATTGCTGCTCTCTGATAGCAAGTGAGGAATCTAGACTGGAAATGGAAGAGGCCACTGTGTGCTGAGATAAACAGCTGGGGTGGATCTCCTTTCTCCCCATTTTCTGCCCAGTTAGAGCACACAGGACTTGTCCTCAGGTATGGGCCATTGTCAGACAGAAAAGATGTGGATTTGCTTATACCTGGTGGTACATCAGCTCTTTATAGCCTTCTACAGCCAGGCCTGCTGCTGGCTCTGGAAGAAGCCTGGAAAATCAAGGCAATGAATGGTGCTCTGTGGGAGGGATCTCTGTACCAGAGGGCTGGTAAAGAAAATGGATTACTAAAGACCTTCTAATGCTACAGAAATCTTTGTAGTTGGCCATGACCTGAGTAGACCTTTGTGTAATGATAAGAGCAGACATTAGTATACATCAGATATTGGATTTTTACAATCAATTTTATGAATTTTAATTGATTATAAAATAAGGGGGAATACATTTAAGGAGCCTCTGCTTAATTCACTGTAATTATAATGTACTTAATTATTATAAATTTGATGAGGCAGTAAAGGTATTAAAATAAATAGAAGAGTAGAGGTGCTCATTAAAATTGCATCTGACCTCTGTGCATTGAAACTTGCTGGAGTGAATGCATTAAAACTGGCTGCAGTGTGGTAGCAGTGGGAGCTATTAATTCCCAATTCACAGGTCTTGGCAGGCATAATGCAAATAGAGTCAAACTGAACTATCTGTCTGACATGAAGGACTGGAAAGGCCTTTGCTGAGAGAAGAGTAGCCTGTGGATAGGTGATAATTTCAGTTGTGCAGCTGCTTCTGCAAATGTGGGGCTTCAGACACTGAAATTTGCACACATAACTTCACAGCAGTTTGTAAAGAATGATCCTCTGGTAGGTGTGCTGCAGTCTGCTTTGGTGTGTTTGATTCAGAGAGTGATTTAGACATTTGGATGCTTACCCAGACCCTGAGCAGTTGGACTGGAACTCTTTCAAGAACTGTTGTTTGAAGACTATTTTAGATCCTCATTGCCAGACCCAGAGAACATTTTGCAATCTGGAAACAAGCAATGATTCAGGGCCAAATTTGCAATTACATTGTTGTTCTCCTTTGGGTGTGGAAGAAGCTTGATTTGCTTCTGTGTCCTGAAAGTTGCTTGGTGGGCTGTTCCTCCCTCCCCATACATCCTTAGGTGGTATGAACATATAGCAGGGAGTGGGGGAGGAACATGAAGCTCTGGAGTGAGTTAGGTGTACTTCTGATGTTGCTGCTGGATCCTTCAGTGTCTCTTTTGGACGTTGTGTTCTGCTTCTCTGAATGTCCTCAGGAAAAACTGAAGCACCTCTGCGTGTGTTAGTGCTCTGAAAATGTGCAGTTTGGGTTTTGAAGGGGACAGTGGTCCCCTGAAAATTTTTTTACAACCAGTTTGCATATTCTTCAAAAATCAAACTGCATGAGCTGGAAAGGAGGACATTACAAGATCTGCAAAGAATCTTGTTTATTCTAGACACTTTGTTTCTGCTGAGATATGCAAAATAGCAAACACTGAGCTGGTTTGTTTGTTTGTTTGTGTTGCTTTGGCTTTTCTGCACCAGTGGCAGGGCAACGATTTCTGAGGGGACGTCTGCATCATTCAACCCACCACAGGAGGGTGGTTGGGGTTTCCTTACTGCAGTCATGTTCTTCTAGTCCAGGTGTGGGCTGCCAAAAGCCAGCATTGACCTCAGGATGTATTTGTGTCCTTAGAAATTGCTAAGAAGGGCTTGCAAAGGCTGTCCTGTAGTGTGTGCCAGGAGAGGTGTCTGCCAGCCAACAGCCCTCTGCAGTGGGTGCAGTGTCTTCTGCCCACCCTGGGAAAGTATGATAAGCCCTAACAAAATAGCTAAATCTGTTTCATTTAGCCATAGATTTTCTTCTTTTGTTGCCCCTGTATATGTGTGTACAGATCATAGGGATCTTGATAGCATGTGAAATTACATCATGAGCTCCAGAGACAAGAACTTCACAGAATCACAGAATATTAGGAGTTGGAAGGGACTTCCAGCAATCGAGTCCAACCCCCCTTGCCAAAGCAGGATCACCTAGGGCAGGCCACACAGGAACACATCCAGGCAGGTTTTAAAAGCCTCCAGAGAAGGAGGATCCACAACCTCACTGGGGATCCCTTTCCTCTGTCTGCCTCACCATAAAGCAATGCCTGCTCAGTTTCATTTGCTACAGAAATGAGCATGCATCTCAGAAAGCAGATTTCCTTCTCACGCTGCTCTCCAAGAGATTCAGCCATCAAAACGCACAAGCTGTTGAACTAAGTGGAGACGGAGCCTGTGCTAACACTGGGAGCACTCTTGTAATAGCTCAAGTCCCTTTCTACTATCTTTCATCTGGTTTAGCTCAGTGTTGCTGGTGTATGAAATTTAAAGAGCTCTGAAAAAGATGTTAACGAGCCCTAAAGAGGCGAGTGCTCTTGCGTTTGTCATTCCCGGGAACACCTGTGAACCATTGAGTTTAATTAGTCTACAGCTGGCACCGAGTGTGTGTGTGGAAAGACAGGGGATTTATTATGGGATTGTGAGGCCTTAGATTGTCTCTTCCAGTGCATTTTTCACCCCCCTCCCCTCCTGTTTATTTTGTGATAAAGGACACCAGGAGAGTGGAGTGCAACTGTTTAACTAACAAGGACATCCCTTCTTGGAAAGGGTACCAGGCATGGCAGCGTTTGGATGATGGCATGGTGAGGGAAGTGCACGTGGCAGCATCTGAGAGTGCCTCAGCAGTGGGCAGAAGTTGGTGCACCCCAGCTCTGCTGCTCACTTTGTGGTTCAGTGTACTGCTGAACCTATACCCCAGAACTACAGGACTACCAAGAAACGAATTTTTCATTTCAGTAACACATTAAGCTTATTTTTGTTACTCCTCAGGGCTCTACTCAAAGCTACAAGCATCCCAAAATGCAGCCAAGAGGTGGGAACATCCTCTGCCACCTCTCTCTTCTGCCAATGACAACATCCAGTGACTTTCAGCACAGCTAGCTGGTCTAGCACTGATTATTTCACCAATATCACACATGGACACATTTATTTTGATTAGTGATAGTGAAGTACAGTTGTTCATCCTCAAACACCACCATCTCACCTACCACAATTAACAGCTGCACTCCCCTGTGCTATCAATTTTCTCCTCTGCTCCATTATTTGCCCTCAAATTCACTAGGCAGAGTTAAGACAGAAATGAAAATGTGCCTCTCCTGTATTATGCAGAAGGCAAATG
Organism: Indicator indicator; assembly: GCF_027791375.1. Lineage (NCBI taxonomy): Eukaryota > Metazoa > Chordata > Aves > Piciformes > Indicatoridae > Indicator > Indicator indicator. The sequence continues at coordinate 8,456,799 of NC_072039.1, forward strand.
GAGCCAAAACTCAGATCACCTGAGGCCTCAACTACACCTACATCAGCCAGCATATGGTCCCCAGGGCAGGCAGGCAGCAGGCTCCTGGTCTGTGTTTGAAACTCCTGGCATTCTCACAAAAAACAGACACATTTTGGAGGCTTTTATCTTCTAATGAGTATTCCCCTACCTTGTGCTAAATTCAAATTACCTCAACAGAAACAATGGCCTACTTAAACCACAATATGCAAAATAATTATCATCCTGACATCATCTTCACTGACAGTAGCTCATCTCTGTAGCCAGAATATGAGATGCTTCCCAAGCTGATCGGACTTCATTCTGCTATCACCTTGACACTGCCAAGTCAGTCGTGCTGACATTTCTTCTCGTTGACATTGGAAAGCCTTCAGTAAATCTGTACTGACAGTTTAAATTCTCTCTCTTTTTTTATCCCCCACCCCTCATACTTTCCTCCTGTCATGTCATCTCCATAAAATTGCCCTGCCCTTGTTTCACTTCATTTTGACATCCCATTGTTATCGCTGTGGATCCTTTTTAGCACGGTGTGCTCCTGTCATAAAGGCACAACATCTCCAAAGACCTGACACGAGAGCACCTGCAGAAGTGTGCTGGGAGTCTCATTAAAATGAATTAAATGGCTCAGCTACTACCTCTACCCCTTCCCAGCAAGTTACCTCTCAAACTACAGCCTTGCACTACAGTGCTAATGAAGTGCTTCAGAGGGAAGGGTGAGGGGCTGGGGGAGTGGGGTGTGATTTGCACACCTGACATCCACGAGAGCCAGATTTGTCCAAATCTGAACTCCTGGGGGGACCACACAAGCCTGACAGGGGGAACAGCAGGAACTAGACAGAAAACTGTCCAGCAGCTTTCCAATCTCAAGGTCTAGTAACAGCTCGAACCCCCCTTGTAATACAGGTCTGGAAATTTAACAAGTCAGACACTGGAGCAAGTCCCTAATTCTAGCCAGGCCAGCCATGACCACATTCTGCCCAGCACCAGAGGTGACAAACAAGGAGTTATTACATCAACTCTTGTCACTCATATGCTCAGCTTCAGAGATGCATTACAGTACCTCCCCAAACCCAAAATGCCACAGAATGGCCCTAACAAAAAGTTTTGCTTTGCCTAATCAGGACAGCAGGTATAAGTGATTATGATCTCATAACCTCACATGCCCACATCCCTCAGGGATTCAACCTTTCCTCCAAAGTAACTTTCTTCTTCCCTTTTATATACACAGATTTTATGCTAAAGAGGATGAAAAGATGATTATTAAGACCCAGGCATTATGAGCAGGTACTCGTGGGTGTCAGTGGGAATCTCATGCCCCAACACAGGCACAGAGCTCCCACAGGCTGGAGTCAGGCTTCCATAGCACCCCAGGGCAGCAGTGCACCCCACAACTCATGCTGCTGCCAGCTGAAATACCTGACTGCTGCCATGCTCCTGCTCAGCCCACACTGAAAGAACCTCCACTCATACTGGCTACACTGCCCTGACCTTTACTGGCCCAGCCCAGCCTAGCTGCCCTCATTAGCAGGATCCATTTCCCTCATTAGCACAGCCCAGCCCCTTGTTAGCAGCCTAGGGAGCCTGGGACATGGCCCCTCACCCCTGGGTGACTGAGGTCCCACAGGTCCAGCTGTGGGGAGCCTCTGTCAAAGGGCATGCACAGCCAGGGACCCATTTCATGCTGTATAATTAAAAGGCTTTAAAGTCCATTTTATGAAGGTACCTTAGGCCCCAGTATCACTTCAGGAGACGGAGGCAAAATGTATTGGTGGTTGGAAATGTGGGGAAAACAGGAGAATAGTGCAGTGGAACTGAAAGAGAGTTAAACCCCATAGATGCCTCTATGGTGCCTAACAAATTTTAGGCTAATATAATTCAGACAATTTAAAATGAAGCTGTCTTATATATGAACTTCTGCTACAGGTTTTCTATGTATAGAGCATGCATCTACAAATTCCTCCAAAAGTGCATCAGCAAGCAATGCATCACTCAACAAATTCCTGCAACCCATTCCTTGCTCTTGCCCAACATGTCCACTCCCACTGTGTTCCCCTGCTTCCACAAATGCTATGGACTCTGGCTCATGGCTCTGAAACATTCAGCTAGTTTTAAAATGATGTAGTTAAAAGATATAAATAATAATAACCTGCCTATGTGGATATATTTACACCATGACAAGCTAGCTCCCAGCAGTCAGGATTGGTCCCATATAGAGGAAGGCCAAAGGCATCCTGCTCTGTATCAAAGACTGTTTCCAGCAGGAGTAGGGAAGTGATTGTGCTGCTCTACTCAGCCCTGGCGAGGCCACAGCTTGAGTACTGTGTTCAATTCTGGGCACCACAGTTTAGGAAAGACATTGGGGTCCTGGAGCATGGCCAGAAAAGATAAATGAGGCTGGCGAGGGGTTTGGAGGGCATGGGATATAAGGATTGGCTGAGGGAGCTGGGGTTGTTTAGTCTGGAGAAGAGAAGGCTGAGGGGAGATCTTATTGCTCTCTTCAATTACCTGAAAGGAGCTTGCAGTGTGGCTGGTGTTGCTCTCTTCTCCCAAGTAAGTAGTGATAGGATGAGAGGAAATGGGTTTAATTTGTGCCAGGGGAGGTTTAGATTGAACATTAGGAAAAACTTCTTTACTGAGAGAGCGGTGAGGCACTGGAACAGGCTGCCCAGGGATTCACCACCATCCCTGGAGGTATTCAAGAAGCTGTAGATGTGGCACTTCAGGATGTAGTTTAGTGGTCATGGTAGTTGTGTTGGTAGTTGGTAATGGTCATGGTAGTGGGACTTGATGATTTTAAAGGTCTTTTCTGGCCTTAATGATTTCATTATTCTGTGATTCTGTATATTCATGGAAATACATTCCAGCAAGCTGTACAGCATAAAGATCTGTGGAGAGCTGAAAATCCTTAGATAAGCACTAATTGAGTATGTCTGTTTAGGTGAAACAATTAACCTGCCTGTGTGCTGTGTGGCAAGCAGCACTACAAGACTTTACACATTTCAGCTCAGGGCACCTCTTCGTTTGACCTCCTGTATCCGCTGAGTTTGGCTGCAAGGCCTTAGAGAGATGCTGACTGAGAACGGATGACTGCACATTCAATAACTGAGGAAATCTTTGATGCAGCTATATTAGGGATGCCATTACTACACATTTTTTGATCAACAATACATCAGTAGAACATTTTGCTACCGTTGCTAACTTCTCTGCTGTGGTTCAGAAACAAATGCTTTAGTACATGTACTACTGCACTCCTACTGTGTGTACAAGAGATATACTACTGTATCCTCTCTGGAATATGACTGTCAGCAATTAAAGGGAATTGGGGGGAGATAGAACACACTTTGTGATACATTTTCCTGGCTTTTGTGAAACATTTGTTCACCAGATTTGCTAACTCTCAAAATGCAAGTGTACTCAAGAGGTTTGCTAATCCGGGGAATTAGCAAGGTATTGCTCCAACAGATTGCATGACAACAGTGCTCTGCTTCATGCAGATGGGCTTGAGACAAACAGTTGCTACACTCTGTGAACAGCTCACCCATTCTTACTGAGCTCTAGAAAAATATCAGGTAATCAAAAACAAAACAAAAAGTTATGCTTCCTACCTTTTGAAACAAAGACTTCTGGGCTGGGATTTTTTTGCTCTCTCTCAGAACTCTGATAGCCTGCAAAGACATAACCTTACAGTGCAAGAAAATAAGATTTAAGCACATCTTAAATAAAACAGCCCAGTTGCTATCACACTGTGATTATCAGCACTGCTGCCAACAACCCAGGCTGGAGCCAGAGTCACTTTGAACACCATAAATTCCCAGCTGCCTTAAGGAACACACACCTTCATCTATCTCTGAAGCCCTGCAAGGTCAGGGGAAGACTCTGCTGCACATCCAAACCAAAAAATGCTCAGTGCAAATAAGCAAAGTAGCAGTATACTCAGATTTTCTGAATAATTCAAGTCCTGTTCTTGATAGAGACAGGAATACAACAGAGATTGCTTTTTTGGGATGTTGAGACAACTCACCAGCAGTGACAGAGGGTTTATGAACTATATGAACCTGCACAAGGTAGGGTCCAGGTCATGAATGGTTTCTTTCCAGGCAAAGCTATTTGGGGTTCAGATGTTTACATTTCCATTCCATACAAAGCATCACTGGTACATTTTTCATATCCTTTAACAGATGTATTAATACAATACACACATCTATAATTTGACCTTTCTGATGAAAAAAGCAAAACAAAACCCAGAAACAAGCAAGGCAAAACGCCCAGCAGCTTTACACACATACATGTGGACAGATGCATGGCCTCTGCATGCACACACTTCTGCACACACACATAAACATGAGGGATTTATGGCCAAGTGTGGGCACACGTACAACATACCCGTATTTATACACCAGTTACTAGCAAGAGGCCTTTCTTTGCAGCAGAGAGTACTGATTGGGAAAATTTATAACTTCTCCATTTGCAATTCCCAGCATTGGCAACACAGTCACACTGAAAGCTTGACCCAGCAATTGAGTCATAGAAGTAGCCCCATGAGCCCATTCATTTTACAGCATTTAGGACACATATCTTGCTTTATATAGACACTTTACCAAACAGCGCACCAGAAACTATAAAAACAAAAATCAGGAGAAAGGAGCCCTCCTATTATGAAAATCTGACATAACAGAATTTATTTCTATCTTCACTGAGCATGTAAACTGGAAGGCAACCTTGAAAACCCTTCAGCATATGGGAAAACAAGGAGGGCTCACACCCCACCAACATACAATATGGAGCTCTTCCAAAAAAAAAAATCATATCTGCTTTTCCCAGAAATTCTTTCTACACAAATCCACTGATACAGCACCTAATCCTGCTGTTGACAACAATATTAAATTGCTGTTAGTGCCTGGCTTGTCCTGCAGATCTAGCATGACAGCACCAGTCCCTTGGGCAGTGACCAGGTCAGGCTGCTCTCCAGTCCAGCTGTACAGCTGCATGCAGGGTTTGGTGGTGCAGACACCCATGTCCATGCACTCTTCTGGTTTTGTCTTCAGGCTCATTATCATTAATTACAATTCACAAACAAGAAAGAAGCCATACAAACGAAATCCACAGAGCTCCCAAGCCAGCCCACAGTGTCAGTGACCAGGCACAAGCTACATGTTAAGGCTGTCCATCTAAACATTTGGAACTTGTACCACAAGGCAGGTCCCTGTGCCCATGTGTTCTGGCACTGATGACTCCAAAGCTTTTCTCTTATAGCTGACTTCTGCCAGGACTTGCTTAAAACTTTGCTCATTCCCTAATGTCTCCAATGATCTTCCCTACCTGGCATCACTAATTTGCATCCTGAATCCTCATCCTCTCTCCTAACTAGGTGGGAAACCAGCTCGTCACAAATCCCACTTTCTAACCACAGCTGAGTACTGCCATTAGCTAATAGGGAAGCAGGGGTGGGAAGTAGTTCTTTAAGTGTTCTATTCACATACAGCTAGTTTTTTTCCTTAAAGAGCACCAAAAATAAACCCCTCAAAAATCCACTCTCATATTCTCATAGCTTATACTTCTACCCAGCTGCTGTAAGCCAGCAACAATATTGCATGCCCAGATTCTGTATCACTGGGATCACTGAGGCTTGAGTAAAGCAGGAATTTAGCCAGCACCTACTTAATTCTAAATTCATTTAATATCTCTATACCCCTCAACAAATAAGCCTTACAACATTACAAGTTAATCAAGCCAGGCACTAGTGAAATATTTTTTTAAAACCCCTTAAATCTAATAGAAGATTACTGCACCCAACCGTAGAAACAATTTTAAGCCTAAATTTGGCAAGACACATTAGTTTTATATGGAGCTAATTACTTCCAAGTGTCCAGGAAATATGATTCAGTAATTACAGCTGTATTAGCTGGATGCAAACTAAGCAAGAGGCAGAGCTTATTTACCACTGTGGACATCCTGCACAACCCAGCTCTGCTTCACAAACAGACCTTGCTGAAGATTAAGCCAAATTCAAGACCCAGACGTGCTCAACACAGCCTTGGTATACAACATGAAGGATCCAAATGCTTCTAGAGAACTGTGTGGGCATCTTTACAAGGTTCTGATGCTCAAGGTGGAAGCCAGGTTTCTGAGGGAGCTCAAGTTTCCTTCTGGCACTAGCACACAGGTTCAATTTCCCAAAACATTTGGTGCCTAGCACCTGCTGGTATGATGCTTCTGGCCATTCTGTCCTAGGAGCCAGGCATTGCTTGAAGGTACAGAGCTCCAAAATCATCTTCATACCTGAGGGGAGAACACTTCTCACTGAGCATACTGCTCAGACACCTCAACCTTAGAAAGCACTGTGCTTGAATTTAACATCAGCATCATCAAACCTAATTTAGAGAGATGCAGGGAGGTGAAATGATATGAGAAAGCTGGCTCAGTGGAGTAGCAAAAAGCCCACAGAGAAGGGGCTGAGCCAGCTTTCACCACAAGCACAGCTCCAGTTCCTAAGAGCTTCCAGACCATCCTCACGCTGTTGCCATCTCACAGGATGTGTTCAAGGCACAGTTTTCACAAGATGCTTTCCTACTGGCTGAAAGCAGAGGACACACTAAATTAAAAGAAGTTAAATCCTATCATCTCTGTACCCCACAGGACAGATATTCCATCATCATTGTCAAGAGAAAACCCATAAGGCAAGCAGCAGGCAAAATAACCTCTGCTTCCCATCACGCTGCTCTGAACGCGCTTCACTCAGCTTATGGCAGAAATGGATTTGGTAATGCAGCGAGGGAAGGATCCTTCATGGGACAACATTTCCTGCTCAGCATTCTCCACCCCTACCTTTTCCACAATAATCAATAACTGAAGGTGTTAATGTTTAAATGATCCACCTTCTCTAGTGCAGCCAGCAATGCCTCAAGAGGCTTTCCACTGGAGCTAAGACTATTAACTGTGTGGGTACCTGAGGATACATACTGCTTGATGGATGAAAGGACACTTCCATGCCATCTCCAGGTATTTAGGAATTCTCTTTAAAATGTGATGCATCTTAACAGAGCACTTAGACTTCCTAAGGTTTGTGTAAACACCCATGTGGTACTCAAGAGTTAAAGGAGTAACATGGTCTTCCATACTCTCAAGTGCTAATAGATATATGTATTATCTATTGCTCTTCTCCATCCCAATAGTTCCCTTCCAGGCCAGAGAGTCGAACGTTATTCCAGTCTTCTCAGCAAATGGTTATCCAGGGAGAGAAGGAAGGGATCAGCCAGACCCAGGGATGCTAAGCAACAGGCATGGGGAAGCTTCCTCTTGTTTCAGACAGTTCTAGAAACTAAATCACTCTGCAACACAGCTCCAGGACTCTGTTTTAGGTTTACTTGCTCAAATCCTTGGGAAGCTTTGCAGTTACCAACGCACACAGGCAAGAGAGAATATTTTAGTATGGAATCACAATCATGTAATCATCAGATTTTCCTGTCCTGCCTTCTCCAACCTGTCCCTGCCACTCCCCCATCCTAGGATTAACGCAGATGAAGGAAGCTTTTAAGACCAAAGCAATTTCTCAGTTTCTTTATTTCTTTAAGCCTAATTTGCAAAGAGCAAGGGGTACAGAAGTTCACCTCGCCTCTGTATGTTTGCCTGTCTGTCCTCCTTCTAATAACTTCGAAACCCACTAATTTCAAGCCAATTTGACAGCAGGGCAGAGGTCTCAACAATACCAAGTTCCCATAAGTTCCGTGAGGAGACTTGCAGCGGTGCAGCGAAGAGGCGCCTGGCTTCCCTCACCTCCCACAGCGGGGAAGGCTGGCGTGTTAGCTCACACCTCATTAGACAGCACAAACCCACAGAGGAAATCAATTACGAGATAAAAGTCCATCGGAAAGCAGCCTTCAATCATCCTGCTGCTCATGTGACTACTTGAGTCTTAATTCTTCTGACAGCCTGATAACAAGGGCTGCTGTGGCCCCTGCTTGGGCAGCAGAAGAGTAAATACATCAGGACCCACAAAAGACATCCTTGCCTCCTGCACCACTGCATGCTTGACTGTGGCCTTGCTTTGTGAGGAAGCATCATTAAAGTGGTCAACAAGAACACGTGGACTTGAAGAATTTGTTTTCTAACTGGATGGATTTAGAACCACACGACCAGTTATTAATGTGAACCAAAATATGGATGTTTCCTCCATCAGGCAAGGTTCAACTCATTCAAATCCATATTTTGGAAACACTGAGCATTTCTTCCTGGATGTTTTGGTCTCTTACCCCCTTTCTTTATTGCTTCAAATGCCAGGGACATACTTTAGATCAATACTTCAGTTTGCATGACCAGGTTTTGCAGCAGACATGGACACTGTGGCATGCCTCCTGCACACCCAGGCACACAGCTGAGGGCAGGGTTTCCCTGACCTCACCATCCATGAGGTGAGCTCCCACTTAGACATGACAGATTTCTTTAAACAACTCAACCACTAGCTGTATCAGCTGCACTTACCAAAAGCATTTAAAATAACAACAACAAAACAACACCACACACACAGACTCACAAAAAATAACCAACCAACCAACCAAAACAATAACAGCAAAACACCAGCAAAAAGCAGAATAACCTCAAATGCCTTACCAACAGCTGGGCTCTTTCTTTTTCCACGTAAGGACTTGTTTCTTTAAAACACGGACTTCATTCTTCAACATAAGACTTCAAATACATGGAAAAATCTGAACCAGACTTATCATGCCAGGCTACAGTTTCCAGCGGGATGGTTTAATGGGATCTTTGTAGACATTCTTCAAATGTTTCATTCCTACCATTCCTTTCCCTTCATGGTTCTTCTTTCTGGACAGATGCATGGGAAGTGGGGCAAAATAGAGTCCACAAGGATCAGTCAAATATGTCTGAATGTCACATGGTCTGTGCATTGTGTGCAAGACTGTAGACTGATTTCTTGCTGTGTTTTCTAACAGACATTGCACTTGCAGCTCAGACAAACCCAGACTAGAATTCTCCTCCACCAAGAAATGCAGCTGCAGATGAGCCAGGACTAACCAAGTTCTTACCAAGGCTGTCTGGCCAGGCTGGCAATGTGAGCTGTGTAGCTTCATAGCTTACAAATAAGTTGGGTCCATCTATCAAGCTCTGAAAGCAACAGTGGCTGCCATAATAACTTTCTATGGAGCATCTAAGAGTACATCTCCCTTGAAAGATAATAACTAGGAAGTAAAATTTGGTGAATGCCTTCTGGAAGTTATCTGGTCAGCCAGCAGTATTTGCCTCTAGTCTCACCAAGTTCTCCAGGGCCAGTATCATTCTTCACCTTTCAGGTTGCATGCCTGAAACCATCCTCTTTTCAACTTCCAACTAAAATTTTTGGGGCATAAAAAAAAAAAAAAATTGCTCTTCTAGAAGCATAGTAGAGAAAACAAAGTTTCAGGCAGATGAATTCCTGGTTTGTGAAAGTCAAGATAGCAGCAGCTTGAATCCCAAGTCTTGACCCTCTCTTCCTGGCTTAATAGCTCATAGTCATCCTACCGAAGTGCATAAATGTAATAATCAGAGAAAGCCTCATGAGGAAGCACTACTACAGTGGAAAATCTTTATATGCATTACCTAGGGATAATTCTGATTTGTGCACAACAATTGCTGCCTATGAACTCAATTCTTTTGCTCTTCAGCACAGTGAATGCATCAGAACTGAGCCATCAACCGACATATAGATTGGTTGAAGTATTGGAACTGATATATGTAAGAGGCCAAGGAGTTGCTACATGTTTAAAGGCTGGAGATCCAATAGCAGGGATGATTCTGCCTGCCTGAAGGCACACTGCATGTCCTCAGCACAATGAGATGAGGCTTGGATTAAGAAATGACTGCATCTCTAAGAGTACTCTGCTTTAGTAAATCAAGGTCAGATTCTTAACCTTCCAATCTCATTTTTCTGTGGCTCAAGATGTGCTTACACCAAAGAACTTGCTCAAGTGTCTGGAGACTGGGAAGGGAGAAGAGATGAACACCATAATACAGGTGGAGAATCTGAATCATAGAATCAGTCAGGGTTGGAAGGGACCACAAGGATTATCTAGTTCCAACCCTCCTGCCATGGACAGGGACACCTCACACTAGATCAGGCTGGCCAGAGCCTCATCCAGCCTGGCCTTAAACACCTCCAGGGATGGGGTCTCAACCACCTCCCTGGACAACCCATTCCAGGGTCTCACCTGGAAATTGAACTGGTCTCACCTGAAGCTGAAAGACATTGTGGAGAAATCTGCTCATAAAACTGGTAGCACAAATTGGCTTTAAGAGACATCTCAGCTGGCACATGTATTCCCTGCTGAACAGTGATACCTATTCAAATGATCAAAACCTGTCAGTACTTAAATTCAGGGTAAATCCCAGACCTCAGAAACAGGGAAATGGGGAAAAAAAAAAGAAAAGGGGAAAAAGAAAAAAAGGTGGGGGGGAAATTGTTGAAAAGCAGAAAGGCAGCAAATATTACTCTCAGGACCAATCTCTGTGATATGCCTCAAGCTTGCTAACAGCATTCTAATGCCACAGGCATGTTACTTTCCTTTGCCCTCATATTTTGCTTCAGCAAAGCCCTGTCCTAATAACTGATTACAAAACACCAACCACACTGTAGTGTTACCGGGTGAAATATCTAAGTCCAATTCAGTGCCATGAGAAAACGGGTCTGAATATATGGGATACAGCAGGCAGAAATAGGAATTTTGCATCCTGAGACAGGAATATCCTACTGAGACCCACTCCTCACTCCCAGAAAGTGTGAATACCTTCCTGCCAAATCATTGCAAACCAGCAATGCTGTTGGGATAGGATAAAATGCCTCCTTTGTATTTAATGTGGAAATTGCCATTTATCCACAACTGCATTCCCAGCAAATAGAAAGCAAGAATTCCCTGCTTGTTGAGCCTTCCTCTGAGCTTTGACTAGTCTAATGGTAATTTCTTTAGACTCCAATATTAGAGCCACAAAGATGATTGAGGGAGTGAAACATCTCCCTTATGAAGAAAGGCTGAGGGAGTTGCATCTCTTTAGCTTGGAGACTGACAGGTGACCTCATTAATGTTTATGAAGATGTGCAGGGCAGTGTCAGGAGGATGGAACCAGGCTCTGCTCAGTGATATCCAGTGTCAGGACAAGGGGCAAGGGCTGTAAACTGGGGCATCATGTTCCACATGAACATAAGGAAAACCTTTTTCACTGTGAGGGTGTCAGAGCCCTGGAACACGGTGCCCAGAGAGGCTGTGATTCTCCTCTGGAGACTTTCAAAACCTGCCTGGCTGTGCTCCTGTGTGACCTACTTTAGATGATCCTGCTCCAGCAAGGGGGTTGGCCTCTGTGATCTTTTGAGGTCCCTTCCAACTCCTAACATTCTGTGATTCTGTGACTGTCCTGCCTACCCATATTCTGATTTAGTATGACACAGTTGCAGCAACAAGTGCTTCCAGTTCCAATCTGCTTCCACTAAGTTTGCTGTGTAGCAAGAGCTCAGATTTTGGCAGATGTCACAAACTTGTTTAGGTCTGTCAATGGACTGGCTTACCTGTGCACTCTTTGCCTCATCTTTGGTTATGTTCTTTTTGCCTTTTTTTTTTTTTAAACTGATCTACCTTACACATTTAAATTTCCATTTTTTGAAAGCTCTCATAGTGGTAAAGACTGGCACAGGAAAGGAAGTTTTTTGGTGGTGGTTTCCCACGTTCCCCAAAAACCTCCTGTTGTGGAGCTGGCCCAGAATCTATATATATAGCCTACAGCTGCCCTCCTTGGAGAGAGAGTTCCTCAGGTGGCAACAAGGTGGAGTTACTGCAGTTGGACCAGGCATCCCTGAGAGAGGAACTACTTTGCTTCTGTAAGCTAGACAAAAAATACTTTTTATCCTATCAACACTAACTTGATATACCTCGTCTCTTGTGGTATTATCGTGCCTTGATCCCATTCCTTCCAGCAGACTGGAATTGTTTGTGTGTGGATACACTAGGCAGAAATGTTGCTGCTTTAGCAGAGTTACCAACTGAAAACAATTCCTAGATTTCACAGCTCTTGGTAGATTTTTCTCTTTCTCCAGAGTGGTATTTTCCATTGTACTTTTTAAATACTCTTTCCTAGACAAGAAAACCACAGTGATTCACCTAAATCTTAAATAGATTTATTACTGATTTATGCTAAATTGATGTAAAATATCCTTAAATCAAAATAATATTTCCTATATGAGGGAACTGCACCACTTTAATGAAATAATTTTTGCAATGAATTCTATCACATCAGTGCAACTTTACTGTGTGCATAAAATCTTATTTAAACTGCCACAACTCTTGGTGTGGCTATGAAGGGGAAAGAGCTTTTATTCTCCAATTGTCAGATCTATGGGGGGAAAAAAAAGTATGGTTTCCAATAAAAAATATATTCAAGGGTAGTTCATTCTAACTATCCTTTTAGTAATGCTCCTTCCTGTGGCATTCTCACCTCCTGTGGTAGGTCTCATAGTACTCATCTAGTGGAGGGTGTCCCTGCCCTTGGCAAAGGGTTTGGAACTAGATGACCTTTGGGGTCCCTTCCAACCCTGACAATTCTGTGATTCTGCTTCAGAGGCTGACAGGGCTATTAACTTATGTTGTGTACTTGAGGATTTCAGAGTTCACTGGCCTGGCTCTGGAGGGTTGATAGTAGAAGTCTCCCCAGTCCAGTGGTCTTTCCAGCAAAGTTCTGGTAACTCCCCTGAACATTGCTTATTTTCCCAAAATAGCCAGTACCCAAGTGAGGTGAATCCAAGTGAACTTGTGGATTAGAACTGGATGAATGGGCTCTTATAAAGTTGATCCATGAGGGAGAAGACTAAAACCTTTTTGGTGTGTTTGTACTGAGGCAATTTTGTGTGCTGAAGCCACTGTTGCAGAGATGGAGGGGAAAGGATCAGGACAAGTGCATCTTTTCATAAAGTCATTAAATGCCATTGTTTCATGAGTAAAAAACATAAACCTCCAAAAGGGGCAGCACTCAAAGCTAAAAACGTTAAGCAAAAAGTGGGCAGAGTGCAAGAAATCCTTCCTTAACTGCAGTCCCACACAACCCTGGGTGTCGTTTCTTGTGGCATTGATTTGAGGGCATTTAATAAAGAGAAAGACTTCATAGTTTTTACATTGGAGACTTCTCTGTGGCTGGCATCCAAAAGCTCATTTGCACACTGCTTCTGAGGTTAAATAAATTATGTGACAGTCAGTGTAGCACTAAGCTGAAGCACTGATATGATAGGGAAGTGCTTTACAGAAAGCATTGCCCTAGTTGCTTCTCCTCTCTTTCAAGCTGAGGCAGTGGTTAAAAATGCTGCAGTGATATTCAGTGGCATTTAATGAGGGTGAGAAACTGGTGCTCATGCCATGTGTGGGTTATTTTTTCAGTGGCCAGTGGTAGAATTTCCATTACTTCAAAACTCAAACTCAAAACTAAATGAGCAAAATACTTGTTAACAAAGGCAGGTTTAACTGAGTTCCCTGGTAGTTTAAATCTGATTTTAAGATAATTTTGAGGTATCTGTATAAGTGCTTAGTTATGTGCATGCAGTAACATTTCTCAGATAAGATTTGGTTTAGGATGTGTTTAAAATGTTTCTCTACATTGAATTTTGTGGGGGCAGAATGTTTCTAAGCACTAAGAATGAGCCAGCATGTCAAAAGAGATTGAAGATGACAATAAAATCATCTTTCTTCTTGCTCCAGAAAGAAATGGACTAATGATTTCTTCACTATAGCAGCAATGTAAACCATTTACATTTTAAAAGGAACCACAGTGTGGGTTCTCTACATAGACTTTTATCTTTGGTCCACAACATGGTTCCTGTGTAAACCTTGTATGCATGTGGTTCCTCTACCCCTCAGTTATTGGATTACACTTAATAGTGTCTTAATGCTTTGCACTTGGCAAGAAACAGATAGCTTTTCTTTTCTTTTTTTTTTTTTTTTTTTTTTACAACTAAATATAAGGTTATGTTTGCTCTTTCCTGGTCCTGGTGGTTTGAGAACACTTCACTGTTCAGTGATTTATTTTTTAACAGCTCTCTTGTAAAGTGAAGCTACCTAACTTGAGATCCCATTGAGTGTTGTTTTGCAGTCAAGCATTTTTTTCTTACACCTTGGATGATTAGTGGCACACCATGATCAAGGTGACTTTGAAGTCTCTTTTTGGTAGATTGACAAATTAAAGCCTCCATCCTAACTGGGGTGTTTCTAATGACTAAGTGCACATTGACTTCTTCAGATACTTGTCTGCTGGATGAGTGAGCCCTTCTCTCTTTGGAAAGACTTTTGTTTTCAGCAGATTTATCTAAGTGTGTCCTGCAGAATCTGCTGAGTAGCTGTGAGGATGTATATGGGTAGGATTTAGGGGAACTTGGGGGATTCTGGTTTTAACAGAGCAGCTGAAAAGTGCAAGTGCCCAGATGGAAACTCCAAACAGCTATGTACAGTATGCACAAGATTTTTCTTACCCACTCCTTTTCTAAGGATATTCTACAAATCAACTGAATAAAAGTTAGTTTATGGAGTAATTATTTTCCCTCAGAATGAACTGCATTAAGTACCACATGATTTAGCACAGCTTCTGAGCTTCTTATCTACAGAGATAAAAACTGATGTTAAGATGACTCTTTCTTCAGTAGTTGTTTCAAGATTATCTCCTACTCCTTAGGAGTTAATAGGGAGTGAGAGATCTATGACTATTTATGTGATAAAATTAATTCCAACAAATACTTGGAAGTATAGTCTCTCGATTTGTTTCTTATGAAACTGAATCCTCCTCTTCTGGATTCGAGGAGATAACACTGAGCTGTCACTTGAGTAGTTTTCTCAAAGGGAAGAGTCAAGCTCTTCTTTGAAGGCCAAATTATTTCTATCAAAATGTTAAATAAATCTAAAGCAAATATCAGCAGTGCTGTACCACATCCAGAGCAATAGCCCAATCTGGACAAATAAAATGATAATTTCTGTATAGCTTTATGCTTTTACTGTTGTGTGTTTGGGGTGCCGTCCCCAGTTCAAGGAGCCTGCCTGGTGGTGCAGGAGCTGCTTCTGACAAGGGAGGGACAGCAGTTGGTGGGTCTGAGTGCAGGAGAGGAGTGATTGTCCTGCCTGCCTCCCTGGCTGGGGGTTGCCAGGGAGCACGTCTGTACTCTCACAAAATTGCTGACTTGTTTGGAGACTGTGGCAGCTTGGCAGTTTGATTTGTGTGGTGACTAATAGGAAAATAAGCAAAAGGAGAGAGAAGCAGAGAGAAGACCTTCCCTTTCTGGGCTGCATGTGGGTGTGTTTATGTGTGGAAATTAAGTGCCCTTTCTTGACAGGGGCTTTTGTCCCTTCATCAAACAGAGGGCAATGTACCTGCTTTGGGTGGCTCTGGCAAGTGATTCTGTGTGCCACTGTGAGCTCCACATCCTTCAGCCACCCTCTCCACCCTGCTGTGTAGCTCATGTGCCTTCTGGGAAGTGTGTTGTGGCTCTGTTTTAGCAGAACTAAGTATTGCTGCTTCTCATTTTCTTCTAGACAAGAGAGACTAATCTCATTTCTTAGCTGTGGCACCTAAAGTCCTTCACAGATGACCTTGCATGGCTTTTTTTGTTGTTGTTGTAGTTGTTGTTTTTTCTTTTTGTTGTTTGTGGCTGTTTTGTTTTTTTTTTTTTGAGCAATGAGCAGTTGATCCAGATTGTCTTACAACTCAGCAGACTTTGAATGATGACATGAAAGGAGAATAATATTTCTCTTACCATTCGAAATTCTCCTGTGGCTCAATTGGTTAAATGTTTTTAAGAGATATTGACACAACTGGATGGAAGTTGCTCTGGAAATGGGCAGGGCTAGCACTGGAATGAAGCCATCAGGGTGCATTAGAAATGACAAGGCAAATATGCAGCAAAACTCTGATAAGCAAAAGTCCTACAACACTTTTTTTGTTCAAGTGAATAACTGATCCATTCCCCTCAGAAGAACTTCAGTAGCATCTTCCTGTGAATAAAAGTCATGTTCTCCTCCTCTGCCCTGATGAGTCACTGCTACTGTTTCTGCCTTGTCCTATCTCACAGGCAGCTGCACTTCTATTTTGGGAAAACTGTTATTTTGGGGGATCCTTCTGGATAAAAGGCAGGAAAATTACCATCATTAAATAATAATCCTCTGGAGCCCCAAAATATTATGTATTTTAATGCTGTTGTATAACCTTGGGGATTATAGATGCCTTATTCCCCCCTAATAGCCTCAAACACATGAGAACATTGTGAAATAGGAAAGGGGAAAATATTTGACAACTCTGCATTTTTAACCTAAAAATACTTAAAGCAATCTTGCCTGAATTCCTCCACAGATTAATTAGAATATTCTTTCAAACAATCTTTCAAGATGTCAAAGAACAATGTGGTGTTCTGTGCCCTATGCCAAATTGTAATGGAGGAAAACATTAGATTGTTTTCCCTTTCTCTCCGCTCCTGATGGTGCTATGGATAGCAGCTGGGAATAGTACATTTAGGTTTACAAGTAGAGGAGTTTTCCTGGCCATAGCTAGTCATGAATTAGTCATCTCACAACACCTCTGATTAGCTTAGTCCGTTTCAGTAAGCTCTGGTACATTCATTTCTTAATGAATTTGAAGTTGATTGTGGCTGACCTCTGTGGGGAGCTGGAATAATGGCTGTAACATACTGCTGTGATGGGGAGGGACTGTTTACAATGGTCTGTAGTGGTAGAACGAGGGGCAGTGGTTTTAAATTAGAGAAAAGTAGATTTAGATTGGATGTTAGGAGCAAGTTCTGCACCATGTGGGTTCTGGAACACTGGAACAAGTTGCCCAGAGAAGGTGGTTGAGGCCCCATCCTTGGAGATATTCAAGGTCAGGCTTGACAAGTCTCTGAGAAGCTTGATCTAGTGGAGGATGTCCCTGCTGAGTGCAGGGGGATTGGACTGGATGACCTGTGGAGGTGTCTTCCAACCCAAACCATCCTATGACCCTATGATTTTATGATGTAAGCCAGTCTTCAGAGTTAGCTGGCTGGCTGAAAGAGAAATATCCAGCATGTCCTGTAACAGGGTGGGTGGTTTGATTTAAATGTGTGCCATTTGTAGTGACAGATTGGTGTAGTGTAGAGATGTTGGTCACCATCCTGACAGGGGTGTTTTGTTGCTCACCCAGCACTACACATCCAGCTGAATTATGCTTCACTCTGTGTGTGAGCTACAGCCAGTACAGTTCTTGTGTGCAGGGAAAGGAGCACCTCTGTTTCTGCTGGAATTCCTCATATTGAAGGTAGGTTACAGAGCAGCAGTTGGAAGCTATCTGTTAAAACTACATTTCCATATTGCCCTTCATGCCAAGCCTCTCAAGGCACTTAAGAAAATCCTGGAAGCTGTACAGCATGAAATAGCATTGGCACCTTGCTCAAGAATAAAAACAAACTTCCTGCCTAGATTTGAAAACTGGAAGTTTGCACAGCAGATTCCTGAGCCTCCAGCCCCAGGAAAGGAGTTTAAAAAGGAACTGAGTTAGATCAGAACAATGTTGGGTGTTCTTCAGTGGTGGGGATGACATTTCCATCAGTGCTGATCATTTCCCTGGTAGTTTGCTCTCTATCCTTTCACCATCTTCTTTTCCTAACAACCTGGGCTATAGGATGGATTTTTTTTTTTTTTTGGTTGGTTGTTTTTTTTTTTTTTTTTGTTACAGCAGCACAGTGACCCTTCTTCCATTCTTACTTTTTTTTCACCCTAGCTGCTTCTGCTAATGTGATTCTGATCTTGGAGATAGCAGGTCTGAGCTGAGTTCTCACTTGTTGCACAGTATCTTGCCTTGTGATATTTTGAGAATGCAGCCTCTGCCTCTTCAGACTTGTAAACAGGGAAAATGTCTCTTTTGTAAAGCCCCTGGAAGCCCCATACTCTATGTGTGTGTTTACAGAAGGAGGTAACTGCCTTGCAGACATTTCCATTGAAACTCCTCATGCAGTCATGGTATAGTGGATCAAACTAGTGAGACTTCTTGTGGGATCAGTAGGTGAGATGATCTTTTCATGATAAATCCTTCCAGCTCAAGTGGACATGACTGAAGGCAGTGTGGATTTCTGATGTGAATGTGGAGAGAAAAATCATCACTAGTAGGAGTTGCTCATAATAACCCTAGTACAGAAATCAATCACGGTGTGGTGAGAAGTTTAAACCAGTAAAGATTTCCTGGCTCTCCTGCTAAAATTTATACAGTCTCATCAAATGGACTTCAGTCCATTTTATTCTCTTAAAGGAATGTGAAGTGCAGTCAGGTTTTGGGATTTCTGCTTTGGCATCATGGGTGCTCTAGAAGCAGCAAGCTAACTGGAGGTGAGCTGCTTCTCTTGAAGGGCTGTGGAGTGGATTCCTTCCTTTCAATTTGCAAACACATTTTTCCCCATGGAGGTGGGAAGCCTGATATAAATCCACTGGAAAGAAGTTGTTCTCAGTCACCTTTGTAAGAATAATCATCCAAGCATCTATAGTGGCATTTAGAGAAGGGTTGGTTCTTGCTTGTTTGGAGTTCTGGGCATGTGTTTTCATTACTGTGGGAGAGCAACAGAGAAGATTATTGGTTTGGACTATAGGTTGTCAGGAAGAAAAAAAACCCACATCTCTATAGGGGAAAGAGATTAAAGGAAGAGCAGAAAACTAAGGTATTGATTGGTGTTAAACATGAATGTGTCAGAGCAGCCACACATTGGGAGAGATGATAAATGGTGCTCAGTGACCCACCCCAAAGCCTGGCATGAAGAAAGTGAAGTTACTCTGTCACTGGAAGTGATCAACTTCTTTCCTCAGCTACAAAGACAATTCAGCCATCTCTCTGCACAGCACTAGAGCAGCCCCTTGGCAAAACCAAGGTTGTGTCACATGTGAGGCTCTGCACCTTTGAGCTAATCACTCCCAAAATAGCCATTCGACCTTCATCTTCTTAAAACCCTACCATGAACCTCTTGAATGTCTGTGGAGCCACTTTTCATATGATGAAATACTGAATAATTAAATCTTAACAGTTTGGGTAAGACTGATAGAAGTAGGGGTTGATAAGCCTTCTTTTTCCTTCTTTTCTTTTCTTCTTCTTTTAGCAGGGCAAAATGAAATTACAAAGTTCATGTGAAAGGATTTTTTGGAAGCCAAAAGTGTAAGTCTAAAGAAGCAGTACAAAGGGATTAGACCTTTAGGAGGATTAGTGTCTATTAAACATGATGATCTGGATGCAGCTTCCAGCTCTCAAGGTCCAGAAATTGCTGGTCTCTGGAAGCTGAGAGGGAGGAGGACCAGGGAAAGGGTCACCTTAAACTCGCTGCCTATTCTTTGCCTGCATAACTATTAGGCGTTAGAGACCCAGGTAAGGGGAAAGCTGGGTTGTTGGTTAAGCAAATTACAAAATTCTGATGTTTCAGCAGACTTCATCTTGCCTAGAATTAGTCCTGTGGGTCTTCATTAGTTCCCCATCACCCCACCAATATGCCCCCACAGTTCATGCATGTTTGTGGCTTCACACAACCCCCAGCCCCAAACATCAGGCGTTGTTGTGGAAGGTGGAGGCTGAGCTGAATCAGCAGTGGTGCTGCTGGATGGGTGCTTTCCTTAAGACATTGGATAATGCCACATGAGAAGAGGTTTGGTCACTTGGGGAAGAAACATCTTGTGTGTCCTTTTGTCCCTCTAAAAGTTTGGTTGAAGTCCCAGGCCACTAGAAGGGCAGTGGTATGCCAGGAAAGTGTCAGCAAGCCTCATTTTGGCATTTATATATGAGGAGTAAGCACAATCCTCCTACTATTTCAAGGAGCTGCTTTTGCCAAGAAAAATCATTTGTAACTCTTTCTTCCTGCTGTAGTGCTTCTCCAGCAGGCCTGGCTTATATTGCTTTAACCCCTTGAGTGCCAGCATGTGCTGCAAGGCAGAGTGGTGCCTTGTGCAAGTCTTGGCAAGTACTCCCACGTGTAAACCAGCCCTGAAGTAGACTGAAACGTTGTCTGGCAGTTAGCTTTTCTTTTTCATCAAGTCTGTTCCTTCGGGCTGCTGCTGCTTTTTTTATGTTTTGATTCTATTCCTGGGGCTGTAGCAGAGGAGGAGGAGGGGGTGGAGGCTTGAGAGGTAGCATGTTTTCTGAGGGATGCTTACCTTAGTATGTGGAAGAAGAGGGAAAACAGAGAAATGGCTGGGTGGTTTGAACCTTGCTCTGTTGTGTTTGCCCGTCACGATGCTGAATCAACAGCGCAGCAAGGCTGCCAGTGTGATGAGCTTTTAAAGAATTGCTCACCTGCAAGTTCAAAAGCAGTTCTTCCTCTGTTCTCTCAATAAAGCCTCAAAGAACAGCAGAAGCCTGTGCTCTTTTTTTATGTACACTTCAGCTCTTGCAGTGTTGCATATATACGCTCTTACCTTTGATCATCATTTGGAGAAGTTTGCAAGACAGGTTTAGTTGTGTGAGAAATGGATGCGCTGTTTGGAATGAACAATTTCTTCCCCTCCCTCTAGCTGCCGGCTGAATTTTAAGTCGAGCACCATTCTGTGTCCCCTGAGCAGAAAGGCTGTTCCCTTTGTCTGCCTGTTAGCTTTACAAGAGAGCATTGCCTTTGCCCTTTTGTAGAAACTGGGCAGCTGCTTTGCTGTGTCCTTGATGGGAGATCTGGCAATTCATGTTTTGCTACATCAGAAGTTGAAAGGGACAGTTGCTCGTTTTGTCTTATCTACTGTGGGTTTTGGTGTGTGTTTTGCTTTTTTTTTTTTCCAAAGGGAAATGAAAAGAAGCAAATTATTTTGTTTGAAAAAAAAAATTAATTATGTAGTAGTCTAACCTTTATGCTAATTGCCCCAGGCTTTTAATGAAGCAGTGTAAAATTAGTCCTGTGAGCCTTCATTAATCAAATATAGGGAGCTGATGGTATAGCATTAAGATGCTGTGCTACCTCTGCTCCCCATGCAGTGTTGACATTTGCTTATATTCAGACTAGAAAGCAACTCTATTTTTTTGGTAGCTCATTAAAATCATTAGCTATGTTTGACTTTAGAAAAAAAAATATTCTTTTCTTTTAAAATCCTTTTAATGAGGAAAGATGAAAACAGACAGGACGGAAAAGTCAAAAGAATCAAATTAAGATAGAAAAACTGACTGCTGGAGGCTTCCTTTGAACGTGAGATTTATGTATGTTAATGGCAGCTGTTGGCAGGAACCTCTGTACAGACACCTTGTTTGTTATTTGCAGAACTTCGAGGAGAAGCAAATCATTTCAAGGATTTTTGTTGTCTTGTTTTGCTTTGGTTTATTTTCCAAAGGTGCTTTAAGAATGGCTATGCCTCCTCTCTCTTCCAGAACTCAATGCTTGTATCAGTAACGTACACAGTGCACATAGACACTTTTTGCATTGCCTGCCCATCTAGGTGAGTAAGTTAGAATCATAGAATCAGTCAGGGTTGGAAGGGCCCCCAAGGATCATCTAGTTCCAACCCCCCTGCCATGGGCAGGGACACCTCACACTGGATCAGGCTGGCCAGAGCCTCATCCAGCCTGGCCTTAAACACCTCCAGGGATGGGGCCTCAACCACCTCCCTGGACAACCCATTCCAGGGTTCTGATGTCATGCTTTGCTTGTGAAGCAGATCTTCCTTCTGCAGCCTGCTAGCACAGAATCTGTGCTCTGGTGATGTTTTGCTTAAGCTCACAATGCAGGATCTAAGAGGCACGTTGGTCTTATGGTAAGTCCAGGGTTCAAGACAAAGAAGTGCTTAAAACCCCTCCTCTCACATTAGAAGCAACCCCAGATGCCCAGCCCTTACAGAAGTACTCAGGGTTGTTTAGAAAGGGCCAAATGCTGGAGCAGTGAACTAGAATTGCATCCAAATCTGCCCTTGCTAAAGGGAGAGGTAAGAATCTGGCATTATGGTCCCATCTCCACTTCTAAAGCATTTCAAACAGTATTTTCTGGGCTGTCTGCTGCCCAAGTAGAAACTGCTGTCTGCTATAAAAACACTTCTGGGAAAGATGGCCATAGAGTATGATTTTGTGTTTAAGATGCTGGTGTAGCAGCTTTGTATTTCTATAGGGTAATTATCAAAACTGCTGCTGGCTGACTACAGGCAGGGAAGAACCAGGATAATGATCCTTTCTGTGGAACTGTCGACCCCAGAGTGCTTGGCTCTCCATAAACATGCAGGAAAGGGCTCCTCTCTGGAGGGTGTAACTGGCAGTGCTATTAATATGCCCTTTCAGTTGTTGGGCTGATGGCTCTCATTTCAGAGTTCAGGGCTGGGTGGCAGGGCAGTATGATTATGATGCTGTTGTCAGTGGATCTGTGTGGCTGCACACACACATACCTATCTGCAGATGAAAAATTATGGTGGTCCAGTGGGGATATGGCTCTTGTCTGAGAATTGGGGAGCTTGTGCTCGGTTCCTGTTTGCCATATAGGATTAACAGGCCAGCTATCCTTTTTCTTCCATTTTTCTCTCCCTGTGTTGCCTCTTTCCACAGATGGTAGAGGTGAAGATATCTTGATCTTAGAGGTCTTTTCCAACTGAAACAATTCTATGATTCTGTGATCCCTTTTCAATAAAAAGGATTTGGGCTATTAATTGATGAATGGGTTTAAAATGAATACTGTGATTCCTGCTCCTTGGAAATGCCTGAGTTTAGCTATTTAGTCAGAAAGGAAGTATGGTTTCTACCCACACACTCCTGGAAAATATGTCTTCTTGTCCCTGCCCATGGCAGAGGGGTTAGAACTAGATGATCCTTGAGGTCCCTTCCAACCCTAACAGTTCTATGATTCTATGATTCTCTTCCTTCTCACTATCTGTATGCTGGTGTTCAGATAAATCATATTTTGTGCCTGATCCAGCACCTTTCTCACCACCAGGTTAACAGCTCTTCTGTCCCTGTAAAGTCTTCCCAGTCTTTTTCCCTTTCCAGAAGTCTCCATAAAATATATTTCCCTTACGTGTCTTCTGAAAAGTATTAGAGCAGGTAACTCAGTGCTTCAACAACCTGTGGTGGAGAAACTCTGAAGGAGAAGGAGCAGTTCTTAGCAGCAAAAAAAAAAAAAAAAAAAAAAAAAAAAAAAAAAAAAAAAAAAAAAGGATCTATCTCCTACACTGAAATTCTTCTTAGGAGCATCAGCAACCCAAAATAGCTGCCTGCAATGGACTCCCACAATAGTCCTACTTCATCCTTGGATTGTTTCACCTCCCAGCTCTATGCAACCTCTAGTTTAAAACTTTCTTCTTTTCCAACCAATGTCATTCTCATCCCTTTCAGTCCGTCTGGGATCCAGCACTGCAGACACAAATGACTGAAGTGTAGCCTACAAATGTTTGTGAAATTTAAAAAGGAAACAAACAAACAAACAAAAAAGAAGATTACTCATGTGCAGTGGTGCTTTTACTTCAAAACTCATGCAGTATGCAAACAAAATATGTTCTTGGTCGGATTTCCCCTAGGGTGCAGTGCTTGAGAGCTGAAGGCAGGAGAACCACCCCCCCAGGAAGACCTGAAGGGCTGTGAGTGTTCATCTCCCACATGCCACGCTTGAAAGCTTTTCCTTGTAGAGCCTGTGATTTACATAAGGAGCAGTCATCATTCCTCACCGCTGATCGTTCCTTATGTATATGCAAAACCTGGTTGATGAGGAGTGTGGGATTATATTCCCGTTAATTACCGTGTTCTTTCTGATCCTCTGGCCAGTCGGAGGAGACTGGGTGAGGGTTAGATCGCTGCCGAGCGAGAGGCTCTGCCTTGAATTTCTAAGCACAGGAATAAGCTGGCGGCGGCGCCGTGCTGCTGCGGTGCGGGTCTGGGGGGCTCGGCTGATGGACAGATTGCGAGCAGCCCTCTGACTGGGGAAGGCTGCAACGAGCCCTAGGAGAATGCAGCTCCTTGGCTTTGGCTTTGATTGACCCAAGACTGCGAGAGATTAAAATGAAGCGGTGAATATATGCCACTGCACAATGAAACAGGCTCCTGGGTGTTGTGCACAAAGGCACAGAGAGGTAGATAGGGATGGGGGAAGTGTGATTTAAAGCACTGAAGACAAAGCCTGCAGCAATAGGCCTGGCTTCTAATCCCATCGCTCATACTGAGTTGTTGTAAAATCCTTTGGCAGCACTTAATCTCTGAGTTTTAATTCTGTGTCTGTAGGGTGGGAGTGCAGATGCTTTATCCATACTTTTGTGAAGTGCTTAAAGATCAATAGAAACCAGTTCAAGGTGTTACGGTTGTTAATGTAAATACTTGTTATATCACAATATCTCCCAACGTGTTTATTCCACAAAATATATTTATCCATAAAATTCTGTTATATTTATATACAGCTCCAAGCACCCTGGAAGCACCTAGGTGTTGACAGAACAGCTGCAATCTTTTACTATGTTCAATAAATACAAATGGATATAAACAGTATCCATCTGTCAGGCTCAGTTAGATGGTTTAAACATAAAGCTATTTTGTTCCTGTAATTGTGTTTAGATCTGAACTGATAGAGGTTTGATTTTTCTTTGCATAGTGATAAGCCACAAATTCCTCTGAATTGCTTTGACTACTGATTTATTGCAATAAATTAAATAATAATCCATTCTGCCCTATTTCACCCTTCCTCCAAGAAAAGAAAGATGAAACAAATAACTGCTGAGGCAGTGAAGCATACTGCTTACAGTAACCCACCCTTCCCATGCTTGTAAGCACCTAATCCTGTGACCTCTGTGTTTACAAGATATTTATTGCTGCTTGCACTTTACACTACTACAGAGTTATCACTTCAGTGCCTTGTAAAATTTGATTGTGTTTAATAAATGCATTCAGAGTTATTGCTGAGCTTGGTGAAGAGCAAGCCTGACAATTCCCCCTCCTCCTTTTGCTCACACACACCTTTAGAACCAACATATTTTCTTACCTGTGTGTATTATTGCTTATGTCATATTGGAGGCAGTTTTGGATGCATCTCAATTAGATCATTTTCCTAATTAAATAAGTGCTTGTGGTTGTAAGGTGAGCGTGTCTCTGAATACTGAGCAAGTGTGGTTCACTGTAGGGATTTTTTTTTTCCAGCTTCTGTATGATGTTTGCTTCATAGAACTTAATTTCTGGTGTGAAGGTTCCTCATCCTGACCTCTCAAGCTGATGTTAGCCAGATGTTAGCTCAGCTCCCTCCTTCTCCACAGATTTCCTGCGTGACGTCAGGGAAATCATTTGGTCTTGCTGTGTGTGTTCTCCATCTGTAAAGCAGTTACCATAACCCTTGCCTACTGCACAGAGCTTTTGTGACACTTTGGATATGAACATGCGTGGAACTCTACTGAATGTTTGAAAACCTGTGGTGTTCTGTACCTCCACCTCACCACCAGGTACCTGAGCATGGGGTGGTAGTGAAGCAGACATTGCCTTTCTTGTGGCTGGTGATTTCTTTGTCTTTTTGTGAGCATCTGTCTTCAAGGAGAGGGTTTAACAACATAGAAACAACTGTTTGTGCAGCTAGGAGGATTCAGGCACCATCTCCTTGGTGTGGCCTTCCATGAAGCTTCCATGAAGTCTTCTCAGCTACCTGGCTGCTGCTGAAATTGCATGAGAAAAGGGTGTGCAAATAGCTGCATTGAGCTGCATGGAGATGCATATTGATTCTTCTATTCCCTTATTTTTTAGCTTTATTTTGTGGGGACTATCTTCCTGAGTATCAGAAGTTGGCAACTGAGCTGTCAGGAGTTTTGCTTCAAGAAGCTGGAGCATGTATAAGTACCCTGTAAACTGCTGAACTGCAGCATATGGGTTAATGTATCCTCTTCGATTCTAATGGAGCTACAAATGACTGCAAAAATCTCATTGGGGACTAAATATTTTAAATTCTATGTATAGAAAGAGAAGAATAACTTTTCTGATTGTTAGAGCCAAGAAAAAATAAGTTTATGAAAAAGCTTTGGTGAAATACAGGGGAAGAGATTCTTGTCTCTTGTTTCTTTTCATTAAATGTTTGTCTTGTAAATATCAAAGGCTTTGTCACATTGCATTATGCTTTTGTTTAATTATTGCTAAAGCAAACAATTTTATTCCTCCAGTCCAGTGTATGCTTATGGTGGAATTTCTTGATCAGCTCAGGATATATTCAGTCACTGGTACATAATGGTTGAAGTCACTCAATATCAGTCTTCTGGTGAGCTTCATTATATCAGAGGCATGAATCAGCCTCTGAGATGATTGGGAGCCACATCTATCAGCAGAGCAACTTGACATGAAATTTATTTTCCTACCCACCAAGGTTAATTATTCTTGCATGCTCTGGAATTTGCATGAGTTCTTGGAAGTCAGGTAGCACTGTTTGTAAGCAAATAATAACTTGAGGTAGTGTCACTAAATAATAAATATTGTTGTTGCTGGAGCAGAAGTACAAAGTACTGTGCTGGGGTGGGGTTCCCCTTTTGCCAGAGTCAAAGATGCAGATTTTGTCACTGGGTCAATTCAAGTGTAAGCTTTACAATTTTTATTATTTTTTTTTTCTAAAAACCACTGGAGTAACAAAGAATAGGAAGGAACTGCTTTAAAGCTTGACTTTCGTGCACAGCTTTGATTCTTAGTAGTTGCTTCAAACTGTCTCCAAGGATTTCAGTACAGATCTGGCAAATGTGTAATTGAACACCACAGATGTGTCCAGGTTACATTTTCTTCATGGAGTCTGGCCTTTAATAATCAAAATTCCACAGACTTCCCAATGCACTCAGACTTGAAAAATTCAGAATTGCATTTGAAAATGGATGATAGAGTCTGAAATAGTCTCTATGGATGATAGAGCCTCTGAAATAGTCTCTCCTAGTGACTGTCCATCTCTTGATGGCTTTCTCAGAAGCTTTTTATACTTTTAGAACATAAACATCTCATCAGTTTCTTTAAAAATAAGAATTTGTCCTTATTTTTCACAGAATTATTGTTTACTGTCAACATCATTTTAGAACAGGGAACCTTCCACTAGGATGGAGGGAATGTAGAAGATTAACTGACAAGTATCAGTTTGACTGAAATATCAAAACCTTAGGCTGAAGGAGAAAAAAAAAAGACACTTATTAGAACATTCATACTTGTAGGCCAGGGTATAAAATGTAGTGCTCCTGAAATCAGTCTGTAGCAGATCTCTTTCTGATGACAGCAGGAGGCTTGCAGCTATGTTCTTATTATTTATTTAGAGCCATTTTCTCACATTCAAAGGGAAAATTTGGTCCTTGTCTGACCAACACCAATTCTGTCCTTCTTTTTACTTCCTTTGTGGTTTTTTTTTTCATCCTTCCATTTACTTTGTCTCCTACTCTGTTTGTGTTTTCCTTTGCTTTCCACGCTAGAACTCCTGTCCTCTGCTGCTTCCCTGAGGACATCCCACCCAAATGCTTTCCCCTTTTGTCCACAAAATGAACTAATTCTAGTTAGTCCCAGAGGACAGCTTTGTCTTTGCCTTAGAGGCAAGTATCTTAAAGCAGCACCACAGAACTAAAGGCCTGGTACTTCTTAAGTGGCTCCATGGATGCTCTGGTATTCAGAGATGTCACCACCATGGTCTCCCGAGGGAGAATGGGTAGTTTAAGGCTCCTCTCTTAAGTGTACGCTTTGTCTTAAGTGGTTTCCAAGCCTGTCACATCTTTATTCTTCACATACTTCTGATGATTATTTTAAAAGGTCTGTTTTCTTTAAAGGCAAGCAGGGAAAAGGGCTAGGAGATGGAGCTTAGGGAGATGGAGCCAGATGTTAATATGAAGATGTGGAGGCTAGAGACAAAACATAAAGCTGTCATGTGCTGGACTGTGCTGATTAATCTTGCACTTAAAGTAAATTATTCTAAGTAAATAAGAAACTGCACTCTGTTGTAGTAATTAGCTAAGTAGTGAGCCCTTCCTAACCCCTCACCTGAGCTGTGCAGGGAGATCTTGGTGCTCATGCACATAACAGTGATGTAAGGAGCTGTGTCAGGTATCTGACAGCCTCCATCTGCAGGGCTGTGTTGTGTATCCACAGCAGCAGCTGAGGAGGGATGAGGCATTCTGATTGTTTGTGTGCAGCTGTGCAGGCTCTTCCTACACTTGAGACTGAAACCTGTTTAGGTGGCACTGACCTTATCGAATAAACATTGATTCAGGAGAAAAATGTCCCACTTACATTTTTCCATTTGACAACCAACAGAAGTGCACAGACATACTGTGAGCTCCTCTGAGGAGGCACAGTTAGAATTTTGTGATGCTTTTTCACTTCCAGCCTAAACTCCGCTATCAAGCATCTATTTCCAGTGCCCCCCTCCTACCCCTTGCCCAAGCCTACTGTTCAGATTTCCTTTTGTCCTCCTTTTCCCTGACAGGGAATATTTGTTTTTAGAACCTTTAAGACTGACAGCACTGGAAAATTAAGTCGTCATTTTGTCTGCAAGCCTGCCACTGTGTCCATGGGCAGAGGGCAAGCTCCCTGCCAGTGACTTCAGCCTCTGTCTCGGAGGATCTTCCTGCTGTAGGTGTGAGAAGTAATTCACATTCAATGCCTGTCTCTCCCTGTTCTCTGGAGCTGCCAATTATACAGCCTTGTGTCAAGTTGGATCTGGGGGTGTGTATATAAGGACCACAATTAGCTGGTGCTGGGCTCAGAAACGCTGCAGGTACTGACAGACAAACCTGCCAGTGAGGTGAAGCAAGTGGGGAAGGACAAAACAATCTGGATCCAATTAGACTCCTTCCCTCCTTCTCCCCCAACCCCTTTCAAACACAGAAACGTGTATCTTTTCTCAAGGCTGAAGAAGTTCAAGCTCTGTCCCCCATCCTCTCCCTAATTCCCACTCCTTTCTGTACATCTACACTTGTGTTTTCCAGCAGGGAAGAAGAAATGCTCAGTTCCACAGGGAATTGTTCCTGCAGTGTCTCTGGCTCACAGCATAGCTGGAGGTGGTAGATCTCCCAGGGGAAGTTTCTTCTCATGAGGTTTATGGCTCAGTTTTGCAGATTTCAAGGAGGCTGCTTCCATGCAGAAAAGCAGATGGGAGTCGAGGAAAGGTGTCAGAAATGCACTTTCTGGAAACTTTTCCAAGCAGCCTCACTGATTAAAACCTAGCCTACTTCTTTTTCTGCTTCCCTCATAAAAGAGATGTTGGGTGGAGCTCATCTGTCTAGCGGGAAGGAAGGCAGGTTAGTTGAGACTAGATTCTCTTTCTGTCTGTCTTTTGATCCTCCTGTGTAAGTTGAAGGTTTTAGAAATTATTAAAAGCTTCATGCAGTGTGAATGCTTTCAGAGGAGACTGAACCTGCAGAAGTAAGATTTTCTCCCAAGCTCAGGACTGGGATATTAAATATCTTCATGCTTATCAACACAGTCAAAAGAGCAAGATGAGTGTGGAAGTAGGTTGACTTTTGCACATTTTCAAAGCCTTGTTTTAAACTTACACTTGTCTGCTTTTTAGGAGATGGTGAAGTCAAACTGGGGAATATAAACTCTGATTGAAATAGGCTTCCCAAGATGCAGGGCTTACAGAGCAGGGAGGCTTATTGTGTGTCTATAAGTGGCCAAAAAAGAGCTAATACCTGGCATGGTGGTAGAGCTTGTTTAATCCCTCTGATTAAGAAAATGTTATCCTTTGCCTTTAATCTTTCTGATAGGAAGCAATCACCTGTCACTCCTTTTTAGCATATCCCACACATTAAATGAGCCTTCAACTTTGATAGTGAGCAAGGACAAGAAATACTTTGCACTTAAATGGAGTCTGTGGTTTCCAAAGTGCTGAAGAAACTCACAGCTAACTCTACCAGTGTATTTAACAGTAATTTAGCATACATGGAGACCTAAAGCCTCTGTTATTAGTAAAGCCTGTAATCATAAATCATGCTTTTGATGAAGAACCCACTCTAGATTGATTAGTCACTTTTTTTTCCTAGTAGAATAAATTGATGTTGAGCTGGGAATGAAATTAATTTCATGAGGAGCATAGTCTTTTATCTTAGTCTCCAAGCCTTGCTACCCCTCCACCCACAAGATATCACTGGTTCTGTCTCAGCAGCAAGAATAAACCCCCAGCAACATTCCAAACTAGGGGGAAGAAACTCTTTCATCAGCCACCTTCTTTGCCTGAGCGTGGATTGCAGCCAGTTTAAAATAATCAGCCATTTTCATTATCACTGTGTTGCTTCAATGTCTTGAGAGTCTGCTGTGCTGCCAATGTTTGCTCTAAACAGCAGGGAGAAAACAATCTCTTCTCAAAAGAGCTGCAGTGTGTGTAATGCCCTGTCTTTCAGCCTGCAGTCTCTGCATCTGAGATCCACTTTATCATAATACAGGAAGTCATCTGAGAAACACGCACTTGGAGATGAACAGGGTTGTGTTTTTGCTAGGATCTGATTGCCTTTCTCAGCACCACTTTCTCAAGCATAGCTCCTGTTCAAGGCATGGCTCCTTGCAAATGCTGTGGTTTCTGGGGCTATCATGTAGTCGATGGGAAGGAGATGTGTTGGTTTGTATCTCCAGTCTGTTTAGATTCAGTCTGACCATCCTGTCTCCTGGTAGTATTCAAGCTGTCGAGCTCCAGCAACAGAACCAGAGATTCAGAACTGAGTTACACTGGTGCTCACACCTGGGAGGGCTTCAAGAATTGAGTTCAAGTCTGTAGTACTTGCTGCAAGGTTCCTGGGCAGACCTTTTTTTTTTTTTTTTTTTTTTTTTTAAACTCTGTGCTACCTTTTCCTCTCTGTAAATCAGGAATAGAAGTATGTCCATAGTATCAATTCCTCTACTCTGGAAGGTCCTTTGCAACCTGGCATTCTGTGATTGTGATAGATTTGGCACATTCAGTAAGGTGTGAAATAGAGAGGATTGGGGCAGGCCAGGGCTGTGCCTAGGGGTCAGCCTGCTCTTGTTATCCTCAGCAGCTCCTGCTAGCTCCTGCACTCAGTTTAGATCACTTCATAACTCCCAGGCCAGCACTGGCCCCTGGCTGGCCACCTCAGCAGAGTAGTTTGCTGGTTACCTGCTACTCACACCACAGGCTGGTAGTGGCTGCTTCTGGTCTTGTGAAATGCAACTGCTGATGTATTTTATAGGTTAGAGCACTCCAAGATGTCCCTTTTATGCTGAAGCACATCCTAATTAGGTGACAGCAAGCCACAAGACTACAATGGTTTCTAGTGCTTTTTCTCCTCCATTTTTTTCTTCTCCTTTTCTTTCCCTCCACTATTTATTAGCCATGTCTGCTTTTTAATAGTTTAGAAAAACAAGGTGAATGATAAAGACCTTTGCCGCATCTGAAGAGGCTAAAGCAAAATGATGCTAATCAGGAGATGTGGAGCCATGCTGCTTAGCTGAAGATTTTCATGTTTTCTCTGAGGTCTTCTCTTTTTAAACAGCTTTCTTCATTGGGACCCAGGAGTTAGATTAACCACCATCATAGTTTCTCCCAATTAGAGACTGGGGAGAAAAAGCTACAATAAACTGGTGTTTGTAATTGTGTGGTGAGCAATTATCCCTTGGGACATTCAGGCTAACGTGAGAGGAAGGGCAGAGTGGAGAGAGGCATGCTGCTAAAAATGTCACTTTAATTGGGCTGCCTGACACAGAAGGATTTGACATTCAAGAGGTTAGACCATCTGTTGTGTAGTGGGCCTTTGCTTTATAGATGTTTAACTTTTTTATTTTTTTTTTTTAAGAGTAGACTGAAGAAGCATTACAGATTCCCATGCCATGAAGCTGTTAGACATGGAAAGCCTGGTGAAAGCACTTGAGCTGAGGCTCTTGAGAGCAGAAAAGTGGTCTCAAGCAGTTTAACCACTACTTAGAGTGTGCAGTTTGCTATGGCACGTTCTCCTCCACCTACCCCCAACCCAGCTGGGTTTCTGAGGGGGAATTGTCTTAATGCTACAGAAAGACACACACATGCTGAAGCACGAGATGTTGTGTAGGTTCTGAATGTGTATGTTTTATGTGTATTTATGTGAGAGTGTAAATATTGATGAAATATCAACAAAAATACCGAGGGTACAGTATTGGCAGAGTGCTGAAAAACAGATTACACTATATAGCAGTAGGGCTGTCTAAGCCAAGACTCAGAATATACATGAACCCAGCTCTTCTCTGCACCTGGGTTGGGACAATCCCCATTATCAATCCAGGCTGGGGGATGATGTGATAGAGAGCAGCCCTGCTGAAAAGAACTGGGGGGTACTGGTGGATGAAAAGTTGGACAGGAGCCAGCAATGTGCAATTGCAACCCAGAAGGCAAATGGCAGCCTGGGCTGCATCAAAAGTGGCATGGCCAGTAGGTTGAGAGAGGTAATTCTGCCATTTTGCTCTGGTGAGACCTCACCTGAAGTACTGTGTCCAGTTCTGGGGTCCTCAACACCAGAAAGACATGGACCTGCTGGGATGAGTCTAGAGGAGGGTCACAAAAATGATCAGGAGGCTGGAGCACCTCTCCTACAAAGACAGGCTGAGAGAATTGGGGCTGTTCAGCCTGGAGAAGAGAAGGCTCTGAGGAGAGCCTGAAGAAGGCCTACAAGAAAGCTGAGGAGGAACTGTTAACAAGGACAAGGGGCAGTGGTTTTAAACTAGAGCAGGGTAGATTTGGATTGAACATTAGCAAGAAGCTCTTTAATTTGTATTGGATGGTGGGACAATGGAACTGGTTGCCCAGAGAGGTGGTGGAGACCCCATCCCTGTAAACATTCAGGTCAGGATTGATGGGGCTCTGAGCAACCTTTAAATGTCTCTTCCAACCCAATGCATTCTATGATTCTAAGTCCCATGAACTACAGGAGCTGTTTTCCTTCTTTGAAAGTGCTGAAATCTGAACTCCATCAGATGTTTTCTCATCAGAAAGTCTGTTTTGTTTTCCAAGATTATGCAAGTAAGGCAGAAACACAGTCTTGCTTTATGTAGGCTTTGGTATGGTTGGGTAACTTCTAGAATGCTTTATATGCATTAATATTTTTTTAAATTGATAGGTGTTAGAGGGAAGCAATGTGCATACACACTTAATTACATAACTTTTGATTTATATTTTTCTCCATGCAGGAATTGTAGCAGTTATTGTTGATAACAGATATTCAACATTCATGGTTCTGTTCCTGTGGTTTTCAACAAATTGGGGGGAGCTTGGCTGTAAAAGATGCAGTGAGACATTGTGGAAAGGAGGAAGTTCCTAGAGGAAAAGCAACTGGACCAACCAATTCACTGGAGTGTGCAGGGTGGGAGTTAATCAGTGTGTTAGGTGTAAGAAGCTGTTTAGTGTAACCTTAACACTGAGTAGCACATTTCCTGTTGCTCAGGATCCCATTAATCTGCTCCACAGCCTCCCCTTTCACTTATTGCAGTTACCCTGGGTGGCTTTTGTATGATTATAGCTATTTGTGTCTGTTGGATTTACAGTAACAGAAGCCCAGTCTTTGATGGGATTTCTTGGAGCTATTGCACTATGTTTTGTAAGAGAGATGGTTATTTGTGGAGGCCTCCCTTTTGATAGCTGAAGGATTCTTCTAGTTGTAGTTATTTAGAAGGCTAAGCTTTTGTGTGGTGGTGTGGGACTCCCTGGCTCTTTTAGAACTGGAAGTTAAAAGTGAAATACTCTACCTGTCTGTATTTTGCAGTTCTTCTCCACGCTGTCAACAGGATGCTTTCTTGCAGTGCTCTTTGTTGCTGCTTTAAAAAAAAAAAAAAATCAAGGAAGAGGAGAGCAATCATATTTAATAATGCAATTACAATCAGGGGAAGATGTTTATCCTGTAAGATTCCAACTGCTGGAAAAGCCCTAGGGCATTCTGGGAAATGAGATGCAAATCTCCAGGATTACCTCTTCCTAAAAATACCAGAATAAAACAACAACAACAATCATTGCTCTGAATAGTGTATTAAATGCCTAGTCCACTATTGCCAGCTGAGAAGCTTTGCTTTGCTCAGCCAAGGGACCAGTCCAAACTAAACACAGCAGCACAGCACAGGGTTGGTGATGGAACAGCAGTGTGAGTATGTTAAAGGCACCCCCTCCCTGCTCTGCTCACTGTGCTGTGAAAACATGATTTAGAAGTGTTTGGTAGCTGCAGCTGAATCTTCACATGTAAAATCTACAAGAAGAAAAGAAACCACATCTGATTTTTCTCTATTAATTCAAAGGCCCTTGGCTTGGACACTGGCTCTTTGTAAATCAAAAACACATCATGGTGATGCTTTGTGACCCAATTCATTTGCAGAGTCTGAACTCATATCCTAGGTTGGCCATGATAAGCAGCATTTATGGAATGAAAATATCGAAGATACTTTATTTCCAGAGAAGAGAAGACTGAGAGGACTCTTATTAATTAATATACAAATATCTAAAGGGTGGGTGTCAAGAATAAGGGGACAGTTTCTTTTCACTGGTGCCCAGTGATAGACAAGGACCAACAGGCACAAACTGGAACGCAGGAAGTTCCACTTCAAGAAAAATCTTCTTTACTGTAAGGGTGACAGAGCACAGGAGCAGGCTGCCCAGAGGTGTTGTGGAATCTCCTTCTC
Organism: Indicator indicator; assembly: GCF_027791375.1. Classification (NCBI taxonomy): domain Eukaryota; kingdom Metazoa; phylum Chordata; class Aves; order Piciformes; family Indicatoridae; genus Indicator; species Indicator indicator. Next base: position 8,491,323 of record NC_072039.1, read on the forward strand.
TGCAGACTTTCAGACCCCACCTGGACACATTCCTGTGTACTCTGCCTTTAGGTGATCCTGCTTTGACGGGGGAGTCAAACTCAATCTCCAGAAGTCCTTTCCAGCCCTTCTTATTCTATTATTTGTGGTGTAGCATCAGCAGTGCATGCATTTAGCTGCTTCCTTAAAGAAACCCAAATGACTGGAGACTGAGCTGCTTAACCCATCTTGTGTAACAGGGAGTGCACCCTGTGTCTTTGTATTTGCATCATTAAATGTAGTGTCACTTCTAAGATGACATCAGCCTTATTACTTTAAGGCCAAATATTAAACATAACTATGTCAAGATCTAGTCTGAATTTCAGTAAGTTGTTAATTTTAAAATCCCTGATGCTGGCTTCCCAGATTTAAGGTTTCATTGGATATGAACTAAATTATAGACCCATGTAGCAGAGCACATGAACCCAGCCAAATGGATAAAACATAAATAATTTCCTGTGCTAATGAGCTGAACTTCACTTGCGTCTGTCCAAACTGAATTCACGCATTTGAATCCACTTGCACTGTAAAAATAATTTGAACACACATTTTCCTCTAAGCACAAGGACAGAATCAACTTACTTTCAGTTTTATATACTGGGATTCAAGCAGATGTATCAGATTAAAAATTATTTGGAATGAAACGTGCATTTTAAATAAGAAAATGAAATGGAGGCATTCTGATTATATTCTTGTACTCATTTACTAAGATTTTTGAGGGATTACCTGGGCTGGAACAATCCTTGCTATCAATACAGACTGGGGGATGAGATCATAGAAGGCAGCCCTGTGGAAAAAGACTTTGGGGTGCTGATGGGCAAGAAGCTGGACATGAGCAGGCAGTGTGAGCTTGCAGCCCAGAAGGCAAATCACATCCTGGGCTGCATCTAAAGATGTGTTACCAGAGATGCAGAGAGGTGAGTCTAACACTTAACTCTGGTGAGACCTCACCTGGAGTGCTGTGTGCAGCTCTGGAGCCCTCAATGTAGGAAGGACATGGACCTGATGAAGAGGGTCCAGAGGAGGGCCATGAAAATGATCAGGGGGGTTGGAGTACCTCTGCTACAAGGACAGGCTGAGGGAGCTGGTGGTGTTCAGCCTGGAGAAGAGGCAGCTCCAAGGAGACCTAATAGCAGCATTTCAGTTCCTGAAGGGGGCCTATAAGAAGGATGGAGAGAGACTGTTTCCAGAGGTCTGTGGTGATAGGGCAAGGAGCAACGGCTTCAAACTAGAAAAGAGCAGATTTAGATTGGATGTTAGGAGCAGGCTCTTTACTATGAGAGTGGTAGAACACTGGAACAGGTTGGCCAGGGAGGTGGTTGAGGCCCCATCCCTGAAGATAATCACAGTGAGGTTTAACAGGACTCTGGGCAGCCTGATTCAGTTGAGGGTGCTCCTGCTGACTGCAGGGGGGGTTGGACTGGATGACCTTTGAAGATCCCTTCCAACCCAGACCATTCTATGATTCCCTGATTACTTCAAAAGATCAAGGTCCTGAGTTTTTATAGACTTTTTGGGGATTATTTAATCAAACCCATTCCCTAGGAGAAGCTGCACTTTGCAGGTTTGCTGTACTCCTTTATCACAGGGGAAGAACAGGAGGTTTCTTTCTCTCATGTGTCATTCATCGGCTTTGTTCGCTTTCATTGGCTCCACTGCACATTGTCTGGGGAAGGCAGCTTGCCATTTACTGCTCAGGTACAGATCTGTGTCAGAACCTCTGTTTTCATTCCTCTGGGGAGTCTGGGATTACAGCAGCCAAGTGCTTGGCTTTGTGTAGACATGTGACTGTCTCGTCACTCACCTGATGAATCTTGGATGCTCAGCTTTCCCCCTCCCAACGAGCTGCTCTCTCCTGGGGTTACTGACATGATAGCAGAGAGCAGGAGCACATAAAGCCACCAAGGACACTTTGTGGCTCTAGTAAGGTGCTCACACATCTTTGTGTAATCAGATGCTCTTGTTTCCTCATGGTCAAAAATCCACAAAGTCAAGGTGGCCCACTTAAGGTCTCTGGCTGCCAAAAGGTAGTAATGCTGTGGGATAGGGTGGTGGGGGTCAGCATCCCTGGAGGTGTTTAAGAAAAGCCTGGATGAGGCACATAGTTTGTGGTCTAGTTGATTAGATAGAATTGGGTGATTGGTTGGACTTGATGATCTTGGAGGTCTCTTCCAACCTGGTTGCTTCTATGATTATTTCAGATAATGCTTCTACTGTTTGAAGGACATCTGTGGGAACAGTGTCCCATTTTGGGAGACAATGCCCACCTGTGTTAAAGAAGTGAGAATTTAAATGTGTGATGGGCAGGAGAAGCAGCAGAAAAGGTAGATATTATGGCAGGGTTATTAGCATCTATCAAATTCCACAAAATATATAGCTGTAGTATGTAGATGGCATGTAAACCCAGTTATATGTGTGTATTTGTGTGTGGTTATGTGATGGTTCAATATCTGAAGGGGACCTACAGGAAGACTGGGGAAGGACTGTTTTGAAAGGCTTGTAGCAATAATATGAGGGGCAAAGGTTTGAAACAGGAGCAGAGAAGATTTAGGTTGGATGTTAGGAGGAAATTCTTTACAATGAGGGTGGTAAAATACAGAAACAGGTTTCCCAGGGATGTGGTTAAGGCCCTGTCCCTAGAGACGTTCAAAATCAGACTTGAAGTGGCCCTGGGCAGCCTGATCTAGTTGGAGGTGTCCCTGCTGACTGCAGTGGGGTTGGGCAAAATCACCTTTGAGGGTCCCTTCCAACCTGATGCAATCTGTGTATCTGTTTTCTGCATGTGGGAGTATTGAACACTGCTGTTGTTTGTAGCAAGACAGAGCAATATGCACTGTGATGGGAAAAGTGATGAGGAGCAATAATAGAAAGTGAAGTGACTGGAGAATAAGAGAGTAAGAAACAAAAAGCAGTAAGAATTTAAGACATCCCTGCGCATCTGGAAGGGGCTGTGGCTTGGTTGGTGCCTCCTGGTTGGGGTAAAAAAAAAAAAAAAAACCCACATCCTTGTGAGGTGTCTCCTCTTGACTCCAGGGATCCATTCCATCCACTTCATCTGCAATGTTGTAAGAAAGAGAAACTTCATTCTGAGGCTATGTCACCCAGGATTTTTTTCCATGTAGCCCCAACTCTCATTCATTATTCCAGAGAATTTTCAGCATTGGTGCATCAAGCCTTCAGATTTTCCATCAGTAGAGAGCTTTTGTGCCAGAGAGACCCCACACACCTGCAAACATGGCCTATACTTTATCCTCTGTGGTTCACCTGTGACCGTGGGCAGAATTTGGTCCTTAAATTAACAACCCTTGTCTTGAAGCACCCAATTCTGCTCTGAGGGGAGGAAAACCCCTGAACTTCAAACCCAGTGTTAAGTACAGCATGCTGCACTGTGCAGTCTCTCAGATGTACTTTGCTGTGGGATGGATGGTAAAGTAGAGATCAAAGAGTCCAAGCAGGAATGGAGCAGAGGGGAGCCAAGCATTTCCTCACCAGGCTCCCACTGAGCCGAGTGCTGCAGGCATGCAGAAGCACTGACAGGACAAGGAGGCTGGAGCTGCCTGTTCCAGGGGCCTTTTCCCAGCCCTGGGGAGATCAGAATCTGAGCAGAGTGTAAGTATTTTTCCCCTGGACCATGTTCCTCATAGACTTGTCACAAGTTGCTTTTCCAACTGTACCAGGATTAAGGAGTGAGGACAGAAAGGGCAGGAAAAAAAAAAAACTTGCATAAATATTTTTTGACATGTTGGTTTAAACATGCAACATGACAGTTGGGTTAAACATGCAAAAGAAGTCAATCTTGTCAATATTCCCTTAGAGATCTTTGTGCCACTCAGGCTTTAGTGAAGAGCTTTCCTTGCTGCATGGCACTGACTTAAATTTTTTTTTGTGTATTAAAAAAAGAAAGAGATTTTGAGGTACATACCAGGTGATCATTCTGTCTTGCCACTAGCATGATCAAAGAGGGAGGGGGAAAATAAAACACAACTGTTCTCTGCCCAGTCAAGCAGGCTGTGTGCTTGCTTTTATGCCTGGTGTCAGAAGTCAGCATCTGCAAAGCCAAGTTCAGAGTCATCAAATGGCTTTGGTTAGGAGAGCCAGCAGTGCAGAGCTGCTAAATTGGAGTTACTGGGTAGGTGAATTGGACTGTTTGATGGGTTTGAACTGGGTGGGGGTAGGGAATTTAAATCTTGATTGCCATGATACACTGTAGTGAGGACAAGGCAGCTGTGCTTTTCACTGTTGTTGCTAGGCTGCTTTTGGAACTGTGTAAGACATGATCCTGAGTTTTATATTACTAAAAGAAAAGGAGGGGGAAAGGAATCCTACCAATTGAGTTGTGTTTTATTAGCTGCTAGCAGTGGGCACAGGATCTGTGTTACATAGCTAAGCTGCTCCAGCTCCATCCAGGAGAGGTTACATGTGTTTTGCATGGTTAGTGAGCTGAGATTATTTTTTTCTGTGGCTTTGGCAGGCTCTGGTAAACTGAATTGGTTGTAGGGAATTATGGGGGAGAGTATCAGATGCCAAGCTCACTTCAGTCTGACGAGACAAAAAGATTTGGAGTTGTTTAAGACCCTACTCGTTTTGCTTGGTGTTTGGGGTCTTACTTCAGTTTCTTTGTCAGTGAGAGCACAATTCTACCCTCTGTGTGTACTAGGTGGTGGAAGGGTTTCTTCATTCACACAAAGACAGGGAGCTGCAGACATGTGCTAGCTTTTTTAGCTAGCTGACTTTGCCATCCTTGTCAGAAGAGTGTCAGTGGCTGGCTGTGTAGCTTCTGAGACAGAGGAATATGCCAAAAAGGGACGTTGTTGATATATTGACCTTTGGATAATTACCTTGATTTGTTGGCATGTCACTAATAAGTCAAGGAAATGCTGCTGTTTAAACTAAACTGGTGAATAATGTGAATGAAGGGCAGTTCAGTCCTCCTCCTTTGTCAGAGCAAGGGCACAGGCGCAGCTTTAAAAGCAAAACCTGTTACAGTGACTCAGTTGTGAACTTCAAAAAAGGAGCAGTGTAATTATGTATTGACCAAGAAAAGTGCTGGGGCTGTTCTGCAGTCTGGTATGTGCATGTGTCACTAAAATATTACACTGAAATCCAAGCTACGGAATCTGGGTGTAGGTCTGATTTTTAGTGGTTTTTTTTCCCAGGTTGGGGTTGTTATCACTTTGAGTCTTTCTCTGACTCACTTGAACCAAGAACATATGCAAATGGTTGCAACTCCACACTTTGCTGCTGGCTTATTATGTAAAGAGATTACCATACTCCAGAGCAAACTAGTTGTTATTGTTCTTGGTCAAAACAGCTTGGAGTTCACAGATGTGTGGGATACAATGGCATTGTCATGCTTGGTTCCTGCCCAGAGTCTCTCTCTGGTATTCTTCCTTGTAGTTGCACAAATACTTTCCCATTAAAGGAATTAATTCTTGTGTGATCAGTGTTAAGAGCCAGGAATAAATGAAATCCAGCCTTTTCCATTGAAGAGGCTTGTGGGTTACAGTGGAGAGAAAAAAGCCCACCCCCTACTCTGTCAGGGGAAAAAAGCTCCTACTTTGTCCTTGGTGGAGTGCTTCTATGGCTATGTCCCTGAGCCTGCCAATCAGCAGCAGAGCCCTTATCTTTGGAGATAGAATCATAGAATCAAGAAGGTTGGAAGAGACATCATCGAGTCCAACCTGTCACCCTACACCTCATGACTATCTAAACCATGGCACCAAGTGCCACGTCCAATCCCCTCTTGAACACCTCCAGGGATGGTGACTCCACCACCTCCCTGGGCAGCACATTCCAATGGCCAACCACTCTCTCTGTGAGGAACTTTCTCCTCACCTCCAGCCTAAACCTCCCCTGGCACAGCTTGAGACTGTGTCCTCTTGTTCTGGTGCTGGTTGCCTGGGAGAAGAGACCAAATCCCTCCTAGCCACAACCTCCCTTCAGGTAGTTGTAGACAGCAATGAGGTCAGCCCCTGAGCCTTCTCTTCTCCAGGCTAAACAGTCCCAGCTCCCTCAGCCTCTCCTCATAGGGCTTGTGCTCAAGGCCTCTCACCAGCCTCGTTGCCCTTCTCTGGACATGCTCCAGCAGTTCAACATCTTTCCTAAACGGAGATGATCCATTTATTTATCAGTGTGATCCTTGCAACTTCTGCACAGTCTTGAGGATCCCAGTCTTGGGCAGATACTTCAGCCTGCAGCTTGTAGGTGTCTTGGATAAGAGAAGTGATGGTTAGAACTCCCTTCTGCAAATCTTTGTGCAAGTGGTCCACAGCAAATCAAAGACCTGGTGGCATTTCTCCATGCACTACTGCACTCTTTAAATGCTCTTCCTCCTTCTGAAGTGCAGGAGTTTGATTCTGCTTTTCTGTCCTTCGGGATAATTTGAAAGCAAGTCCACAGGTGTCACAGAGAGAAGAATTCAGCCCAGAGCTAATAGCAAATTTGTCCTCCTGTATGTTCTTGGGCTCCACTTGTGAAAGCTGCAGAGCAGTTTGGGATAATATCCACTTCCATTATTTAGCTGCATAAAATACCTGGAAGGCAAATGGCGCATCTATAAATTAAGCTTCTAAAGTGTCGGTCAGGTTACTGGGGGGCTTTTGACAGTGAGATTATTGACGGTGTAAAGTGATAGTTCTGCTCTTGAAAAGCTCATTCTCCTAACACAAATCACAGCACTGCCAGGATTTATTGAACTGCCTGATGGAGAGGTACTGCACAAGCTACTATTAGTCCATTTCCTCAGCTTTGCCATCAGGAGGCTTTAAATAATTGTATTTGAAAGAAATGTCAGAGTGACAGAACTGGGTGCAGAAGGCCATAGATACTCCCTCTCCACTCCACCCTGCCCCTGTTCTTTCTCTCGTGCTCTCTCCTACTCTCTCCTTTTATTATTTAATAATCTCAGAGACAGAGGGCTTCCCCTGCTGCATAATTGGAAGGTTTCAAGACACTGTGTCTGCTGCTTTAGGCAAAGTCTTGCCTCGGTTGTGCTGCAGAAATGGGAAGCTTACCAACTCCATGCACTCCTGCAGATTTGTTTAGACAGCCAAGGATGCTCCTGCCAGGGTTGAGGCTGCCACAGAGGATTGAAGTAGCAACTGCGAATAGAGCAAAATGGTGCTGCACTGGTGGCACTGTGAGGCTTGGCAGCCTTCAGGGAAGAGAAGTGCATCCTCCTGGAAGGCTGTTGGGAAGGCATAGGCTGCTCACCAGTCCCTCTTTAAGCTGGCTTGTGTTGAAGTCTTCATGTGAGACGAAAGGCAGCTGGTGTGCACGGAAACCTGAAGCAGGAGGTGCTGTATCTTGGAAACAAAGGACAGTAAGTTTTATGTTTTCATTTGGAGCTGACCTCTTGGTGGTCATCTGGTGCTATGAGCAGGGCTCACTCAGCAGGTTCCTCACAATTTTGTCTGTCCAAGATGCAAAATCTTCCAATGACAGAGCTTCCCTAGAGCCCTAGGTCTCCGCCCTGGGGAATCTTAGAGGAGAATGCAGGTATCCTTGTCCTATGCTACTCCAGATGTGTTACCTACAACATGCTGACTCTCAGAACTGAGCTTGGTTGTTGTCCTTCTACAAGTTACTGGGGAGCATCACTACAGCTCCTGCTAGGAGGTGCCTTGGGTCTGTCTCTGGTATTGTTTCTGGCTGGGCTGCCTCGCTTCAACTGGATTTTAGTTGTGTGCAAAAGAAATTGAGGTTAATGGTGCTGAGTAAACATAATACTAGCTTTTAGTGTGACCTAAGTGACAACAGGGGCACAAGGGATTGATCCTCTCCTCAGTCTTTCTTTGTCCTTCACAGCATTGGCATATTATTGCCCTGTCCCATTAAAAGACCATCAAGGTGGAACTGGCTGCAGCAGTGAAGATCCTGCCCCACTAAAGGGCTGGTGTATTAAATGCATTTTAATGTAAAGGCAAGAATTCAATCTCAAAGACATGAAATTTGGTTGTTAAGATAACTTTTACAGCATTTTGCTGCACTGTCCCTTGGAAGAGTTTGACACAAAAACTGGTTTAGGACTCCTGAATTTCCCTATGGCCTGTTTGTGTTATCTTGTCACATATCTCAGCTGTTGCTTTCGGTGGAGTCAAAGGAAGTTGGCTACCAAATAGTTCTGCTGCCACAACTTTAAAGCTGTTTGTGAACCCCTTAATAATCTCAACACAAGCAAGGTTCACAGCTTGCTGCAGGTGAAGGAACCTGTTTTATTGAAGCTAAGATGATGGTACATTGTCCTGCATGGCTGTAGAAACCACTTGTGATCATTTTAGGCTATGCCTTTAAAATTTTCCACTGAGTTCTCCCTCTTCAAGCTTTGGACTGCTGAGTTTATAGAGAGGCTACTGAGATCAGGAAAGAATACCTCCTAGAGGTATTGCATATCAGCTCTATTGTCACAGCAAGAATGATGGCTCCCAGGGTTTACATGTGAATGTGTTTAGCATCACTTATTTATTATATGCAGTCGGAAAAGAGAGGAGAGGAGTATCTTAGTTTTTGCTGGTAAAATAATGTTAATAATGAAATGGACATGCAATCCTAATAAAACAGATTTGTAGCTTTTAGAAGAGATACTATTTGTGGAGTTTTACAGATTTTTTTACAATTAAAAAATTGTCCAAAATGAGAATCCCTGCCTTGTTCTTGCAAAAGCTTTTATTAAGGTGAGGTGTAACAGCCTGCTCCACTCCATAAGCTGGTTTATGTGCCAGAATTGTTAAGAACTGTTTGTGTGATTCTGCCAGATTCTTTGGCTGCTCTTTTAAATAGCAAATGGGAAAGGAAACCAAGGTGAAATGTACCTCTGTCCTTTCTAGGGTACAGTGGAGAAATTGCCCCCTTTTCATTTTCCTTTTTGCAATGAAATTAACCCTTCAGAGTAGGTGGTTGGCTCCAGAAAGTGCTCAGCCCTAATTCCCAGACAAATTGAAAAAATTCTGTTTTGTTGTCGTCTTCAGGTCCCCTTGGTTAAATGTAGCCTTAAAGAAGAGAGCTTTGATCCCAAACACAGAAATGTTGTTTCATTTTAGTCACTTCAGTCCCACTCCCTCATACCAAATCTTGGTTTGAGTTGCATTCTGCTTTCAGTTCTAAAACATATCTGATAAGATTTTTGATTCCAAAGTGTTTCTCCCATAGCTTCCTTATTATCTCAGCAAGCCCTGAACCATAATGAGCCTGTAAACACAAGGTTTGTAAGCCTATTACAAGCTTCCCAGTATTATAATACGATTAGTCAGCACTGACTCATTTGTTTCATAAAGGCAAACGGAGGGGATTCAGGGATTTGTTTATTTGGATGTACCAATTTGTTGCACAGTCTAACTTACTTGATACAGAAATCACACTTACTGCTCATTAGTTGGCTTCCCTTTTGCTGGGAGCCTGCATGCTACATTTGCAAAATCCTTGCTCTCCACCAGCGTTATCCAGCTCGCCTCTGCAAAGGAAATAATGTTAAATGGAGCTTTTCATTTCATACAAACCCTTTCCATAGAACTCTGGAGAGCTAAATGTGGCACAGAATGTAAACTCTGAACCACTCCCCGTAGGATGTCCGTGTAGCTTCCATCTTGAGGTAATTATACCAAAGTACATGCCACTGCTCCCATGGCCTGGTGAGCCAGCTAGTACTTAGTGTCTGAATTAATGTTTGGAATTGTTGCTGCTTTCTTTGTAACAGAGATGGGAACCCAGATGGTTTGGGTTATTGGTAATGGATTCCAGCGCTCTGAAATCATTCACTCAAATCCAGCTCCAGTCTGTAGTAACCCAAAGTAATTATTATTTGATTGCTAGCCTGTGATGTAAAGTGAGTTGGTCATCTCAGCCTGGGTGGACAGATGTCCCAGTTAAACAGCACCAGCTTAGCAACTGCCAGCAGCTCTTTGAAATTCTGTAAAGGATATTGCTGAAGACACGTAGATAAATTGGATTGAGAGTTTTCTTCTCTGGCTGGTCATTTGAATGGAGAAAGGCATCCAGAATGGAAAGGCAGTAGAGCCTCTGTGGACTCTTACCTGAGTGTGGATTCTCTGGGATCATGGCTGCAGAGTGCAGAGTGGGAGGAAAAGGCTTTTTCTTTGTCACTGAGTCTCTTCTGTCTCTTTGTACTGGTGCAGAGTGCCTCTAAAGCAGTGTGATGATGTGACAGCGTTTTATGGATGAGTATAAATAATTACTCAGGAAAAAATGTTTCTCTACCTTCTAACTCTGGGTTTGTTGGGTTGTTTCTTTTGTTCTGTTTTGTTTTGTGTGTGTGTGTGTGTAGACTTTCTTGCTTATCCTGAAAGTCTTTATAAAGTGGAGATTTAAAATCCCCTATGCAGTAAGGTTGTTTGTATTGATTTTGGACCCTTTTACTTACTCAAAGAAATACTGACTGTGGGAGTGAGCCAGCAAGAGATTTTTCTTATACAGAGGGGCAGCAAAAGGTCTTCAGATCATCTAAAAACCTATTTACATCATCTAAAATCCCATTTGTCTTTCCCAAGCAAAATAATATGTAGATACCTCATAACTGAACACATACGTGGTGCTCTTCTGGAACAATTTTCACCCTTAATTCCTTCTTCAGAGTTAAGAAACTTTCCTATCTCTTTCTAGCTGTCCACCAGCTAAAGAGATCAGGTAAAGATACTGGTATGTTTGGCTTCAGTGCATAGGCAAGGTGATTTGGAGATGTGAGATGTGGCTGTGAGGTTCCATTGCCTGCAGATCTATTCATCACACGTGAATATTGCCACCACCTGACAAAAGCAATATGAAATAAATGGGTATGTGGCACAGTCTTTCATCACATAGCTGGGAGATACAAAATTGACCTTTTTAGCAGTCTTTTGAGGCAGTCAGGAGATGTAGTTTACTTGACCTAAAGGTTCCTCTTTTCCTGCTACTGGAAGAGAAATCCTATTGTCAGCTGAACTTTTGGCTGCGGCCGAAGGTCTTCCATTACTGTCTTTTATCTCTGAGGCTTGGCTCTTGGCCATGCAATTGCACTCAGTTCACTTGCTGTGACTCTGTTGTCCTCTTTGAATTGTGAGAAATTTAGCAGCAACCTCACCAAAGCTCCTGCTGCTCTATTCCTTGTGCTTAGCCAAGCCCATAAAATGGCCAAAGAGCATTTGCCAGAGTGTTTTTTTGGGGGGGACCTGTTGTGCCCAGTCGTGGGTGCTCAGGTCAGTGGGGGACAGCACTAAGTGTTCTCTTCCACATGAGTTCCCCAAACCCTGAACCTGGACCGTGTGGTGGTAGTAGCTGGTGAGAACCTTCATGACAGTTGAAAATATTCACTGGTGTTTGCTCACTTAGCTGGTATTATACATTGAATACAGTACTTAAGTGTTTGTATTACAGATAGCATTGACCTTTAGGCCATTTCTCTATGATCAGTAGAGTACAAAAAGCTGTGAAGAAAAGCTACTACAGAAATAATCATACATTAATGCAAGTTTTACTTCACAAAGAGATTTTTATGTTCCAAGGGAAACAAACTTCAAATGAATTGGCTTGACCTGCTTGGCTGATGTGCTGTTGTGAATTAAGGCTGGTGTTACACTCCATTTAAAATTTCCCCTTGTGTTATTGCTAATTGGTGATGTTAGCATGACTATTTAGGCTTAGCATTGCTTCATGTGTCAGTATAAACTTCAACAGCCATGTGGGTACTTAGAAAAATCTCAGCAGTAAGTGGCACATGAGTCAACTAGCCTGGGAGGGAGGAGTACAATTCAAGTATTTTGTTCCCTGGCCAGAGATCTCTGCTACTGAAATGGAATCTCTCAGTTCCTTGACCCTGAAAACAGCAGCAACAACAGGAGAAATAAATGCTGTAAACAGCTCTATAATGAAACCTCTCAGACAGCCTGTCAGCATGTGCTGATCTTTTGCCTTCACTTGCTGCTATGACAAATTAGGTTGACCTTTCTTTGCTGGCATCTTAGGGGAAGGAAAAAAAAAAAAAAAAAACGCTTTAAAATTTGAAATGATCCTAAGGGAGTTAGGTGCCCAGTGCTTAGTGAAAATTATCTGGACAGGAACATTTAAGTTTCATAGCTGCCTTTCCAAATCCCACCCTCTGTAAATTACACCCTGCTCTGGAGGTGATGAGAGTACCTGGGCTGATGGCATAGGGCTGTAATTTAGCCAAATGTTAAGAGCAATATGCTTGAAAAATCAGAACTGACACTTTCCATGAGTTAGATTAGAGAAGCACCATCAGGAGAATTAAGAGCAAAAGCTGGTGAGTAAAGCTTGAGGAACTGCTGATCTCTGTTTTCTGTCTCTCTCCAGAAAGCATTCAGCACAGGGCAGCACTCAGCAGTGATTGAGAATCCTTCCAGGGTCTCCTTCACTGCATGACATATTTCTTCTCTGGTGATTGCAGGTTCCCAAGGTCTCAGTCCATCCCAGTTTAGATTTTTCAGCTGTCTTGTATCATTCCAGAGTTTACTAAATGATTTCAGTCCTTGTCCCCACAACTCTCATGGTTGCTTTGCAGTGTTACCTATGACAGGACTCAAATACCCAGAAAATACCCAGAAAATACCCAGAACAACAGGGACTTGAGTATCATGTTGGTATCATGCTGGATACCAACAATATTTATCACCTATATTTTCAGAGTGCATCCTACCATGGTCTTTAAAGGAGGGTGTAATTATGCATTGATGAAACATTTCTCTGGCTGCTGCTGTAATTAGGTCTGTAGAGCATCCTTGAGGTCCAGCCCAGCTCTCATTTAAATCAGCAGGAACAAAACTGATCCTCTTTAAACAATACTGCCTCTGTGCTGCAGCACCATGATGTATTTTCTTGTTTTCTTTTCTGTTAGCAAGAAAGGAGGAGCGAGAAAGAGAAATAATGCTGTGAGGAGGGGAAAGAGAGGGTATTAGTCTTTGAACAATGATGGAAGATAAAGATGGATAAGCAGGGCAATTTGTGGATTTTATTCTCTATCCCACTTAATGGGTTGCAGTTAGATAAAGAAACAGAGGTCTCAGTTAATCTTTATACTGTCTCCTTCTTTAGAAACACAGTTGCTTCAAATTGAATTAGCCTTTTGCATCTTGCTGGAAATGATACTGTTTCTGCAGTGCCCTTGTTTGCTTTCCATTGATCTAGAGAAACAGAATTTCTCCCCCTTTTTTTTCCCCTGGGATGTTAAAAACAAAAGGATCACCTTTCTGCTTTCAGCTGCCATGGCCTAAAAAACATAGGGGTGAAGAACAAATTCTCTATGGTTTGAAGAAATCCTCTTCAAAAAAAAGGATGGGGAACATGACAGAGAGTTAGAGAGACCTCTCCCTCAGAAGAAGAGTAATATATATTTTATTCTCTTATTAATATTTCATTGGCAAGAAGGTCAAAATCTACATTTAAATGGAAATATTTAAAAAGCAGAAGCATAATATTTGACTATCTGGAGCTTTTATGGGTTAGTGAAAAAGCAGAGGCTTGAAGACGTTGGTTCAAGATTCATGGGGTGGGCTGGGAATTCCTGGTGAAATTTATCCAGCAAAGGAATCCTCCATTTGCCTTCATCGACACCTGATAAAGGGTTTATGTTCTTAATACAGAGCTCCCATTTAATTTAAAAATCCTTTTAAGTATGTCATGTCAGCTGGAAGAGTCTTTAGATGAGATAGTCTGTCACTGCTTGGAATATTGTCTGGGTTGATAGGGCGATGCATGGCTTGTGAAAACGCTGTGTTATTTCTTCAAGGGGTGGGGGATTAAGTGGTGCTGTGTGTGGTGTTGGCAGAAGCTGGGGTTTCAGGGGAGCCTGCTCTGAATGTATCTGTCATAAGGGAGTGGGGATCATCAGCAGTGTTTCTTGCTCTGGCTGCAGTTGTGGTCTCATCAAAGCACCTAACAGATCCCATTTGGGTGTAGGGGAAAATCTGTGTGGTTTTGACTGAAGCGTATCTGTGTGGATCCCGAGATCACTTAAGTCAGGAAATGAAGTGGCAGGAATTGTTCCTTGCCTTCCCTTCAGGCTGGTTTCATAGAATCACAGAATTGCAGGTTGAAAAGCGACCCCAAGGATCATCTGGTCAAACCATTCTAGGTGACAGTGTGGATTAAATGAGGTGGCTCAACACCTCATCCAGCTGAGCCTTAAAACTGTCCAGTGTAGGGGAATCCACTACTTGCCTTGAGAGATGATTCCAATGTCTAACTGTTCTCATGGTGAAAAATATCCTTCTGGAGTCTAATTGGAATCTCCCCAGCAGTAACTTATATCCATCACCCCTTGTCTTTTCACAAGGCTGAATAAACCCAGTTCTGTCACTTTGCTCATGTGTCAGGACTTCCAGTACTTTCTAATGCTCTCACTTCCCAGTCCTAGGAGTTTGGGTTTATTAGCAGTGAAGTGGGACTGAGGTTCCCAGATTGTGGAAGCTCTGCCACTAACCTGAGGTATGTTAACTCAAAACAGCATGACAGAAGGAAATAAAAAGCTGGGTGGGTTGTGTTTTCCTAATAAGATGGGGGGAAATTGCAAATTTATCATTGTCTGCCAAGCAGAGAAGGGTTCATGTTTGCACCCTGCATTTATCCAAGAGGAGATGACCAGGCTGGATGGCATCGCTGTGCCCAGCCCTGCACAGGGCCAGGAACTGCTGCTGCTCCTCCAGGTCCCTTTCTGGGGGCACATCATTCCCTGCCCACCGTGGGGACACCTGAGCAAACAGTTTGGGAATCCCTACTACTGTGTTAAGGGACACAGCAGACAACCCAGGAGAGAGACAGCTCTGAACAATTGGTCCACTTCAGTCCCAGGGATGCTACTGATCCCTGGCTGGCTTTGCCCCAGCCTGTTTGCAGGCATGGTGCCTTCGGCTTTAGCAGCAGCTGTAGGAGCAGTGTGCTCTGCACAGGAGAGATAACATTGATTTGGTACTGGAGAAACAATATTTGATCAAGTCCCACTGCTGGGCAGAGTTCCTTTGGTTGTGTTGTTGTTGAGGCTTTTTTGGGTGGTATTCTAAATCAGCATTATATTGAGTAGCAGAGGACTGCTGTGTATTTGTGCAATTTGGGGGGATTTTCTTCTCTTGCCACCAGTGATTTCCAGGACACCTGTGCTTTGCCAGCACTCAGGTAATGGTTGGAAATGAAACAGAGGAGCTCAGTGCTAGAGCTTGCTGCAGTGGAGAGATACTCTGCTGCTGCTTGACAGGCTTGTAACCAGATTCCAGTTTGTGCTGCCTTGCCCCTTCATGTAACCCTATTAAAGGGCTGTAAATAGTAATATAAATGATGTTACAGTCATTTGTTTTGATGTTTCTGAGCCTTTAATAAATCAGCTGCAGCTTGGTTAATAGGAATATGAGAGTGTGGTGTTTGTTGCCAGCAGCTGCTAGTAAATTACAATGCAGTCATCTGTTTTACAAGGGAATTAAATGTTTGTTCTCTTGCTCCCGCTCCCTCTAGCTTTTTTCTTTTGAGAGCATCAGAACTGTGCACAAGCCCCTGTTCTTTGCTAGTTGCCCTCTTTGTCTTTCCACATGTGGCTGGGGTGGCAGGGAAAGCATCCACATGGAGATTCAAGCCACTGTGACCTGTCAGCTCCATACTCCAGCATTGCTCTGCGTGTTGCATTTGATCTGGCTTGGATAACAATTTCTCTTGTGAGTTGCCAGCAGCATTTGATCCTGGGACATACAACACAGACCTTGAAGAGCTGAGTTGAAGAAGTAATTTCCTTAGTGGGCAGTTTTAATAGCCTGGGTTTGTGTCCAGACCAGCCATGCCCTGTGCCAGCCTGATACACTTGCCTGGCCTGAGGCTTGTTCAGGTTTTAGGACTCTCTGGGGTCAACTCCAGAGCTGATCATATGTCTGGTGTTACAGATGTGTCAGTCAAAATGAATTACTCATTTCAGCTTCCTTTATAGGTTGTGATCAGGACCAAATGCTTGAGATAATATGGTCGTGTGTGATTGTTCAGCAAGATCTCTGCTGGTAACTGGCTGACCTGAAGCAAGCACCAGACCCCAGAAGTCTTTTGTCATGGCTTTGAGGCTTTTCATAAGAACTTGTCCAACAAAAGGCTGTCATATAGCCACAGCCACCCTCTGTTACATCCTTTTGCTCCACCTTCTTGTGAAGGAGTTGAGTGGAACATTTCAAATTTTAGTATGAAAAATCAGTCTCCTCTTTCAGTGCTGTACTTACAACTAGATGAACACATGCATGTGGTCTGGGGCTTGAAATTCATCTGAATTGGTCAAAATAGCTCCTAGAATTTTATTAAAAACTTGTGAATTCTTTATTTGTTGAAGGAGGGTTTGGCTGTGCTCTTTGTATCATAAAATGTTTCCATAATAATAATTATGTAATAATTCAGGCATCCAAACCCAAAATGACATCAGGTTTGCCAAATACTGCAATTAAAATGCAATGTAGAAGCTGGGTTCTCTAAGTTCTCTGAATGTTATCCCTGACTTTCAGCTGATGTGCTGTAGTGCTGAGCAGGAATCAGCTACATCCTGCTGGAGGTGTCTGCCTTGACAAAAATTATCCTCTGGTTAAGGAGGACAATCTCACCTGGTCTTTGCCTGAGGCTTGGAGTTCAAGGAAGTGTTCCCTGTGTGCATAGGCAGCTGGAGAAAAAGCTTCTATGCACAGCTATAGTAACTGGAGAAGTTAGTATGGCCATTCCCAGTTTAAAAGTTCTGGGATGGAACTGTGCTGGACACATTTCTGTAGGTGAACTCTGCTCCTGCAATCAGTGCACTGGGAATTATGTACAATCCAAGGATAACATCACAAATCTATGCAGCTTTATCTTTATTAATATTTTAAAGGAGAAATAATTGCACTGGTTGGTGTAGACACTGTTCCTTGGAGACTGATTATCAGTACTTTTATTTATGTCTTGTGGTCTGTCTGAGGGTGATTTTCATCCATGGTTGCACTTTGTAATTCATTGCTCTCTACAACTCCCTGAAAGGAGGTTATAGTGAGGTAGGGGTTGGTCTCTTCTCCCTAGTATCAGGTGATGAGAGAAAATGGCCTGAAATTGTGCCAGGGGGGTTCAGTGTTGGATGTTAGGAAGAATTTCTTTCCTGAAAGAGTGGTCAGGCATCGGAACAGGTTACCCAAGGAGGTAGTGGAGTCACCATGCCTGGAGGTTTCCAAGAAGCTCATGGACATGGCACTTCAGGGCATGCTTTAATGGCCATGATGGTCCTAGGCTGACAGCTGGGCTTGATGATCTCAGAGATCTTTCCCAACTGAAACACTTCCATGATTTGTAACGTATTTGAGATCTGCTTTGGACATGTAAAGCTTGTCATATTAGTATGATGAGCTTGTATCAACTCTCAGGCATAGGCTTTGTGGAAGGTGACACTGCCTGAATGTTGGATTGAGTGACTGTTTGTCACTGGGACCCACACTGTGGTGGTAGTCCTTTTTAAACACAGGAGGGGTTAATTTCATCATTAAGACTCAGTGTATTCCTGTTACTCAGAAGTCCAAGCCAAGTCCAAACCAGTACACATTGCTGTCACACTGAACACTGTCAGTTTTAAGAGGGTCTGTGTGCCTCTTGTTGATACTTCTGGAAAACAAAATTCTGTGGAAATATTTATTAATAAATAACATTTGAATCTGAGAGGGGCAAAGCTTTCTGGTGTGGCTCTCTGAGAGATGCTATCTCAGTTTCCTTGCCAAAGTTGATGGCTGAAGTCCTGCACACATCAGTGATATAGAACAAGTCTCATAGCAAAGGTTTGTGGTTTATTTTTAACTGATCAGCTTGGCTCTGCACCATTGAATCCAAAACTGCTTTGCTGGTATCAGACTGAGCACTCACTCACATCCTTGCAGTTTGCATGTTCTGATGACCTGATAGGATTGTCAGCTTTTACTCCACTGTGTTGTAGTAAGAATATCGTTATGCTGAAGCCCACTGGAGGCAGGTTACAGTGTGTTTCAAGTCCAAAAACTGGAGAGATTTTACGGGAGGTTTCTGTCCAATGTGCAGTCTCAGTTAAAGGTTATCAATAATTTAAAGCTCATTGCTCTTCCTGCTGTAAATGGCATTGTCTCAAGAAGGTATCCATGGGAGTGGGTCACTCTTCCTGTGCAGGCTCCCCATGTGCTTTGTCTGGCTTGCTTGCTGATGTTCTCCAGACATGCTTTACAAGCTCTGCCACAAATTTATAAGGCTGAATTAAAATGACTGTATTTCATACTTCCATGGACTGGTGTTTTCTATTTAAAAGCCAAACGAGTGTGGGCTGTGGTTTTTAAGGAGAAAATCCTGTGCTGTGGTCTCTAGATTAAATCACTGGGACACTGACACGCAAAGTGCTGCATGTCTGGCTGCGTCTGCTTGAGCAGTGAGCTTCAGAAGTATCTGCTGGAAGGAGTGATCCCTATTGGGCTCCTTTGTTTCTGGTACCTGCTATGAATCTGCAGTGAATTCCTGCTGGCATGTGCTGTGGCTGAACTGAACATTTGCTTCATTCTGCTGCTGTAACAGTTTCTCCTTCTGCATTATTCTGTACTTACCCTGGAGTGCCTGCCCACTTGAGCTGCCAACAAAAGGCAGCCTCCGCCGGCTCTTGTCCCCCTCCTGTAAAGAGCTGCTACTGAGACAGTCTTGTGAATCTCTTCCAAACTGGTGTCATGGTGAAGCTTTTTCTCTCGTTTAAAGTGTGGAGGTTGTTGTTTGCCTTTTCCTGCTGTTGTATTGAGTGAAGTAGGGACGCTGTGTATGTGCCTAAATGATTTTCTGTGTGCTGGATCGAAGGCCCAGCAGTGTAAAGCTTGCTTGAAGGCATGTGCAGGACCATTATGTGGTCCTACATCAGGGCATCACCTGCTCCCCCTGTCCCACAGGCTGGGTATGCTTTTTTGCAGACAGATTTGCTCAGTGCTCTGGAAGAAAGGGTCACAAGCAGACTGGAAAGAGAATGAATGAACCTAAACAGAAGCAGGAACTATGTGAGAGTCTGTATTAATAATAATGATAATAATAAAGATAGTCTACAAGTAAGCATGAAATCTCTCCATAGAAACATGAAAGTTCTCTTCTGTGGCTCCTGGATGTCTGTAACTGATCTAGAAAGCATCTGGGCAAAGGATGTGAAGGGAAGGTAGAAGCAATTGCTGCATGGGCACAGCATGTCAGCTTTATGCCATCTCCAGGATTCTCTGTAATCACTCAGGCTGCACTCAGGAGTGAGAGTTTAGGGAGCAGATCCAGTTCAGTGCCCTGGTTTTGTGTCTTCTCTTTCTATGCCATTGTCATGTTTGGATTTCTCAGCATAGCTCTTGCCCACCACTGTTGACTTGTGCTGATCTGACTCCATCCATACTCTTAGCTGAGCTTTGTGTCCCAGTGGGGAAGTGCCAGTCTGGCAGCACTGGGTTGTCACTGGAGACCCTGTAATGTGGGGATTATTGAACTGCAAAGGCTCTTGGAGGTAAATACTCTTTGGGGCTTTGATGCTTCTGTCCCAGACTCTGAATTTGGGGGACCCGTTTCTCAGGGTGTAGTGCCTGGCAGTAATGCAGGGTGGTCAAGAGCTGCCATGGGAAAGGCTTGAGGAACCAACAAGTGTTATTGATGAGTTCATGCAGTGTTCATGCATTCTTCCAGCCCTGGGAACTGCAGCAATGGGGTCTGCCTCTGTCAACTGGCATAATCTGCAAATAGTATCTCTAAGTGATCTGAATAAAAACTCAATCTCTGAGCTTAGCAGAGTAATGTCTCTGTAAACAGGGATGTTCTCTGACAACTGCAATGAACTCTGAGATAACTGACGGATGATCAACCCTTTACAGATTAATGATGTCAGGTAAATGAGATTAGAATTACATTCTTGGGGTAGTTGAGGTTGCAGCATTTTCAATCTGCATTAATTTCAGGTCAAGGCAACTTTTCTCCATCCTGTTGCTGAAGGGCAGAGAATCAGAAGCCAGAATCTGGCACCCCAGTTTTTCATATTGCTGTGCATCCTCTGTTCAAGACAGATTGCTGGAAATAGTTTTTCCATGAGCTTGAATAAATCAAACTTAATGCATGAAGACTTGAAATGCATTTTCTAGGCTGCAGGAATATATATTTTGTAACAGATGCCATACAAATGCCTTGTGTCCTGTAAAAATATATAGACATTTTGAATGTGATGGGAAATTGCAATTTATAAGAGCATCAAGATTCTTCAAGCCAAAAAGCTACAGACAGTTGTAAGAAAGATTGTCTTGTCTGTCAGTGCAAATGCTATTATACAACTGAATCATAACTGGCTGCACTTGACTAGCTGTATCTGAACTTCTGTCAGCTTTTACAGACAACTCTATCCTCTTCCTGGGGTGGGGTTTTTTTCCCCTTTCTCCTGGGAACTTGACTGAGCTTGTTCTCATATGGAGAACTCTGATATGGCTGGAGCATTTTTGTTTAGATATTTAAGGTGTTTCCATTTGCTGCATTAAGACTCAGTGGAAGTTTGTCCTGCAAAATCTCAGATATGACCAATAGAGATCAGCTGTGCTGGATGCCAGTGGTGGTTGTTCCTCAACTTTGGGACCATTCTGTTGAAATAGTTGAATCCTGGCCTAAAACTTCAGCTAAAAGCCAACATTTTTTTGCTGAGTTTGTAGTGAAGGTGCTTAATGCTGTAAATTTTGTGTAGCTTTGAGATCAGTTTCCACCAAATGTTGAAACACAGGAAGGATGTCTTCTGGTGTTGGAGATGTTCTTCATTTTTTGCATCTCAGCTGCAGCTGGAACTAAGAAACTGTTCAGTGTAGTGTGGGACATTTTCTGGCAAGTTTCCCAAACCTGTTAAGAGTGACATGAGTCTGGCATTTTGACTGAAATGAAAAATTCCCACCAGCTTTCAAGAAGCTTAAAAGCAGGTTTTGACAATGGCTATCCCTGTAATGCATTCATATGCCTTAAAAAATAGGTGATGTGGGTATTCCTTGGGATCATTTTAGCTGGTGTTTAATAGCATGATGATAAACCTAAACGTCACTAAAAAAATTTAGGAGAGAGTTCATGGGGAGGAACTTTTTAGCATGTCAGGTAGCCATAGGACTAGAGGGAATGGAGCAAAACTAGAAGTGGGTGGATTCAGATTGGATGTCAGGAAGAAATTCTTCCCCATGAGGGTGGTGAGACACTGGAACAGGTTGTCCAGGGAGGTGGTGGAAGCCTCATCAATGAATGCCAGGCTGGATGTGGCTCTGAGCAACCTGAACTAGTGTAAGGTGTCCTTGCCCCTGGCAGAGGAGTTGGAACTGGATGATCCTTGAGGTCCCTTCCAACCATGACAGTTCTGTGATTCTCTGGAGCATCACATGAGCCGAGTAATTTAGCTGAAGGTGTAGAAACTGTACCCATATCCCAGGCTAGTCCATACAATCAATATAGCTGATAGAGCAGTGAAATCAGAGCTGTATTTTAAACATCACACCAGCCAACCTGACTCCAAGTTTCTTCCTTGTAATCTTACTTCTTATTGCAAATTAGCTTGTCAAAGCTGGGAATGGAGTGTATCTCTGCATTTAAATATAGGATAGCCATCTGAACTTCAGTAATTACATTGTAGTAGTTTGGCTGAACAATTTAAATATCATGTCCTCCTGACAATGTATAAATACCATCTTTCTGTCATCCAAAATTCTGCCCTTTTCCCCCTTATTTTTGAAGCAAGTAGTTGCTGTAAAGTCTACTCTTGAAGTGCTGAGGTTAGAGGGCTCAGCTCTATGACAAGCTGGTGGTTAAATGCCAGGCATAACATGCTTTCAGAAATGTTCTTTTGAAATTTAGTACTTGAATGGTGTGGTTTAAATATATAAAGAAAAGATTATCAGCTAAAAGCAAAGCCTGCCTTGAAAGAGGAATGTCAAAATATTTTAAAAAAAATCCCAACCCCGAGGAAACCCAACAAACAAAACAAACAAACAAAAGTTCCTGTAAGTGGCATTAAAAAGTTCATTGACAAATATTTGGCATGTGTTTTGTGCTGTGTCAACATTAGTTGAAACTCCTGGTGTGTTTACCTTTGGTAATATTGTTTCTTTCTCTCCTTTTTTCTTTTTTTTTTTTTTTTCCCTTAAGTAGGCTATTTGTTTTTAATGAAACTCAAGTAATGAGACCACGGAATTTCTGTCTACCTTTCTCTTCCCCTCCCCAGGAGAGAACGCTCATGCACTAATTGTGATCCTAACCAACAAAGAATAAGAAGAGTGTAAAATCCATTTTTAACTCCCAGGAAATACTGCAGGCAGCAGAGTGTGTGAGTGTTCTCAGTATAACAGCACAGCAGTAAAATTACATTGACCTCGTCAACTGTAACAGCTCTCATTTAGCAGCTACTACTCCACTTAGCATGGTACCCCTTCTGCAGTGATCATTATACTTTGAACTTATGGCCTGACTTTAGAGAAGCAGAGCACCCATAGCTTCTTTTGATCTTGATGGGAAGTGTGGGTGCTCAACAGACTATGAAAATTGAACTGTTATCGTTCAGAGCACCTTTAGCAGAGGACTTCAGAGTGATGAGATTAACACCCACGTCAGAGGTCAGACCCTGAGTTGTGCAGGAGCTCAGACTAATACTAACTCTCTTCCCATCACTTCAATCAATAAACTGGAATTCAGGACTGCTGTGAGTAATGCATTTGGGGGGTGGCAAGGACATAAAGGAGATGAAAAATGGTTATGGACCAGAAAACCTGGGAGTTGAGAGTGGATCAACACTTAAATTCCATTCCTGGCTCTTTTCCCAATACCCATATGATGCTGGATATGCCACTTTGTCTCTGTATGCCTTTGGTTGTCTTCTGTGAAATAGGCTTAAGTCTGTTTTGGGTTTATTTTTTTGTTTGTTACTTTTTTTTTTTTTTTTGTGGAATTTTCAGCTGTGTGTTTTTTTTCTGTCCACCTTTCCAGTGGCAAGCTGTGAAGGCTCCAGGTTTATAAAGCTGTCACTGTACCACCGAATGAAGTGGCAGTTTTGTCTGTGGATTTTTAAATCATCTGTAATAATTAGGGTGCTACCATTCATGGTTTAGCCATACAGGATAATGCTAATTCATTTGTTGCTTTCATACAAATAATAATAATAAAAAAGCATAAAACCCATGACATATTTAGCCCTTAGCATGGACTGATTTGATCTGCCAAGCAGTGTTTTGAATTGGTGGACCACAGAAATGCTGTTCATTGTCAAAGGGCTTGTTTTAGCTTTACCCTCAATTTAAATAAACTCTTCATTTTTCAATGTTCTGATTAAAAGACAGCTTTTAATTCTGTAGCCATTAAGTATCTAACCCCCAAATGTTTTCCTTATATTCAATGAGTAAGAATTGCTAAGTGGTGAATTCTTTACTTTTGTTAGGAAGGCATTCATCAGAGTGGATTTTTATCCTCTCATTTTCATTCCCTGTAGCAGAGTTTATTATGCAGATACAGAGAAGCCTTTTGATAACAACAGTAGGAAGGGTTCTGGTTTTACTCAAGTTTTATTAGGCCCTTTTTGAGCAATAATTCAGCAATAATCCCACAGTAGCAAATAGTTATATAAGGGGCTGTGGTCTCCTGTGGGCTTATTATAGAGAGGGAGGTATTTCTTGACTTGGCATTACCACATAGTTTATCCCTGTTTCATTCCCAGAACACTGGAGAGTTTGTTTCTGATTTAAAGGTATCGTTACATTTCAATTTGGGGAATTGAAGGGTCTTGAAAAGACACTGCCTTGGATATGAGGGTGGTGGTTAGCTGACTGCTGCCAGTATTTAGTCTCTGTGCATGTGGTTACCCATTTCCCAATGCTCAGAGGTGATAAATGCAAATATCAACATGTGATATTTTCCATTTGCTCTGCCAAGTCATAAACAAAGCTCTCAGTTGGATAAGATCCCTTTTCAATAATGAGATGTTTAAGAGCTACACAGAGCTTTTAACTTTCCAGGTAACATATAGCTAGATCATGCCTGTTAGCACAGCCTTGGTATAGGACACACAGTTATTGTCCCAGAAGGCTTTTTCCATCAGACATTTCCCCATGACAGGCAGAGCTCCTCTTCCTCCAGCCAAATACAGAACTGAAATGAAGAGAAAATGGTTTTGTGCTTCTGCAAACTTTTTTTTCTGACATAATGATTTGTTATGATTCCACCTTAGGGAAGAAAAAAAAAAAAAAAAAGAAGAATATTCCCAACAAAATATTGCAATATTTCTTTTAAAGTCATTTCATATCTCCAAATAGGTGTTGTGGAAGCCTTCCACTCCATAATAAGTTGTAATTTTGGCTTGCAGCTATTTCAGTGAGAGCTGGAAAACAGAGGGTGAATGAGAGCTGGAAAACACAGGGTGGGGGTTGAGCTTTCTGCCAGACTTGAACCTCATTCTCCAAAATCTTGGATGAAAGTTTTTGTGTCTGCTGGATTGATTGTTATCAAGATTGGTTGTTATCAGGGTGGTTGAGGGGTGTCAAGACCTAGAACAGGTTGCCCAGGAAGAGTTTGAATCATCACCTCTGGAGGTATTTAAAAGATGGGTAGATGTGGTGCTAACCAGCATGACTTAGCACTGGACCTGGTAGTGTTGGGTTAGTGATTGGATTTGATGATCTTAAAGGTCTCTTCCAGCTTAAAAGGATTCTATGATTCTATTTGTCTTTCTCTGGACATTTCTGTACATAAATTATCTCCAAATTTCCACGTGGGAAGTGGTAACCTCTAGCCTGATTGCCTGCTGATCATTCATGGGCAGCAGGGATGCATCTTGTGCTCACTTGGAAGAGAATAAAATAGAAAGATACTTCACTTAATATTTTTTAAGCTGGGCATGTGTCTTCATGCAAAACTGTGCTAGAAACTAGGCATGATTTGGTTTTGTCCTGACCCTGGTAGTTGAAGCTGCATATTTCTGTGAGCTTGACTTGAACTTGCCCCATCTGGAGGGACAGCAGATTTTGGTGATGAGGAGTTTGTCAGAAGAAATCCTGAAAAGTTGTGTTAGAACTGTGCTAACCCAAATTTAGGAAGCCTTGCAGCTATCCCTTTGAAATTGTGTTGCCTGCTCTTTCTAATTCAAAGATGAGAATACATTATTATCACAACTTTGTTTGGGCTCCTCTAAAAAGATAAATTAGTAGGAATTATGCAAATAAAACCTTGCCATTTGAAGCAGAGTATTTCTTTCTTTTTGATTTTGTTGTCATTTTTTTTCCTTTTTTTTTTTTTTTTTTTTTTTTTCCTGGGAGTAAGAAATGCTTATTCCATAACAATTTGGTTCTATTTCTGAATTGGGTTTAGTTAGCTCAGTAAAAAGAACCCTCATTTTGGAGTAAAGTAGTCTCCTCAGGGATGTAATTGGGAATAGCACTTCAGGAATCAGTGCTTGTGTAGACAGCATCTCTCCACTTCGCTTTTTCTTAAGCCTCAATCTGCAGGATCACATCTGCTTGCCTATTTAAAACATCATTTCCTTTGCACAGAAGCTCTACTATGGCTAAAATTTAATTCTGATAGTTAACTGAATGAAATTGCTTGCAGATGACTGACTGAAAGAGAAACAAACCACATCCTTGTGTGCTGCTGCACTTGAGAGGATTCACGAAATATTATACTAATGCAAAGAATGTGATCCCCTCCTCTGAAAAACTCTGGCTGAATGGTTTCATTTTAGTCATTCAAATTATACCCCTTCATTATTTCTTTTTATTCAAAAATCATGTCTTGTTATTGTTGTCTTACAATCAGCAACCAGCAGAAATTGCAGAGAGCAAAATTTCTGCAAAAGAAGCACTGTCTTTTGTTTTGATGCCTACTGAACCTACCAGAGTGTCTTCTCTGACACTGTTTCAAAGACAGATAAAAATTGCTACCAACTATTTCAGAAATTCCAGTTAAAATGAAGATTTTGCTATTTTTTAAAAAAAATTTCTTTTTCTCCATACACGGTGATTTGGGTGACTGAAAGCACCTTACATCTAAGAAACTTGGACCCAAGTAGGAGCTGCAGAATAAGCTGTGCTGGTCCATTCTGAAGCATGCATGAATTGCATTATCACAAAGAATGACCACCTGGTGCTGGTATCTTCTCACAGGTAATCAGTGATAGAATGAGAGGGAATGGCTGGGTAGGTTTAGACTGGACATCAGGAAAAAAAAATTCACAGAAAGAGTGGTCAGGCATTGGAATGTGCTACCCAGGGAACTGGTTGAGTCTCCAACCCTGGGTGTGTTTAAGGGTCGTTTGGATGTGGTGCTTGGGGATATGGTTTAGGGGTGAACCTTGCAGAGGTAGGGTTCTGGGTTGGACTTGCTGACCCTGAGGGTCTTTTCCAACCTGAATGTTTCTGTATGAACAGTTTCCTTTCAGATAAGTGCAAAAGGGAGCTTAGAAGGCATGAAGGGAAGGTGTTCCAAGTCACTTGGCAAGCCTTTGGTGACAAGAATGCTTTAATTCTCAAACCACTCAGGTTTTTACATCTTCACCGATTCTTGGCATTCATTTTGAGGTTGTTTGCCTGTAGTTCAAGTCCTGTGAACTGCCTTTCCCCACATCTGCCACACCATACAGCTTGGATACTCAGAGCTACTCTGGCAACATTTCTGTTTTTAAAAGTCAGCAGCTCCATGAACTGCTCTTTGGATAACCTGATTTTGCTGCTGACATTGAAGGGGGTGCAGAGATGTTAGAAGAAATGAGAAGTTGGGCTATTGTATGATTACTGCTGCTTGCCTTCCTCTGCTCAGGTCACCCAGGACTGGCAGGGGTGAAATTGCCTCTTTCTGAAGTTTAGCAGGGCTTGGAGCAGGAGCTGGCACCTCTTTGCAATATGTGTGTCTGTCAGGTACATGCCAGATGTGCTTAGCTGTGTGGCTGTAGCCAAAAAGGCACAGCAGGATGTATATCATCAATTTTATCACTGGAGGAGTTGCAGCTTTCCTTCCCAGCATCTCTGTGCCAGAGTCTGGTGGTGTTTTCTGCAGAGGTAGGTGAAGCAAACCAGA
Organism: Indicator indicator; assembly: GCF_027791375.1. Classification (NCBI taxonomy): domain Eukaryota; kingdom Metazoa; phylum Chordata; class Aves; order Piciformes; family Indicatoridae; genus Indicator; species Indicator indicator. Next base: position 8,518,347 of record NC_072039.1, read on the forward strand.
AGAGACAGGTTAAATGGCTATGCCAGGGCTCTGGTTTAGCCCTGTTGCAGGGCCCTTGTGGAGCAGGCACTGTTCTGGAGTTTTACCATTTTCCACTCTAGGAGCATCTCAAGTACCATCTACTGCTAAAATCAAAGACCTTTCAAGGAAAAGTTGTTGGGTTTGTGGGGTTTTGTTGTTGTTGTTGTTGGGGGTTTTTTGTTTGTTTTGGGTTGGTTTGTTTGTTTGGGGATTTTTTTGCTGTGTTGCTCAATGTGTAGTACTTCTCTATTGTGATCAAATCAGCCTGGGAGCAAACAAAGTAGTAATAACCTCTAAAGCTGCTGTGCTGCTGGAAGGGCTGATGGGTTGGATTTCTGCACTGTGACTCATCTTCGAGTAGAGGTTGACATTTTGGTTGTAACCTGCCTTACCTTCTTATTTAGAGTTTGCAGCATTCTGTAGGGTGCTCTCTAAAAGTGAACTCTCTTGAACTCTCTTTTGCCTGTAATCTTTTTGTATGGTTTTACACTTCCTTTCCCTTCTATTTATGGTTTGGGGCTTTTTTTTGATTCTGTTCCACTCTTGCTCTTTTGTTTTTCTCTATTCCCTCAGGATTTTTCTTTCCTGCAGCTCATTTTATTTCTTCATAATCTTTTGCTCTTCATTCTGCTTTTTCTTTCTGAGGGTGATCCTTATATCCAAGTTCCATCCCTGATGCTTTCCTTTCCCTTCATTTCTCAGTTACATCTGCTACTCTCTAAAAATATAAAGGAAGTCAGGACAACAAGCTTCCCTTCTTTTGTCATCTATCCTCGTTGAAGTGAATTCATCTCTTTTTTTCATAGTGCAATAGTTGGTGTCCTTTTGGTTTGTTCTGATTTTATGGTCCTTTGACAGTGAAGTGGGTGGGAAGCTACCAGAGTAAGGGAGAAAATAGGTAGACAGCATGTTGAGATATGTCCTCCCACTCCCAGAGCCAGCTTTCTCACCCTGGATGCTATGATCAAAACTCCTTTTTTGTGAGAGAAGAAAAGGTGGGTGTTTCTGCAGTGAACCCAGAGGAGATGTCCAGCCTGGGCTGTCTTTCCTGAGCAGGACTTTTTCTTGCTTTTTCCCAGCCTGTTTCTCTTCAGATAACATCAGAAATAAAGCAGAGGTCCCATAAGGTTTTAGGGCTTGTTTCCAGGTTTGATTCACCAAGCTACTAGGCCCTCACAGTTATCATTAATTCTTATCTTATGGGCAGATGTTTCTCAGGAGCACTCACAGTGAAGCTTCTATAGCTTCAAGAAAGCATTGTGTGTATGATTTCACATTCTGCTGAAGATGAGGTAATTAATTAGGCAAAAGAAAACAGTCTTTAGTACTGTGATAATTTACAATGGTAAGTCTGCCACTAGTCATCTACCACTGGAAACAATTCTATTTCAATTGTTCAGCATCAACCTGTGAGCTTTTTATCTGTTTGCAGGCTTTGGGGTTTTTTCAATAATCAGGGTGAAGCATGAGAGCATGGAGGCCTTTCTCAAGATGCTTACTTAACCTTTAAAAAACCACTGACATTTACAGGAGGTGCCTCTTTCAAACCATCAGACTACTTCTATGCTGTGCTACTGTGCATGATGAGCAGAGCATCTCTGTAAGCAGCCAGCACAGTATTATAAAGCCTCACAGGATGAGCGTCCCCCAATGTTGTTACTCTGTGAACAGTTTTGTAAGAGAAAGAAACAAATGCAGAACATGTTCTTACTAAATCCTCAGCACTTGATTCTCAGACTGCTTGACCAACATGCCTGGCATGGTGTCACTGCACAGGCTGATCTCTTGAGATCTCTGTTCATTATGGCCAGCTGGAAGGTAACGTGTTGTGATTCCTTGCCTAAAAAGCTGAAGTTTAAGATAGAAATTTGCACTTCTGATGCTGAGGTTGTCTGTTGGTGGCCAAAATGGGGGTCATCTGTATTTCAGAAAGTCACAAGGGGTGTGTAATAATCACTAGTAATCACTAGTATTTAAATTAGAGGGTAGTCTGATCTCAGATGTATTAAAGAGGATGTGTGGCTTCTAATGATGTACCAAATGCAGCAAGCAGAACACTATTTCTATAATGCATAGTAAATTAAAATGTGTGAGAAAGAAGAGGCTGTTAGTAGTTTATGCACAGTTCCATACTGTGAAGTAATCACTCCTGATGAGGCCTCTTTGCTTCTCTGAATGTGCTCCAGGTAATGATTCACAGAATCATAGAATGGTTTGAGTTGGAAGGGACCTTAAAGATCAACTTGTTCTACTCCCCCTGCCATGGGCTTGGACACCTTCCACTAGACCAGGTTGCTCAAGACCCCATCCAACCTGGCCTTGAGCACCTCAGGGGGGATATCTCTGGTGATTTCTAGGACAAGTTCATTTCAATCCCTTTATATTTCACTGCTAAGTGTTATGGCATGAATGGGTGACAGATTTATGGTTAATGTGTTAAATATGACATATATATGTATTTTTTTCCCCAAATAGCACATTTTCAATGATGCCTTTCAGGCACAACCCCTCTAAGAACTAAACAGACCAGGGTGAGTCAGTTGGGGCAGAAGAAAGAGGGGAAATACACAGGTGTAAATAAATATATATGTAGCTCTTCTGAAATTACATCCAGGGTTTAAATGCTTGATTGTTGATCTCCTTATCAGATGGCATGCCCAAATGTAGTGATCTGTCTTGGAAAGGTTCTTTAAAGCTATCTTTAATACAACTCTATTTACCATATATTTTAAAATTAATCATAGCAATGGTCTTTAAAAATACTGCACATATTAAATGCAGGGAAGGAAGGAAATACAGTAAGTCTGCTGGTGAGGAACAGCAGACTGAATTCAGAATCAGGGCATTCTCTAATGTATTGGGTTAGACAGTGAGCCTTTAAGAACAACCATGATGGAAGGACAGCAAGACAGTGATGTATTTTGCTCTGTTTGCAAATGGTTTGCCAAGGAAGAACTGGCAGGTGGTAGAGCTTAAAAAATGACTTTTTTTTTTTTTCTTTTTTTTGTTTTGTCCTTAGAGAGGGCTGAAAGCATAGTAGGAAATATGTTAACTGGCTACTTCCCTTTTATTAAGTCTGTGTGGCAAAAGGGATGCTGAAGTTTTGTACCACCACAAAAAGGGAATCCTTTTCCCCTTTTCCACTGGGCTGACACATCAACCTGTATTGAGGGAGCGCGTTAGTCACAGCAATTTCATGGCTGGTGAAATCTAAAAGCAGAGCCTTCCATGGAGCAAGCAACGTGTGCTTCCATTTGGGATTTGCTAAGGAGAAAAGCAATTAATGACCTGCTGCTGGGAAAAGGAAGAACAAAGCCCTGCTAGTGACATTCCAAGGTGTCCGCTCCTTTCACTTGGGCGCTGTGAGAGTCACCCATCAGTGCTGCCTGACTGAGAGCATCTAGAGCTGCTGGTTCCTGCTTGTCAAGTGGCCTATCAACTTGGAACCTTATCTTCACCTGAAATCTGTGAAATTTTCCTAGTAACACATAGCTGTTCATATTCCCTCTAGGTTTCTAACCAGAAAGAGTTAACTTTTTCTGTATGCTGGTGTTTGTGCTGGACTTTTGGCTGTTTTGCTTACATGGTTGGCTTTGCCCCTGGCAAATGAGTAAAAGGAAGTAGAAACCCCTCTAAATTGGTGGGCTAACTCCTTATACTGGGTTATTATTATTTTTATTTTTCTAATGAGTCTTATAGAGTATTAGGATGTCAGAATCCATTCAAACCTACAGTTCTACTCAGTGAGAAGACACATAGATGATAAATCTCATTTTATTGAGATCTGTAGCCTTTGCCCAAGTGCTGGCTTTTGCAGGTAGTTTGAATACTGGTAGTATTTCTGTCAGCAGGGTGGTGATAGCCTCAGAGCAGTAGTGCTGGATCAGGACGTCATAGTGGGAGGTGGAGCATGAGTACACAACTGATGGAGAATTCATGCTCTTAGAAATGGGTGAATTTTCTCTTCCAGCTTATTGGTGAAGCACAGAGAGAAGCTGAATGAAAGTTTTGTCAGGTTAGGAGACAAGCCCATGAGCAGTTTGTGTTACAGTATCTTTGCTTGCAGTCGATTGCCTTGTATATATTCTGCTGGGGAATTCAGCCAGAAAGCAAATCCCAGCTGAATCTTAGTCATATGTCTCAGTGTCGTGTTTGCAGAGGGTATTCTGTGCCTTTACAAATAGTAGTCCTGAGCTTTAGATGAGGCTTCCTCTTTGGGAATATTTTCTTGTTTAAAATGGATAGGGAGATGTGAAACATGAGCCACTGTTGATGACTGGGCTGCACTCTAGGCTCAGAGGCACAGAGATGTGGTACCTGCCAATCTGACAGAGGGATGCTTTGGTCCCCTTTGCTTTCATGAATGCTGACTCTCACTGTTAAAAATCTGCAAACTCCTCCTTGCTGCAGTGTTCATGGCTATGGGAAGGTGAACAGCAGCTGAGAGTCAATAAGACATTTCTGTTTCCATGAACTGCTATGGATTACCTAGCAAAGCTGCTTAAAGTAACTTTAATTCCTCCTTTGGACAGCAGCCGGCAGCGATCGCTGTTGGAGGGAGAAGGGTGGGGGAGATGGACTTCTGTCATCTTTGCTACAGCAGCCCTTCTGCTTGCTGCTTTTCAGAAAGCACTTAGCATCCTTTCTTTGCTTGTCCTTCTGTATGTTTGTGAGCCTTTCACATGCCCTTTGGCTATTTGCACTTGGTTCCCAAGGGCCAAACTCTTTCTAGTTCAGTTCTTACGTGTCAGTCACTTCTGGCTCTGTGTTGATTTGTGCCACTTCCCCATTCCCTTCCTCCCTGCTACCTTCTACAGGCTCTTTTATATCTCTCTGTCCCCCCAGACCCTGTGCTGCCCCAGGGCTTCTTTAAGCTGATCTGGCTATTTGCTTTAGGGTGTTTAAGTCTTCTCCTGAAGCTCTTGTGTGCCAGTCCTGATGCTTAAGGCTGGTTAGAGCTTTTCAGTCCCTTTCTTTCACCTTGCCTGGCCATTTTCAGCCTCTCAGGGTAACTTATGCATCTTCTCTGTTGATCAGATGTTTTTCTTCATAGTTTTTGTTTCTGTAGTAATTTTATTTTTTGCACATCTTCCATTCCCTATGAATCTATTAGCTATGCTTGCCTTTACTTCCTCCATTGCCTCAGAGAGGACTTTGATGTTCAGGCCTGACACCCAGCTGATGCTCTTTTCTTTTTGTTTGTTTGTTTCACATCTCTTCTCTGAGCCCATGACCAAACCCTCCTTATATCCCATATGCTTTCTTGTCCAAGAAAAGCACCTCTGTGTCTTGCTCCAGCTGCCCATGCCAGCACTTCTGGTTTGATATGTCACTCACTGCTGCTCCCTGAGGTGACCACAGCAGCTTTTAGTCCTTTCTTTGCACAGCTGCAAGTTTCTGTGAAAAGTCATTTAATGTGATTTTTTTTTTTCGCCTTAATCATCTTTATCAAATGAGTTTTGATACTGCCAGGTTCCCTAAACTCAGGATACTTTGTGCTTAATGTCATTGAAATCAAAATGTAATTGCATTCCCTTGCCACCTATCCCATGTTAATCCTCCAAAAGAAGTGTTTCACTCATCATCTGAGCCAGTGGTTTTAGTATAGACTGTGAAACCCTCGATCTTTAATTTTCTGCATGGAAGCAGAAGGGAGAAGGAAGAGAGAGACTGTGCAGTTCATCTGTTTTACAACAGATATGCTCTGAATTCATGTGCATTACCAAATCAGTATGTTGTGCTGGGGAATGAAGGAAATCAGAGAACTATGCCAGGATTAAGCTTTCTTTTGAACTGACATGAAAATCCTTTCGGTAACTAATGCTGAATTCCCTTCTGACCATTGCTGAACAGAAGTCTATATGCTGACTTGTCCCAGCTAAGAGGGGTCAGGTTCAAACTACTGCAGGGAGATTACAGGAGGGAAGTTAGTCTGATTTCAGGTTAAAGTCAGCTGATACACTCCAGCAATTGTGATACTGCTTTTGTTTTAGTGAAGAGATTAGAAAATGAGCAGCTAGATCTATGCTGGAAGGTGGACATGGCTGATGGGCAGGACAATAGGATTGTTCTGCTTGTCATCCTGTTTCGAGGTCATTGAAGACTGGTGAGAGGAGTTACGTTTTGAAAGAGTAAATGAGAAGATCTCTGCAGACCAGCCATCTTCAGTTCCTCCTAGAAGTGGCAATAGCCTGAAAGGGGTCTTGATGTGTTGGATGACAGGAGGAAGCGCTTTACATGCAGCACTCACTTGGTGAGGCTGGGTCTCTGCTTGCCATCTGGCTTCAATGGTGTTTTACTTTTACTTCTCCTTTCCTATCTTTGCATCTTATTTCTGCTCCATGACAGTCTCACCTCTGGCTCCTGCAGTGGCCCTGTGGTTCTATAACTGGAGGAGCAGTGAAAAATCAGTGCTTTAAACAACCTGGTGTGGGTAGGACATGTCTCTGTGCCCCAGGGTCTTCATGGGGCTGGTCAGAGCGTGTGCTGTGCAGCACTGTGGTTGTCAGCCAGCAGTAGTGTAAGGGTGGAAGCAGATTTTTCTCTCTTTGCTTTTGTAGCCTTAGATCATGTTTTGATCTTGTCTTGTCTTTCAGAGTGTGGGCTCACTGTAGCGAGTGGTGTAACTGCAGCAGTTCCAGCCTGTCTCACCTGACTTCTCCCAGCGGCCCCTAAAAAACTGTCTGTCACCTATCCCACCTAAAACATTTCAATCCAGTCAGGCTTCCGTTTTAAAGACTATTCCCATCCAAAGGGAAAGGCAAGAAGTGCCACTTGAAACAAAAGCCCTACTTAGAGCATTGCAAAATGTAATGTACTCACAGATTCTCCTAAATCTTCCACAAAAGGTTATTTAGGAAGAGTTCAGCTGCTGCTGCCAGGGGACTAATGTGGAAGCTGTTGTCTCTGGTACAGTAAACTTTTAGCTGCATTTGTCTGCTTAATAGCTGTGGATGACAAGGTCATGTTCACACCTTTGAATTTCTCAGCCCTTGTGGCTGCTGGAGACCAGCCCAACACCTCTCATCATTCATATTGCACCTCAAAACTCCATTCCCTTTGCTGTGCATGCTGGTACAGCTGAGCACAGACTGACCTCATGTACCTCTACCTCCACTCATTCCCTTCAGCCCTCTTTGTGGTGTCTCTCCTCTACTTGTTGGTGATCATAAGCATTGCATATATATGTCTCAGCCCTTCCTACACAATGTTAAGTTCTGGCAACATCTGAATGATTTTCAGACAGATTCTAGCCCAGTCATCCAAGGTGTTTGGATCTATTAATTGGGACTTACAGCCTCAGATTTTCAAGAAAAGGTGATTATCGTACAATTAAAACACTCAGATGGTTTTGCTTGTGATAAGTTTGCCTTCCTCTCTTCTTGCTTTCCCTGGATGATCCACATAGCCAGAGTTAATCTATCCCAAGGTGATGATTCAACTAGAGTCTTAACTTGAAGTCATTCTGGCATTGCCATTAATTGCTACTATGTACTGAGTTCTTCAGCATCAAGAGGAATGGGGTTTGTTTTCCTTCTGACCTGATCTTAAACGTCGAGTTCTGCTTTGGAACAAGATTGCCTTAATATCTCTCTAGGCTGAAAACAAACACAGACAGAGAAGCAGACACAATGTGAAATTGCTGGGGATAGTCACTGGTTCCCTGATTTCAGACACTGTAATGTGCTGCTCTCTGGTCAAAGGGCTGATGTTATGTACTCTGCATCCACTTCTCAAACACTGACCCGTGTGCCACCCTGGCTGTACAGCTGCTGTGGGCAGCAGCTAAGGTGACTGAATTCAAGAGGTGTGCAAAAATCAAAGGGGCTTCTTTGTTGGTTTTATTATTTTTTTTTCTACTGTCAATGTGCAGTTTATGTAAGAGCAAGGAAAGAGAGCAGCATGTTTTTACCTGCCCTGAGGCCAGAGAAAGCTTTGCTTTGATCTTGTGTGCATATGATTGAAAGATTGGGAACTGAGAGCTCTCTTTTCAGTCCAGCCTGGGTTATATAAACAAGTTTGTTTATAGCTGATTTGCTGTCTTATAAGGTAAGCTAATGCTTTGAAACGTATAGTCTGACCCCTGTATGGGAGAGGAGATGTTTTTTTTGCTGACAGTGTGCTATCTTCTTAGCCTTTTTTACTCACAGATGTTAGTAGCCACTTGGAAGCATACTGAATTTGGAGAAATCAAGTGGCTTGTCATAGCAGTGGCTGCTAGTGTTAGGGGATGTTTTCTGCCTATCTTTGTAAGGTGTCTGGAATTAAATTAGCAGACATTAGGGTCCTGAAAAGGTTTTATTTGTCTTAGAGGGTCATGAGAGCCAGCTGCATCTGAAGGCTCTGTTGTCTTGTAGTGATGAATCCTGGGGATGAAGCTTTGCAATGTTATCCCATTCTTTATGAAACTGCACAGGTGACAGGTAAAAATCTGGTGAAATTGTTGCTTTACTTTGTTTCGGGAACTTGTCAGTGGAGACCTGACCTCAGTGATACTGTGATGAAAAATGTGACATAATATTGCCACACACAGAACACAGCTGGATAAAGAATCTGAAAGACTAGAGGAAGCAGGAATAGAACAGGCCTGTCCAGGGTGAAAACAAGCTGGAAGTGATGATTTGGTCTCCGCTCTGAGGAGTCGGAGCAGCGCAAGGTTTTGTGGCAGCACAAAGCAACACACAGCTTTGCAGAAGATGTGCACAGGCAATGGGTGTCTTACTTTCACAGGATATGCTCTATAGTTAGGCTTGACATCATGTGTTTTCCACCTGCAGTACAGAGCAGTGAGATTTGTCATGACCTTTAATTCCAAGAAGTTACAGTATGTAGGCATTTTCTGTTTCTTCTGTGCAGGGAAAGCAAATAGTTTCCAACTCATGAAAAGTTCTGCTCTCTACACATTGCTCTGCCTTGTCTAACCTGGGGGAAAAAAAAATCACAAGATTTAAGATTGAAGCTTGAGGAGAGCAGATTTAGACTGGATATTAAAAAGAAATTCTTTACAGTGAGGGTGGTGAAACACTGGAAGAGGTTGCCCAGGAGAGTCATGGATGCCCCCTCCCTGGAGGTGTTCAAGGCCAGGTTGGATGAGGTCTTGAGCAATCTGCTCTAGTGGGAGGTGGGTTGTAACTAGATGATTGTCAGGGTCCCTTCCAACCAAACCATTCTATGAATCTAGGAACTCAGCCACAAGTGATCTGACTTGTACCAGGCATAAAAGCCCTGAAGGCAAATCAGCGTTACCAGTTGAATTAATCAGACTTTGTATTGATGGAATGTGCTCTTCACATAGGGGAAATCTCAACATGCTCTTGTTGGGGATCAGTGCAGATTGCTTGATGGCAATTTAGGCTGTTCCTGGGTCTAAGCAAGGTTTATTTGATGCCAGAAGCTGCTTCAAGCGATTAACTCTCCAACCTCCTGCAAAGCTAAATTGGTGGCAGGGGGACTGGCCCTTATCTGGAAGAGAGATCATAATTCTGTTAACACCACAAATATCTCCAGACTTGTCACTGTGAGCTTGTTGGAATGCAGTGATTTTGAGAACAGTTCTGCACCAATGAAAGCAGACAAGTTTACTGATTGACTTCAACTATGAGAATAGGAATCTTTCCATGTAAAGGAAGCTGCAGTGTGGTGAAGCTGACCATTAGTCTAAAAGTGTGTTTAAGTGTTTCCCTGCCCTGGGAGGGGAAAGAAAGGCTTTGTGTAGCTCAGGAGGGACACATTATACACAATTTGGGTCTGTCTTGAAAGAGGAAGGTTGCACTCTTTATCAGTCTTTAATTTATCTTTGGCCTTCATTCCTCAGTGCTGGTTTCCTTTATTTCCTTTCTGTCAGGTGTCAGCAAGTGACTGTGAGATGCAGTGGGTGATTTTGAGCCTGTATTGAACCCATATGGGGGAGCAGAGCTGGGAGGAAAGCCTGCAAAGTCAGACCAAATGTTTTTAGAGCAGAGTGGAAGGCTTAGCAGTGCTCTTGTCCTGGAAAATCTCCAAGGCTGATCACATTTGCAGGCTTTTTATTTCATTAATGGGAGTTGAAGCTGAGACACTGGTACAAGTGTACTGGTGCTTGGGAGGCTAAACAAGAAGAAACGTAAATAAAAACTCAATAATCCCTCACTGGAGGGAACCAAGGAGCTTATCTGATTGGTTACAGCATGGAAAACACATCAGGGAAGGACATAAATCCAGGAAAGACTGTGGGGGTTTCTTGTTTGTATATTTTTTTGTTCCTTAAGAAAAAAAATAATGGTCTAGTTTGAATTATTTTATTTTTAATGCTTAAAGGGCAGTTAAAAAGAGCAACTATCATTTGAATTGAAGGAAGGACTGATGTGCTTGGAAGGAAAATGTCAATGCCACAAAAGCATCATAGCCCTGTAGATTAAAGAGGGGCAATTTATAACTTTGGATGACAGTGCAGAGCTTTTAAACATAGAGACTTTATCAAAAACATGGCTCCTATCAGAGTTTGATAAACTGCCCTGAACAGTACATAGTAAAACTGAATCTTTCCCATTTTTTCCTGGAAATGCAAACCTAAGGTCAAGCTTCTGTTTCCTCAAACAGTTATCAGAGATGAGTACTTTGATCCTATCTGATCAAAACTTGTTTCCCCAAAGCTGGAATGTCTATTCCTTCAGTAGCTCTTCCATCTGGTTTCCATGCAGGCTATAAAGTGGCAATGGCTGATCTTCTAATTTGTCACCGATAGAAATTGTTACTTTTTCTCCATGCACACCTACAGAGGCATGCAGAAACTAACTGCAACAGCGGAGGAGAGGACCTGATAAAGAGAAGAAATGTGTTTAGTACACAAAGCCTTATCCTCTTCATTGAGCTGCCGTTCATCGACGTTTGTGTTGCTTGGTCTTTATCATTCTGCTTATCAGTGCTCCACTAAAAGACTTGGGGAAGTACCAAAGATGCTTTGAATGTTAGTGTTGTGTACTGGGGAGATTTATTCTTTCTGCCACTCAGGAGACTGCTTGCTTTTGACAAGAGAAGAAAATGGAAGCAGAGGGAAAGTCTTTCTCTGCTCTTCCAAGATTCAGGGCCCTCTTCCCATCACATTTTACTGATCCTTAGCCTCTGTTATGTGGCATGTGGGAAAAGCAGGCAGGCTTTCAGCCATGCAGTCCTTACAGAGGACGTGTGTGTCCAGAACTTCTCTCTCCTACCTCTGATATCAATGGGTCTCATAAAATCTATTACTTCTCCCTGACATCTTTTCTTTCTTGTCTCTTCAGCTTGTCATGGCTGAAACCATTCAACCTGAAATAGCAAATGTATGCTGTAGCTTTATATGTAGTTGCACTTAAAAAGGGAAAATTAAGAAAATGATCTTCTGCCTTTGGCAGTGAGCTAAGCACCCATCTACTGGATTTCAGACTTCTAAGACCAGCAATTGCACCTTTTCCCATCTAGTGGCAAAACCAACTTAGTTCTGCTATAATGGAGCGTGGAGCTTTGGGATCTGCAGCTGTTTGTTACAGAATCCTGTCTGTGAAAATGAGCCTGATTCCAGCTCCCACGGTCACAGCTCAGGATGGGTCTCAGCAAAAGGACACCACAGGGAGACAGCAGATTGTGTTCTGGTTGTCTTAGTAATTTTATGTGTCTCTCTAGTAATGCAGTTTGCTATTTCCCATACCAATTCTAATCTGCTTTTGTTTAATTCTCTCTGTAGCTCATGTTAAGGTCAAGACTTTATTTAAAATCTGTTGTTATTTTTGCATGCCCTGTTTTTCTCAAGTGGTTTATTTTGGCTAAATACTGTAATTAAAAAGAAATTATTAGTCCGTGAGAGAATTTATGTCTGAAGAAAAGAAAAGAAGTTTGCAACAGCAAATTCTGGTTTTCCTTATTTATTTTAGCAGATAAACAGGAAAGTGATTTTCAGAGCAAATACATGGTAGGTCCACTTCAGATACTTGTCCAAGTCCTCTGCCTCACTTGTGTGGCTTCTCTTTTTCCTTGAGCATAGTTTCCTTTCAGATTTGAGGTACCAGTTCAGGTTTGATGCTTTCTTTCACTGCCCCCTTCCTTTTTGGGTACTCTGCATGACACTTGCCATCAGAACCTGAGCACATTTTCATGTTTGACTGTGTTTACTCAGCAGAAGACTGTTAAATGCTGTGAGTTTGCAAGGCTTTGGCTGTCTTCCTTAGGAAAAAAAAAAAAAAAAATTGAGGGCCAAGCAGGGAGTTTTGTAGGTAGTTCACAGTCTTGGCAGAAGCTACCTGGCCTCCAGTGCTTGTGGAATGACAACTTCTCAGCCAAGCAAAACACCACCATAGCCCCTGCTGAGTCTTTTGTTTTAACAACCTTCTGCTTTTCTGCCCTTCTCCTCTTGCACTGTCCCCCTTAATGGCAGCTCTTGGGATGCTGGTGGGTGGGTTTCCTGTTAACAAAAATAATGCAATCTAGGAAGGCCTTTTAAAAGGAGAGATTTATGATATCTGTGTGTACATCCTGTCTCTATAGACAGCTCTTGTAATGATAAAGGTGCATATATCTCAGTGTGATGTAAACAACTTGATGGATGGCTTGCAGTTTCTGTGCAGGAAATATTGGAAGCTTTTTATCTGTCTGTAAAGCTTCCTGAGAGGCTGTGAGCAGGTGGCCTGGTACAGGCACACAGGTATATCATCATTACCTGCAGGCAGGCTGTTTGCAGGTACCAACTGAGGCCACCATTTCTGTTCTGAAAATAATCAGCCAGTGAAGGCAAAAAGGAATGGAGCTCAAGGCTGCCAGAGCACTTCTTTCTCCTTCACAGTTTAAAGCCAAAGTAGGGAAAGATGGAGTATATTAATACAATAACTGGCAGCCAGTCCATGTGGTAAAGTGATACTTTATTCCTTGTTAAGCAAAAGCTGCAGATTCAGTGAGTGGAGTGTTTGCTCGCAGATGCAGGTGTTAATTGTGGAGTAGTTGGAAAATAGGAGGGTCTTGGCTATTTATTTTAGTGACAAAGACATATTACATAGAAGTTCTTAAAAGGATATTCATCTTCCCACCTAGCCAATCCTTGTGTATGCAGCTCTTGTCAATACTTTTGCACCTGCATTCCTAGTGTGAGCACAAGCAGTAATTAAGCTTTTCAGGTGCAGAAATTCCACTTGGAAAATGAAGCCAAGTTTCAGCTGCTATAAAAATGCCAACCTGAGCAATAAAATGTCTAACTTATTTAAGAACACTAGAAGGGTAAATAAATTAAATATTGAAATATATTGAAATTCTTACGTTGACGTTGATGGGCTTCAAATTATTACTAACATAAAATTGTCACACATCATCTTTTTTCTGAGCTGTGGCATGCAGGATTGTCTGTGTGAAATATGCTATAGCTGAGAAAGGTTATAAACAGCAGGTTATAAACTGCCCCATCCTTGGAGGTCTGCCCCTTCCCTGGAGTTGTTCAAGACCAGGTTGAATGCATCCTTGAGCAGCTTAGTCTAGTGGAAGGTGTCCCTGCCCATGGTGGGGTTGTTGAAACTAGGTGATCTCTAAAGGTCCTTCCAACCCAAACCATTCTGTGATTCAGGTTTTGAGAAGCATTCTTTTGTGACAGCAACTTCTGTCACCCTATAGTAAAACCCAGTTCTTTTTATTTGCTTGTATTGGACTGTACTTGTGTGATTAGAGGGTGTGGAGTCTCCTGGTTTGTGTTTTCAGGCTGGTATTTTAAAGGGTTACCCATAAGGGCACAGGTTCTTGTTCAGTACCTGCTCTCCCAATCTGTTTTGAAGCCAGTAGGCATCTTTGAATGGATCTTGTGCTGCAACAGCAGCTCTCCTGGCTGGGTTAGAAAGCATCAAAGATTTATGCAGGTCACCTTGAGATTGTTTGCTTGAGGCTGGGAAAATAGTTCCTCAGGGATGTTTTTCTGGAAGCTTAGCATTGTGTAAGTATTGATGGTTAACTGATCCTATGCTGAGGGATACTTAGGCTCTGAACAATGGATTTTTGTGTATCTAAGTCTGAAATTCCAGACAGACTGGAGGAACCATGTGCAGCATTGCTGCATTAACAGGTTATAAAGAGCCTGATTGGATGAGTGGGGTATAGAAAACTAAAGCAACAGAGAAAGGGTTTTGTTCCATGATGGAGGAGGGAGAACAGTCTGCAAGGTTTCAGTCCTGGTGCTCTCCATACCTTTTTACAGGGCCTGGGAAAGTGGCTTTGTTTAGCACAGAATTTAGGTTGTTGCCAACTTCACAAGCTGTATGAAAGTTAACTAATTGGAAAACAGCTTGATACCCTTAGGTGGAGGGCTTTATGATTCATATCCCACCAAAGCAAAGTGCTGAAGATTGGGAAGATGATGAATGTCAGTCCCTTCTATGATTGATGGAGAGGAGGTGAACATCTCTGCAGCCTCAGCCAGCTCCCTCACCTAGAAATGTCCCTTCAGCTCTAGTACTGTCTCTATTGATGACAGAAGAAGCAGGACATGAGCATCCATCTCAGTTCAGTGGGGTGAATCAAGGTCTGGAGAATGACAAAAAATGCATCATTATTATTAAAGCTTTCTGTCTTAGGTGTGCCATCTTCTAGTGCATGGAGCAGATGAATGGGTATCAGATAAAGACTTCGTAATTCTGAGCATGCGAACTTCACACATTTCTATTTGCTGCACTTCTACCTGTTGTGTTCTGATACCTTGTGCTTCAGTGCAAAATGAATTGTTTACATGGGGATGATGATGGTGATATTTATTCAGGTTTTGTGTGTGCTGTTTGGGTTTTGTTGTTGGTGGTTTTGTTTGTTTGTTTGATTTCCTTCGTCTTTTGTTTTTTTTTTTCCTCCACTGCTTTTATCATATTTGTGCAATGTAATGTAAGTAGTAACTTAGAAGTGCTTTTTAATCAGTTTTTGCTTTAGATATGCTGACTTTGTAGTGCACAAGGATGGGAAAAACATGTTCATACTTCACTATCAGTAGTTTGTATATCTTGGGTATATACCAGGCATTATTATTGAAGACCGGATAGAAAAATCATAGTTCACCACATAATTAAAAATTGCAGTATGCTCCAGTTCCAAAGCAAAGTCCAGCTGAGGTTGCATGAATAACCTTAACAACTTCAGCTTTGGTGTTGCTTTTATTTTCAGGACATGGTATAGTGGTGTTAGGTCACTGGCTGGACTCAATCATAGAGGTCTTTTCCCTCCCAAAACTATTCTATGATTCTACAGTATGTATATAATAATATATTGTAACTGATATATGTAAAATACTTGTCAGTAGCAATTTTTCTGGATTAAAAGGTTCTAACATGTTCAAGAGTTAAGAGTTCATTGTTTGGGAAATTACTTGCTGTACCTGTGGCTGCAGTTTATGACCTGCAACTCAGTGACCTGAAAGGGTAAGCAAGCAGCAATCCATTGCAAACTAGATCACATTCAGTCAGCTCCTATGACCTGAAGTCATAAGTCCATCTTTTCACTTTCCTTCTTTTTAGGTTGGCCTGAAAGAGGAAGAATTTGTGGCTCTTTGTTTTCTGTCTTCAGACAATTTACAGATCGTTTTTGCAAGATCACAATAGCTGTATCTTCTTTAAAATCCAAGGGGTATTTCCTTTTGGTCCCCCAAAGCCACAGCAGTCTTACTAACATTGGTGTTCCTTCTGCCAAGATGAAGCATTTACTGGTCCATTAAGCATGTCACTTGTGCCATGATCTCTGCAAGGTGGTACATTTTCATCCGGGAAAAACATTTATTATATGTTAACTATGACACTGGCTTCCTGAGTGGGTTTCTGGTTCTGTGTCATAGGAACACTGTGTGATTCACTGATTGTAACTGGCATTCTGTTCTGGCTCTGAACTGGCTGCATGTGGAACACCATGCATTTGGCACCCACATCCTTGGTTTAATATATACTGAAATATTTACTCTTATTTGCTGTTTCAGACAACTTATGAATGAGCAAGAAAGAAATTCTTGATGTCCTGCCACTAGTTCCTGTGTCTTTCACTGAGAAAATTACTATTGAGGAAAGTTCTATCACTGGGCATTAGGAGGACTGGATCATTAATATTTAACTGTGTTGGAAGTAGAAAGCACTGTAACAATAATAATAATTTGCACTTGAACAGCACATTTCTCCTGAGGATCTCAAAGCACTTTACAAACCATTTAATTAAGCCTTACTAAATCCCTCTGAGGTTTATTATTAGTCCCATTTTACAGATGGTTAAGCAAGGGCATAAAGAAGTTAAATGGTTTGCCTAAATGAGTTAGTGGCAACAATAAGCATGTACTTCAGGAGTCCTGACCACATCTCTCCTCTCTAGCAGAGAAGGTATCAAGTGACCATAGCATTTGGCCAGCAGCAAACAAGAGCTGAGAACTGCTAAGGTGAAGTATTTCATTTGAGGTGGTTCATTGTCAGTACCTGGGAATGGTTATCCTGCTACAGATTGATTATAGTATCTCTTGGAGTCCTGGCTGTAGAGATGAACAGCACAGGCTAAGGGACAAAAGGGACCTGAGAGCCCAAGATGTGAGAGTGCGTTCTGGTTCTTCACCTGGCCAAGGGTCTAAATTTCATTCTGTCACTCACCAAGGACATCTAAACTACTCTCTTTATTCCCTGGAAGAGACTGATTGATGCTTTGGGGTTTTTATCAGTACTGCAGCTTTGGCCAGCCAGGAACTTACTTGGTCAAGCAAGGAAAGAAGTTCCTGCCACTGGACTTAAAAATATTCATGTCATTAACAGATGCTTCTCCTCTGATGCCCAGAATGAGAGGTGGGTTTATCAAGACGTTAAGCAGGAGCATGCAAGCAAGAGGGACTTGGGCTTGCTGCTGAGCTGAGAACCATTTAGGAGGGTGTTCATGTACAAATGCATTAGATTATGGTTAAGCATCTTATGGACATAAAAACACATTAGAACTTTACAGCGTGCTATAAATTACAGTTTTGCAGCATTCACAGCCACAATGTTAGATAATTACATTCATTAATCTACTACTAAGAGCACATAAAGTTGCCTCCCAAATGATACTGTGTGCTCATCCTCAGCTGGGAAGGTGCTGAGAAGGGCCTCCCCTAAGTCTTCCTCCACCACTCTTCTGCCTTCCTCTGAAACATTGTGATTTTTTTCAACTGACCAGACTTTGAAGTACATTGACCTAAAAATTTAGGATCCACAGTGGAAGAATTTCCAACAATCTTCTCTCACTCAACCTAAGCTTTTTCTAATAAGCAGTAAGCAGTGTATGGACTTATTGCAATCATTTAATTAGGAAGAAATTATTGCTTATTTTCCCTTAGGTCATCCATTTGTGCCCTGCCACCAGATATTTAGTAGTCCCTGTAACTGTTAGCATCAGCAGCTAATATTCTGGTAACATTTGCTTGGCATTAGGTTGAACATCTCATACTTCATTTTATTCCTTCTTAATCTGAGCAGATTCTCAATCATTGTAAATTAGAACAACCACATCTCTGTGTCTCCAGGTTGAATGTTTATCCCACTGAACATTTCCTTTATTTTCTTTTCTTTTTTTTTAATCTTTTTTAATCTTTTGTCTTTTATCTTTCATTGTGGGGAAAGGTTTTCAAATCATTTATTTGAGGTACAGCCATGTTTTGTATAAGCAGAGTCTTCCACTGATTCCTTCTTGTTTCACTTTCTCACTTTGAAAGGCACTTCCTGGCCATTCTTTTTAATTATTGTGTTTTATTATTCTCTGCAATAGAGCAAGTTTCATCTTCAGCATCTGCTACCCTAAGGGCAGCTAGCTCTCTGCTCTGTCATTCAGCCACATTGTCACTGAGGCTTTCCATGAACATGGAGTTATGAAAGTAGGAGAGCAGAAAATTGGGTGCTAAGCAGTGTATCCTCTGTTCTTAACCTCTTAGTGTGCCTTAGGAGACAAAGCCCACAGAAATTCCCTGGAAAATTTCCTCCTGGTTCAGAGCCTGCTGAGCAGAGTACACATGTGGAAAGCACTGCTCAGTTGGAAGGCTGAAAGTAACAGGAGCAGAACAGCTGACTGGCTTGATTTCTTGAAGATTTGGGATGATAAGCAAATCAATCCTTATGAAAACTTAAACACCCCCCAAAATCAAAGAGTAATCCTTCTCTCACACCCTATGAGAAAGTTAGGAGTCCATTCATCCCAGTCTTCACTCCAGTAAACTAGAAAACAAAATCTGTTTTTTCTTCTGTTCATAAAACTTTAATTATAAAAACTTGGATTATAAAACCTTGAACTTGAACCAGTCAACAGGAGTAGAGGAATGGTAGGAATGACCACACTCCTCCCGTGCCAGTTCATTAATTGGGCTTTCAGTTGCTGATCTCCTTCCACATCAAGATCATCTTATGTATCTGTATAAAAAGAGAGCCTTGGAAGCTACCTGTGCTGCTCAAGTCAGAGCAGCCGTTATGCCAGACAGTGACAGATGCTTAATCACAGACAGTCTGCAGTGAAAGGCATTCATCTATTTGCTAAATAGATGTAGTTTCAATGACACTTGAGCACTCCAGTTTCTAGGGAATTTCTGTGTCATTACTGACAAATTTATTATCCTGACCATTAAATGAATAAAACACAGAGCACACAGTAAGAGCTTTTTGAAGGAAGAGAAGTTTTTTTGGTGGTTTTTTTTTTTTTTTTTTGGTGTCTCAGAAACCCCTTCAGCTCCATGTCCTGAGTTGTCATCTGGATCTTGCCTTGGATCTCCTGCCTAATGACCAGAGGAGGTGGGGAAAAAAAATGTAGGTTCAGCATCTCTCTTAACTAGGAGACAGAACAGGATGAGCACATTTAGAAGGGATGAACCTCCCACTGGAGATAACTGGCCTTTGTGTACCTTGCCCAGACACAGTGTAGTGCTGTCTATAGCAGGCTGATTCTGCCCAGGGCAGAAACATGAACTGCTTTGGCTTCTCACAGACACAGGCTGCCTCTTAGTCACTGATACACTTTGGTATCAGCACCAAGGTGCTGCTTGTTCCCATAAGGAAGGGCTGTGGTAATGGCCTTTGTTTCCAAGAGAACAGCAGATGTAGGTAAACAACTGCCTGGTAAATCACATTAAGTTTGACACTGTTTGCCTGTTACCTGCTTGGCTTTAACCTACCTTTTAGGTAGAACAATGAGACATGCAACTGCATCCATGTGGACTTTGCTTCCCTTTTTTTGGTATATAAGCATGAAGAAGCCAGAAATCCTTATTTTTAAGGGTGGCATGTCCTCAGTCACCAGGCAGCCTGGCTCATGGGGCTGCAGCCAGACAGCAGCAGGGAGAGCCAGTGAGCCAGGCCAGCAGCCTACTGGAATGGAGATAAATTGGGGTGCTGCAGGAGAGCCTCAAGACAGAAGGATGTTGTCAGAACTGGATGTTTGATGTCAGGTGCAGCTGCTAAGCTGGTCCGTGCCCTGTTGACAACACAGCAGCCATTGGGGGTTAGTGTCAGAGGCACGGAGCCGAGTGATCATCAGCACTCATGTATTGCTAATGCCAGCTGTGTCATCTGCAGAGCATCCCATAAAGCATACCCAGAAAGCCATAAACACAGGCTGCCTCTCCTCCTGCTGAAGCAGCACGGTGAATCTTTGCTTCCCTTGCTCACACACGAGGTCTCAGAGCTCCCATAACACCGAGTGCTTTACCTCTCTGCTCAGGCGTTCAGCGACTTAATTGTGTGATGGTATTGATGTAAAATTTAACAGCCACTGTGTGTATTGACTATAGCTTCACTGGTTGCTGCTAGAACATGCTGTGCTCCTGCCCTGCTATTCATTTAGCTGTTTTGGTCCATTTATTAGATATTACAGAGATTTGCCTTTTCTGGACAGAACTGGTAGTGATTTCTGCAGTGGAAACCTATTGGGAATGACTTTAATCTAGTTTCTGAGGATTTGTTTATTGGGGCAGCACATGCTGGGCTAATTTCAGGGTATGTGTTCCATGGTGTCTTTTCTATCCACAAGTGAACTTTTAATGAGGAGATGTAATACTCAGCATCTTTTTTTGTTTGCTTGTTTGTTTTTAATTTTCATTCTATCCCCCCCCCAAAAAAAAAAAAAAACAAAAAGAAAAATCAGCAAAAGCAAAATTGGCTCAGTCAATTTATTGGTAAATTAGTGTTCCTAAAGACTTCCTTTTGCTTGTTCTTTTCTGGAGCTTGGAGAAATAAGATTTCACATAATGCATCTGGGATTGGATTACTGGATTGAATTTTACAAAGCACACTAGGGAGAGCTGAGCCTGTTTAGAAAGCAGCTAAACCTCTCTAAGTCAGTAAAAAATTCAATTCATGATAGTCAATGAGGGATTTTTTTTTTTTTTTGGTAGTTTTTGTTTTGGGTGATTTATTTGCTATTGGATGGTGAATTCTCCTTTGAGGTGTTTTATCAAGGTTTTGGTGAAGGGAATGGCAGGGCTGCAGCCTTTCCCTGAAAAAAAAGCATCCTGGAAGCTGGTGAGCTGGTGTCCCTCAGCCTGTTTGCTTGTTGAACACAAACATTAATTCTTAAAAGGGTTCTTCAGCTGAGCTTATATGTTGTGACTATTTTGGAAAGAGAGAAACATGAAAATGTTCTTGAATTCATGGAAGATGAGGTTGGGATTGGTTATTCCTTTGCATCTGGTCCTTTGTGCATAGTTACCACTCCTCCCCTCCCTCCCCCTTCTCTCCTGCTGTGAGTTGAGGTTTTGGTCCTCAAAACCAGGCCAACCACATTATTATAGTGCAGATGGCAATAATCTGTGTGTGTGATTCTGATAACAGATCTCAAGACACAGCAGGGCTTGGGAAATTCCAGCTCTGTTCCAGGGATGGGTCTTATCCCAGAGGAACATTGTTTGAATTAAATTCTGTTTCTCTCTCTAAAGTTGGCCTGTATAGTATTTTTTACTGGACTTCCTTTTGCGTTTCTTAGGTTGGTGGTACTGTGTTGCTGGTTCTCATGTCTTTTTTTATGTGTGTGTGCTTGGAACTGATTTTTTTTTTTCCAGAAGATAACGTCAGAGGAGTTTGCACAGTGCTGTGCGAGCCTGCTTAAGGAGAGGTCTTAGTGTCTGAACCTGGGGAGCTGGCTGGGCTAAGCTAGAGGGAAAGAAGTGGGAAGGCTGGCAAATTTTTCGGAGTGCGAAATAACTTTTAGTGAGATCATCAAGAATGCAAGAAAGGAGGAAAAAAAAATCTAACTGAGGGAAAGACTGGTGCCATAGATGAAAAAAAAAAAAATTGTTGAAACCCTTTATAGTATCTTTTAGAGTCCTAGGGATCCTACTATAATTCAGAAAAGCTTGGAGAAGTGTTGTCTGTGAGAAGACTGTATCCTCCTCAACCTTAGATAGGAAGTGGGCAAGGAAGCAAAATGCATTTGCTCTTCTACCAGGAAGAAAGAATGCTTTTCTAGGTGAGGTTTAATGCTCTCAGCAAATCCCTGCAGCATATATTTTTACATTATAGTCATTTTCTGGAGTCAGACATCCCTGCTGCCTGCTAAGTAAACACAGAAAGCATAGATTATCAGTTAAGAGTATCGACAGCACTTCAAGTGCTATCAGAGAACATTTAATTCAGTTTAATTTTGTGATAAATCTCATGTTTAATCCTCTGGTTGCTCTGTAATCATGTCTCTATTGATCTTTTCTGAATGACTGCATGCAGTTTAATAAACTTTGCCATTAACCCCAGCTTTCTAAGGGGGGAGATTGATTCCAGTATCAAGTCCGATAGAACCAATAAGCACCTGAACATCATTAAATCTGTCCATTATAAAACATTTGCGTTAAGATCAAAGTGAAAGCGTGGAGGTGAATTTGCAGCTTGTTAGAGAAAGAGTTTGCAATCAGAAAGCCTCAGTATGTCAGTCAAAATCAGCAGCAGTTTTCAGCCTGGCTGATTCAAGTTGACACCTCCTTTCATTTCTTATTTTTCAAATCTGTCTTTCATCCTATCGAGCGACCTCCTTCCCTCCTTTCCCAGCCATAATTATACCCTTTAATTTATTCCATCTTTTTCACTCCAGGCATTAGTTTAGTCCAGGCATTTGTTTTGGAGGTCATTTTTTGCTTCATAGTAAACCTTCGCTTGAAAGTGTTGGGTTGGATTTTCCTGTCCTGAACTTCTTTTATAAGGAGTCCTAGTTATGTGAGATGTAAAATAGGCTGGAGAATGGGGAAAAATGGAAAAAAAAAAGAACAGAAAAAAAAAAAAACAACTAAAAATATTTATTCTGTTCCCACCACTCCTCACAAGGGCTGTCTCACATACTCCAGATGCCAAAGTACATTTGGCAGTTTGGCCCAGAACTGCAAGGTATAGAATCATAGAATTGTTTTGGTTGGAAAAGACCTCTAAGATAACCAAGTCCAACCATCAACCTGACACCACCATGAGTATTAGACCATGTCACAATATGCCATGGCTTCACATTTTTTGAACACTTCCAGGGGTGGTGACTCCACCACCACCTCCTTGGACGCTCGTTCCTGACCACCTAGGAGTGTTGCTTGCATTGGGTCTTAATGCCAGCTGGATTGCATTGAAAAGAAACATATGAATTCCTTCTGACTTAATGTGGTGGTGGCCTGGGGAACATCTGGGAATCTCTGTGACATGGGGCTGGCAAATGGTCCCTCCAAAGGCAGTGGGTCTGACTCTTGGGAAGTACGAGGGAAGAGGAGACTGGTACAGGCTGACAAGATGCTGTCCCTTGAGCAGTTTTGCTGTTTGGTGTTTTGTCAAAGCTCTTCCACCACAGCTGACAGGGGATGTTCCAGGGCCTTGGGGAATTTAGAAGGGAAACTTCCTGCAGTCTTTCCTTCCCTTTCCTCCCACTCTTCATTCCTATGCAGGTGCCTGATCCATTTATCTCTTTAAGCGTTTAGCATTCCTAGCACAAATGAAATAAGATCACAGAATCACAGAATGTTAGGGGTTGGAAGGGACCTCAAAAGATCATCTAGTCCAACCCCCCTGCCAGAGCAGGATCACCTACACCAGATCACACAGGAACACATCCAGGTGGGTTTTGAATATCTCCAGAGAGGGAGACTCCACAACCCCCCTGGGCAAGCCTGCTCCAGTGTTCTGTCACCCTCACAGTGAACGATGTTGGTTTACTTCCATTTTACTGCTGCATGGGAGGACTAAAGGCCCAAACTCACACAGCCATTTATTTTCTTTGGAAAACCAGTCAATGGGAATTAAACAGTTTTAGGCTCCTGAATACCCTCTTTGTGGGTTGGGGCTTAGCTTAGAGCTGCAGGTCACTGAGAGAGAGTCAGTGGAAGATGAAGAATGTCAACATACGTCTCCAGGTACTCACATTAATGACTTACACTCTCAGTCTGGCCAGCTCTAATCCCATGCCTGGCAGGGTACAAGTTGTGATAAGATCAGACAGGAGAGATTTGGATACCAGCACCAACAAGAAGCTTAGAAAACAAATCTTTAAAAGGAAAGGTTTCCTTCCAAGAGCAGCCTGATTCCTGCTTACGGTTCTAATTCTCTTCAACATATTCTGTGGCTCTCGAGAGATGCATTGCAGAGCTTTATCTGCTTTCTGCTCCAGGCAAGTTTTTACAGAGAGACAGCAGTTTGGATGCTGTCTACAGAAGCAATGGTTACAAGTTCAGTCGAGACAGCCGGCGTGGTTGGAATATAAGTATTGCTCAAGTGATGTGATTCACAGTTTTTGTAACTCCTTGCAAGTTTGCTGGAGGCATTAGAAAAGCTCTTGACTCAGAGATGTTCTGTTTTGGAACCAGATCCCCTGACTCCGCATCCCTACCAAGTTAAACTTGTAGCTTTTAGGGGGCTATAAACAAGAAATATTACAGAGATTGCTTTTCCAGCTGCTGAATGGCTCTGAATATTAGATGACACTTCAGTTTTAAAAGATCTATCCACAAAGCAGCTTAAAAAAAAAAAAAAGTTGAATATTTGCAGAAGACATCATATTTTCAGCCACTGCACAACCATAAAGGAAGTTCTGTTTTTCTCTGGAGTATGAGAGTGGGGAGGTCTAGGCTGGATATTAGGAGGAAGTTCTTCACAGACAGAGTGACTGCCCATTGGAATGGGCTGCCCTGGGAGGTGGTGGAGTCACCATCCCTGAAGATGTTCAAGAGAAGACTGGATGAGACACTTAGTGCCATGGCCTAGTTGATTGCTTAGGGCTGGCTGATAGGTTGGACTGGAGGATCTTGGAGGTCTCTTCCAACCTGGTTGATTCTATGATTCTATGAGGTAGCTTCACAGGGGCTGTGCCCTCTTATAAAACCAAAGAAAGCAGTCAGCTCTAGGTTTCCTTTTTTATTTATTCACACTATCTTTTGTGCCCTTTTAACTGGCTACTCCATAGTCTAAACTCAGGATGGAAGGGAAGAATTGTGTTTGCCCTCCTAGAAGCTGCTGAATATACCCAATGGTTGTTTTCTCCTTGTTTGGGTTTTGTTTTGGGGTTTTGCTGTTGTTTGGTTTGGGTTTTTTTTTTTTTTTTGGATGATGCCACATAAACTTTGAAGCATCCATTGGTCTAGAAAGCTCAAATAAATGGTTTGTTGCAAGGATGTAATGCCTTAGCAGACGTGGAGAAATAAAGACAGAAACCGTGCATGGCAGTTAGCCAGTGGGTTTGACTCTCTGCATTAGGTATGGTGGCTTATACCTCTGTAAAGTAACAACAAAATAATTCTGGTATTTATTTCATCTCTGTATGTGAATGAGGACTCTTGAGATAGGAGCAACTTACATCTTCTTTGTAAGTGGTGCGAAGGACGAGGCAATGATAAATCTTGTCTGTTATGCTAAGCTGTGCTTCTGAACTGCAGAGACGGGGATTTGCCAATGATCAGCACAGTACAAGAATGTAATCCCTCTGGCTTTTTGATCATCAAATTTATCTTCACTGTATCTGTTTCCTAAGGGAAGAAGAAGCCAGCAAATGGAAAGGTTACGTAGTGCTCTATTGCTTAAACTTTTGTTCTGTAGTATTTATTTTTTTTTTTTACCCTGAGTGCTAGAAGGAGGTTTCTTTTGCAAATGGGAAGTGAAACTTTTGTTTCTTTTTCCCTTCTAATTGCACAAAGGTTCTGATCCTTTTCCACAATGAAGACTATTACCAGGCTTACATGAAGTGGTGCAGTCCTCTGGTCCTAGCTGAGCTCTCTTTCTCCCTTTTTCACACTCCTTATTTTCTAATCACAGTTCTTTCATTTTAAAATCTGCCTTCATCAGTCTTTTGTGTGAGGTTGTATGCCACATGCCAAGAACACTGGTAGAGTTAAGTGGTTCCCAGAGAAGAAGAAAGAAAATCGAGAGGAGTATGAGACAGTAGGAGCTTAGAAGACAGAAAATCTAGTTTAAGTAGTTTGACTTCTTGACCCACAAGACAGAAGAGAGTTGTTTCAAAATAGATTTTTATGTTGAAAAGCTCAACAATTATAACCCATTATTTTGTGGAGGGTTTTGGGTTGATTAAAAAATCTTCAGCTTGGAGCATTTACCACCTGGCACGAGTACTTCTAATTCTTTCCCTTTCCTTGCTTCTTTCTGTACTGTCTGGACAAAAACCTAGATTTGCCTGGTTGCTTCCATGTGCAGAGGGATGCCTCTGGTTTCTCTGCCTGCTTGTAAGAAATAAATGCCATGGATGTTTCCATCTCTCCCTCTGTAGGATAGTTTCCTGGGATTTTTTATTTGTTTTATTGGGTTGGGTTGGGTTTTTTACCTCTGTTGTCTGAAGGTGTTTGTTGTTTTGGGGTTTTGTTTTGTTTCAGCTCCCGGAGAACAGATTTTCTGGTCTAGTTTGAAGCTACCTTCTTCTGTGGTGTCCCAGCTCTGTGCCTCTCTGTGGCTATGATATTTCAGTGAGCATCTTGAGACCTTTAGAATACATTAAACTTTCCTGGTGCTGTACCATCTTTCTGCAAGACAAGGAATACAGAGGTGCTTCTGATTTGATTTACAAACCATAATACATATTTTATGAAGGCTGAGTGCTGTGCTAATGAATGGTGCCAGTGTGAAAGCCTGGAGGCTGAAGTCATCTGTTTAGCCCTAGTGGAGGACTAGCAGGGATGAGAGCTGTCTAAGCCTACATCCATTTATTCTAACCCTACCAATGAGGGGGGAATACCCTTTAAATGTAAGATTTATTGGCCCACTAACTCCTTGGCCTCGGTCTGTGGCCTGCCAACAAAAGTGCCATTTGAATTATTCAGAGGACACCATATGTATGTGGAGAGCAAAGAAGCCCACAGCCAGCTTCCTGCCAAGGGCCTCTCTGCAGGGAAAGAAGCTTTCATTGCAGAAGTCTCCTGGTAGAGTTGGCAAGACATTGGACAAAAATAAAGAAGCGATGCTCTTGGACATAAAATAAACAAGGTTAAAAGAGGACATCTTCTGAAAGCTAAGAAAGCAATGCCATTTGGTCCTAAGGCAGCATGTGTGTTTTGGTCAGCATATGCAAGTCTTGTCTAACTGCAGATACAGCTTTTTGTTATTTTTGGAGACTTGAAATCGTAAAAATCATTTCCATTCCAAATTAGAACAAATGCAACAAAAGAAATGTAAATAGAAGGAACAACATCTATATGAAGGGGTCAAAAATATCCAGAAGTTTCAGTGCAGAACTGAAGAGTTACTCGATTATTTAGACAACACTGTCTTTGTGTTTCATATTACTCAGTGTGGTACTTGATAACAGTTCAGATGGCTTCTCTCCACCATGAAAATCCCATTTTCTAAGGAGAAAAAAATTTTGCCCATCTGTGATGTGAAGCTGACCCTTGAGCTCAGGTGCAGGCATCTGTGTGAAGCGCAGCCAGTGTCAGCCCATGCCCACAGCTGAATGCATTTCTGCATTGGATTCAGGGTGGTGCTGTGCATGGCTTTAATATATAGCTTAACAGTACTTTATGCAAATATGGGATCATGACTGGAAATCTGCAGGTAGGGTATGCACAGGGAATAAAACAAATTCACCTTTGTTTTGAGGAGCTCAAATTCACCTTTATTTTAGGAGCTGCTTTAATGCTCCTCTCTGCCTAATCTATAATCGTTAACTGAGCAGTGTGAGAGCAGTGAAGCCCTCTTTGTTGGTATGAAGATTTAACAGGAGATTCCCTAAGGACTCTTTTTCTCTCCCACACCCCTTATCAATCTCTTTTCACCATTCAAACAAGAAAAATACACACTTTGGGAGAATGTGGCCATGCTGCATATTAATTTAAGGCACAACATTGTGAAACAAACCTAGGGCCAGTGTGAAAAGATTTTTGCTGGCTGCAAGGGCTGCATACTGTGTGAGCAGTCTTGGGGATATAAGTTAGGTGAAGCATGCCTGGAGTAAAGGGTTTTCTTACAGGTAAGGCATTTGTTGTGTTAGAAGCACTCAGTCGTGCCCTGAATTCTGCTGGAGCTGGTGCCCATGGAGAGGTGGTGGGTCAAAAGGGCAGCCAGCACGGACAGGCACAGCCCTCATTACTGTGAGATCTGTCCCTGGGTGCCTCACCAAGTGAAAAAAAAAAGGGTTGCATGAAGCAAGTATTTATTGAATATGATTTCAAAATTTTGAGAGTGTGCATGTAGGAGCTGGAGAGAACGTGGCTGAGATGATGCCAGCAGGGATGCAGATTCCCTGCATTTCAGATAACACGGATGCAGAAAAGGTAGTAATAAAAGGTGTGATAAAGATGACTTCGTCATATCATGCATGAAAGAACTTTGCTAGCAACTTGTGCAAGACCTAGAAAAGTCTCTAGAATAAAAAATGACAGGACTTGCAGGCTGGATGGAGTGAGAGCCTTAGGATCTCTTTCTTTTGGCAGCAGTGCACAGGTTTCTGACTAAATCACTCTCAGCCAATTAGCTATGTCTGCATGGTCTTCTATAAACCCAGGCAGCTGCAAGAAAACCAGTTCAATGCATCTGTTATCTAAGATGGCATTGCTCAGCACTTTCTCCACACTAGCACCGGGAGTAGATTTTTCCTAGATGTGGTTTCATGGAGTGCAATAATTGAGTGACTGTTCTCCAAAACTCTGGTGTGGTACGAGTGACAAAACTGAGAAAGGAGAGGGGAGGGTAAGGCTGAGAATACCATGGCCTGTTTGAAAAGGATGAAATAAACAAATGGCAGCCACTTGCTCTGATACTCATCTTCAGGTATGACATCAGTTTTTGCCACCTTTTAGGGCCTCCTTGGCTCTACAGCTGGCATTGCAGTCTTGGATATTCAGCTAAGCATTTATTTTGTGTAGCATCTATAGGCTTAGTTAAAGACTCTGAGAACTGCTGTGCAGGACTGTCCGTTTTGCTTTGCAGCTAAGTTGCTCAGCTGTTTTCTAGAACTGAATGCCTTTGAAATCTTGAGTAATTACAATCTGCTGTTGTTAAAGTTGGTGTGTAGGATACTTTTGTATTCAAATCCTTGAATAAAATTTCATCTTAAACATGCTTTTTAACACGTCAAGGTAAAAATTTGAGTGTATGCTCACACTCAGCAGTCTCAAAACACGTAAGAACAAGTGTAAGGATTTTGCTAAAATCCCATTGAATGGAGTGAGCCTGAGACACACATACACATGTAATTAAATGTGACAAAGTTGTTTAGGTAAGACACAGAAACATGGTGGAATCTGTGTGAAAGATTACACAGGAGCAATGCAGATCTCATTTGGAGCATCAGCTTTCATAAACTGTTGAGAAATAGAGTCAGCATGTGAAGCAGCATGCTGAGGAAGGGCATGGCCTGTTGGTTGAACATAATAGGGAAGAACATTTATTTTGCTGAGTAAAACACATATAGGTAACTTCCTTAAGCCTAGTGTGTTACTAGAAGTCCTAATTTTATTGTGCTAAAGAGTCATTGGTATCCCACTACAACAATAAACAGTGTAAAATCCGAGTAGAAAATTGTTAACTTTCTTGTTGTTAACAGACTTGTCAGGGTTGGAAGGACCTCAAAGATCATCCATTTCTAACCCCCAATCCTTTAATGGCAAGTAGAATAGAACTTAAAGCATACAACCATGGCTGAGTGGAGGAGCACTGTGTGTACAGGAGCCCTTCTTTCCGTTTGCCTGACGTCTGTGTATGTAGCAGGCAGCTATAGGTTTAAGTTCCTCCAGGTTTGGTGCAGTTTATTTATTTTCCCCTTGTGTTTTTATGGCCTGTGATGCCACTGGTAATGATATAAAGGCCTATGTTACTTCTTGAAGATCCTGAAGTCAGTTACACAAACAGGTTTATCTGACTCTAGAATCAGAGACTATTCTTAAGTCCTTTTCCCACCTGTTACAAAACTGGAAGGTGCACAGTGAGAGGGAGAGGATTGCAGGAGGGTTTCCTCTTGCTGGTATGAGTTGATTGCAATCAGAATTCAGTTTTCCTCTGCCTCCATCCTGTATTTAGCATGCAGCATCGAGGGAGACCATAACACTAGGTATTTTAGAAACAGTCATTATCTGTGTCCTTATAAATGTGGTGCTTGCTAAAGCCTGATCTGCAGGAGTGCTCAGCACTGCCGGGAGCTGCTGAAATCAATGAAGGATGTGCTTCATTAGATAAAGTGCTCTGTAGAGCTCAGTCCTCTGAAAAATCAGATCTTAGGTGCTTTTTAATGGGTGCTTAAAATTAGCAGATGCTTTTGACCCGAACCTGTCAGGACTGTTGTTGCCACCTATAAAATGAGGAATAGTGAGATACCTTCATCTGGCTAAAGAGCTGAAAATAAGCCATTGATATTTGTGCAGCATCTGATTCTGCAGTGAGGAGCTGCATAGAAAAAGCCCTTGAGGAAATTAATAATTGGGTGTTGAGAAGAGGGTGTGAATGGAGTGTAAGTAAACAAGTTTTAGAAACACATGTTGGACAAAGAGGAGCAAACAAAATCTTGGGTGGCTGCTCATTAGCTGAATACTTTCCATTCTGCTCAGGGAAGTGGGAGCACAGGATCGTGTAATTAAAGATTGTATCATGACACATAGGCATAAGAGGGCTGAATTAAGGTGGTGGCTGCAGCCTTAATCCTGGTCTTTCATAACTTCCAACTCCTTGACTTCCTAACCTCAATAATGTTGCTTTAATGTAGGGGGGGGAGGGGGGGGTCTGTGTGTGTGTGTGTAATTTAAATCAGCAGCACCTGAAAAGGAACCTTCTGTTTATCAATGATATTGTTAACAAATGATTTTGGGATGAAAAATCAAAGCAATCTCTCTGCTACAGCAGTGCTTTTATAAAACATATCTCAAGCAGACAGCAACTTGCTTTTCTATTGTTTTGCCTTCATCTGTAATCACCACATAGCGTCCTGCAGCCTGGTACAGCATTTCATCTTCAGTCTGTTGCACAACCCTTTTTGCACAACACTGAACCACTTTGTTTTCAGATTCCAGAGAGATGCAGGAGGCAGTGGATTGTAATTTTATGAAAACAAAGGCAACAAAACAAGATGAAACCTTTCTGCAGAGGTCTTGCAACTTGAAGAAATTGCTAGGATTAGTGGACGGGCTGCTGCACCCACTGTAGTTAACATCTTGGCTCTCTTCACCAGTCCCTGATAGCCTAAAACACCATAATTTCTATGCTTAGAGAATCCTTTTATCTTCTTCATTGCACTTTACACCTGCTTGCCTTTCTCCCTGCTGTTGTTTTAAGAGTGTTTGCAATTTTTCCCCCTAGATAAATGCTTTTGAGGAACTAATTGTGCATTCAGAAGAATGCACGGTGTTTAACTATCTTACTTGGAGGGAAATGAATGACTGTTATAAACACCTTGTCTTATTTTCTGATTTTGCAAGATTGCAGGGACTAGTGCATGGTTTTCAGACCTTTACACCTGGTTGTTGCTGCCAGAACTAAAGTAAGGAATTACAAAACGTGGGGGAGAGAGAGTGAGGTATTGAAGTTTTATGGCTTTTTCATCCATCAGCTATAAATATTCTTGCCAAACAGAACAGAAAACACAGTACAAGTTGATGGAGACTGTCAAGATGTGGTGGCTGTGGTACCCTCAGGCTGGCACCATTTCCTGACTCTGAGGGGGGTTTGGTCCGATTTGTGCAGCCGTTTGTCTGTGATGCTCTCCTGGATCCCCACCGCCTGATGCTAATGAAGCTGCAGTGATTCTCTCAGCTGTATTCTCCAGGCATCTTAAATTCCTGCAAGCTAAACTTCTGTACAAATTTTCCCCATGAACATGGAGGTTGGGGGTTTTGTCAGTGTTTCTGTCTGTGCGTTTTTTCATCAGAAGCTCTTTGGCTGCATCTTGCTTCTCCTCACGTCACAACCCTGGCAAATGAAACACTTCTGCAGCTGACAGCCAGGGCTGAGGTGCTGAGTCCGTCTTATGGTTGTGTCCATAACTTGGGAAGAATTTCAAATCAACTTTTGTAGCTAGTGA
Source organism: Indicator indicator (assembly GCF_027791375.1). NCBI lineage: Eukaryota > Metazoa > Chordata > Aves > Piciformes > Indicatoridae > Indicator > Indicator indicator. The sequence goes on from NC_072039.1 coordinate 8,549,772, forward strand.
AAATGTATTCCTTCCCCCCCCACACACCCCTTAATTGGCTTCTTCGTTCTGCACCGGTGTTCCTATCAAATGTGAATTGATCTTACCTTGAAACTAGACAACAGGTTCCAGAAGTGCCTTTCCTGCAGTTCTATTTGACAAGGATGGTTGCATGTCTGAGTAGTGGGCAGAGGGGAACTGGTAGATTTGAGCTTGCTTTTCTAACTGTTTGTGGTTTAAGTGGAGCATTGCATTGACATTTCATGATTATTTAATAAGGCAGGGGAGGGGGTCAAAGGTGTCTTATTTCGTTATACTTGATTTATCGTTGGAGTGAAGGAGAAATTGTTGAGCTCTGATATAAAGCTGTTGTGGACTTCATCAAGAACCAGAGGAGCAAATAATTGGAAGATAGTTGTAGACTGATGCAGTTGTTATTTGGTTTTACTAGCCCAGCACTGGAACTACTGTTCTTATATAATAAGTTATTAAAAGCTGCACTTTACTGGGGTCATGTTGGGTGTGAATTCAGAAACTAAGGTCCTGCAGCACTGGAATCACAATGAGAATCCATAAGGATAGTTTGAAAGAGCAAGACTTGAAACCCCTGCACAGTGCCTTAAATTTTCATCCAGATACGTGCCTGCAGTGTGTTTGCTACACAGTACATCTACAGCATTGCTCTTCTTCAAGTGCTCCCATAGAAAAATCCTCTACTAAGGGGTGCAACAGAGGTCCTGCTGTTGACGTGTAATTTCTAAGTCATTGCCAGAGGGAAGGTGGCTGGAGGGTAAGGGCAGGAAGAAAGGGCAGCAGTGAGGGACTGGCTTTTGTGTGAGATTCGTGGGGGTGAAGCATGTACCCTATAAAGCAGTGTGAAGCATGTACCCTATAAAGCAGTGTGAAGCACTGCTGAGCTTCCACTGAGGATCTGATTTAAAATTAATGAGCTGTCTTTTACATAGCAAGAAGATGGACTCTCCTGAAATAAATCAGGCACAGCTCCCTGAAAGCTTAACACTCGATGAGAACACAGCGTGTCCTTCAAGCCTCCTACCTCGAGAAAAATGCCTGATGCACCCATGGTGGCTGCTTCTCCTCCCCTCACCAAATGCAGGGCTTGGATTGAAATTGTTAATACTAATTGGGGCTGAGATGATTGCAGTGCCACCCCATCAGCAGCCCTCCTGCTCGCCGGCGTCACGGCAGGAGTCTGTTCAGCATGGGCGGCTCTTCTCCGCTGTGGCACGTACAGTGGTATCAGCTTGATTAATGTGCCCAATAGAAATAAAACAAATGGAAATTTTTTAAGATTATACAGTACACTCATAAATATTAATGCACTTTTGTACTGAATTGCATGTAATTACATATTTATACATTTAAGTCACCTTCCTGATACACTTAAGGCACTTTACTGATGAAAGATATCTCTGAATAAGATGGTTTTAAGCCATGCCTAATATGTTTGTAGGATTTATTTAATAATGTGTGGGCTTGTATGCTGGCAGGAGAGGAGAAAAACCTCCATTAAAATCTGAATATGTTGTTCACAGAGTCTGCTACTTAGTTTGAATCAACTCCATGGGTAGCTGCTGAAAAATGCGTCTCGACATGAAATATTACTACATCTCCTTATCTATGTAGATAAGGTCTGTGCAGTCCTGTCACCTTAGAGTAATTACAGCTTATTACTCTAATCATGATGATGCCTGAAGTCTGTAATTAAGATTGTGCTGGCTAATGTACTAGCACACGGCATGGTACAGCTATTGTCCTATCTAAACAACAGAAAGATAAAAATGGGATGAAGGAGAAAGGGCAAAAGTGGAGAAGTGATTTATGCAGGGCCACAGTTCCCAGCCAAATGCTGCCTCCACCCTAACTGACGCCTTCCAGGAGGGAAGAATCCACATGTGTCCTCCACAGCCTCATGAGCTGCTGTTCCAACAGTGTCCAGGATGATCCCAGGCAGTCTGCACATTCAGATGTGACAATCAACACCCTGTGGGATCTCTATCCAAGCCAACTTCAATGCATCTTCTCCACCTGTGTCTAAGCTTTTATTCTTTTAATGTATCCTGTTGCAGTCCAACCTGCAGATGAAAATATTAAACATACTTTTGTATACCTATATGATTGACCTTAATATATCTCTATCTCTATCTGTCTCCCTGTCTCCCTGTCTCCCTGTCTCCCTGTCTCCCTGTCTCCCTGTCTCCCTGTCTCGCTGTCTCGCTGTCTCCCTGTCTCTCTGTCTCTCTGTCATCTATATCTACATGTATGTATTTGTGGAAAGCAATGGGAGGTTCTACCATCCAATTCAATAAAACAAGGGTTTGACCCACAGCACTCTGTAATTTTCTCTGCAGCACTGTCAGCTAGTGAAAAGCAGACACTGCTCTGGAAGAATGTGGTTGTCTAAACACCAATCTTTGTGTCCACATTTCACAGTAAGCCCACCCACCAAAGTGGATTTAAGGCCCCCTCTCACAATTGGTAGAATGGCAAGTGATGCATTTAGGGAGCTGCCTTTCCTTTTTGGTTGTGAGCAGGCACCGTATTTTGGGAGATTTCTGCATTTCTTGGAAGGTTTTCAAAGAGTTTTTGGAAGGCTGTGTGAGTTTGGTGTAACCTGAAGATTCTTTCATTCCAATTCTGACATGAGCTAAACTTCCTTCATGTAAATCTGGCAATTCATGAAACTCTGCAGTTGGCTAGAACATGGGCTTCTTATGGAGCAGGTTACCCCAGATGCACCTAGAATGATCTGCAAAATGTGACCCATTTTACACCCTCTTTAAAGCTAATGGCCACTAGTAATTTCTTGATGGCAGTTCCAGCCCCATTAGACATTTTATAAGCTTCTGGAAGCCTGCCACTGTTTCATTTAGATCACTCAGATCTCGGGGGGGGGGGGGGTGGGGAGGGGGGGAGAGGGTGGAAAAAGTCCCACAAAAGCTATTTAGTCATTGGGAGATTTTTTTTTTTTTCCTTTTCAAGAAAGTTTCTTTTTTTTCTCTCCTTCAACCTTTCACGTTTAGAGTGAGTCCTCTTAACAGCATTTCTATCTACAGATACGAGCTCTGAGTTTTAACAGAAATTTTGTGCTGGGTTAATGCACTACTCAGAAAGCACTGGAGTTTTTTATGCTGATGTAAAAAAAAATATTTGTTTAGTGTTAGCAGCACAGTGATGGTTATCTTAAGGAACAATTCTATTCTGTGATAAAAAAGCTCATTGCCTGGCCTTGAAGAAGTTGTAGTTCTGGTGCTTTTTTCCCTGTGTGGAATTTGCTCTGTGAGAATGGCAGTGTTTTCCAGTTTATTTTGCAAAGTTTGGCAGGCTGGATCTGAGGGGTGGGGGAATGGCTGTGTGAGATGCTCTCTGTTTGTTACCCAGGAGGTCAGTGTGGTTTTTCAGTTGCTGCACTTACTCTTTATGAAGCTATTGATGATGAGCATTGATGAAATTGTTACTGCAGTCTGTGACTCCTGAGAATTTGCCTTTGTGCATCATTTATGGCACATATCTAAATCTAAAACCTTCCTGGGAAAGGAGACAGAAGGTGCGCTTGGAAAAGTGATTCTCTCCCTCTATATTTCCTTGGGCTTTCTCCGTGGGGATCTCTCAGCTTCTGTACAGTGCTTTCACAAATAGATCTCAAAGCCTCTTATGAAGATCAGTGCTACTACTGACTTCTGTTCTAGTAGCTGGAGGAACCAGAGAAGAGAGACATGACATTCTTAAGGTAGTACTCCTGCTTTATAGTTGAGAGTGCTCAAGATTTTTTTTTCATGAGCTTGGATTAAGGCTCCTAACATTTCTCATATGACTCATACTGTGTGAAGAAAAGCTTTGGCTATTTCCCATAGTCTCTTAGCTGAACAAAAGGTTTAAAAAGTGTCTTATAGCTTCTGCACTGTACTGCCTTCTTTATTGCCTGTAAAAATGTCCTTTTACTAAATATCAACTGTCTTCAGTTTAATTAGTCTTCTCATCAGTTTAAGTTATGAATTTTGTGAAGCTCTTGTGTTTTAGATAGGTATTTAGGGAGCATTCTTTAATTAAGCCAAACTGATTTTTGCCTTTAGGCATGGGAGTTTTTTGCATTAAAAGATGGCATAATTTGAATCATGTTCTTCTGAACCTGAATCTTTTTGTGACACAGGGACCAATAGTCAGTTTCTTTCCTGCTGTCAGTTGTAATAGAAAGTGACAATAAACAACAGCATGAATTACAGAATCTGAGTGTGGTGAGGGTTAGAAGGGATCTCTGGAGATCAGCTAGTCCAACCCTCCTGCTAAAGCAGGGTCACCCACAGCCAGTTGTCCAAGATCACAATGTCCAGTCAAGTTCATAATCTCTCCAGATGAGAATCCACAACCTCTCTGGGCAACCTGCTCAAGCACCCTCAGAGGAAAGACGTTTCACCACTGAAAAGAGCCCAGCACCATCCTTTTGACACTTGCCCTTTTCATATTTAGATGAAGGCTTACTTTATAGTAGGGCATGGAGAGGTTCTGGTCAAAGCAGCCAGGCATGTTGATAGAGTACACTTAAATTATTACAGTTTAAGGAATATGCCACTTCTATGGAGTTCTTGGAGTAGATGGAGCTTAGCAGACTGTTTGTTACATGAACAATGTGCATTGTAACTTACACCTTTCAGTAGCCTCTAATTCTTCTCTCCTAATTATCCTCCAGCTTCCTTTGCCTCCGCCTTTTAATTTTGTGATGTGGGAAAATGGGGTTTTTTTAGTCACATTTCTTTGAAATAAAAACATGAATTCCATGTTTTGCAGGGTATCAGTAAGAAAATAGCTGAAGCTGTAAGTTAAGCACCAACACCTGTGCTTGTGTTACAAGACTTGAGTGTTTTTTACAGACAGACATTGATTCTGGGGTTTACAGAAAGATCAGTAACCAAGTTGTCAGATTCAAGCTTTTTGGTGTGTGCTCCCCAACTCACTCTGATATCTGAAAATCTCCTTAGGTCAGGCTTGAGGGAAACATCTACTGAAGTGGGATTCTTTGGTTATAATTGGATTTAGGTCAGCTCTTGCCTTGGCTTGTCAAATACAAGAAATAAGAGAAATGACTGTGAAAAGCCAAGCTTTGTTTAAATCAAACACAATTGCTACTTTAAACATTCTAACACATGGTGCATGCTAAGTGAATGCTCACTTGTATATGGGATGTTTTGGAGAATTGTGAGCTTGATGGGATGAGTCCTGAGAAGAGAAGACTGAGAGGGGATCTCATCAATGTCTATCAATAGCTGAGGGGTGGGTGTCAAGTGGAGAAGGCCAGGTTCTTTTGGGTGGTTCACAGTAATAAGACAAGGAACAATGGGTTCAAACTCAAACATAGAAGATTTCAGCTCAACATGAGGAGAAACTTCTTTACAGTGAGGGTGACAGAGCACTGGAACAGGCTGCCCGGGGGATTGTGGAGTCTCCTTCTCTGGAGATTTTCCAAACCCACTTGGATGCATTCTTGTGCAGACTACCCTAAGTGGTCCTGCTTTGGCAGGGGGGATGGACTGAATAATCTCTTGAGGTCCCTTCCAGCCTCTGATATACTGTGATACTATAAAGGAATATCTCTCTGCTTCTGGGCACTCCATCTTGCAGATTTTATCTTGCATTTACCTATCATTTGATTAATTGGACACCAGTGAAGTCTGTTTTTTTTCCTTTGCTGGTGATTGCAGGATTGCCTTGAGAATGCTTTGCTGGTCACCTAGAATTGCTGCTTGAAGAGGTCAACCAAACTGCAGCCATATCTTAACCACTGTGTCTTTTTCTCTTCCTTTTCCCTCTGCAGAAGGACATAGCTCTGAAACCTCAGGAACGTATGGAGAAGCGACAGAATCCTCTAGCCAAGAAGAAACGGGAAGCACTTACCAATGGGCTGTCATACCTCCCTAAAAAGAACAGACTTCACCACCACCACCAGTACAGCTCCGACCGAGAAAACGATCGCAATCTCTGTCAGCACCTTGGGAAGCGGAAGAAAATACCGAAGGGCCTCAGACAGGTGGGAGACAGTTATCTGTTGTGGGGAGGGAGGGCTTTGCTTGCTGGCACATGGTCTGGAAAAGCAGATTTCTCACTTTGTGGGAATGCTTATTTTAACCCCTTCATAGCTGTTTTATTCTTGGGCTCTCAGGTGCTGCTTAGTACTGTTCGGGTACTGGAGGAGGTTAGGTGAGTGGGAAAGCAAGCGGTGCACTGGTGATAGAGCTGAGTTGATTAATGAATGGGTAAAGGTTGGATGAGCTTTTGTAGACTGGCTGTGAGAGAAACAAATGTGGTCTCTTTGTTACATTATTAGACCAACTTTTGTACTATAAATATCCCTTCTTGTCTTTTGACTTTGAACACATTCCTTCTGAACATCAAGGGCAAGGTGAGGTAATTGCAAGAGGGGCAGCTGTTAATCAAGACAAAGCTGTAAGACTGATTGTGGTGGGAGGAGCTCATTTGTAGGATATTAGTGGCACCTGTGTGCTCTTTTGAGTTACTAACAACCTGCCCGTGAGCTAGAACTTTCTTTTTGCTTTCTGAAGAGTGGTGTTTCCTTGCTGCAGGAGCTGTGGTGAGTGTAATATTCAGTGCAAAGCTTGTAACTAGACATTTTTGCCATTTCTTCAGAACCATGCAGTGTTGTATTTCTTAGGGTTTTCTTTTTTAAAAAGAAAAATGGTGTGACAAGTGTAAGTTTTCTGGTGAGCAGGATGCAGGGGAAAGGGCCCTGGGTGCCTGTGTGGCCTTTTGGCTCCTTGTTTGTGAAACTAACATAACAGTAAAGAGGTCAGCTTTCAGCTAAATTTGATATGAATGTTTTTTTACCCAAAATTTATGTCTAATGGAGAGGGTTGAGTCTTCATCCTTGTTTAGTGCAAGCTAAACATTGCTGTGCAGAGAAACTTTTAGAAAACTGTGTGAATTCACTGCTACTCATTTTGTGAGTTCAGGAGGATGGAAAGAACGTTGGGGATGATAATTGTATTGACTTGCACTCAATTTTGATTCTCCAGAGTTACAGAAGCTGTGAAAAAAATGGTTTTGTGATTATTTTTGAGCCTATGCTATACACAGAAATGAGAGTGTGTGCAGCAAAGCAATCAAGTTGTAAAATGTCTGCTCTGCTACCCCACCTGTTAAAGGTACTTCTTCTGTTTTCATTTTCCTTTGCCTTGCAAAGGAAGGTAGGGAAACTCTTTGGGAAAGTTGATGCAATGATTATGTTATAAGTAGATATTGAAGGATTCTGTGTTTCCTTAACTGCTTTCTGTGTTCACTACACGGTCTTCGGTCCTTTTTAGTATGTCAAAGGGTAAATGTGTCTGCTCTGTGCAGGAAGAATTGCCTTTAATGAAAGCTGACTTCTTGCTTTGTTTGATTCCCCCAACGTAACTCAGGTGAAGCCTTTTCTGCCCACTACTGAAGCTGGGAAGGGATCACTCTCAGAGCTAATGGAGGTTATTTGTGAGGTTATGTTTTTAGGAATAAGTATACACTGGCTTGGAAGTTATTGAGTTGACAAATGTCACGGAAAATGGTTTTTCTTTTAGCTGATAAATCTGAGTACTCTGCTTAATTCCTGAGGGATAAGGCTGAGAGGAAATAAAATATCTCTCTCAATATAAATTTAATACAATTGGTAGGGGTATAGCTCCTTAGATAAGAACGTTTCAGTCTCATGAGCAATTTAGGTGATGACAAATCCAGGTAGCTTTGGCACTTAAACGTGAAAAAAAGACATCATGGAAAAGACTGTAAAGCTGATTTGAAAAGACATGCTCACAACCTTTGCACATAGGGTTTCTGGTAAGTGTTTCCTCTGTCTTCTTTCAATAGAAAGACAAAAGAAGGAGAATGCTGAGTTCTGAGGAGGGTTTTCTCTGATCATGTATCACTTTTCTTCCCAGAGGAACTCTTGCCTGTGCATTTTGTGTTTGTTTCTCCACCTAGCTCTATGCTACTGAATTCCTGGGCTCTTGGTGGGAAGTAAAGATAAGGACCCAAGAACTGGGGGCACTGTGTTTTATGCTTGGCAAAGTAGGAGCATCCAAAGCCAGTTAAAATTTGGTGTGCTTCTGGATATTTGTGGTGTCCTTGCTATAGGGTCACTCAAGTTGGAAGGGACCCAACTTGATCAAGTCCAGCTTCCCTGCTCCTCAAAGGACTATCTACAAATAAACCATTAGGGCTAGATATTTTGTACCTAAACAATGTATCTTGGCCCTGTTGTCTCCAGAGGAATCCTGAATTGTCACATGTGAATACTGGATGGCAGGATGCAATCTTGATGCTGTCAGTCACATTGCTGTGCTAGCATAAGACCTTGGCTTCAGTCTGTCTCTGCTGGGAAATATTTTATGCCTGGAGATCTTGTTCATTGTTTTACCAGTAGTTAACAGTCCTGTCTGATACACCTTTCAGTGAAATCTGTTATCTGCTGGAAGTAACTCTCCCATGCAGGATTTACTGTACGAAGCTCCCTTGTCAAACAGATTTAGTTGAAGGCAGCTATTGGAAGGCCTGCTAATTAGTTTTCAGAGAAAATCCTTGCAGTATTCATGCAGGTATTTATCCAGCTATGCTGAAATGCCTACAGGTTTATTGAAATCCAGAAAATGTGAAACTGTAGGTTAATTAAGGCTCATATTTTACTAGCGAGAAGACTTTTGAACTCTGCTTTGTGAGCTTTTATAAATGCACTTATTAAATGCCTCGAGGAACTTTTGGTTGGTGTTAAGCAAACACAAGACTCATCAGAACATTTCTCCAGCATTTTCAATTTAATTTCCTTTATGTTAATTGGTGATGGTGTGTTTTTATGTGTTTTCTGTGGGGGGGAAAAAAATCATTTGGAGATCTTAAAGTGAACATTTTTTCTTATATTAGTAAAGGGTGCAAAGAGGTTGGCAAAATTTTGTAAATAGTTCTTAATGAGTTTTTATTCCTCCAGGTTGGAGCAGAGCAGGGCATGCTAGGAAACAATGAGTTTTCATTGCAGGAGCTTTGAGAGTATTTTGATAGTGAGAGGGAAGGATTGTTTCTCTTTATTTAGTGGATGTGTGTTTTGGAGAGAGCAGAAGACACTGACTTTTTCTGCCTCTACCATTCCCTTTGCTGTTTTCTTTATCTGCTGGGAGATTCATACATCTTGCAGAAAGGGATTGTCTTTGTCTGCTTTCCTGAAACAGGAGTCTGTGCTGGGCAAATGGTATTTTAGCTGGCTTCTGTATATAAGACAGCAAACTACTCCTGGGTTCTACCTTAACTGGCTGATGGCAAAGACACTTGCAGATTATCAGATCTCAAGCCTAGATATGTCTGAGTGCAAAGAAGGAGACAAACTGGTCATAAGGGGCACACGATGGCCAAAGAGAAGAAAGCTCATGATGGAGTGATGCATTAGGAGGTATACTATAGTGAGGTAAAGGGAAAATGGGAAGAACAGCAAGAAAAAGTACACTGCTGATTCTGGCAGTCATCAGCTGTAAGCTTTGTAAACTATTGGCTTTAACCTCACAGTCCATTACATGAATCAAGTAAAGGGGAGGGAGGGAAGTACTGAAGCTTTTCCTTCTCCGAATTAAGTCCATGGTTCCTTTGGCAGTCTCACCCTGAATCCATACATCTTAAATCTGAGACAGTTGAGGCTTTTCATGGCTGATCTGGATATCCACTGCTGTCCCATTTCATTGTGGCTTGTTGGAGATTTAGCTGTGGCACACTTGGCCTCTGGTGCAGAGGTGCTTGTGTGCTTTGGTACAGCAAACCTCTAGTGCAGAGGGTGACGTAACCGCTGTGTGATCAGCATTTAATCACATTTACAGTAGGGAATGGCTTTTGCCTGCTCTTAGACAAGCCTATACATGACAGGTAATGAGAGCAGAGCAGGAGGTGGGTGTTAGCTGCATGGTTTGTGGTGACATTGGTCGGGGAGCTGAGCAGATGGGTTTGATTGTCACCGGCAGTGTGATTCCAGCGAGAGCTGACTGTGGTGACAAGCGATTTACAATGTGCTATTTACAGTTTGGGTTTGCAGTCTCTCAATGACATCTGAGTGCTCTTTAGCAACTGCTTTCATTACTGCTTTTCTAAGAGCTGTTAATTGAAAATGAAATTGTGGGTGGGCTTTGGGAGTGCAGTAGCAGCTACAGGGATTACACACAGAAAAACTGGTCAATTTCTTTGGTCCCCAGCTTGTAACCCTGTGCTGTGCAGCAGCAAGGGAAAAAATGTGTGTATATTTGTGCAGTGTGAGGTCAGACACCTTGAAAATACTGCATACAGCTTGGCTGAGACATGATGAGTGAGAAAGGCTTGAATCACAGCTGCTGTGATTTGGGATTGCTAGTGGGCATCCAGTGGATGTCAGTGCTTATAAAACTGCTGAAAGCCAGGAAGAAACCTGGGCCAGGAAAATAGCTCACACAGGACAGTAAAGGGATTTGCAAGCTGTGCTGGGTGTCTTTAGGCTAGGTCTGCACTGGTGTAGGTCTGGATGTCTATGGCTGAAATGAAAGAAAGTGTTGCTGCTGACTTGTAGAGTGTGGGACAAAATTCCACACCTTAGGGATGGTACCAGCTAGTCATCAGGGCAGCAGCAACACCACTATGCCTTTGTGGAAACTGAGATGATGTTACTTTCCTTTCTGTTTGTAAAGAGAAATTGATGTTTTTGTTTTGTTTTCCATTTCAAAACACCAGCACAACCACTTTGAAATGACTACAGTTGCTGTTTGCTTTGCAACCTGAGTGGTATGGTTTGGTTATGTGCAAGTGTTGGCAAAAGGCTGAAGTCACCCAAAGCAGATGTGGCTTGTCTGGTCCGTGTTGGTATCATGTCATCCAGGGACATTGTTTACTTGGATTTATTTACCAATCCACCTTATTAACAACATTTAATTTGAAAAAAAAAAAAAACACGATAAAATTATATAAAAAATAAATCAGATTACAACACTGAAAGTATAGAAAGGGCCTTGTACAGGTTACCATGCTTAGAGGTTGCATTGCAGCATGAGTGGACATAGTAATATAATGGAAGATGATGCTCATGTGATAAAGATAGCTAGATATGGGCTTGGAGAAAGCTTTGGAGGATGGAAAAGGAGGAACACATCTGTGGGGAAGGGGTGAAGTGGTGAGGCTTTGCGTAGGTCCAGGCTGGACAGTGTGGTTTTTCAGAGAGGTGAATGTTATCCAAAGGTGTGTCTATGGAGGGGGATGCCCAAAGAGGGGACCCATTGTGTGAATTAACATCATCTGTCTCTGCTAATGTCTGGCTCAGTGTTATCTAGTCTATCATCATGCTGTTTAAAATGTTGAGTGCTTTGTGCTGGCCAATTGGTAATTTCATCCTCAAAAGAGAGCCGTGTTGCATTTTGCAGACATGCAGAGCATGTGGGTTCCTGTATGTGTTGAAGGATCGTGTGTCAAAAAACTGGGCTGCCATTCAGCTGCCCCCCTCAGAAACCACTGCTGGTGACAAACACTGCTTGAATTACAAGTGTTTTGTGATTCCCCACCACTGTTTGCTTCTGATCAGAGGCCAGGGAAATCTCCAGCTGCCCTTAACCCACAGCCACTGTATCCAGTGCGTCATCTCTGAAGGCACCCAGCTGCTCAATAGCATCCAAACAACTTCTGGGACCTGATAATATATAATTGAGCTCCATGGGCACAGAAGAGATTGCTGTTCTCTACAGAAAGGACTGAAAAATGATGTGTTGCTTCGCATGCCTGTTGTTCTGCGCTGCGCATCCTCCCTCCCAGGTTTAATGAAGTTCCTGAATAGGCCCTTTGGATTCTGTGCAAACACAGGGAAAAACAAGCAGATGATGTGAAACCCACAGCCACTCACAAACCCAAGCAGGAGGACAGGGTGCAGGCAGCACTTTCAGCTTCATGGCATGCAGGCAAACACCTGCATTCATTGATCAGCCATTCCTAGGAGCTGCCACTTGACTGAGGATTTGCCTGCAGTGACGTGTCACAGGCATTCCCCTCCCCTCTCCTACCCTCCCCCCTCTTTTATAATCACCAGTTTCACCTGCAATTTTTCAATAAGCTATTGAATTATACCTCTCTAAATGATACACTGCAAATCCAGCGGCTCCTAATTGCTAATGATGGTTCTGAAAGACTTTCATTTGACTGTAATTAGGTTTGCAAGCAATCAGCTGCCCTTATCAGAATTGAAAACACATATAATGTGAAATACAGGCTGGTGGGAGCCTAGCAGTTTCTTGCAAGGAGGAGGGAAGAGGAAGATGTTTTATTAGCAGAAGCTGTGACATATTTTAACACCTTGAAAACATCATGTGTGAAATTAATTCTGTTCAGTATTATACCATCTGGCAGTGTTATTGTTCTGTGTCTATAGCCATGTAAAGTCTGCTTTTTTTCAGCTGGGAATGAGCCTGTGTTTGAAATAGTAATCATGAGTCAAATTGATTACTAAGGATGTTATCCCTGCTAGATAGGTTAAAAATACATACTGGGAGATCCCATGGACTCAAAATGGCTTCTCTGTGGAGAGCTTCACTTGCAGGGCTGATGGAATTGGAAGAAGAGGGTCTTGTTTTTGCCATGCTCCTCTCCTGATAATGAGTATCTATGCTGAAAGGTAGGAGACAGTCTATCCAGGTATTTGTTGAGGCTGAAGTAGAAAATGCCTGCATCTTATACTCAGTATCATGATAACTGTCTAGTAACATACTACTCTTTTGATCCTGTCTTTATGCTACTGCATTGGACACCCAGCTCAGCATCTCCTGTTACCAGGGGTGTCTTCAGGCTCCAGTGTGGGCACAGACAGTCCCCATTCACAGATGCATAAATAACATAGATGCATAACATAAGCTTAAAACTGGGTTACAATCTTGTGTTTGCCCACTCTGGTGCAAATATTGTCTGGCCACAGGGATTGTCTCTTAACCAAGGGCTCAAACGTGGGTGTTAATATCTGCTATGGTGAGCAGTGTAATTATCAGGATAGTGTTACTTTTAGATGATAGAGTTTGTGCAGCCAAGGCAGAGCATGGAAGAACTTAGGGCACATCTAGAAACAGGAGTCAGTGGTGGGATATTACCATCTCCCACCTTTCACTGAAGCTGATGGTGTGAGCTGATTGCACCTGGGATATGGCAGAAGGAGGGTTCCTCTGCCTCCCCTGCCATGGCTGTTGTGATGCAGGTGATCAGGCTTGGCAGAAAACGAGCAGTGTTGGCATGTTTTTATTTCTAATGCAAATCCTGCCACTGCTTTCTGATCTGCCCTGCTGCATCTCACTTGGTCGTTTGCCTCCCCTTCATGCAGCTGTGAAACAGAGTTGCCAGAGAGATGTCACCACCCTGTCACCAGATCTGGTAACGCTGTGGGGGAAAAGTGTCCTTGAGCACACTACTTGCCCACTCCAGCCAGTGTAGCAAGCTCCTAGCAAATTCCAGCCTGGAAAAAAAAAAAAAAAGAAAAATTAAAGACAGTGGCTTTTGGGTTAACCTCATTACGTTAATCAGTTAGATATCATGAGAATAACAGGAAAAAAATAAATTACTGTGCACAGAACAGTTATTGTCTCCCAGGATTACCTTTTTTCTTTTAATGTTGGCACCTCACTGTAATTGAAAACTTAAATGATTACCAAAGGTGCCATTTGGGGAAGTGAACCATATTCCAAACGTGTGATGTAATCAATTGCTGCCTTTTAAAGTTTCTAAGCATCTTACCAAGAGGAATTAAGGAAAAAATTAATTTTGACCGAGGCTGCTTGGAGATAAATGAAGCTCTAGATTGAATAATATGAGACTGTACAATAAAGTGACTTTATTTTATTAAAAAAAAAAAAAAGGACACATCTTGCAGCATGTTCTGAAGTAAGTTTTTTTGTGTGTGTGTTCTACCAATACACCTTCAATCCAAGACAAAACTTCTGCCCTGTAGACTTTGCTTTTGTGTTACTGGAAGCACATCATCCACAATTTTTTGATGAGAACATGGAAGTGTTGAAGCTATGTTGCTGAATCCCTTTTTTCTCCATGAACTCTGTATTCACAAAGGGAGGAGGTGTAAGAGCCTTGTGGCTGTAGCACCCAGCAGTGCGCTGGTGAGTGTGCAGCATCTTTCTGCCATAGGGCCCATTACCAAGGAGCAGGGGCTTTGTTCTGGGGCTGTTCCTGCTGTAAGACCAAATTGGTAGGCAGGGAGACTGTGGTACCTTGCAGCAAACCCTGTGCTTTGGGAAGAGTCCTGGGAGCACGAGAGCAGCCTCACAAGCAGGTCAGGCTCTTGTGTGATGCTTACACTCAGGCTTTTGTAACCTCAGGTCACAGTATCACAGCACATTTTAGAGGCTGGAAGGGACCTCAAGAGATCACCAGGTCCAAGCCCCTGCCAAAGCACGATCACTTAGGGTAGTCCACACAGGAATGCATCCAGATGGGTTTTGAAGGTTTCCAGAGAAGGAGACTCCACAACCTCTCTGGGAAGCCTGTTCCAGTGCTCCATCACCCTCACTGTAAAGAAGTCTCTCCTCATGTTGAGGTGAAATCTTCTGTGTTCAAGCTTGAACCTGTTGTTTCTTGTCTTATTACTATGCACCACTGAAAAGAGCCTGGCCCCCTCCACTTGACACCCACCCCTCAAATATTTATACACATCGATGAGATCCCCTCTCAGTCTTCTCTTCTCAAGACTAAACAGCCCCAGGGCTCTCAGTCTCTCTTCATAAGGGAGATGACCAAGCCTCCTAATCATCCTGCAGGTCCAACTCCTGAGTGCTGTAGCTCCATGGATTTGAGGACCAAAGACTTAGGCTATGTGATTGTGCAATGCTTGATCTCTTGCCAAGACTCCCTAGTTCATTTTTTCCAAGGGTAAGAAAACAGCAGGGGATAAAGAGGATATTTTTCCTATGCCCTTGTAAACTAAGGGCAATACTCCTGCTTTTGTAGCTGGCTTCTTACAGCCAGCCAGGGAGGGAGGTTGGCATTCACTGGGCCTGAACAGCTGCATTTTTGGCTGACATTGATTATAATCATAAGGAAAACAGCAACATGAGTGGCAGTGTCACTGCAGTCTGGTAAACTAAAGCAGTGTGAAGCACAGCTGGCATGATGGCTTTCATAGTTTGCAGTGCCTTGTGGTGGGCTTGCAGAGCTTTTGAGCCTGCTCTGGATTTAAAAGTGGCTGTGGAGAGACAGCTCTGGCCAGCCCTGAGGCTACCTGTGTCCCCAGAGGCCACACACTGCCCCCATGGCAGCACAGTGTTGCTGAAAGAAATGTGTTTGCATTGCTGAACTTTTTGCTTTTTATTTCGTTTCAGCAAAAAATGACCTGTGTCCCAAGCTCAGAAAATGGGTGATAATGTTCCTCAGCTCAGAGGAAGTTCTTCTCTCAGTTGTGAGGGCTCACAAGCTGGAATGTTGTGTTTGTATAAAATAAAGACATCTTAAATTTTAATTGTGCCCAAACCCAGCAAAATGGAACAAATGTAAAGTCCATTTCCTATGTTAACCTTCTTCCATAGTACATGAGCTAGGTGCACCAGGAAAAGCCACCTTTGCTGTTAGCAGAAGTGTGACAAAACCTTCTGTTTTATACTGAACTTGGTATACTCTTGAATAATTTAGAAGAATATTTTGACTTGGTTGCTTTGCCAGTTGAAGACACTTTGGCCATTACTACCTAAGGCTATGATTCCTAAAAGAGCCAAAACAAATTTGTCCTCTTGTCCTGACCTTTCCCTTGCTGCAACAATTTTCTCTTCTCGATTTTCTAACATGGGAAGATTATATGAATGAAAATGAGAGAGTTGTCCCTAAGTAAAAACTACTGATGCTAGAAGAAGAAGAAAAAAGTATTTTCACAGATGGTGACCTGCAGAAGATACTGTGGTTTTGTATTTCCAGTGCTGCTGGAAGTTTGCCTCCATGATTAGCAACACTATTCAGGCAAAACAAATACTCCTTGTGATTCTAATTGCCCTTTTTTTTTTTTTTTTTTTAACAGTCAGTGTAGGATCAGTTTCAGATTTATCTGTTTGTATTGGATCAGCTATTGGAAAGATTCTCCAAACCTGTCACTCTAATATGAATGGATATTCTTGATGAAGTCCTGAACTGAAACCAAAGTTCATCCTTACTCAGGAAGGTGCCTGAGCATGTTTTTAGCCATAGCTGTGTTCCTGGGGTCTGTCTTCTAATGTTACTGGTCTCTGAGCAGCTCTAGTAACCTGTTTTCATTGATACTGCCATTTAATCACAGTTTCCCCTGGCATGGGAGACACCAGGAGAATGTTTTACCTCTAGTCCAACAAAATGAAAACCTAGAAATAAGATGATAGACTTTCCAGACCTGTCCTGTGTGCAAGCATCCCTGAGGCATAAAGATCTGATTAAGGTCAAGTCTGGCAAAAGATGACATGGGTGTAAACTGGCATAAAATAAATACTAGCACGAAGTCCATCTTTCAACCCAAAGCCTAGTGAGAATTCTGCAAGAAACTGTGGGAGGAGGAAGCTGAAAAATGATTGGTTTGCAGGCACAAGCTGATTTAGATCATATAGAAAGAAGAAGCTATGTGTCTTTAAAGTCTCTGACAGCAGGAAGCTGACCCTCTGACCTCAAAGTTCCCATGAACTGTATGCCTGTTTGCCTTCCCAGTTAGAGTTCCAAATAGAAGCAGAAACCTGCATGCTTAGATTTGAATTACCTTTCATAGGCCTGTAGTGATAGGATGAACAGGAATGGGTTTGTGATGGAAGAATTTAGATTTCGATTGGAGATAAGGAAGAAATTATTTATAGTGAGGGTGGTGAGACACTGGAACTGGTTGCCCAGGGAGGTTGTGGATGCCCCCTCCCTGGAACTGTTCAAGGCCAGGATGGACAGGGCCTTGAGCAAGCTGGGCTTGTGGAAGGTGTCTGTGCTCATGGTGGGGAGGTTGGAACTAGATTATCTTTAAAGGTCTCTTCCAACCCAAACCATTCTATGATTCCATGATTTGTGTAGCTCCCTGCTGCATGCACAGAGAAACAAGAATGAAAAAAACCCTCAAGTTTGCTCATAAAATGCAGTCAAGCCTAAGCCCAGCTCACCCTGCTAACCCACCCTCCCAGTCTCCCAAAGCTAAAGAAATCCTGAAGCTAATAAAATAGTAGAGTGGAGGATGGATGTGGAACTAGAAACTGCTGTTTAATACGTTTTCCTGAAGAGATTTCGGGTTGGCTTTCTCTAAATATCTTAATAAAAAATAATCATAAAGCAGGTGGACTTCATCCTAGCCATATGAAACAGCAACCATTTGGTGCATGCAAATTCAGTGGTGCTCTCTTATTTTTCCCATCTATGTTCACTGTTTCCTTCTGAATAGGTTTTACTCTGATTCACAGAATGTCAGGGGCTGGAAGGGACCTCGAGAGATCATCTAGTCCAACCCCAGTTCAATAACAATGCCAAAATCTTGTTTCATAAATAAAAACAAACCCACAAATGCCCAAAGCAGGCAGAGGGTTAATAAAAATGGAAATTCTGTTAAAATTTACTAATCAATCTGTTTAATGCTTTATAGCCTCCCCTCCCCCTAACACGTGTTCCTTTCCTGTAGAGCACCTTCTTTCTTCCTGCTTGTTTACTGGCTTTTAGCAAGTCAAGCAGCTTTCAAATTGCTTTGATGTTAATTATAGAACTTGTTGTTCAATAGGGCTTGCTAGGTGAGGGGAAAATAGCTCCTACGTCTAAGAAAATAAATAAATATACAGACAAGTGCTCTGTGCTTTGGTGCTGAAGGAAGAAATGACAAGATACTGATGACATAGTGTTGTGTTGTCAAACAAAGGCTGTACTTGGGTGACATGCTGCTCTGGGTTGGCAAGATTTGATATTGGTTGTCTGAACTTCTCCTGATGATAAAAGGGAACTGTGTGCAGAGGGCTGATCCACATCATTGTAAAAGCAATTGAGTTTCTATAGCTCCTGTGCCAAAGGAAAAGATTCGGGAAACAAGGATTTTTATCTTAGCCCACAAAAGCTGTTATTGTGCTCTAACACTTTGGGTTGTGGGTTGTCCCAGCTGTTCCATTTGTCCTGCTCTGGACTCTGGTCCAGCCTGAGCTGCACTCACTGCATTGCATTTGAGTGTTGTGCTGTTCATGTTTTAGCTGAAGCTCACTTTGGGTGTTTCCAAAAAATGCTATTACAATGTGGAAAAAATCTCTAGCTCTGAACAAAACTGCCAGGCACTTGGATCTCAGTTGGTCAGTTAGATGCCAAGATGTAACCCCCTGTGAGACATCACGAGGTGGTGGTGTCAGGATGGGAGCTGAAGATGGGGACCACTGCTTTCCACTGTAGATATGCGCTCTGGGGCTCTGGCAAGTCCCAGCCTCATTTTCCCCTTGTTCATCCCGTATGTAAATTGTGTTTAATCATAAAGAACTTGTCTACCAATTCCTAATCAAGGCATAAAGGTTTAATCAGGGAATTTGTGCACTGTTTGGAGATCTTCAGATGAAAGGTTTGGTACCTGTGTGATAAATGAATATTGATGACTTCTAGTAGAAGGCACCAGAGCCATTACAGCAGACACTGGAGTTTGTCAAAAACCAGTCCTGTGTTGAGTGACTGGAGAGTACCTATCAGGAGGTGGTGTAGAACCTTCAGCTTATTAGAGGCAATGTGTTTATAAATTAGTCAGAAGGCACAGAGGGGGAGGGTGGAAGGTGTATCGTTACACAGTGTTTTTGAAGGAGCTGAAGTAAAAATTTCTGCTTCTGATGTTTCCCATCAGAATTGCAGTGGTTTTGATGATGGAAAGATATTATTTCAGTATTAAGGCTGGTGCTTCCAGCCTTTCAAATGAACTTGTGCTTTAGCATGCAATAAATAACAAGAAGGACCCCCTCAAACTTCCTTCTTTATAATAATTATATCAAAATGTGTCATTATTACTGGTGTGCTATTGCTGGTCTACAGTAGGTACCCGTGGGTATGTTGTTTCCAGAAGCAATAAGTAGCATGGCCTCTCGTGTACTGTTTTAGAGTGATCATAAAGCATTTCCTGGAGCAGAACTGTATGAGGCTGTAACATCACGTTGTGGGAAGGAGGCCTTACCTAGCCATGTGAGGCTTGTAATTTTAAGTCTTTCTAATTTAAATCATGAAAATCTGTTTTTCATGAATAATTCAGAGATCTGATTTAGTAGAATTATTTCCAGCCCCATGTATATTAAACAGCCAACCTGCTATGCCAGTTCTGTTTAAGACACTGTTGATGAGGGTTTTCTCTTCCCTGCAGAAATGATCATCTTTGTCTGTTAGGAAATAAAGCTGCTGTGATGTTTTGTCCTTTTGATTGCATGAGGATTTTTCTTTAAAGCTCATAGGCTAAAATTCAAGCTGAAGAAAAATAAACCCTTTTACTACAGGAGCTCCTAGAATTCAATTTGGAGAGAGTAAACCTTGTACTATATCCATTAGGAAAATGGCAGTATTCTTCCATTTCCTGATGTTATTCAATTACTTACCCTGCTTCCTGCTTTTAGCGTAAACTGTATATTTTAGTCCATGACCTTTGACAGCAAATTGAATCAGAAGTGGAGATGCAATGAAAGTTGGTTTGGTTTTGTTTTTTAAAGACTCTTTAAAAGCATTGATATGGAGGAAATTTGGAGATTTGTTTTGTTGTTGCATTTGTGTTGTTGGCTTTTGTGGTTTGTATTTTTTTTTTTTTTTGTAAGATTCAGTGTGGATTTTTAAATATAGTTCATTTTCCTTGGGGTGGGAGGGAAGAAGGAAATTTAATGTCTGTCCTTCTTTGCCTTGGAGAACAGCACAGTCTGCACAGTAAAAGTGGAGTTTGTTTGATTTAGACTCAAACCCTTGTTTAGATTGGATTAGCACTTTAAGAAAAATATAAAAATATTGAACTTGTAAGATGATGCTATTGACACAACATGGTTACAACTCCCAAAAATTATCCTGGGCTTTGTTTCACCATGGCTGGGGCTTTTCTCTTCATGCTCACTCCCTGCTCACAGGTTTTTATAGGTTTTTAATTGGCTTATATAATTTAAAGCCTTGTGATGGAATGAAAAAAAAAAATGTTGTCTTCTGTGTAAAGCCATCAGAACAGTATAAACAGGCTTTGAAATGTGAAGATCTTTCTGTAATGTGTTAAGAATGTGCAGTGCCTCTGAGCAAGTGAAGCTTGTGTCACTAAGAACTGAGGGGCACTGAGGAACAATGCTGAAGGTGTATCTGTGTGGACCCTAAGAAACCTCTTGCCTATCAGTAACTCAAACATGCTTAAGCATATCAGGAAACCTGCAGAAAGTAATTCACCACCAGCCCTTTCATGGCTTTTATCTTGCCCCTGTTTTGCTCTCTTGGAAATACAGACTTAATTTTCCAGAGTTTCTCGGCCCCACAGTTAAACAAGTCCCAATGCCAAACTGACTTAAAGTACCTGAGAGTCAAAGTCTTCATAAAACTGGGGGGATTTAGTGTCTAGATTGCCTCTGTGGCTATTGACCTTTAGTCAAAATCTGTTTCTAATTTACTCATTTTACACTGCCCTTCAGGAAGGGAAAGTCAGCTCAGCCATGGAGTTGCAGTCCTGTGGGTGGTAAGAGAGCTGAGACATCACATGGACAAGCCACACAGTTTCTCATGTATATAAGATTTTACATTTTCAGGTCTGCTGCCTCTTGAAGAGTGAGAGCAGGGGGAGTACAGAAGTGTTTGGACTAACAAGTGCTGCAAATAGCCTCTCTCAATTAGAGAGGCAAGCATTCACGTGGGTTGTTCTGATCTTTGTTTCCGAGCTTTCAGTCACCCTATTTCCTTCACACTTGTGAATGGTGTGAACATAGAATGAAACTCAAAACAATGTATTCTTCTGAAGCTTTCCAATATAAGCACTGCAAACCTACCTAAAACTGTGCAGAAACAATTAGTAAGAATATCAGTGCTCCCCAAGTCAGCATCATCCACTTCCCTGCTCCTGGTGAAACTTCTTGGTGTTTCCTGAGCTTTTCTGTTAACTGTTGAATAAGACTGAATGCCTTCAGTCATCATTCTCCCCAGAGTTATTGTTAATCTTGTGTCTTTTATAGAATAATGACATTTTGAGGGGAGGGGTAAGTGCCCATTGGTGTGTTCAGAACTTGCACTTAGATTGAACTTGAATTCAGTAAGAAGAAAACAGGTGATGTCTTAAATCTGCTGCTTCCAACATAAAGTGGTTGCCTCCTTTCCTTCCCTCAGTTACAAAAATAACCTGCCCCTTACCTCAGCTGTTGTTGTCCTCTACTTGAACTTTTTCTGTGAAGAGATGCAAAATGTTTAGGCCTCTACACAATGCAAAGTTGTTATCTTGGGTTTGTGCTAGAAGAGAGCTTAGCTCTTCTGCACATGTATGTGTCTAACCTGGTGCGAGAGCTTTGTTGCTTTGGGTTGTGTTGTTCTGCAGGCTGTTCCAAGATAATATTTAATTTCTGTTCTGGCTACAGCAATGCCAAGTATTTCATGAACACCTGTCAGTGTGTTCAGATTATTAACCTAACTTCTGCTCATTTATGCTAATAAAAACATTTGAGCTTCATAACAAGCATGTGCAACAGTGCCTCATGCTACTAGTCCCACTGAAATCGAGCTGAGAGGGTTGGCACTACCTTACCCCAACTTGACAGTTCCTCCTTCAGAAGCAGCCCTGCATTTTCTGTGCTGCCCAGACCCAGAAGGTGGCACAGCTTATACATGGTTGTGTTTAATCTTCAAACTCTGAAGCTGAGCATATTTTGGGACAGACTAGAAAGTATGGGAAATGGGCCCCAGAACTGTTGCCAAATTTGGCATCTGTAATCAGAAAGTTGTGTTCTGTCCCACTAGTGCAGCATGGTGCCCGATGGCTGTTGTGCTATGATGCCAACATGAGTGTGTTGAGGAGCAGAGAGTAAAGTAAAGCTGGGGAGATCAGGACCCATAAATGCTCTTCTCACATCTGCCACAAAGGCAAGTCCATGGAATCCAGAGGCTGTGGGATCTGCATCCTTGGAGATTTCCAAATCTCCCCAGAGCAGCCTGATCTCTCCTGAGCTGAATCAGCCTTGCTTGGAGTGGGGCTTGGATGAAGGTCAACCCCTAAGGGCTACTCCAGCCAAAACCTTGTGTGTTATACTGAACAAGTAATTTCTGAGAACAGAAACTGCCATTTATTACAGTTATTTGGTGTCTACTCTTGAGGTGCTAGTGTAATGTGTATAACCATGAACTCTGAAGACAGCTTGGGAAATAGTCCCTGTGTTTGGGTCTCCAAATGCCTTTACTTAATTGTTAGCACACGGTTTTTGCAAGTTGAATTAAAACACAGACCTCCTTTTTGGGCTGCATGTAGTCTGCCAGGCAGTGAAATGCACTTGGAGCCATTCTCCCAAGTCCCATAATCTTTTACTACAGATACTATTAATAAAAGTATTAATTTACACTGCTCTGGAATTAGGATTTCATAATGAAACCTCAAACAGAAAACTGAAGCCATGTTGGCCAAACGTCATGAAACACTCTACCCTGAGCTGCAAGTAAAATAAAAAGTCTTGAGCTGCTTTCAGGTTTACAGATCAAAGAATGTAAAAATTTTCAGCTTGTCCAAGTTTTGACAGAAAACCCTGCAGTCCTTGGCAAGCCTGGCTGGGTTTCCTTCAGTGTGAAACGCAAGATAAAACTGGTGACTGGGAGCCAAGCACAATGGGACAAAATGGTTCTCCTGAAACAAAGAGAAATGGAGACACACAGACTTTTCTCACAGCTCTCCTTCAAATCCTAGCCTGGTTCAGTGAGGTGTGCTGGCTGAAGCATGGCCAAGTGCAGGAGAGAAGTGCTGCAATTGGAAGAAGTACTTGGTCCAGTCATGAGGCTAGTGAGCACAGCTCGGCTGACTTCAAGATAGTTGATGGAGCTGGGGTGATTTCTGGAGCTGGGGTGGTTCATGCCAGCGGAGGATTTCACCTAGTAAGTTATTGTTTAGCTGTAGAGTGAGCAGAGCCACAAGCTAAACTCTTCAAGGTGTTCTTATTGCCATGTAGCAAGTGTGGCAGTACCACTGTACAAGCTGTAATTAAAACCTGGTTTGAACACACTTCGAATGTTTGACTTGGGAGGGGAAAGGCAATTTTCTCTCTGTCCTTCCTTTTACCCTTGAACTGGGACTTGTGCAGCCTGTTAGGCCAAATGAACTAATTTTTGTTTTCTCTCCAGAAAGGCTTTTTAAGTAAAAGGAGTGGTTGTGACAGTACAGGGGAAGGTTTTGCTGACAGCCGATGGAGTCGTGCTTGCACATATGGGGAGCAGGGGCAGCCTGTCATGGGATGTTTCTGTTAATCTGAATTCTGGAGTGTACTAGATGTTTTACAGTATTTTAAATCTGTTCGAATTACTTCAATGCTCAGAGTATGCAATTTTAAGAACTTTGCCCTTTTTTCCCCCCTTCAATTTCTAAGTTTTGTGCTAACAGGAATGGGTTGGTGTCAAAAGGAGGTCAAGAGCAGTCAGTGGGTTTTCATCCAGAGCCCTTTCATCTATGATTAGAAGAGTTTAGTTCTTTATTTTTACCCAATATTTTGTAACTTTGGTGGAAATTGCTGCTAGTTCTTTCCCATCACCATGATATGCTTGTGCTAATGAAAGCAATTTCCCAGGGCTTCAGTGGATTTTGGAGCATTACCTGTGCTGGGGCAACTACTTTCTCCCTGGGTATGATGAATTGCAGCTGCTTTACCACCAGGTTATCTCCACTGTAATGTTCTGTAGTGAATTTGTAGCCAAAACCAAGGCTCCTTTCACACCCTAACCTCATCAATGATAGAACTTGCACCCTTGAGATGGGCTTCACTGAAAATCTAGGAGTATGGGCATTGCCCAGCATTCTGTGATTACTGCTGCAAGTCAGTTCACCAGGTCTCCGAGTGCTGTACTTTCTACATCTCTGACCTCAGCAGGGTAACTGTGTTAGCAGTCAATGATTTAAAATAGATGCTTCAACCAAAGACATCTAGTCTGGGACCTTAATGTTAGCCTCTGCCAGCTGCCCATGAACTGGCCGGTGAGCATTTTTTTCTTCTCTTTGGCCTTCTGGTAAATATTGGTGTTTGCAGCACAGGTAGGGGCTGCAGGTAGAAAACCTCCACCAGTGATGTCCCAGTTATGCCTGGCACTGGTGCAGTCTCAGTATTAATAGCTCTTTGACGGTCCTTGTCATAGAATCATGATTGTTTGGGTTGGAAGGGACCTTTACAGATCATCTAGTCCAACCTCATTGCAGTCAACAGGAGCATCCCCAATTAGATCAGGTTGCTTAAAGCCCCATCAAGCCTGACCTTAAATGTCTCCAGGAATGGAGCTTCCACCACCTCCCTGGGCAACCTATTCCTCTGTCTCACCATCCCATGAGTGCAAGAACTTCTTCTACATATCCAATTTAAATCGACCCTGCTCTAGTTTAAACCGATTGCCCCTTGTCCTAGTGCTGCACGTAACCTGCTCCTCCCTCCCTCTTGTCGCTCTTCTTAGCACCACTGTGCCGTGCATGGCGGCATTTCCTCGGCGTTGAACGCTCTGGGAGCGCTTCGGAACCATGTCGGAGGGCTGGGCTGCGTCGCCGCTGGGGGTTTGATGTGTGCTGGGGCTGGTCTGCGGGGGGAGCCCAGCCCCACGCTCCGAGTCGCTGCTCGGCGGGGCTGGGGCTCCCTCTGCGGACCGAAGCGGCACAGTGCGGGGGCCCTGCTCGGAGCACCCCCCACCGTCCAGCGTTCTAGGCTTTTCCCCCATCTTTTTCTTTTCTTGTTTGTTTGGTGTTTTGTTGTTTGGGTTTGAGCATCTGTAATTCAAACGGTGCTTTTTCTTCCCTTTGACAAACGATGCTCCTTAAGGGAAGGGGTTTGCTTCTGGTTGGGTTTTGTTCTCAGTGCCATTGCAGGAACGCTGAAAATTGCAGGCTCCAGTTTGACCAGTCGAACGTTAACTGGTTTCCCTTGGCTGACTCCCACGGAATTAATTGACAGAGAGTTGGTATTCCAAAATATCCCGGGTTTATCCTTCTATCTCACCAAAGTAGGACAAAGATACTGGAGCCCTCAGTACGGTGTTAGTCGGCATTCTTTGTGGAGAGCAGCTCTCCGACTCCGTGCCTTGAAGGTGGTGAGAATCTGAAAACACTGGGAGCCTTCACACAGGTCTGGTCACAGGATTGGAATTAGAAGCCTGTTAATTGACAGGCAAGAGGCTTAAGGTGTGACTTGCTAAGAGTCAAACATGCTTTCCACTGCTTTTGAAAGTAGAAAATCTGTGAGAGAAGACCACCTGTGGAGCTGCTTCTCCCCTTTTTCTGCCAGCTGCTCGAACTGAGTTTGGTTGGAACTGGTTCAAAGTAAGCCATGAATCATTCTCCACTTCCAGTAAGACTTGAGTTAGCACTAAATATGTTAAATTTTTTGATGTAGTGATAGAAGCCTTTCTTGGAGAAACAAGATATTTCTGAAGGTGTCACTTTCTCCCTTCTTCCTTTGGACACTAACTCATGTGGCTAGTAATGGGACTGTGAATGTCAATACTGGTGATTGTTTTCCTGTTTCTGGAAGAGGGAAGTATTGGAGGAAAGGTTTTACATTGGAAGTTCCACAGGATCTGGTGTCAGCTACAGCCTGTGTTGGCAGCCCGAGGGTCACTGCCATGAAACCAAGAAGCAAGGAAATTCTGGGAAGCTAACAGAGCCCGGTAAGCTATTGGGGTCCCTCTGCACCTCCTCAGAAGCTCATGAGATCTTGTCTGTCAAGGCCTCTTTGCAGAAGAGCAAATGAGTTCAAGGGAATGTGAAGCATCCTCATAATTATTTGGAGAAGTTGTTGTATGTGGTCAAAGCTTACAAAAGCACCACTAGCTCCCAGCTGTCAATACCTCAAATGCCAGCCTGCAGAGTGACTAGCTGAAGTGTGGAACTAGAGTTCTATTGGGTCCTATTCTGTGAAATACTCCAGGTTTTGCTGCCTTTATGTTGCTGTAGCAAATTAATAGCAGGAGAACTGACAAACTTTATTTTGCCTGTGATCAGCTTTGCTAATGTATTATTCAGTTGTGATTATTTTTTAATGGCCTAAGAAGTGTAGAAATGCTTCAGCGTGGCTGGGTGGGGAGTGGTGGATATCACTAATTATAACGTCTTCATTATAAATGTGGATAAAGCTGAAGGTTACAAACAATGTGTCTTTTCTAGTGGAGTAGTGAATTATACAGAGTGCAGTAAGAGGTGTTTTATTTTCTGCAAACATTTAGACTAATGTCATAAAATTGGTGAAGGGCACATTTCTCTTCAGTAAACCTTCTGTAACTATAGCAATTAGAGAAGGCTGTTTCACATCTTTCTCCCCCCCACTTCCCCTTTACTGATGTGGAGCAGCATCCTGACACATCCAGCACAGCCTGGCTTTCTGGTCTCTAATAAGGAATTTGCTTGTGTTGCAGTCTGTCTTACTTTGGAAACACTATGAGCTTCTCCTCCCTCTTGATGTCTTCTTTTAGGATTTAGTATTCATGGAGTAGATTGAGTTGGAAGAGACCTTAAAGATCATCTAATTCCAATCCTCCTGCCATGAATAAGGGCACATTCCACTAGACCAGGTTGCTCAAAGCCCCATCCAATATTGTTTCTTTTGAACAGTTCCAGGATTGGGGCATCCACGGCTTCTCTGGGTAACCTGTGCCTGTGCTTCACCACACTGATAGTCATGAATTTAGTCCTACATCTCATCTAAATCTCCCCTGGTGTAGTTCAAAACTGCTACCCTTCACCCTATCACTAAACTCCCTGATAGAGGGTCCTTCCTCATCTTCCTATAGGCCCCCTTTAAGTACTGGAAGGCTGCTATCAGGATCATTACTCATCCATCTAATGTGATTGTAATTAATTTTATAATGCAATATCAACATAGGTTGCATTAAATTTGATAGAGTAGGTGAGCTGAAAACCTGGAGATTGACATATAATTTATTAGGCTGAATTTTTCATTTTAGCCTATTGAAAGAGAGGACTTCCAGGTAGACTGGTAGGCTTAAATTAGTCCATTCAAATGTGCATCAGTACTTGATTTTACTGCCTCGAGGACAGAACACAGAAGGGTTGGTTCATCTTCTGGAGATGCTGTGGTTTCCATGCAGTGTGCACCATGATCTAGGCTTCAGCTGGGCTCAGTGTGTCCTGCTGGGTTTGAACTGCATCTCAGCTCTCTGTTAGATGCACTCTGGTCCCTACAGTTCTGTTCTGGAGCAAGGAGAGTACCAGTGGCTTTTGGCTGCCTGTGTTAGGGTTAGGCTGAGCCTGTTGAGCTCTTGGGGGTGTGTTAGAGGGCTACAGGGCTGCCTTGCTTTATGCTTGGTCATATCTTCAGAAGCAAGATGGATGGTGGAGTACTCTGCCCTGGGCAGAGATAATGTAAAGCTCCTACAGCTGCCCTCTGGTAGCTTTCCCCAGGGCAAGGAATATTAAGACAACCGTTTCCATCCATTTCTAAGATGCCTGAGTGCAGTAAAGAGCTCTTGATGTAACTGAAAATTGTGGTGCACTCCACTGCCGAGCAGGCAAGCGAGTCGTGCTCCAGAGACATCTGTGTTCTGTTGATAAAGATTGAGGTGTGGATGGTGCTTTGCCATCCCTCTTGCTTCAAGGCAGTATCATGAGTTATCTTAATATTGAAATACCTTGTTATTTTACTACTTTGAACTGAAGGGTGAGCACAAGACAAAAGACTCAAAAGAGAAATTCAGACGGTAATGTGTTTATGTGAAAAGTGGATTTTAAAAGCTTTGAAAGGGTTGTAATGCTCTTCTACCTTGAGATGCTAATGCTGGAACTTGAAACATGGCACAGTATCATTGGCAATTAAACGTGTCTCTGCACTGCTCTTATATCTTGTAAGGCTCTTGCAAATCAAAAGGGAAATGTACACACATCTAATAAAATAATGATTTTTGAAAGCAGAGATCCAAAGCCCTGCAATTCACAGACAGCATCTTCATGCCTAGCATGTTTGTGTAAGGTTTGAGAATAAAATTAATTGCCCTGGGCTTTGGGCTTGTAAAGGATTGACTTTTGTTCTTTACCTCTGTGGTGTTGCTACTTTGTCTTTTTGTGCTTCTGCTCCAGTGGTTTTTGTGCTGTAGTATTCCAAGATTTTTAACTTAATTTTATTTTCTATCATTAAATGTAGATGTACAGATAGAAAATAGATGTGCAGATATTGTCTTGAATGACTTAATTACATATTTTAAGTAGCATATACAGGATTACAGATGTAAATAGATACATCCAATGAAGAAAGCACTTTAGAAATGAAGTGGAAATACTTCTGAACCCTGTCCTTAGATGTTAATAGCTGAGCAGAAGTGCACTGGAAATGCATTTTTGATGAATGTGTTTATTCCAGTGTTATGGCTTAACCCCAGCCAGCAACTCAGCCCCACATAGCCACTTGCTTACTACCCCTCAGAGGGATGGGAGAAAGAATCAGAAAAAAACACCACCCAGAAATCATGAGTTGAGATAAATACAGCTTAACAGGATGAGAAAGGAGGGAGAAATAATGATAATGGTGGTAATAATCATAAAAGAATTAGAATACACCAAACAAGTGGTGCACAATGGGATTGCTTACCACTTGCTGACTGATGCCCGGGCAGTTATAGGGCAGCAGCCCCCCAGCCACCTTTCCACCCCAGTTTATATGGTGATCACGATGTCATATGGTCTGGAATATGGCTGGAATCCTCTGTCCTGTCTCTGTCCTCTGGCAACTTCTTGTGCCCCTCCAGCCTACTCACTGCTGGGACTGAAAAAGTCCTTGTCTTAGAATAAACACTACTTAGCAACAACAACGTTACTGTGTTATCAGTCTTAGTCTCATCCTAAATCCAAAACACAACACTCTACCAGCTACTAGAAAGAAAGCTAACTCTATCCCAGCCTAAACCAGGACATCCACTTATGAATTTTATCATCTTTGACACCTGTTTTATGTTTCTTTTGCTAAACCAAAGCAGTGTGTGTGCATGTATGCGTGCACATATCTGCCTGTTATGCACATGACGCATTTGTTACAGCAAAGGTAACATAAACATACAAAAGTTCAGATTACTTTAAATGCTGAGCTTCACTGTCAACCACAAAGCATGTTTGCAAACTCTTTCAACATGTGTAGCATATACACAACCCTAATTAGGAACAGCACAATAGGAGAGATGCCCATATGTCAGTGCTAATTGTGTTGAAAGAGTTTTTCTTGTGGCTCAGAATGAAGTTTGGAAGATACAACATCGTGTCACACGTTAGGGTTCTGTAACATGCCTTTAAAATAGATGTGAATAACGTGCCATGCCCATCTTGTGTTAGATTAATTAAAGAGGAGGGGTTTTAATGTGATGGTGGTTTGATAGGTGGAGATAGTGTTTAATATATATTCCTAACAAAGTTATTGAGGTGTTCATAGAATGGTCCAGGCTGGAAGAGACCTCCAAAGGTCATCTAGTCTGACCTCCACACAGTCAGCAAGGACATCCCCAACTAGATCAGGTTGCTCAGAGCTTCATTGAGCCTCCCCTTGAATATCTCCAGGGAAGGGGCCTCAACCACCACCCTGGGCAACCTGTTCCAGTGTTCCACCACCCTCATAGTAAAGGACTTGTTCCTGTTATCCAATCTAAATCTGCTTTTCTCTAGTTTGAATCCATTGCCCCTTGTCCTGTCACTGCAGGCCCTTGCAAACAGTCTCTGTCCAGCCTTCCTGTAGGCTCCTTTCAGGTACTGACAGGCTGCTATCAGGTTTCCCTGAAACTTCCTCTTCTCCAGGCTGAACACCCCAGTTCCCTTAGCCTTTCCTTGTAGTAGAGGTGGTCCAGCCCCCTGTTCATTTTTATGGCTCTCCTCTCGACCTTTTCCATCAGGTCCATGCCCTTCCTATATTGAGGGCTCCAGAGATGTACACATACTCCAGGTGAGGTATCACCAGAGCAAAGTGGCAGAATCACCTCTCTGGATCTGCTGGCAATGCTGCTTTTGATGCAGCCCAGGCTGTGGTTGGCCTTCTGGGCTGCAAGCTCACACTGCCTGCTCATGTTGTGTTGCCTTCATAAAGGTAGTGTTGCATGTTTATATATGCATTAGGCCTTTTATATGTGTTACCTTTAGAAAATCATGAGGAGGCACATTAGGAAAATCATACTAGAAGGTACACATGGAAAAGTCTATCCATGACAAGCTACAGCCTTTTCAGAACAAGAGCTGCAGTATCCTTCTGTGCCACATATAAATGGATATTTATGGAAAGCATCATTTCCAACAGAATAATTAGAAATAAATGTATGAATGGGTCAGGGCTGGCTCGCCATTGAAAGAATCACAGAATCAGTCAGGGTTGGAAGGGACCACAAGGATCATCTAGTTCCAACCCCCCTGCCATGTTCTGCCCTTGCAGAATGTTTTAAAAGAATGGGTTAATTCTTTAGCATGCTTGTGACCAGCTTGTGCTGTGCTTTGTCAGTTTAAATACAGGATGCAAGCCTAGCACAAAATGTGTATATTTAGTTTTCCATTATGTATAGGCAAATAATAACAAGTATGAAGATAAAGGCAGTGGCTAGGGCAGTAGATAATGTGTTTTTTGTGATAAATGCAACTAGGTTTACAATTTGTTCTGCCTTCTATCTCAAACGTGTCTTCTGGTTTCCACATCCTTCAAATCTGTGTGAAACAGAAGCAAGTTGTGCTTTAAAGAGACAAGCAATTTGTAACAGCTAAGAGGTGTTTCAGGTGAAATAACATAGAACATATTTGTACCTGACGAATAAACCTTGATAGTAGGAAAGTGTAGCACTTCCAGTGTGGGACATGCTGGTTATGATTCTAGACATGCTCAATGTGTAGGTTTAGCATCTTCAACAAGAAGATTTCACAGGATGTTAGGGGCTGGAAGGGACCTAAGGAGATCATCGAGTCCAACCCCCCTGCCAGAGCAGGACCATACAATCTAGCTCAGGTCACACAGGAATGCATCCAGATGGGCCTTGAAAGTCTCCAGAGAAGGAAACTCCACAACCCCCCTGGAGAGCCTATTCCAGTGCTCTGTGACCCTTACAGTAAAGAACTTCCCCCTTGTGTTGAGGTGAAAGCTCTTCTGCTTCAGCTTATGTCCATTGCTCCTTGTCCTACCCCAGGGAGCAAGTGAGCAGAGCCTGTCCCCTCCCTCCTGCCATCCAGCCCTCAGATATTTATAAACATTGATTAAATCCCCTCTCAGTCTTCTCTTTTCCAGACTCAAAAGCCCCAGGTCCCTCAGCCTCTCCTCATCAGGCAGTGCTCCAGTCCCCTAATCATCCTCGTAGCCCTCCACTGGACCCTCTCCAGCAGGTCCCTGTCCCTCCTAAACTGGGGAGCACAGAACTGAACACAGTATTCGAGATGAGGTCTCACCAGGGCAGAGCAGAGGGGGAGGAGAAGCTCCCTTGGTACAGTGTTTGACTGCTGGCAAACACTGAAATATTGGGTTAGTATGTCAGTGGTAGTGTGCAGAAAGGCTTTTTTTGATTGATTAGGGTTTGTTTCCAGAAAAATTGGTAGAGAGGCATTTCACCACAGACAATGAGCAAGTGGAGGATGTGTAGGGAAGTCCACCACGTTTTGTTCTTTGTGTGAATATACAAATTGTGACCAAAATAAATGGATGTTGTGAGTGAGCTTGCTCCCTCAAGTGTTTGCTTACAGATTCATATTTACTGATAGTGCTAAGTTGTAACTTGTCATTTTAATAAAGGTCCTTTCTTCCTACTTGCTGTAGGGATTAGAGTGTAAAGTTCAGAGAAGATTTCTGTAGTGGTTGGTTATGAAAGCTGTTCCTTGTAACTCCTGCACTTGTGCTCAAGGGTAGTGCTATTGATGTGGATTTATAAAGTCAAAATCTTGCCTGACCTTTGACTTTGGCACATTTATTTATTAATTTCTGCTTTGGTCTCTGAAGATTACTCAGTTGTTTTGATGTGAGAAGGAAAAGAATACAAGGATAAGAAGAATAGTGTTTTAATCCTTTCCATGTTGTTGTAGGAGTGACTTCTAACTTAATATCTGTTTCAGTTGTTGACCCCATTTGGGAGAGAAATTGAATGTGTGCATGTTATTGATTCTGCAAATACTCATCTGCTTTGGGGGGCCTTGTGGGTCAGTCCTGAGTGAAATAGAGAATTACTTGTTTTGCCAGTTTGTACTTGACAGTGTTCTTCCAAACCAAGCATATGAAACCCATTTCTGATAGTGGTGTAGGTTTGGTTTTGTTTTGTGGGTTGTTTTTTTTTTTTTTTCAGCCACATCCTTTATCATAACTCTTCTATTATGCAAGAGTTCTCTTTATGTATGCAAGCGTGGCAGTTTCATGTGGCAGAGGATGGACAGGTGTGTGTGTGTAGGAAAAACCCCTGTTGAGTAACACAGCTGCTCTGATGGAGGTTAACTTCAACTGAACACATTTGTGGCTCCAGAATTTCCTTGCTGTGGCATGGCTCCCTCCATATACTTGCAGACCAATTCTGACCAGTCTGGGTGCCCAGTGCCTTGATTCCAATAGCTGTGTCTTAGGGGTACAGAGTGTGGCTGGTCCCTCCATAGCAACTGTTATGACTCAGAGCTGTGCTGTTGGGGTTTAGCACAAGACTCCTGCCCCTCCTGCTTTGGTGGAGTGTTTTTATGTGCATGCTTCTTAGACATGAAGTGGTCTGAGAGCTTTTTTTCATCCTACCAAGTGTTTCATAGTTTGGAGAGGCTGTTGCTCAAACTGTCCACTCATTCTGGTAGCAGAAGCTAACAAATGTTGGTTCATTTGGAGCGATTACTGTGTTTTGGTGTGTGGTGGGGTAGTTTTTTTGTTTGGTTGGTTTTGTTTGGTTTTCCTCTTACAAAGAAGTTTCTTAATTGTGGGTTGTGTTCTGCCTGCCACCCTGGCTGCTCTCCCAACAGGTGTCAGTGTAAGGCAGTAATGATAAAACAAACTAGGAGGCAAAATGGCATGAAGGGAATTTTAAGCACATTGGGCTGAATGTGTCTCACAGGCAGAAAGTAGGAAACTCTGGTGGGCTTGTCCCTAGATAAAGATAATGCTTTACATGTACTTCCCTCTATAAATCCCTGCATCCTCACTCCTTTCCTCCCAACTGTACCCTGGAGTCACTAGTAGAAAGGGAACCCATTTCTGCAGTTTGTCGGCAGTGCTGTCTGAGCCTTGGAGGTAGTTTGGTTCTGGGAGGTTCATTGTTTTGGGACAATGGCTGGGCACAGGCATTGCACTGGGGAAGCAGCAGAAAGCATGGGCTGATTCCTTCCTTGCAGGGCTCTTGGCTTTGTGAGCAATTTAACTTGTTATAAATAGCCAGCTGTGATTGCAGCCCTGCTGGGGGGAAGGGGAGGTGGTGAGAGCATGCCCTGTTTGTGTGCCAGCCAGATGCTGCTGCCTTGGATTATGTCTCCACACAGATCTCTGTTCCTGTGTCTGTGTAACTCCTAACAAATGCTTTTCTGGATGTGTCTCAGCAGCTCCCTGCAGCAGCGATCCATCACTCGGCTCCCCTCCGCGGTGCCGCGCTGCCGATGAACGCTGGGGGTTTAGTTCTGGACACTTGGAGTGATGGAGGCCCTGTGATTCCCTGTTGCCCTTGGCTTCACATGCCTAATGTTTTGTGCTTGTCCTCTTCTGTAGCACAGCTTCACTTAAAACACCACAGTTGGTGTTTCTCTCTCATTAGCACATGCTGTAAGAGTGTCTGATCTACTTCAGACAGCACAGGCATTTTGTTTAGCCTGGTGATGATTTCCAGCAAATACTGTCTTCCTGTTTGTCTTGTCTAATTTGATTGTTTTCCTAGTACAAAACATCCCTCTGTGAGCCTTGCAATGAAGAAGAGATATATTTTTTCCCCCTTGATTAAAGGTTTTTGTCTTAGAACCATCAGCTACCCTGGAACCACAAATCAGAGCTGTGTCTCTGCTGGGCTCTGAGTCCTTATGTTAGCAGTGCCTTAGTCCTTTCCCTTCTCTCTCTCTCTGGCTCAAGCTGCATCAGATGTGTGCTTTTGCCAAATACTCTTATAACCCTGGATCACTGGCTTGTTTAGCAACACCTTTGCAGCTTTTGAGGGAGGATGGAGTGATGCCATGATGCAAACAGCCTCTGCTCCTCCTTCCTTCACATGAGAGGAAAGGCTTGTACAGAAATTCTCACCGGCACAATGTACAACAGGATTTTTGCAGCCAAATTTCTGTAGCGTTTGTTCCAGAGATTTGTGAGCTCTGCAGAGTAGCAGCAGTGCCTTGTGCTTGAGTGGTGCGTGGAGGGGATCTAAAGCACAGTGAAGTCTCAGCAGTGCAGATAGTCACAGGTCCTTCCAACAGGCCTTGGGTGCAAAACTCTAGTCCCACCAAAACAGCGAGGCACTTTGTTGCACTGGGCAAAAACTCCAACAGGAATTTGTTCAGGGTGAAGTTTTCCCCCGTTACCGTGTCAGTGCAGATGTTTGAAATACCACCAGAAGTGTGACTGTGGTGAGGATCTGGATGAAGCACCCAAAGCTGCTGAGGACAGTAGGTTTCTCTGAACATGAGCACAAATCAGTGCCTGGACTCTCTAGTACTTTTTCTTCTGCTCTTCTTTGCTAAGCCACATCCCATTTTCATTTGGTAGGACACTTGTCCAGTGTGGCTGCAGAAACTTCTCCATGGCAGTGTGGTCCAGAGGAATTTACAGGTCAGGGGATGCAGGAGTGATGGGAAACCAAAGAACAATGCTCTCACCTGAGCAGTGTCCCCTGACTCCTTCCAGTTACAAGATGAAAAATTAAAAGAGGGAACAGGGAGGAACTTGGTTGGGGATTTATTTGTTCTTCTTCACAAATCACTTGTTTCTATTCACAAGCTCTACCAGTATTTAAATTAGGGTAATTACCCTTGACCGGGAAAGTATCACGGCCTGCTGCATCCCTCTGATTTTTCTGCTCTTGGCTTTGGAATGCTACTGTGAGTGCTGGGAGAGAAGAAGCAAAAGGTTGAGCTGGGAGGAGAGAAGAAATTGCCTTAGTGAAAGCAGAAGATCCACAGAGGTTGTAGGATCCTGCTTGGGACTGCCAAATGATTAATTTGTTCCCTTCTCCCACATTGTTTATTGTTATTTGTTGGTTTTCTCCACAGAAGCATCCTCTTTTCATCAGAGACACTGGTTTCATTTGGGACATGCATGAACAGTCTTGAGCATGGTTTCCCAGTTGGGAAGTTTACATGCACTGCAAAACAATAGACAAAGTTTTGTAAGGGGCTGGTAGGAAGTTGTATGAAGACCCTTTGAAAGAGGGGATGGAGAGAAGGTGGCAGGAAAAGCATTTTCTGGCTGAAACTCCAGTTTGGGGTGATGATAGGGTGCATGTGGAATGGGAAGCCCAGAAAGCAAGCAGAAAAATCAATAGCCACGTTTGTGAAATATGTGCCAGTAACTCTATTGGTATTCTGTTGTAGTTTTGAGGGGTTTATTTATTCAGATTTTTTTTTTGTTTTTTTAAGGAAGCAAACGGTTGCAATACAGAATAAATCTTTTCTGGGGTTTATGTTTTGCTTGCATGACGTTTTCCTACGCGACACAGTCTGCTATTGTACTTGTGTGTGATGGACACTTGTCTCCTGGTTCAGGTGATCAATAAGCAAGCAGATCTCCTGACTAGGAGAAGCCTGTCTCATGTGAGTGCTGATAAATAACCACAAATTGCAGCTTTTTGTGCTTTGTTTTGGAGGAGCACCTAGCCCAGCACTGTGGTGCTCAGCCGCTGTAACACGAGTAAAAGATTTCAGTAATTTGGCACTTGGGTTATTAATTCTGGAGGGAGCACTGAGCTTGCCTTTGCTCTCTGGCTGAAGCAGCATGTGTGAAGTGCACAGGGCAGGGGTCACAGTGGCTGCAATATAGCAGTGATCAGTGTCTCAGGGTAATCTGGGGAAGCCACTTCATCTTACAGCACTGATGTTTCCCAGCTGAAGGAAAAGCCCTAATGAGAGTTAGTTCCTTCCCATGGAAAGTGTCCTCAGAACTGCTCAGGAGGTGCAGCAGGTGTAGGTATGGATAATGTGTGTTTTAGCCTGGCCTGGTGCTGCCAGAGACCTGCATTGCTCACAGAAACTCTCTTTGGCCTGGATGTTTGGGGATTTGGTTTCCTCACTGCATTAAAGCAATTAGTGGGTGCAGGGAATATTGTGGGGCGTGTATGTATCTACTGTGGAGGGATTATTATGGAAGCATTTTCTTCTGCTTCATGTCTGCTGTCCCTCCTCAGCAAGCCAAGTGCTGAGCAATTTCAAGCTGTAAAAATTGCTTTTGGAGTTCTATGGGGCTGGAGGGAAGATACCCCCAAAACATACCTTTGGAAACCTGAGTGGAAAAGTGCAGCAGAGCAGCTGTGATTTGTGACCATTTGAGAAAGAAATTATGAGCAGCAGTGTCCAATTTATAGTGTTATCTCACATTTTCATTTCCAAACCCTATTAAAACCCTAAGAGTTTTCCTGGAGACAGTTCTCACTTGGTTATTTTTTACCTCCAAAGATGCTGTGTCTCTCAAACATGTGGTGCTAGCCATGGTGAGAAATTCAGAACAGAAGAAAATATCTGTATGTGTTTTTTTTTTCTTTTCCACAGTAACAGTGCCTGTAATCTATGCAATGCAATTTTCCAGAAATTATTTTGTCACATTGCAGAGTTTTAGAAAGCTCTGCTTGCATTAAAAATATTTCTTTGTAAAGATTTAATCATTGGTTAGTTGGCAATGTTACTGGTGATGAATTAACAGTATGGGAAGGGCTTAAGAAGTGCAGCTTCTGAACTGCAGGTTTCAGAGATGACAAATCTGGGTTCTGCCTCATTCATGGATTTGGCAAATGAAATTGATCTGAAGAGCATGAACTCTTTTTAGAAATTTTCCTGCACTGAATACTTTGAAAATAAAGAAAAATGCTCTTCATACACCTTCATTAGCATGCAGTGTGGCATGACAGATTTATGGAAGACGTCTGGCTGCTAGAGTACCCTGGTGCTTTATACCATTTGGTAAATAGCATGATGATGTGCAGGGCACTCAGGTTTCATTCTCACTCCCATTCATCATCTTGCTATGTGACTCCAAACAGTCTATTTCCCTCCTTTGTCTCAGTTTACCTGTGTCTAAAAACCTGGTACCATCTCTTGCTGATATTGTGAAATGTAATTAAGTTAACGCTTGAAAAGGCTAAGTACAAGCTACAGCTGTTGTTTAGTAAGGTTTTAAAGTGTGCAAGGCAAAAGTCCTTCTTGGTCCACCTCTGATTGGGGTTTAATTTTGGTTTCTGTTTAGTTTTCTGTTCCTTTTTTTTTTTTTTTTTTTTTTTTTTTTTGGTCTCCTTCTATAGCTGTTGTGAGAAAGTCAAGAGAATGTGACATTCAGTGAGTGACACCAGAGCTGGTGGAGGCAGGGAGGGGCTGAAGCCTTCAAGTGTAACCAGTGATGCTGGAGATCATTAACACTGCTATTTATAACTGCAAAAACTGGGTTTCAAGGGGAAACATCTAGGCTTAGCGTGGCTAATTATACAGCTGTTAAGTAATCTAACAGTGATCCTAATTCCACCAAACCTTCACACTGACATTTTGTGGCATTGTGTGAAGTGAGCTAATATAGCTCAGAGCCTGGCAGGTGGAGACAGGCTCAGCTTCCTGGCTCTGCAAATACAGGATGAGTGGCAAGGGACAGCTAACACCTCCTGCTGCAAACGGTGTCCATCTTAAACAGAAAAGATAACAGCACCTGGACTGCAGGTTTTAAGGAAATCTCCAATTACTATTAAAGTCAAAATGACAGAGAAGGGGTTACCAGAGGATTTGACAGCTGCTGAATCCTCAGAATGGCTCTAGACACACTTACTTGCACAATATTTGCATTATTAATTTAATGTCTTTGCACTTTGGTGTTTTCTGTAGAAGTAATGCCTCAGGGATTTATCTGCATAAACTTCATGGTAAGATCAAGGCTGGTTTATTTATTTTTTTTTTCCATTTAAAGGCATGAAACAGAAAGTAATCTCACTGGAAAGGTCTGATCTGTAACAGGATCAAACAGATTGATCAGGAGTGTGTGATACACTTTCCTGTCATCTCCTCTGCTCCTTTGAGTCCCCTCTGTATTTTTTTTGAAGTGTGAAATCACTGAAATATGACCTATTTTCCTGTTTATATTGTCTGATTGTGTTTCCCACTGTTTGCACGTAGGAGATGCTTGAAGGGAAGAGGAAGGGCTGTCCTACAGGCACCACTGCCTGTTTGCTTCACTGAGATGCTCATGAGCAGGCAAATGGGGGTTAAAGGCCCCACGTGCATTAAGTTATTGTCAGAGAGCTGGTTCTGTACACATTGACCTTACTATAATATTGCTGCTTTGTGTTAGCCTTAACTGCAAAAGCCTCTGGATGTCAGGTTTGCATTCAGGACCAGGAACAGGGGACTTTGCTTTCTGTACTTTCTGAGTTTACTCTTGTTTGTTTTTATGTGTCCTTTAGTTTCTCTTTTCCCCAGTATTATTTGATCCTCACTGAGCACAAGAGGAGGTGACCCAATGGGAGGGAAAAGCAGTTTGGGCCAGGGTATGGCATACATATGAAAAGCTTTTCATATTTTTTCATATTTGCTTGCTCAAGTGCAAGTCTGGAACAAATGGTTTTGCTGAGAGTCTTCTGAAAATGTCTTTTATTTTGGAGGCTTTATTACTAGTTTTAACTTTTTTAAAAGGAAATGGATTATGTGAAGCACTTGTCATCTTCCCATCTATGATGGTTTTGCTGTTGTGTTACATGGGTTTCCATTCATTCTGCAGGGATTCATTGTCTTCAGCCCATCTGCCAAGGGCTCTGCAATCACTGCCCAACAAAAGTGCTCATTTTTCTCCCTTCTTTGGCCTCACTCTCCATCTCAGCCTCCAGAGCTTCTGCAAATCAAAGGGAACCTGTAGGTTATTTTTAAATTCAGTGCTTATTAAGTCAAGGGGATAGTGTAATGTCATTATGGATGGCATCCTTTAATACTGCAGAGCAGCAGCTGTCGTTAACCTTCTTTGTTCACAGAGCCCCTGGCTGCTTGCAGGCTGCTGGGCAGACAGAGTAGCTGTTAGCTACATCTTGACTTCTTCACAGGAAGAAAGCAGAAGCCATCCTTAAGAAGCACAAAGGATTTAAGTATCCCTTGCACATTAGTCAGTATTTTGGGAACAAATGCAGACCAGCTTGCTTGATGTGCTGTATGTTGATCTGAATTTGGATCTGCTTGATGTATTATTGAATGGAGCTTTTGCTCAACACAATCTGCAGTGTATCTGCAGGTGACAATCTGGCCATGTCAAAATGCTTCTCATCTCCTTGATTCCTGGTGTGCTTAGTTAAAGGAGACTACCAGAGCATATGGAAGGGAGAGGGGAAAGTATCTCACACTTACGTTCTGTCAGACCATACAGGTACAAGAGACAGCCTGTGCTTTCATTTTCTTTTCCTGGTGTTGCCAAAATAGAGGTGATCTCTTTGCTAGAGCAAGGTTTTTTTTCCAGACTCTTACACTGTGCAACTGTTTGGGGTTTTAGGTCCCTGCCTTTACTTCCCTGTATATGGAGTTCCCCACTTCATAGAAGACAGAAAAAATGTATTTGACCAGTTTACTCTTCTTTTTTTTTTTTTCTTTACCCTTCCTTCATCTCCTGATGTACTTCCCCACCTATAGTCTTGTGTTTCCATAAGCACACAGTAAGACATCATTCTGCTGTGTGAACTCAGAGTCTTGACTGTCCTCATGTCAAGGCTATGCCTTCCTCACAGCAGGTGTCATTGCCACCTCATGACTATGCTGCTGTTCCATGACTCTTTGAGTTCAAATCCACAATCATATCAATGCAGCCCTCTGAACTTTCTGGGGAATCTCTTACACTCTCCCCAGAGGAAAAGTGCTCACAAGGAAATTCGAATGGCATAGATACTGCACAATGCAGAGCTGTGACAAGCAAATCCTCATGCCCTGGTCTGGTCTGGGGGGAGCCATGGCTCAAGCTGCTGCAGGGAATGTGTTTGTTTGACTTACTCTCCTAATCCAAACACAGTTCTGAGAGATCACCCTCAGATTCTTCCTGTAGGACATGCTGAGCTAAAGAAACCAACACATCTGGCCTCCTCCTGCTTTTCTGGACTGTGTATCTTTAGGAGATCCAGCTGCTTATCCTGGAAACAGCAACCTTGTGCCTTCGTCCACACCCTATGTGTGATGGCAGGGAGTGCCAGAACCAGAACTCAGGCTTGGAGCAGTACTGGATATTAAAGGTGTTTTTTCCTTTTATGCTGTGAATGGAAACCAAAGTTGTGATTCCAATTATTTGTAGAGGTTGTATAGACAATGTAAAAATTGTGACTGCAGGTCCATCACATTGATAGCCTGTATGCATGTTGTTTTTCATTCCACAGTTGCATCCTTGGATGTTGAGGGGCTATACTGTGCCAAGATAATGAAAATCTCCTTCTGTGTGAGCTAGTGCTCTGCTTTGCTCTGGAGTTGCTAACTAAGTGTTTCAGAGCATGCTGCAAACATAGATGGTCAAAGCAGTCAGACAGTTGAAGAGAAGTGAATAAAACAGAGTCCTAAAGCTGGGGAAACTTGGGCTTGACCACGGGAAACAGATTTCTTGAATCCTAGTTTATTTTTTACTGGAGTAGCTTTGTTCACACTGAGGTCTCCAAGACCAAAAAAAGGGGCTCCACAAAACTGGTGAAAACCAAATGCAATCACCTTCTTCCCTGTGCACTCAGACCCATTCTTGGAGCTGTGCAGCTTTGTGCCTTTGCTTGCTGCTGGTGTCTAATTCAAATATAGCAAAGTTTAACACTAAGATTGCTGTTTTGTAAAACAGTATGGTTCTGTTTAAAGAAACAATATGTGCTCTAGTAGCAGCCTCTTCCCAGCTGGGAGTGAAAAGTGGAATGTAATAGGGAATAGGACTTTCGTTTTATTCCTCCCCCCCATAAAACAGCTTGATCTTTCAGAGGTAAAAAGGTGGAGAAGCATTGACCTAGAACGTC
Source organism: Indicator indicator (assembly GCF_027791375.1). Classification (NCBI taxonomy): domain Eukaryota; kingdom Metazoa; phylum Chordata; class Aves; order Piciformes; family Indicatoridae; genus Indicator; species Indicator indicator. The sequence goes on from NC_072039.1 coordinate 8,590,971, forward strand.
TCTCCTATGTGGCTAAAACCCAGCAGTGTGTAATTGTATAAAGATGAGAGATAAAAGGAGGAAATGATAACAGGAATGGCTTTTGTTTACTTTATCCCTAAGGTTAGTGTCCAGTTATTCACCTTGCCTTTTTTTTTTTTTTTTTTTTTTTTTTTAATAATTCAGCTATGTCTCTGCAATCCTGCTGGATTGTAAGAGGAGTCATTGCTCCTTTCTTAATTTAAGGGGAGATATAGTCTGGTAATTTTCATAGTGGACCTCACCACAGATAACTGGTAGAATTCATTTTACTTCTTGGCTGGCTTAATACAATATGTGCTGTGGATCAAGTATGTAGATGTGCCCAGAATATGTTACCCTTAACAAAGAGCCTGGTTATGAAAACCCAATTGCTTTCTGCATTCATACGAAGTTGGGTGTCACGCAGCCCGAGCTCACACGTGCTGCAGTTTCTCTTTCTTGTCTTTTTCCTTGGAAAATGTGACCAGCAAGTTGGTAATGCTCTTGAATGCTGCTTTTATTAGCAGCAGCTTATGCAGGGATGTTACCCCCTCACTTTGGGTCATCTCTCCCATGTGCTTTGCCAACAGTGTGGAAGCCAATGAATAAAAACATTCAGGGGGGGAAACAAGAGGCATTTGTAAAGGGCCATTTGCCTGCCTGCATTTCAGGGCTGGGTGGCTGAAGAAGACTCTAGTGCCAGTAGCAATGTGAAAGGCATAGTCCTTAAGTTGAATTCCTTTTTAATGGCTCTAAAGGTGTTCTGTCATGGACTGAATGTGGGTAGGAGCTAGGAACTGTGAAGAGTTTTATTTTAAACAGTGTACAAGAATAAACCCTAGGACTGAGGGTTGGTATTTACTTTGCTAGATTAAAGGAGTAGTTCAGTTCCTTAGCATGGAGTTTGTGCAGGTGTGGAGGAGTACAGCCTGAAGGAGTGCAGCGCACAGAAATGGCTCACATGAGGGTCATACATAGAATGGTTAGGCTGGAAGGGACCTTGGAGATCATCTACTCCAACCTCCCTTTCATGGGCAGGGACACCTCTGAACTGGACATGATTGCTCAAAGCCTCATCCAACCTGGTCTTGAACACCTCTAGGGAAAGGGCATCCACAGCTTCTCTGGAAAGCCTGTTCCAGTCTCACCACCCTCATACTGAAGAACTTCTTTCTAAGATCCAATTTAAACCTGCTCCTCCTGAGCTTAAAACCATTTCCCCTTGTTCTGTCACCAGACATCCTTATGGAAAGTCCCTCTCCAGCCTCCCTGTAGGCTTCCTTCAGGTGCTGGAAGGCAGCTGTAAGATTCCCTCCCCCCCAGAGTCTTCTCCAGGCTGAAAGATATTTTAGAAGTTGTGGTTATTACAAGGTCTAGCACATGCAAACACTGATCCTAGTATCTCCCAAAGCCATTCATAAATCAAGTTAGGCAATGCTGAGTTTCAGCAATGGGTGGCATTAGGTGAATTCAGGAGATTAATAGTGAGTCCAGCAGCATGGCTTATGGAGGATGGGAACAATCCTGTTTCTTTTACTGGGAGCATTCTGGGGTCATGCCCTCAGATGATGGTGTAGCTTTTTGTTTAGTAGCTTATTATTTGTGAACCTGACTTTGTATATTCTAAATGGCATTTAGTAGATGGCATGGGGGAGGGTGCTCTTTGGGAGACCAAAGCCAGGAGACAGAAAGCTGTCTGTCCCATTCTCCTGTCTGTGAGGATGTGTTGGCAGGGGGGAATGACCTGTGTGTTGGAGACCTAGGTAAATTAATTTAGCTCTGCAGGGGCTTGCAAACCAGTTTTTCCAAGAAAAGTGGCCTAGATAATCCCCTTAGGAGTGATCTCAGCCTTCTCTGTCAATGCTGTTTAAATTTCAATGAATAGTTAAACGTGAACTGGAGCACAGGAGTAGGTGTCACACAGCAGGTTGTGCATCAGCAGGAGGGAAAAGTCCTGCCTGCAACCCCTGTTACCTGGCAACATGGAGTGGGATATTGGGATCAATAGAAGGCTACTTGAACCTACAAACCCCAGGTTGTCCTGAGCATAGCTCTGATTTCTAACTCAGCTCAATTGCACTGCACCAGCTGCCAGGGAAAATACTCTTGTAACCCTCTGCGGGGTACTGTGGGCATCCCCGTGTGACAGCTGTGAGTTCAGCCATGTCCCCATGGGGCTCCACACCACCCATAACATCTGGAGGAGACTCTTGGGGTGAAATGGAGCTTTGTGTGCTACAGTGGAGAGCCAAACCAGCATTTCATAGCAGTAAAGGGTAGCCACTCACCAGCTCCAGTCCAAACAGCTGAGTTTGTGCCTGTCTGTACTTCTGTAGCTCGGCAGCAAATGGCACAAAGTCTCCTTTTTTTGATTGGTGTCAGTGGTGTTTGCTGTTGGCTTTCTCAAATGTGTCTCTCTGAAGTCATTATGAAGTTCTCTTTCCATTGATACCAGGGATCTCCTAGCAGCTGGGTGTGAGGCTGTACCCTTTATCTTAGTGGTGCATTCTGCATTGGCATAGAGTCGGGGCCTGATCTAATAATTCATATCTTATTCTGTACACTGACATTTAAGGATTAACCAGGTTATGCCAACCCAATTTTTTTTCTTTTTTTTTTTTTTCACAGAATCATTTGCATATTAACTTTTCTTGTGCATTACTGATTTGGTTCTGGTGTACTTCATCCTGTTGCTAGGAGTGATAAGCTCTGAGACACTGAAGAATTATTCCAAACGCCTGTAGACGCAGGAAGTTAATACTGCTCTGGTTTGTATTTGGACAGCTGTCATGTAATTTAAAAAGACTAGGCACTCTGGAAACTCTAGAAGCTTTTTCCTTCAAGAAAACTCTTGAGCTTTCTTTTCAAGTGTATTTTAAAGCCTGAATGGTACCCCTGGTTTCAAATGGCAAAATTCTCCGTTGGCAAAGGCTGTTGCAGAGCTCCTCTGGGACCTGCACCTGGAAGGGTGCTTTTAACAGATCTTTCCCTGGAATAGAAATCCCTTGGAGAAACTCCATGATATTATAAATAAGTTGGAATAGGAGTAATTGACGCAGTGTGTGTAGAGGAAATGCATTTCCTTTCCAGGCAAACTGTGACTCTAACTAGAAGCTTTTGTCTGCCTTCTTCAATTAATACAAAAAGGCTTCGCTGCTTCTGAGTATTGGCTGCATTTGGTGCACAGCAAATTTTGCCTTTAAAAGGATTCTCGTAGTCAGCTGTCACCTAATTCCTTTATGTCATGTTTATATAAGAAGGGCATGCTATTTTTAGAAACCTAATGTAGATATCAGTATGCTGGGAGATGAGATTGTGCTTGAAGGGAAGGATTTTTTTTTTACTTCACAGCATAAGCAGGGCATTTTTGTGTGGAGTGCCCTGGGACTCCCAAGAGAAAAAGCACTCCCCTGGCCAGGGAAAAGAATTTGTCCACCCTGTGTCTCTCTGACTGTCTAGCTCTTTTAAATATGTGGGTTTGCACCAACAGCTTTGGCATCCTGCAGAAATTGCAAGATTCTGGTCTTTCTATGTGGTGTTTTAGGGTTTGGGTTTTTTTGTTTTGGTTTCTTGCTTGTTTGGGGTTTTTTGTTGGTTTCGTTTTCATAATGAAATCTTAACAATTTTGAATTCTTTTTCTTTATGGATCTTGAACTTACTTTATTTTTGCCATATTTCTAACTTTCTGCTGGGAGAGCTGAAACATCCTTTATGACTGGAGTCCTTTCTGGCTCTAGGGGCCTTCCTTGAAGAAACACACTAAATATTTTCAGGTTCAGGACACAGCAGGAATTATCATCTTGGGAGCCATCTGCTTATATAGTATTAATGTGTGAGCTACTTACTATAGAGGTACACTTTTTCTTATTGTCCATGTATTGCAGTCTACCACCTCACGTGTCATCTTAATTACTTGGTTGTCTATCTCTAAAGCTTATTTTTATAGATAAGACAGTGTTGGACATCACAGGTAGTATGTACATGAAATGTGCTTGATCTGTGAGCAGACAGATTCCAAATGCACTTGCATGTGTCTGCATGTAAGAACAAAGAGGCTCAGAAAATGTGTTCCATGATTTGGTATATCCTATTCTTTCCCTCCTCCCTCCCCTGCCCTTGTATAAATACTTTTGATGGCAGCTGCTGGATTAGACCCAGAAGCTTAAAAGATTAAAGAAACCACTAAAAGCAGCTAGGAGGAAGTGAAGGATCCGTTTGTCTGAAGGTTTGTGTTTTCATACTGGTGGTTGAGAAGAAAATTGCAAACAGGCTCTGCCCTGCAGCAGGGGACTCGCAGCCATCTGGGCATTGCACAGCATCTGCTCCAGTCACACTCGCTGGGGCTCAGCCTGTGCCTTGGGACTCACCATGTCACATCCAGGGTGCTTCAGGGGGACAGCATTGGTCCACATCCCCTTCTCTCTGTCTGTTGTAGCTTACAAGCTCATTTTCAACTGTGCCACACAGGTGAGGAAAGCCCTGGCTATCCCTGGCTTCCTATAGAGTGAGATGAAACCGAAATTGAAACATGAAGAATGGCTCAATGAGCTACAGAGTCTGTATTTCTACCCTGTACTAAAATGCTGCCTGCTGCTGCTTATGCTGGCTATTCAGCTCTGATAGGAGTAGCATTTCTAATGAACATGTTTTTTGTCTGGGTGGTTCTACTAAATGACAGGTAGAGCTGAGCAGGACACAGCATCTGTCACCAAAGTCAGGCTGAAGTCTGATTCTTTCTCCCTATTTTCCTTTTCCTCCATCCACCTTCCTTATCCCCAAACACAAAGACAGCTGTTTCAAGAAGTTATTTATTTATTTTTTTAACATGGAATCTTTTGCTATGTAAAACATCTGCTGCTTTCTGGCTGATCCCTAAACATTGCTGATGGTGTGTATAATCAAACCCAGGGTCTTCAGAATATGAGCCAGTCTTGCCTTTTGGCATTCTAAACAAGCAAGTCCGTGCTGCAGGATCTGGTGTGCATGCAAGACCCAGATCCCAGCCACCCAACTGCATTGCTAGGGTAGGGCGAGTGCTGCCGAGCACGTCAGGATTATTAACATTAATCTAATCTTTCCGTTTGTCAAACAGATTTTTGAGTACATGGAGACAGCTTACCCAGTGCTTAAGACAGTGCTCCCAGATCAGCTTGTAGTTTGTTCTGTAATACCATGTGGATTTGCTGGGATTTTCAAGTAAATACATTATGTATATGGCTTACAGATTGCTTAGGCTGTCTGCATCAATAATTAAAATGAGGGAGGGAACTCTTCTGCAGAGTTTCCCCCTTTCCTTTTCTCATCCTTTTTATATGTCTATTTTTATATTTCCTCTCTGAGGATCAGGGAGATAAAGCTGTAGCAAGGGAGAGTGTGTCAAAGAGAGATGAACGCTTTTCCAGCAGAGATGGGAGCTTGTGGCACATCACTGCAGTGCCAGCTCTCAGCATCAGCTTGACCTTTGCCATTCTCTTTGCAGAAACTTTGATTCAGGCTTGTCAAGAGCTGCCAACCTGTTCTCCTTGCAGTTAAAACAAGCACATCTTTCCTACTGAGACAGGACAAAAAAAAAAAAAATTACTTTGAGTCTTGAGGCAAACATGATGCTGTGCTGGTTAGTTGCCCAAAGTAGACAAAAGGTTTGGTTTGATGTAGCATTGCTGTGGTGAGTGTAATGTTGCCTAGGTTGGATGGGGCAAGCTTTTGGGCTTTGTTGTGGGGTTTTTAGTAGTACTTTGTTAGATCAAGAGTTTCAATACAAGTTAATACTTTGACTCCAAGTGTCTCTGGTTTATACTTCCGTCCTTACCTAGCTTTGAGAAGGATAGAACGTATTGGAGTTGACATTTCAAAGTGCACAGTACCATCCAGATGGAGAAAAGACACTCTCAGTGTGATTTACTGATGTGACGCTTTTAGTGGCTGGGCCATGTTGAATGGAAGTGGGAATTTATGTCTGATTAATTGTAAGACTCTCTCTTTACTACATCTAAAACCTCTGCACATCCAGTCACTGCCATCTCTGTCTCAAAATTCAAAATGACAGCCAGTCCTTGCTGGACATGAGACATTGTGTTATGGTCACAATTTCTGTGAGGGCTACAAAGTACAGCATGACTGTAGAGAGCCTAAGATGTGAATGCTGTTATAAAGCATGTGCTTATCTGGAGTATAGAATCATAGCATCGTTTCAGTTGGAGAAGACCTGTAAGATCATTGAGTCCAGCCTTCAACCCAACTCCCCTATGGCCATTAAATCATGCCCCAAAGTCTGATGTCTACACGTTTCTTGAACACCTCCCTGGGCAACCTGTTCCAATGTCTGACCACTCGTTTAGTAAAGAAATTTTTCCTAGTAGTAGAATCATAGAATCAGTCAAGGTTGGAAGGGACCACAAGGATCATCTAGTTCCAACCCCCCTGCCATGGGCAAGGACACCTCACACTAGAATAATAGTGCTACTAGAATAGTAGTGACAGCCCTTTCCACTCTGGCATGATTGCTGATGAATCAGCAAGAGTTACTTGTCTGTGTTTACTTCCCAGCTCAATTTAAACTTTACAGCACAAAGAAACAGAGAAACTGCCAAGGAGATGTTGATCTGCTGAAAAGGCTGAATGTCCTTGCTCAGCTTACTGCATGTGCACAGCAGTCCTGGCTCTAGGCGGAGCTAATTTCCTAGGCTGCATCGAGGTACAACACACAGCACTTGCTGTAGTTGTGTGTTATGGGACTGCTGAAGCTTTTACTGTGGAGATTTCCATGCTGTAGCTGGGAGCTTGAGCGTTTGAGCAACTTCCAAATGCACACACCGTGTGCTGGCACAGAGTAAGACAGGCTAGTTTCACAAGACCAGTTTCAATTTTGTCACTGCAGATGAAAAATCACACAGTAAGCTCTGCATGATGTAAAGACCATTTGGTATTGCAAACACCACGACCTGGTATCTCTCATGTGTTGGGAACCTGGGTGGAATTGTTACAGAGGTAGAATATTCTACAGCATTATTTTACTTCCTTTTTCCACATCTGGTTGAACAGCAAGGATGGAGTTCAGCAGCCTATGTAATCTTTGACTGATTGTTGGGCTCATTAGGATGATTTTTTGGCTGGTAACATTGGAACTGGCCTGAGATGATCAAGTCATGGGCTGTGAAAGAGCTGTTAAATAATAACAGCTATCATGTTAGTGTCCTGGTTCAAACTCTGCCCAGCAGCCTGGTGAACTGCTGGCACATGGCATTGCTGGCTGCTGTTAAGTGTAGGGCATGATCTCAGGTACTGCTGTGTTGTGCTATGTCACTCCACTTTCAGTTTACTAGTGTTAAGGCTCTTTATAATGTACTCTGCCTACGAAAGTTGTTCTGATTTTGGAATTGCCTGTGGAGATCTGATGCCATCAGCAGATTCAGTTGTCCATGTTACAGTTATGGACCTTGGAAGCCAAGTGGTTGTGCTGGCATTGCTCTGTGTCACTCTCCCTTCTCATGCAAAGGGGCAGTTTTGTGAGCTTGTTATGTGTAACAACAGCAGTTTGGTGCTCTGTGAGAATTCCCCAGTGCTCTAAGGCTTAAACCTTGATTTACTCCTCCACCTATACTATTACCTGCAAAGTTTGAACCAGATGATCCTTGAGGTCCCTTCCAACTTGACATTCCACTAACATAACTACTGGTTTGTGAGAACCAATCTAAGAAACACTGAAAGTTCTGGTGCTGCAGCTCATCAACGCACAAAGCTGTTGGTTTTTCTGGGTGTTCTGTTTTTAACACCCCCTGGCACAATATTTCTTAGCTGTTCTCTTTTGTCTAAAAAAGTTGAGGTTTTGGGCAGGTATTCACTGAGGAAAAGCTTAATGTCTTGTTTGATACTTTAAACTCACTAAACTGCAGAGTAATTTTAGTAATAGTACAGTTACTCGGGATAAATCAAGGACTAGGGTGCTCTACATGTTCAGTGCCTACCAGTCCTGCTACAGGAATGCTGAAGAGGGACTTTTCATAAGGGTGCATAGCAACATGAAAAGGGGAAATGGTTTTAAGCTGAGGGAGAGTAAGGTTAGACTGGATCTTAGGAAGAAGTTCTTCGGTATGAGGGTGGTGGGACTCTGGAATAGGCTCCCCAGGAAGGTTGTGGATGCCTTCCTCCCTGGAGGTGTTTAAGGCCAGGTTGGATGAAGCTTTGAGCAGCTAAGTCTAGCTGAGAGGCATCCCTGTCCATGGCAGGGAGGTTGGAGTAGATGATCTCTGAGGTCCCTTCTAACCTAAGCCATTCTATGAATATAGACTAAGTGCTGATGTAATACAGATATTAATCAGAATTAGTTGAATTGAGCTTGGAATTTAGCTGAAGGGACTGGAATAGAGCATGAATCAAACGCCACCATAATTGGGGCACACATTCTATGCTAAACTAATGTAGGAGGTGGATGGCACCCCAAACATTTCCACATAAAGCAAGCCCTGCCATGAGAACATGGCAGCAGTAGTCATTAGCCTTTACCTTTGGCTGAGTGAGGCAGCTGTGTAGATGTTAGTCTGCTCTCAGAGGATTTAAGGGGGGGGTGCAGGGAAAAGGAGAGGGGAAAAAAGAGCTGACTCTTCTTAATAAAGCAGTGTAATTACAGATCTGTTTAAGTGGAGGCATATGATACGTATGTTTGTGACAATTTTCCAGAGGGATGGCTCGGCTAGTGCTAAATAACCAGGCTCATTTTCCCATAATGCAAATGTTATTCACAAACTATTACCATAATTGATGCACCGAGCCACTGTAGAGTAAATAATGTCTTGTGTGTGGGAAGCAAAGTAGAAGTCAATGAATATTAAAGAACAAAAACCTTTTTTTTTTTTTTTAAAGGGAAACTTCACAAGAATTAGACTAACTTTGAAAATGAAACAGCAGCACCAGTTCAAACTGAGTGGTTGTTGTCTAGGTGTGTTTCCATGCACACACACAAACACACATGGTTATGGGATGTGCTCTCCACTCTGCTGCTGGTGAGGTTTTATCTGCTTGATGAGTACAAAGCATTCTCAGACCCGATTAAAGCAGCATAGTGTATGGGAACCTTTGACTAACATCTAGTGTCTTGGGAGCTGCCCCAAGAAGTAGGTTATGAACACACTAGATCTCTCGGCAGTCAAAGAGATAAGAAGTATCCTCCTCTGGAGACTTCAAAACCCACCTGGATGCCTTCCTGTGCAACCTGCCTTAAGTGAACCTGCTTTGGCAGGGGGTGTGGACTGAATCATCTCCAGAGGTCCCTTTCAGCCTCTACCATTTTGTGACTGTGATCTGTCAGGCTGTTTTCTGTGGGGTGAAGGACAGCTGAGACTGCTAACCCTGTGTCTGGGGAGACGTTGGATTTTCTTTGTCAGTGCCTTCCCCCGCTGTGCCGGGGTACTTGGTCCATGCAACACAAGAAGAATTTTGAACCCCATTAGGTTTATGGGTTGTTGTGCCTGTGATGGGACTGCCTGCAGGCTGCTGTGGCTGAGTTCTGTGACCTGCTGCTGTGTGAAATTGCTGGGCACAGCTGCCTGGACCTCACAGAGCACAGAAGGAGAAGGCTTTACAGTTACTCCTTCCTTAGTCCTTGATCACTGTCCCTGTGCAGAGCCTTGTACCTCTGTAAGTGTTAAGTAGGTTACAGCAGTTACTGCTGAGGTGTAAATGACTCTGTATGCATTGCTGTATGCAGGAGCTATTGGTACTGCAGGCTTATCTGTGCTCCTATGGATTGTTAGAGTAAAACGTTCTGCTGAGCAGAATTTGATTTAACTGTGTGGGCATTAGTACCCTGCCATCTAATCCCTTTTTATGTTCAAAGGGAACTTGTGGTGGTGTTTGGTTGCATATATGTACATTACATGGAAAGGCTGTGGGTTTGGTTTTTTTGAAGCTTTTTTTGTTGTTGTCTTCTTCCCCCCCCCCCAGTCGTTGCTTTACTTTTCCCTGCTGGATATATTGCTCCTTCATTCCTGTTCTATGTGTAGATGAGGGGGAGAGAGAGAGAGAGAGAGCCAACTATGCAATGTATCACAGAGATGTATTCCAGTAGGATGAAGCAATGGAGTGTCACAGAAATCACTGCCTTCTGCATCTGAGAACTGTGTCGTTTCAGACACTTCTGAGTATTGGTGTATTCTTGGAAGTGAACTTTTCTCCAGGGAATAAAACCTTGGCCAAGCACTGCTGCAGCTCTAGAAACCAGAAAACCAAGGAACAAAGTCAGAAGCATCATGTGGGGTTACAAATCCATCATTTGGTCTTTTAATATCCTAAGCCATTTTGTCCAGATGGCAATTATTGTTATTTTTTGAAATTACAGATTATGGCAATGCACCTTCTTGTTTGGTTGTTTGTTTTTTTTTTTTTTTTTTTTTTTTTGTTTGTTTTTTTTTTTTTTTTTGTTTTTTTTTTTTCCAGAGCCCTTTTAAGCAACCTTTACCCCTCCCACTGCTCAAGATGGTCACACATGACTTCCTGGCACAGTTGCATATCTATCATATAACATCAGCAGCTTTCCTTATTGTAACCTGATATAACTCAACGTGGCAGAACTAACATATTGTGAGCCATCATGAGCTGAGCTCTTGAGTGCCAGGCTCATGGGCTGTCCTTCATCTGTCTCTTGCAGATTGCAAACCACTAGCAAATATCTGTTTCTTGTCCTGTAGTGGACTGTATCAAGGTGTCTTTGAATCTTTCAGGCTTTCAGGTTGTGCTCCTAACTATAATTTCACCTAGAAGACTGCGCACATGCCTGAGCTGGGTTATCACTCACTGTAACTCATTACAAACGGGCACTTTGCTAGGGGAGATAGAGTACTTCAGATTGCTTTTTTTTTTTTTTTCATGTTAGTCTGTACTCTTTGAATCAGCTAGCCTTGCTCTTACTAGGTTTGATCCTAGTCCCAGGGAAAAGCAGCTGTAAGACCTGACAGGGAACATGTTACTTGCCCCTCTTAGTCATTGCAAAAAAAATCTCTCTGTAAAGCAATGCTCTGCCTGCAGGGCTGTAGGGGTGGGTAGTGTTGGTCACTTGGACCACTTTGTCCTGCATCTCATCTGTCTGAAATGGTGCCAGTCCTGGGAACTCTGATACACCAGGCACAGGATGCAGCTCATTTTGTGCCTGCTCGAAGTGGTGATTAAAGCATAAGAGCTCTGGATACTGCCAGCCTTTGCTGGGTTCAAACCAGTGACCTAGAGAGTTTCTTTTGAAAATGTGCACAGAAGTAGGAATTGACAGCAGCATGTTAGCGAGGAGATCTTTTTTTTTTTTTTTTCAGCAGCACTCAAGATGAAAGAGCAGATGGTGTTGATGGGAGAGCAGGGTTATAAGGTACAAGATGGGATTGTTACCATGTTAATAACAAGACAGCAAATCCCACAGTGCTTCCTATTAGCCTGAAAGATGATAGCTGCCTGTTTGCCTTCCTGTGAATCAGCAACGTCCAGTACTGAGGGGCTCAGGGGGCTCTGTGTGTGCCTTGTTAGCTCTTCATGTTGGCTCTGAGGTGCAGCCATCAATATCTTTGGGTTTGGTCATGCTGATCCTTCTTCCTCACTACCCATTCCCTGGGAAGCCTCTCAGGGTGCAGAGCAGTTTGAAGACAGAGCTGGTGTAATTCTGAGTTACTTCTGCAACAGTAACACTGTTATGGGATATGGGAACTTCGGAGTGAATCTGGCATTTGCTAGCTTAAAGCTAGGGAAGTGCTGAGTATGTTGGAAGGCAAGCAGAGCTCTGCAGCACTTGCACTTCATTTAAAGTAATCCATATTACTCTGTAGTTCTCTGAACTTGGGGAAAAGCTTTCTCTTTTAGTTGGCTTGCAGATCTCAGATAAGCTTCAGCTAATCTTCCAGGGATCACTGCTTTGGCTGGTACATTGGGAGCCTTGCTGAACTGTGAAAAACATCTCAAAATCCTTTTTATTTATACTTACTCTAAACTGCCTTGCCCCCCCTGCCCCCCGCAGGCTAATTATAAAAAATGCTGTAAACATTTTCAGGAGATGGGATCTTCCTATTGATCTAAACTTTGTGCTCGTTGTTTATGTTCTGTTTTTTCAACATCCCCACACTTCACTCTTCTGGTTGGGAAGTGTGAAAGCTATTATGGTAATAAGGAGTGAGATGATTTTCTGCTCTCATAGTGCCAAGGAGATAGGAATGGATGCAATTCATCTTGGATGTAGTCCCTGCTGCAAATACATCATCTTGCTGTAGCCTGCCTGCACACATAGCTACATGCACAGAGGTTCATTTTTCTGGGCATAGAGGTCAATGCTCTTTAGCTTACTCAGGGATCAGCATGGCTTGGCTCCACTGTGCAGGTTCTTCAGGGTGTTTATGCTGTGGCACATCTAAGGTGAAATGGTGCCTAGTTTGCCCTTTCCCTCCTTCCCTCCCTCCCTCCCACATAGCACAAAGGAAATATTAGTCTGACTTGACAACAAACCCTGGAGTCAAAGCAAAGTGGAGGAGGTATAACCTGCTTTTAGGTGACTTAAGAGTCAAATCAGTATTACTCATGGTGTAGTGTATGAATAGCTTTGTCATGGGGAATAACTGCAATGAACATGGGTGATATCTAAATATACATTAGGGTGTATTAAAAGGCTTAGAAGCAGTGGTCTGTTAAAAAGGAGGTTATTTCAGTTCCTTTGTACACTGTCTCACATTTGCAATGGTATATTAAAGCATGGCAAAGCCTGCTGAAGAAATCAAAATATTATTGTTCTTGGGAGAATTGCAAGTGTTGTATCAAAATATGTTGCTCTTTGTGGCAGTATATGAAATCAAGTCTGGATTTTGGCTGTACAAACTTAGAATCTGAATAGTAGATTATTTTACATTATTGATGGGTGCTTGAAAGAGAGGGTTTGAGATAACTGAATCCATGTGCAAACCTAAACAGCTTTTAGCATTTTAAGAAATCACCAGGTTCTGCTGGTGCTTGCTAGGGACTGTCTGTGGATGCTGACGTTGAATGTTTCAACAGTGTGGCAAAAGACTGTGGCATGATCAGCTCTTCCCTGCCTGGCTGGGGGGTGTGATGGCTGGAAATTCTGCATCTCTCTTCCCTGTGCTGCACTTCTCCTTTGATTACAAAAAGGACAGCTCTCGAGGGATGTCATTGTGCATTTTCCTGAGATAAAATAATAGCTCTGTGTTTAGTGACCCTGGAACTTTAGGTCCTGCCAGATGCTAATGAACCAGTGGAAAACATCCAGAGCCTGGTAATTGCTTTGAGGCACAGCTGTTTGTGCTTGGTACGCAGTGTCAAAGCTTTCTTCTTCAGTGGCTGCACCCTGTGATGTTGCCCCAAGGGCCCCTTGGGGACTCCTGGGTCAATGCAGAGAGCAAACTTCCTATAATTGGGTACAAGAGAGTATGGTGTCTGTATGGACATGGGCATCTTGAGCATGAGTCATGCTCTTGACACCACCTCTGTGGTCCACATTTGGTGCCTGCAGTAAATCCCAGGTGGGCAGTGCTAGCAGGCAGTGTGTCCAGGGAGCAGGGTAAGAGCTTCTGGCAGAGTGGCAGCTGGGAAGGCAGCAAGGCTCTTGCGCTGGCCTGGTCTCATTCAAATGTGCAGCTGGATCTGTGCTATTTATTCATTTGCTACTTGGAAAGAAAAAAAAAAAAAAGCTTTTTAGGTGCAGAAAGTAGAAGATGCTAATAAAAAGGCTTGTTTTCATTTTCTTTGCATGTGTGTTCCCTGTAATAGATCATCTCATCCTCTGTACAGCACACCTTTGTACAACACAATTTTTCATGGTTCCATTTTGCCAGTCTTTTAGCATAGATTAATTCTCCCACAGAGAGGCAGAATCAAATGGAGTGTGGGAATACTTTTATGTGGCATTAATGGGAAGTTACCTGTGATAGCTATGGTCGTGGATGGCAATGATTTGAACCAGCATGGCTGAGTTGTGTTGAGGGGGGTCGGAAGGGGCTTGCTGGCCCCAGTGCCCTGGCTGAGCGCAGAAGGGCAGGCTTGGAACAAGGCTAAGAAGCCTCATCTCCAACTGCTGCAGCTGGGTATGGACCAGGGCATCTTCCTGTGTGCAGAGCACATAGGAAGGTCTGAAATGAGGTGTCTGTTATTGCTTAGTATTGGTATTTGGATCCCTTGTATAAGTCTTAGTTTATGAACATTTCCAAACCCTTCTGTTGGTGAGTGAGTGGCCAGCTCTCAAAGTCCCAACTCTCATATATGCACTGGCGCCAGGATCAGTATTGACAGTAGTTTTTAGGTGAGTAATATTGACAGACTGGGTTTCAGGCTATGTTTCATCCACTATACGTCTCTGTGTGTACATATAGTGGAAAGTAGAAAGTCAGTGGTATGTGTATTTATTCCATCTCACTCTGCCTATGCAAAAGATAACCTAAACCTAGAAAAGGGGCAGAGAATTGTGAGAACGATCTGTGAAGGCATGCACAGCTTCCCTACAAGGAGAAATTTAGTAGTCTGGGAGTCTCTAGTACTCAAAAGGTGTGATATAAAAGAGTAAGTAAATTCAGCAAAATCCAGACTGATCTGAAGATGATGAGAAACAAATGATTTTTTTTTTTTTTTTTTTTTTTTTTTTGGTGGGGATAGTGCAAGACTCCCACCTAAATCACCAGGCAGCTGGTTAAAAAAAAATGAGGTGACTTTCTCCTGCTGCATATAGTGAAATCCTGTACCTCATTCAGCATCTTGTGAAGCATCACAAGGTTCAGCTACCTGACTGACAAATTCAGGTCCTCCTGTGTCATTAGATGTGCTACTGAGGGTGCATCTTTGGGCTTGAGGTTTTTTTACACTGTTTCTTGTGTATCTTAAAATGTTTGGATATAGGATGCTGGAGCAGATAGCTCTGTGCTCCAGTACAGCATTGTCTGTATACAGCAGGAATACAGTAGGCTGATTATATTCATCCTGTAGTTTGCAACTTGATATTTACTGCTCTATGACATGCTTCGGAGCTGGGAGATTTGCAGTGAGCTGCAACTGAATCAATGTGTCTCATTAAACCTCAGACAGGAAGCTGGGCAGTGTTTCTGGATGGACAAACAGCCTGATAGGTGTCTTCCCAGGAGTTTTTATGAGTTGGTTTCATGCTGAATAGTGGTGGCTGTTCTGTTGTTTGGGTTCTTTAAGGGTCTTTGCAGATATTATCTTAAAATATTAACCTGACAGCATCAAAGCTTAACAAGTGGGTATGTAGAAAGAGGGCTGAAAAAGGGAGGGGAGCAGAAGAGAGCCTGACTCCTGATTACTTGCTCTGGTTACATGTCAGCATTACTGCAGCTGTGGAATTGGAAAGGAGATATTTGCTTTATGCTTAAGAGGCTTTATTGTTTCTAAACTATATATAGTTCTGTAATCTTTCTTTAGATGGGGGAGGGTGTCGTGGGACAGCCTCCAAAGCATTGCCACCCTGCTTGGTGGGAGAGCGAGGGGTTAACGTGGTGGTGTAGGGTTCTCCGAATGGGCAAGCTCATTGTCAGAATAATGTTTAGCCAGGTGTTAATCTGTGTCTGGAGGGAAGTGCTGGAATTCATTATTCATCCCACTGGGGGAGGTCATGGTCCTGGGAGGCTGCCAGCGCTGGAGCCAGCCTCCTGGCTTTACTGACATGTGCCATTTGTGATGAATGCAGCTGAAGTCCATTTGAGGAATTCTCTTGTCAGGCAGCCAAGCTGACAGCGAAACGCGGAGCTAAGGCATTCGGCGAGCTCGGTTGCAGCAGGCGAGATCGTGCTCAGCGTCGGGAGGGCAGGAGGGGACAAGCTGGAACAGTGGAGGGAAAGCATCGTTTTTTCTTCTTGTCTTTTTGTGAATCTTTCTCCCACCCTTTGCTTCTCCTAAATACCGTGCTCTCCTTGGAAAAGTGCCGGCTCTGACAGGAGTGCCATCACCTTGCTCTTCATCAGCGGGATAGGTTTGGGCTGGGTTTTTTTGTTCTTTAACGAGGGCAGGAGGTGAGACAATGATCAAGTCAAGTTGGTTCTACGTCAAGTTCAAGTATGCGGAGAAGGTAAGTCGGTACATTTCCTCCTGCAGCCTTTGCTAAGGGATTGCTGCATGGTCGCCTGCAGCCCCCTTCTCTTGTGACAGGCAGCTCTGGCCACCAGCAGAGTGGATGCCGCTGAGAAGTTTCGGGGGTGAATTTGTTTCCCTGTGCCTTGGTAGATAACGATGTGCCCGGAGCTGCCGCGGAGCAGGGTATGGGCTTGAAATGTGACAGCCACAACTTCGGCATGATGTAAGTGGGAGAGAAAAAGGATCAAATCTAATTCCTCCCGTGCTGTTTGTCAGGGGGAAGAAGAAGCAGTGGTAGAGATGTATTTATCTTTCTCATATGGAGCTTGAAAGGCAGGGAGATTTCTTGTTCTGTAAAGCCGGTTATGGGATGTTATAGGGCTGGTTATATCCTTCTACAGGGAAGTCAGTTCTGTTCTTCTCCTTTAGTGACAAGGTGAGAATTTAATTGTCCTTAATTATTACTGGAAGGAAAAAAAAGTGGTTAAAACCCAGTGAGATGTATTCTAGGGCTTCTGCTGTTTGCTGGGGGTTTTACTGTGGAACTTGCTGCATTTCATCTTGTGCAGAACAGGCTTCTTCCTATTGGATTGTCCTTTTACTCTCATCTTCCACTTTATATTGCCTGTCTTTAGTACCCAGATATCTGGGGAGAATTAAGGGACAGGGATGGACCAAGGTTTTAGTGGGGACCTGCTTGACAGTGATGCATTTTCACTCAATACCTCCCTGGAGATTTTCCTGCCCCAGGTTACAGACCTATCGTGTTGCCAATAACACCGAGACCCGGTCAGAGTGTTTGGATGTAGCTTTGCTCTTTTATTTAATCCAGCAAAAGGGGGGGAAGAGCAAGACAACTTTTTTTTTTCTGAAAATACTTCAGAAACCTCATTATCTGTCCCCTGAATATCCTTGAGCAGTTACAAACTTGTTATTTAAAAATGGAGGGGGGGGGGGGGGGGGATACCCATGCTTGTACTATTAGCCTGAAATCTTCTATTCTGGGGAAATAGTCCCACACTGATTTATTTCTTGTTTTGGTGCCTCAAGTTATACTGCACACAGTAGAAGCATACATATTTCATTTAACAAGATTGTCCTATCATTTATCCCAGGTTGTAAATAGCATATTTAACAAAGTCACAGATTCAACTATTCCACCCTTGTTTGTTTTGGGCAGTCTTACAAAGGTAATTTGACTGCAAAATCAACTTTATTAGGCTGTTATATTTTATCTCCTTGATATCTCTGCAATATTTCTTTGTTCCTTAAAGTCATATCACATATTGTCTGTATCAAAACAAATTGACTGCATATTTAGTGTATGAAACAATTTTTGTTTGTGTTTATTATGGAACAAAAATCTAATGAAATTAACAGTTTAAGTGCCTGCGGCTGAGGTCAGGTATTAATTTTTTTTCCCTTTATTGTGTGCGTGTTGTTTTTTCTTTCCTTTTTACTTTTTTTCTCTCTCCTATTTTGTTTCCTTTTTTTTTTTTTTTTTTTTTTTTGTGTATTGCTTTTATTTTGTTTTTGGTAATATCCCTTTACAATTCATCTAGAAAGCCCTCGAGTGCCTGAACAGAGCAGATAATGTTCCTGCTCTTCTGTCACCGGGTGATTCTCTGTGTGTGTTACATAACCTGTCATACCAGTTTTGTCAGAGACAGAGATTTTTGAAATCTACAACCTGGGAAATCTGAACATGGATGAAATCCAGGAAATCCATTTAATCTGCCTCCTTCTTAGAGTTACTTGTGCCGTACAAGATTTTCATCTGATTCACCAGGGAAGTTGCCAAGTCTGTTCATCTGCTGGGGGGAAAAAAGTCTAAAACCATAATGTGCACAGGCAGGAAGACAAAACCTGGAGTGCATGCCTGGTCTTTTAGTGAATTTCATACGTGGTAGCAGTCCATTAGCCCTTTGCATGGAAGTGAGGGTTTCCTAATGGAAGGCACTTCGGAAATTCCAGCCTTGCTTTGCTAAACACAGGATTTTGTGTCAGCATCCTTGTTGTGTGTGGTTGGTGCTTGGCATGTCCTGTATTAGCTTCAAGCCTTGTGCTAGTGTGACTTTAGCTGTGAATCTCTGCAGTTCTCTGGCTGGATGGAACAAGTGCTTCTGTGGTAGTGTGACCATGTTGCTTTAAGAAATTAGGTCAAATTCTTTTGCAACTCTTCCATGTTGTCAAGGTTTTGGAAATTGGGTTTATGTTCACTTAGCTCAAGTCCCTTTTGAAATTCTCCAACCAGCTTTTTACAGTTCGTCCTTTTTTTTTTTTTTTTTTTTTTTTTTTAAATGGATTTCAAATCTCACTTGGAGATTCAGTTTCTCATTTTCAGTTGACACAAGTGTGGGCTGTTGCAGGAACAAGTGTTCCCACTCCCAGCTACACGTTGTCAGTGGTAGTGCTTGTGTAGCTAGCTGCATGGTGACATGCGCCTGGGAGCCGATCCAACTGGAACTGAACAGGTTTTATTCCTGGTTTTGGGCTAGCTGCATTTGTAGGCAGAGCAGAGCGTGTTCCACTTCACCCTAATGTGTATTTGTAAGGATGTACCTGCAAATGCCTGGATGAGTAGAAAGGACAGTGATGTCTCTTCTGGCAGCAGCCTGTGAAAACAAAATTAATTTGAGGTTACACTCTTCATTTGGAAGTATTACAAAATCTCTGTTTCAGGGAGGTCATTTTAAGCTAGAAAAAGGTTGGGTCTCTGCCCTCACATCAGTGCAATATCCTGGTTAAATCAGAACTGGAACTGCCTTTCCTGTGTGAGCCACAACACTGACATTGCACTGCTCCCTCTTAATTCTCCTGTAAAGAAGTTCATTGACATTTTTATTAGCTGGCTGGCTTTGCTGAAGCTGGCATCCTTGCCTCTGGCCATCACAAATATTTATTTAATTTTTTGTGCCTTTGATTTGCTTTGGAAGATTTTGATGACTGAAGACTTCTCCGTGATCAAGTGTAAATGTTTATATACATCAAAGGCAACTCTGCAGGCAGCTTATAGATTGTAAAATATTCCTTCACATATAGATTACCAACCTGGTTTATTGACTTGGCATCACTGTGCTTTACTGCTCTATAAACTGTGCTGTTTCAGTGTTGCTCATCCCATCTGGGTTATCTGCAGCCTCTGCAGACAGACCCAAACCATAGTTTGCTGATGTAGCTTGCCTCAGCTTCAAGGAATTTCATCTTTCACAGGCCCTCTGGGAGCTTCCAAACCCTTTGCATCCCCTTGGCACCTCGAAATCTCTCAACCAGTCCACTTACACTATCTGACTGCCTATGCAGTGTCTGTTTTATACTGGTAGGGAAAAAAAATTCAGTGGCTGTGCATTTGTAGCTGCAACAGAAAGCCTGAGAGGTGATCTTAAACTGTGTTTAGATGTTCACCCTCAAGACATGTTGGAACTGGAAACATATGGGAGAGATGTTGGGTCAGCTGATGTACCTTGGTGTGTTAGTTTCCTCAAGTCATCCATGCAGTTGTTAGGCTTTTTTTTTTGTTGATGTGTTAGGCAAACACCATAAAACCACTTCACAGCAGTGTGGTTTTATTAAGTGTGACTAAAATAATCAGAAAACAAAAGTAACTGAAGTAGAAATCTGTCCAACTTCATCCTGACTCTATTATCAGGTTAATTGCAAATATTCTATTACATAAACTTCAAGGGAGCTTCCTGGAAAACCCCCCAAATTTTTGTGTTTAGCCTTTCAAAGATTTAATGTAAGGTCACTTGGGCACAAGCCATTTTTTACACAATAGCCATATTCAGTCTGGTTGCATTTGCACTGTGATTAAAATGCAACAACTTCATGTGATTAATAGTGCTGACACTGGGAAATGAGTTTCATCTGAAGCAGGGAAAAAAGGCAAGCTCTTGAAAATGTGTGCAATTCTAGGAAGTGTGGGAGATGTGTGGAGAGAGGCAGCAGGAGTGGGCAGTCTGGCTTTGATGTGATGCTGCTTTTAGCTGAAGGAATCATAGAATCATTAAGGTTGGAAAAGATCTCTAAGATCATCAGCTTCAATTATCAACCTAGCACCATCATGCTCACTAAACCATGCCCCAAAATGACATGTCTACATGGTTTTGAACACCTCCAGGGATGGCAGCCTGTTCCAATGCCTGACCACTCTTTTTCAGTCAAGAAATTTTTCATCATAAAGAATTTTATTGTGGTTATGGCCTGAGTTCTTTTCAGGAGGTTGCTGGCCCTCTCCAACATATACCCACTGAGACAGGGAAAGATATTCCAGAAACAGATCCAGTGTTGATAATGGAGAAGAGCATCAGTGATCACAAATGATTGTGTAAAACAAAGGCTAAAACTAATATTTTTATGTAATGTATGCATCCTTTTCAATGTAAGAATGCATTACAGCTTATGGATGGAGCTGGAGAAGTTGAAAGGTTTTGCTTTTGTCCTTGACAAGCGCTGTCCCTTGTTTTGAGGTTCATTTAACAGGTCTTGCTGAACTGAAGTGAAGCTTGATTTTTTTTTTTTTCTTTTTTTAAAATTTATTTATTTATTTCCCCCTGTTCCCATCACTGCCCAAGGGAGAGAAGTGCTGTATTCCTAGCTGGAAAATTAGATTAAAACACCCAGTCCCTAGATGCAGCAGGGTACATTCATTTCTTCCTCTGTTGGAAGACTCCCACTACTCTGACAGGCAGTTTACAGTTTTGACAGCTAAAATAAAAAGCCTTAAGGACAAGCAACCACTTTGAATTTTCGAAGGGCTTCATTTCCAGCAGAAAGATTTCAATTACAGTCATTTTCTTTGAGTACAAAGAGGTAAGTGGAACCCCTGTTTCAAATGCTAAACTCACAGACTACATTATTACCAGTTGTACTTTGAAACTAAAGGATAAAGCCAGTCTAAATCAAAGCCCTCATTCCAAATTGCTTTTAAAGACTATGATGGGGTCTGCACCCAGTAATTCAGCCACTTGGTACAGAGCAGCACATAGCACATCAAATGTGACTTTCATTAGACTGTGTTGCTCTTCTGGGGGGAGCGAGGCAGGAAGCATCTTTCTCAATGAGTGCTGAGAGTCATATCTTGAAAAGGCTGCTCTGAGACTGGAGATTCATGTCCTGCTGAATTCTTATAGAATTTAGGGCTTTTACTTTCCTCTCTGACTTCGCTCATTAACTGTCTTGTCTTTTATAATAATAACCAACTCTTTGTCAAGTTATCTCCTGTGTAATATAATCTCTCCTCCCTCCCACTCCCCACAAAAAGGTTTTCCATCTTGGGACCACTTCTTCTTCTTGCTGGGGTGAGGAACACATTTTCAGAAGTCTGCTTTTTTTTTTTTTTTAGGCTAAATACTGAAATGTGCACAGTGTTTGCATGACACAGGTGCTGGGAGGAGCTGGAGAGCCAAGGTTGATAATTCAGGCTGGTGAACTGACCTCATTGAAACACACTCTTTCCCTGCAATCACGAACTCTGCCAGAAATCTGTACCCATGGCTTAATACAGCCAGGCATAGCTGCTTCAGGTGGTGACTTTTTGGATCAGACCTGTGCCCAGAGGCATCAGAGGAAGGAGAAGGGAGATAACCAGCCTGCTCTTAAAGCAACTCCCTATTCCAAGCAGGCTGGTCCTCCCAGCACTCACACCATCCTTGCTAGTGCCTGGGAGTTGGAAACCCACTTGCTTTTCTCCAGAAGTGTTTTCTGGAGCTAATTATGCTAATTTTATTTATTTATTTAGTTAGTTAGTTATTTGCTGCTACTCTTCCTCATTGCTTTGTGGGTGGATTTCTGCAGATGTGAAATCAGATGTTACTCCTTAAACTGATGGAGATGATCATCAAAAGGTTGTGTGTCTTCCTACATTACTCAGCACAGGTACCTGGTTTAGTATTTTTATCACTTACTTGCTGAAATATTTCCTTCCCTGCCTATGAATAGTAAAAGTGGCAACTGTGGCTGCCAATGTTTTAGGGAAATGAGTGAGAGTTGTTGTTTTACATGCTTGTGTACAAGACACTCAACAAATTCAGGAAAACAGATGTAGGAATTTACTTGTAAATTTGGATTATTGTGGCAGTGCCCTTGTGCCTCAGGAGCCCCTCCTCACTTTGGCTCAGCTGCTCAACCCCACCTGTTTTTTTGGGTGACCCAGTGACTGCCATTACAGCCCTGTCACTGGGAATTGCCTTGCTTCCTCTTTTGGCTTTCCGTTGCCATGGCGTGATTTTTATCTGGCATTTCTCTGAGTACAGAGATGTCAGAGGATGATAGATGCTGATGGTGGATGCAGCCTGCATTGCTGTTGTGCCTTTCTCAAAGCTCAGCGGATCTGAGCAATGTTTTTCCCTTTTCTGACCCTTAAGGCTGGGTTTAGCCTGGTGCACCAGCACTGAGAACAGGATCTGGTCCTCATGGCCTTGTGTGCCCAGTGAAAAACAGGGCTGAAACCTAGAGAAGAGATGCTTTTCCTGTGCAGTCACCAGCCCCAGAGGGGTGGGAGATAAGACCTCAGAAGCTGCCCCTCATATTTTTTTTTTTTTTTATGCTCCTGGGTCTGCAAAGCTGAGTGAAGTTTGGCCAAAGCTCCTGCAAAGAATAACCTCCCACGGCGTGAGTGATGTGC
This sequence comes from Indicator indicator, assembly GCF_027791375.1. Classification (NCBI taxonomy): domain Eukaryota; kingdom Metazoa; phylum Chordata; class Aves; order Piciformes; family Indicatoridae; genus Indicator; species Indicator indicator. The sequence continues at coordinate 8,613,649 of NC_072039.1, forward strand.
AGGTCCCTGCTCTGGCACTCTCTTGTCATTTCTGTGCTGTGTTCTTAAATTAAAAGCAGTGGATGAGCCAAGGATTGGCAAACAGAAACAGCCTGCAAGCTGCTTTATCTCTGGGTATGTTGTATTATCCACCTGGCCCTTGAAGTCATAAAGTTATCTCAGATTTCTAAGCATTTGGAGGAGAATGCTGAAGATCATTGCGCTAACTAATGTTTACTTACTTAGCTTGATTTAAATGCTCTTTCTCCAGTTCTGGCAGTTCTTGGTAGGTGGAAAAATTCTTGGGAGAGCTCTTGTGTGGTTTTAGATAAGGGCATTTTATGTAAGATGTTAAATCTTGTTGGAGAGCAGGTCTTATGAGGAGTGGCTGAGGGAGCTGGGATTGTTTAGTTTGGAGAAGAGAAGGCTGAGGGGAAACTTTATTGCTCTCTACAGCTCCCTGAAAGGAGGTTGTATTGAAGTGGATATTGGTCTCTGCTCTGAGGTAACTAGAGATAGGATGAGAGGAAATAGTCTCAAATTTTACCAGGGAAGGTATAGGTTGGATATTAGGAAAAACTTCTTCCAAGAGTGGTCAGGCATTGGAACAGGCTGCCCAGCACCATGCTGGAGTCACTGTCCCTAGAGGTGGTTAAAACATATGTGGACATGGCACTCTGGGACATGCTTTAGTGGGTATGGTGGGGTTGGGTTGACAGCTGGACTTGGTGATCTTAGAAGTCTTTTCTCAACCTTACTGATTCTATCTTTCTGATTTCTCTCTGCTCTGCAGACTGAACATCTGCAGCTTGGTTTTTGCTGCAAGTTGTTATCACTAACCCATAAAACATCCTGAAAAGAAGAAGCTGCAGATTCATTTGGCTTTGCTGGGCATAAGGTAGAGATTTAAAGGACTTTTTCTTCCTTGAGTCTGGGGCAGTTGTTACATCCTGCACATCAGGAGCACCCAAGTGCTGCTCCTGCCCAGGCAGATGCCAGAAGTCCTTCAGGACTTGCAGCAGCCCAGCATGGCTGACTTGTTAGGAAGTCCAAGCACCACCAGTTCTCCCCTTGGTATTTCTTACAGAACAGAAGTATTTAGGCATCTGTCACTTTAGGATTCTCCCCCCTGTAAATGGGAATGTGAGGGATTTTTTTTTCCCCAACCAGAGCAGCTTCTTGTCTTTATGGTTTAAGATCTAGACCTGAAACATTTCCATCTTTAGTTGTCTTTATTTTTTATGTATTTGTGAGACTAAGGATTACATACTAATGGGAATAGGCAGTGGCAGGTAAAATAATGAAGAGGAAGAAGAAAAGAAAAAAATAAAAAGCCTTGTTACAGTCTTCTGATGTAAATTTTTAATCAAATGTATTTTCTTCTGTTAAGCAACTTTTACAGCCCATTGCACAAAACATGCAACCAAAAACCTTTGCACAATGAACTGCATGTAATAGGCTAGCAATGCCTCCACTACCCAGTTGTGCAGTACATTGAAAACCATTTTTTTTTGTGCATGGCAGTGTTGCCTTCAAAAGCTAAGGAGAATTTGTGCAGTCTTGCTCTCACAGTTCCTCATGTTTTCTCCAGATTGCAGCTCTTTGGAGAGCTTTATTAGAAGTGGTGTCTTTTGTGGCAAGAAGGAAATAAAATTTCAAAGACATTAGGAAATAACATTTTAAATACATTAGAAAGCTGGAAACTTTTTATCAAGATGCAACTCCCTGAAAGGAGGTTGGAGACAAGTGGAGATCAGTCTCTTCTCCCTAGTAACAAGTGATAGGACAAGAGCAAATGACCTCAAGCTGCACCAGGGGAGTTTTAGATTGGACATGAGGAACAATTTCTTCCCCAAAAGGGGGAACCAGGCTGCAGTAGTGGAGTCCCCATCCCTGGAGGAGTTTTGAAGGTGTGGAGATGTGGTGCTGAGGGACATGGTTTGATGAAAATTTCTAAAATGCTTGTACCAGGGGTTGGGATTTGTCAACACTCTTCTTCAGCACAGCTGAGTGGAAGAATTGGTAGGTAATAGATTGGATTGTAATAGCAGTAAGAATTACTTTGATTAACACTTTTTAATCCAGACAATTAGATGTGAACTTTGTAGCAACCTTCTGGACCATGAATTTAGCAGTATTCTTTTTATGGGTGACCACACTGCTCACTGTTTGGGTGTCTTCTGCACGAGGGTTCCTGCCTGAAGTCCTCCTCTGAAACCAAGGTACTGCCCTCACCTGCTCATCTCCCCACCAGCCAGCCACCTGCAGGAAGCCAGGGACAAAATGGACTTTTGTTCCCTAAGTTAGAAGCCAAGTTTGTCTGCAAATCACAGAATAGGGGTTGGAAGGGGTCTCTGGAGAGCACTGAGTCCAATTCCCTGCCAAAGCAGGAATTTGATTGATACTGGTATAGTAATATTTACCAATATTGCACCATACTGAGTGACAGACCAGGGATGCTGCCAGTCAGAGGCATGATGTGGGTGACCCCACCAGCAGTCTTTTGCCTCAGCTTCAGCATCCCTTTTTGGAATTTCTGCTTCCTACGCTGTCTTTGTTGCAAGATTCCAGCTCCTATTTGGCATCTCCCCACACACTGCTGGGCTGGACCATGCTGAGCTCAGCTCAGTGAAGCAGTGAAACTACTGACAATTCCAGCAACACCCTCAGCATTGAAGAGAGTGCTGCTCTTCAGTGGTTTCTGGGGGCTTTGGCCAAACAGGGTGTGCTTTCAGTGCTATGCCAAGAGCTGGGAGGCATAGGACAGTGTGCTTCAGGTTGGAGTGATGTGAGCAAGAACTGATGTGCTGTGCCCAGCAAGGTCTGCCCTAAGGTGAGTTAGTTCCACTGGAAGACAGAGAAGTGTGCACCAGCTACCTGCTCCTGGGCAATGAGCCCTGGTAGACCTGCTGCTGTCCAGGAGGGAGTGGTTTGGGGATGGTGAAGGAGCAAACTCAAGGATGCCTGGGCACACATAAATGCAGAGAAATTCTTTTGAGCAACTGTTTGCAACACAGCTCTTGGTTTGGAAGTCTGTGGTGTGGTTAACACTGTAACCAGTAACCTGTAGGTACTTGAGAGATTAATATTCAGGACACAGTAGATGAGAGAGGCTGGCTGGGGGGATGTCACTTGCAATCTGTTCATCTAGAATTATTTTCTGTTTTGAAGCTAGATTCACCAATTCTCTAGATGGGAGGAAAAGAAAAGTAATCTGAGCTTTCTGTGATTTCTTAATTTTTTTATTTTTAACCCTCCCACCCCCTCACCTCCCCCCAACCAACCCAGCCTGGACTTCATTTGCCTGAGGGCTAGTTCTGCCCTTTAATTATTTAAGAACTGGGTTTTGTTTACAGATTGTAATAAAACTGATGAAAGATTAACAAGGTGCTTGTGAATCATTTTAAGCAAATTAAAGCTTTGAAAGACTTACAACTGCAAATATTTGAAAATTATAAAGCAGAAGAATGAGAACAAACCAGATCAGATAATGAAGTTATTGGATTTGTTTGGGAGAAAAAAAAAAAAACCAATCTTGTTTGCAATTGGATGTGAGAGCTGCATTGTCTGCTCCATCAAATATTTATGTGTGCTTTTAGCAGATTTGAAGATAGTGATTGTATGAAGCAGCACTGGGCATGTAAAAATGTGCCCAGTGTTAAAATGTGTTTTATTATGGTGTGGGGTAGCTGCATGAATAGAGCATGGGGCAGAGAAGGGATTCAGAGTAGAAGTACAAGTGCTTGAGTTCACTGTAGTGGCAAGCCTGTGCACCTTCTGCTGCTTTTCTGGTCTGTGGTGACTCTCCCCTAAAACAATCCTTCTATGAAATGATGGATTCTGAGCTTCTGAGTGAAGTTAGGGAAGTTCTAACTCAATTTCTATGCAAGGACAAGATACCTGGCTTATAGTGCACATTTCAATCAAAACATCAGCACTGTGCTCAGCAGCAGTAAGAAAGAGTAACCAGGTGAAGAATTAGGAAATGGAGTAAGAACAGAACAAGGAATATTGCTAAGAGAGAATAGAAATCCCTGATTTATGGCTGTTCTGGGAACATTGTACAGTTTTTATCCTCCTCCAAAGACTTAGAGATGCTGTGAGATGCAGGGTTGTTTAGAGGTTTTGAACCACCTCTGTGTGAGGAAGAACTACATGAACTAGAAACCTTCAGGTGGATGAATAGGTCAAGATGTGACAGAGGTCTGTGAAATCCAGCAGAACATAGAGGGGGTGAGGATTTTTCATTGCCTTCCCACACAAGAACTTGAGGGCATGAAAAGGAAGAGGCAGGTTGAAGGAGGGTGGTATGTTGTGAAAGTGACCAGTGCAAAGGTTGTCAAAGGAAACTGGTAATGGTGAAGAAATGAACTGGTTACCCCTGAGCTGGCAGAAACCACATCAGGAGCTCAGTGAGCTGGAAGTGACTGGAGGTGGAAGCAAGAGGGAAAGATGTACATGTATAAATAGAGACAGGAGTATTATATATACTTAGCCTATTTTTGTTCTCTTCCTTTGGACAGCTATTTATGGCCACTGTTGGAAAGAGGATGCTGCCCAAGCTGAGCCTTTCATCTAGCCCAACACAGCCATTTTCTGTGCTGATGGGCCTGGGGCAGCTCGTTCTGAAACATCTTCTTTAGTGACTTACATAAAACTGCTGTTCTTCAACACTAGCCAGGCTTAGCAGCCATGGATTTCACTGTCATTGTTCCCTTAAAACAAAGGCATCTTGTGCAGTGATTACAGTGTGACAAGAACTGGATTCCTAATTTTCTGCTGAAAGAATCTCATTTCTCCTCTGTGCTTCATTTTCTCCCCCAGTAAAACAGGTGTGAATGCCTACATGTCATCAGGATTACCTATGCAGTGTGTTTTGAGAATTACAATGCTTGTCTTTGAAACCACTGGGCAGGATATGGTACCCTGAGAAGGCAAGCAGCAGTGTCCTCAGAAAAGCCTAGCACCCCAGTGAAAAATCAGTACAAACTCTTAAAGCCTAAATTGTGCTTGCAACTGAACGAGGTGACAAGAAACTTCTGGGGCTGATGAGGAGTTTGAGTCTAATTAAATGGAGGCATTTTATTCCTTTGGGGAAAGAGCTGTGAAAGCTAACACGGTAACACAGCAGGTTCAAAGGTCTGTGTGTAGATCCTAATCTGCTTAAAAGATGGGGTAGAATTTCACTGATGGTATTCAACCTGTGTTCAGTAACCAAATACTTCCTTTCCTGAACATTCAAATATCAACTGTGGAGGAAGACAGACGGATTTAAAGGAGGTGAATTAAGATCTGCTTATGTACAATTGCTCCCTATGACTCAGTGATAATGACAGAAATATTCTAAAAGCTCTGTAGCTGGGGGTTTTCCCCACTTTTCAACAGGTATCATTGCATGACTTTGGTGGCAGCTCTAACATGCCTTGTTGAAGTTCTGCTTCAAGGCAAACAGCTAATCTGTAGGTCTTGACAATGTTTTCTAATGTCTCCTTTAGCTGATTTTTTTTCCCCTTTGGCTCTGCACTTCTGCAGGTGAACTTCACCAGCCTGAGCTTGCCCAGGTGGGTTGGGTTGATCACCGTGTCAGGAGAGGGCAGTGCATCCCTGTTCTTGAGGAGCAGTGGGAGGTGCATGTGGGTTGCGTTACTCTCTGGCTTCACTCAAGCAGCGTGTGTAGCTTCCAGTGCTCTGTGTGATACAGATTGTAGGGATGAACAGATAGTCTTTCTGTTTCCTCGTTGAGTGCTCTGTAATTTTTCAGTGTTGTGATCAATCTTTGTCCAGCCTCCTTGAAACTTTGCTAGTGTTTAGTGTGTCCTCTCTGATTGCCAACGATCTCTTCTAGAAACCTAGGATCCATTCCATCTGCTCCTGGGAACTTGGCAGCTTGCATGACAAGCAATAGCTGATATTTTTCTTTTCTCTTTTTTTTTTTCTCTGAGTGCTAGCACAGAGAAGTCAATTCATGGCTAAAAAGATTAAAATCCCTAAATCGGCAAAGCTAGAAAAATATAACAATTGCAGCTCTGCCAAGGAAGTGCTTCTTGTTGGATTAAAAACTCTTATGACAAGTTGAAAGAGAGAGATTTGGAAGTGTAATTCAATTCTGTTGTCAATCCAGAAGAGTTAAAGCTGAAACTGTGTTAGAATCCATTAACAGCACTGCCCAGACAGAGAAAAATCAACTGCCTCTCTCAGACACTTTTGTGCTGGCTTCCATTCTGCCTCAATTTGCTGTGACCTGGTTTAGATTTTCTAACCTTGGTGTCGCTGAGGTTCGTTATCTGGTGTGTTCAGACAAGGTCTCTACTTCTGTGTCCACGAGTGCCCCATCTGAAACAAACTGTGTTCTGCACTGGTAAGGAAATGGGGAATGGGATGCTGAAATGGAAAGAGGTCAGGTTAGCAAATTTGGAGAGGTATCCATATGGTATGTTGGAGGTGTTACGTATGTCTTAGACGCAGAGGAAGTGTACTCTCTTCCTGTCAAGGATTGGCAGCAGTTAGGTACAGAACTGTGGTTCTTGGTGATAAGGTCTCTAGGTGGTGGGAGGAGAGAGCTGCTTTTATGTTTGGCCCCTATGGTTACCAGTGCTTTGGATGTGCTGTTAGGGTTGTGCCCCTGGAGATCTTATGGAATCTTGTAGGAAGGACAAGTTCCCCTTTTTGGTGACAAGGGAAATTTTGTGTAATTCTGTAGATCTTAGACTGAAGTACTGCTTAGCTAAAACAAAAACTGTGGAGCAACTCCATCAGCATGTTTGCCTGGAGGCAGATCCTTCTTGAAGCTTCACAAGGCAGGTGAATGAGTTAAGCATTAAGGGATCAGTGAGAAACAGATGCCCAGATTCCTTCTGTGAATTACTGAATATTACACCAAGCATGTATGGCTGTCTTTTGATACCTGTCTTGAGACCTAGTGTGGGTTGACTCTGTGTGACTCCACTGGCTTCACTGTAAAAGTGCTGGCTAAGGGTTGGTTAATGAACCAAAGCTGTTTTCACTTCCCAGATACTTCCTGAGCCTGCCCAACACCTCCTCATCATTTTCTTAGTTTATTGTGGTATGCTTGCATGAAACCATGACATAGAATCTCGGCATAATATATACTCTCAGCATAATACAGATAGTGGCAAGTGGAGAGCTGCAGATTGATGCAGTCCTCTAATGATGAATTTTTAAGAGAACTATAATGGTATCTTATCCTGAAAGATCCTGGTATGTTGTGCAACTAATCTATCTCTAAAATGAAGTCAGTCCTTCCTTTTGTGTGTCAGAACAGCAATCCAGGAGCCCCAGGGACTTGTCTGCAGAAATGTTGTGAATGGATTATGAGGGTGAGGTGGTTTAAGTGGTTGGGTTTGCCTTTCATTTCAGAGAGGTTGGAGTTTCAGCACTGCCTCATCTGGTCAAGCACAATTCACATGTCTGTATCAGGCAGACTCTGCTCTCAAAAGAAAAACAGTGGCAGGAGGGTTATTTTCTTCTTCACTAGATCAATCTTTTAGCAAATGCAGGACCAAATGGCCTGGAGAACAAGGCTCTCTCTTCTTGGTGGAGCTGAAAACATCCCACAGCTAAGCCTGGCCACTGCTGCGTGCTGGAGAGGTTCTGTCCCACCAGTGTGTGGAACGGCAGGCGTGGGGAGAGCTGTGCAAGTAGGGTGATGCTGGCTAAGCTTCCCTGGCAAGTAGCTGACCAGCAGATCTCCCTACTGGGGAAAAAAAAAAAAAAAAAGCCATTAAATTAAATAGGTATCAGCCTGGTACTCTGAGAGCTGAATGTCAGTGCTGATAAACCAAAGGCTCCATCCTTCCCCAAAGACCTTTGGAATCAATTGAGAGCTTCGTCCTCCATCCCCCTTTCCCAGCGGGTAAATGTTACTCTTCTGCTGTGCCACTTTCTGTGCTGGGAGTGAGCTGAGACTACCAGCACGCAGGGCTGATTGACAGCATTGCTCCCAGCACTGTGAGGAGAGGAAGTGACCTTAAACACTGGGTTGTGCTCATGTTTTCACTGTAAGAAAATACTTTATTGGGTTTTTACTGTTTGGTTTGGCTGCCTTTTTTTTTTTTCTTTTGGTTGGTTGGTTTGGTGTTTTTCTTTTGTTTTGTTTTTGTTTTTTTTTTAATCCTGCCCTACCAGCCTGGCTTTCTATTCATCTATATGTATTGTTTGAGGTCTTAACCCCTTCCTACCCTGAGGTGGAATTAGATAAGCTGTGAAATCAGTTCAATGCCATGTACTGTTTTTTTAATTTTTTTTTTTTTTTAAGAGTGAAGCAAGAAAGGTGACCTTGCCAAGTTGCCTGTAGAAAAAGATCTCTCTTATCATGAGCCTAAAGTAATTAGTTTTATTTTTGGTGTTGCCTTATATGAATTGTTCATCTGTCTCAGCTGGCTGTGGAAATGCCTAGTGACAGAGTGAGTGAGCTTACCACACCAGCTGGCCATTGCTGTGAGAGCCTTTATCAGCAGTGAGGTTTGTTCTTCCCCATTAAATGTTTGTTAGGCACTTAGCCCCCTTCTGCAGGTGAATATTGTTGCCCTCTGTGGTCAGAGAAGATCCATCATCAGTTATCACAAAACTCAGGGATACTAGGCAAGAAATAAAAATAATTATTTCTCTGTTACTATCATCACAACAACTCTTCTTGCCCCTTTTGTCCCATGCTGGGAATTGAATGTCACTGATACTGTCTCATGGCAATTTGGCATAAATGGATCCATTGCCCCATTTCTGTTCCTTTCTTTGGGCAGTTGAAAACTGAGGACTGGATGAGTGTGGGAGCTGAGATAAGGACTTGGATGGTATGGGCATAGTAATTCTGTGTATCTGTGTGCAGTAAGACAAAGAAGTGTTCTCCTTATTCATACTGAATGTGCCTAAGGACTTGGTTTGAGTCCTCTAGCTCATGTACAGGTACACCAGAGGAGGGTGAGTAGAAAGGGTTTCTGTGAAATCACCCTTCAGTGGTGCATCTAACATGGGCTGGTTCTCTTTCCCTTGTCTGCTTCTGCTTGTTTTAGCCAGACCTAAACTATTGGGTCAGTGGACTTGGGTTGGTGTAGCATCTCCTCATCCCCTGCAGAACACCAAGCCCAGCCCTTCTTGTCTCTCTACCAGCTGACATTTCTGTGGAGCAGAGAAAGCAGCTGTCCTCCAGCACAAGGTGAATAACCATGGGTGAAGCACAGAGATAGGTGTTGCAAGGATTGCTGCCCATGTTTGTTGCTTATCTCTCTGTGCTCAAAAGTCCAAAGAGGATGGCTCTATTCCTCTTCTGTTACTGATATCCTAAATTCAGCAATTATTTTAAGCAACCTGTGAAAAACTCACTGCAGATATTGTTATGCAGATGTGAGCTCAAGTATTTGGCTTTGACATGATTGTGCTGTATAACCTATTTCTGGGTGCAATTACCTTCCTTGTTATCATTGTGGTTGTTAGGGCATAGCAGTAATCAGGTTTTGGCATGAGATAGTGCTTTGTGTCTGAAAACCCTCTGGTCTAATCAGCAGGGAGGATCAAGCCATAGCTGGTTCATCAGCTGCAGCGTGGGCTGCTGTGAGACTGATGGAGGTGGCCGTGTGCTTGAACTGAACCAGCCATGGCTGAGCTTTCTGAGCCTTAAATTTCAACATAGTCAAGAATCTGAGGTGATAGAGATGGAGTCTGTGGGCAACAATTAGCTCTGATATAAGTGGGGTGTAGAATGTGAGATAATAGATCAGTATTTCAAACCCACCAATTCTGGCATCTGGTCCATCTGACAGAGGCAGTTCTGGTGCCAGCAGAGGGAGGTCTTGGGAGGCAGCTGTGGGATAATCTCTACCTTAAATCTTCTCCTGGTTTAAACCCTGAGAACAAGCTTTAATAGCCTTCTTAACGGGTGCAGTTCATTGAATTCTGCTTGGATTATGGCTTCTTCCACTTGTCTTGATTTGGTTCAGCAAGGGATTGGGAACAAAATGCAGCTCAGCTCATTATGAATCAGGAATGAGATCAGAGAAGGCTTTGATAAGTGTTACCTTGAAATGAAAGAAGTCAGTCATGTTTATTCCTGTGGTTCAGTGTATGCCCTTCCTGGGCTTTCAGGGGATCACTTCAATACCTTAGCTATGGTAGTCAGCTACAGAAGTTTGTGGAGCATCCCTTAAAAAGGATGGATTTTCTGACTAGCTTGACAGGATAAGTGGAGAGTCTAATTGTGGATGTGAAATAACACTGCAGTCATTCCCTTGCTTCCACTGACCTTCAGGATCATTCCTGCTCCTATATGCATCAACTGTAACTTCTTACATGCAACTTGTGTGGCCTGCTGCTGATTTTTCTTTTTTTTTTTTTTTTAATTTTATTTATTTTTCCCCTTCCTTAAAGTAAACTGAGGCCACTTCTGCCAGAGTGTAATCTCTCTTGCAGTTCAGTAATTAAATGCTGGTAGTTGAAGGGCTTAGGAAAGTACAGGAATGACTTGTTCCAGAAAGAGCTTATTTTTGGAAGATATATTTTGATTAGTCTCTAGGATTTGTTTAAAGCAGTCTCTGGAAAACTGTTTACGTTTTGGGTGGATCAGAGCAGGCAATAAAAACTCTCCTGGGAAAAAGACAAACTTGCAACATAAACCAGCCTGCAGAGTGTGTCAGAGTTACATGTATAGTGTGTATGTGTCCCTCTGCAGCAGCTTCTCCCTCCCCTTCTCCTTCAGGCATTTTCGAAAGTGCCTGACTGGAATCAGCTTAAGGGGTTTTTATTTTCCCTTTCTTTTGTTTGAAGTTTAAGCCCTGTGAAAATCCATTAGAAAAGATGCATTGTTGGGCAGTCCCTGATAGCATCAGCTGCCAGTTTATCTTTCATGTCGCAGAGTGGTTCCCGTTACTCCCCGGGGGCTGCTGCCTTGGATTGTTCCCATAGTTTGGGTGGCTTTTGACCCAGGAGAGTCCCGAGCTGGTCTTGGAGCTTCAATAAGTCTTCTGTTATCAGCCTCCCAAATACTGGTACACCTATCAGAGCCTGGCACCACGTCAGGGCTGTGGGCGTCCTTAGATGCACCATTGATAGCTCACATGCTTTTTCCTCTTTAGCAAAAACAAGCACTTTTTGTTTAAGTTCACTAATGTTTGGCAAAGAAATATAGTAGTAATTATACACCCAGCCTCCTCTTCCCACCCCCCATCCACCCCCAGTCCCAGTTTTATAAAAGCAGCTAGCACTGGAACTGAAATAAATGTCATGAATGAATAATAATTTCTTTCATTTACACAGTAATTAAACTTGTTGAATACAGACTTAATGCTTTACTGCACACTGTTTAATTTGAGTGGTAGAATTTGTTCAATTCAGGAAGGAAAAAAAAAAAAACAAAAAACAAAAGTGAAATCTCTACCTGATTATCAGTGTGCTTTGTTACACTTTCTGGGTGGTTTTCTGGAGTGATGCTGGAAGAAGGGAGGACATGCTGCTCAGACTCTGGTTGGAAGGCAGCTACTTGCATCTTTACAGATGTACTTAGTGGCCTGGGTTTCAGAAATACATCAAAGCTTTATCTCCCATGATTTATGCCTGCTGGGATTAATCAGCATTTATGAGAATCTGATTGAGGGCATAGATGCACCATCCTGGGATTTTTGCTTTCCACCACATTGATTTCTTTTTTTTCCCCTTCCTGTATAATCTTTAAGTGCAGATTCCATCAAAAATCAGCCAGTCCTCCATCCAAACTGAACACAAGGCCATGGCTATGCAGCATGTATAGTGCTGTCCTCATCCAGCTTGGTCTCCAAAGGATGGGTTCAACAGTTACATGGAGGGAGAAGGTTTGAATTGTTTAGTTTGGTGAAGAGAAGGCTGAGGGGAGACCACATTGCTCTCCACAACTCTTTGAAAGGAGGTTGCAGTGAGGTGGGTATTGATCTCTCCTCTCAAGTAACTAGAAACAGGTCAAGAGGAAGTGATCTCAAGTTTTGCCGGGGGAGGTTTAGATTGGGTGTTAGGGAAAATGTCTTTCCTGAAGGAGTCCTCAGGCATTGGAACAGGCTGCCCAGAGAGGTGGTGGAGTCACTAGCTCTGGAAGTGTCAGAAAAAAAACCATGTAGACATGGCACTTCAGGATATGGTTTAGCGGTCATGGTGGTGTTAGGCTGATGGTTGGAGTCAGTGATCTTAGAGGGCTTTTCCAACTGAAACAATTCCTTGATCCTGTGTTTTCAAGCTTGTGAGCCTACCAGGTGTAACTAGATGAGCGTGTGACAGACAGAACGGCTGCACACATCTAGCTGGGATTCATTAACAAGGGCTTCTATGACTGGTGGCTTGTTAGAGGGGATAAAACATTGACTGTAAGAGATGCAGCTGTAGGTGTGTGTGTGGGTTGGAGTCACGAGGCAGCTGTTAACCAAAGAACTGCAATTGCAGGAGTCTCTGGGGAGCTTTCCCAGAACACTCTTCTCAAAAGCTAGACAAAGTATTTTAATTGTCATACACCCAAGGATTATTCTTTGATTTCCCCCACCCCCCACCCCCCTTCTCTTTTCTCCAGGGGCTGACATCTACAAATGTGTGTTGGTAACTACATTTTCTTTCTTAGTCAGGGAGTGAGAGGCACTCAGGCTGCTTTGTTTATAGCTGTGCTATCAGCCGGCTGCATGTCTGGAGATGAAGGTGACAGCTTGAGATTTGTGAGCCTAATTGGCATACAAAAAAAAAAAAAAGTCCACTGGGAAATGAGTTATTTGCAATTATCTGTAGATTTGGCTTTATTTCATAGAGATAAATATAGTTGCTTGGTGACTTAATTACAGCTTTTTATTTTTTTTAAGATTATGAGATTTTTTTTTTTTAAAAAAGGATATCATTATTAACAAGATCTTGAGTCTATATTTGGTGATTCCATAATTACAACTCTGGCCATATTTGTTAGCTCAGAAAAGAAAATGAGGAAGCTTTTAATTAAAATAATGAGAACTGTGGTCACAGATATGCTTTCAAGTACCACCCTTGGATAATGGGACTCTTTATTGTTAGATACAAACCAAACCAAGCTCTGCTGTGCTAGGATAGGATCACAATTAAGGCTGAGGCAGATCAGCATTCAAATATGGGTTAAGAGGGTGAGAAAATGAACTGGATGAAGGAGCTAATTGTCTGCATCTCAAGTCATCTCTGCTCACCAAGGAAAGTTTCTTAGAGTCCTACCAGTTGGATCAGAGTGAGAATAGTTAGAAAGAGAAGAATATTCTATGTGCACATGGTTTCTATTGATGTTAAGGGCACACATCTTAAATGGCTCCTTTCTTAGCTGCTGATTCCCAGTCACCGTAATTTACACCAGACTCTGGTTGTCCCAGGCAGTTGCACACCAGCCCATAATGGCCATGAGTAAGGGTGTCCCAGTCATACCTTTCCCACATTCCACACCAGCTGTGGAAAGCTAGAAGACAAACCAGGTGAGAACCTTGATCAGTCTGTGTGACTGGGAGGTGTCCTGTGCACAAGAATCAAGTTTCCCAGGTATTAGCAAAGCCTCATCAGCATGGTATCTCCACTGTGGTCACTGTGTTATCCTTTTACTGATGAGTTACCCTGCCAGACCCACTTGACATCATCATTTTCATAGGTAGGGTACTCATTGTACTGTTCTCCTTCATTGGAGTTAGCTTTGTTCCTCTTGGGATACAAGAGTGTAGAAAATCACAATCTAGTGCTCTCTGGATGCAAAGGAAAGACTTGAGTGGACTGAAGTATACACTGAATCAGACCCTACAGGAGAGAAGAATTAGTCATGCAACATCAAAGACATAGTTCCATATCTGGGAAAGTATTCAGAGAGTCCCCAAAGGTAAGATTTAAAAAAAAAAAGAGTCAAGTGTGTTCATATCTTATTAGTGAAGTTGTTATTGGCAATGAGATATTCTAATTGAATTACTCCTAATTAAAATAATTATGTTTTCTAAGTACTCTGATCTGTAGAGACCATGTAGAAAATCAAAGGCAGGAATAAACAGCACCTAGTAAATTCTCTCTAAGCTGGCTTGCTTGATGATGCTTAAAGTGTTTTGGGGTTTTTTTTTTGTGATCCCACTTGCTCTGCATAGGCTGCTGCTAATGCAGTAGGGATGGCTTTCAGAAACCTCATTTCTGTCTCAAAAGACCAAAGGCTGCTGAGTGAAGGAGTAGCTGGAAAAAGCTTGAGGCTTAGATAAGGAAAATGAGGCTGGTTCTCTGCTTCTTCCACACCCAACCTGTCTGACCTTGAGCGGTGTTCTTGAACCTGCTCCACCTTGATTTCCCACCAGCAGCTGGGGCTGTTATCTCAACTATCTGTGCATTGCTCTCCTAGTCTAGACACTAATAGTACCTTTTTGGTATGCAATAACCACAGATCTCAACAGATGTCTCTGATTTCTATCAGGCTACTAAAAAACAAAACAAAGGCAGCAACTTTTTGTTTGTGGCCTTCCAGAGTAGTTGTTAAGATGTGATTGCTACTGAGGTCTGGCATGAGAACTTTTCTTTGCTGTGGGTAGACACCGTTCCTTTTGCTCACTTCTGTTTAGAGTAACTAATCCTGGTTTGTCTCCCAGCTGCAAAACACTTGGATGAACTAAGGACTAATCTGTCTGGGGGAAGTAGAAATCATTTGTCTTAGGCTGTCCAGATCCTTTCCCTGATCTGCAGATCAGTGCTGTCTTCCAGCTGAGCTTTCCCTGAAGCCTGCACTAGGGATGTACCCTCCCCGCTCCAGCCTGCTTCAGTGTGCACAGAACCCTATACTGTGCCTTGAGGTTGCATCCCACAGCAACACTGTGCTCTTTGTGGAGCATTGATTTTTCAGTTTGTGAAGTGTGTATCAGTTGTTGATAGCACCCCATTTGTAGGGTCATATGGGGTCATGTTGGACAGACAGATCCCAGAATCATTTGCTCAGTATCAAGCCTTCTGAAGAGCCAGGACACCTCTAGTGAAGCTGTGCTTGCTGGATTGTATGGAATGGTTTTAGATGGCTTCTTTTCTTTGAATCTACAACTAACTTTTGGAGATTTGGA
Organism: Indicator indicator; assembly: GCF_027791375.1. Lineage (NCBI taxonomy): Eukaryota > Metazoa > Chordata > Aves > Piciformes > Indicatoridae > Indicator > Indicator indicator. The sequence continues at coordinate 8,628,672 of NC_072039.1, forward strand.
AATACACTGTCCAGAAAACAGGGCATGGGGGGACATTCAGCCCAGGGCTCACATCTAGAGCTTCAGCAACTGCTGAAGGCTGATCTGTCTTGAAATGCTGGCACTAGGACTACACTATCTGGTCAGGGGAAGCCTGCTACCTTTACACAACAGTGATGGTGAACCATGCTTAGCTTTGCCATGAACCAATCCCAAGGCCTGTTCAGTCTAAGAACAAGCTAATATTTATCATACATAACCTTTATAAAAGCCAAACACATTGCAATTTCTTCTAGGAAGAAGAACGTTTCAAAGGTTTCTCACATCAAACACTGCTGATTTTTTCTTTTTATGATCATGATTAAAATTCATCCAACATCCTTTTGCAAGGGGAAAAAAAATACATATACATTTCATGGCTGTGTGATTTCTTTTTCCCCTCCCTCTGTAAAAATAGAAAAGCTTTCAGATGTTGCATGAACAAAGATATGGAAATGTGAGAAGAGGGCAGCATCTGGAGGTTTTCAAACATGAGAACACGGGCTGTACGTTTCTTTTGCTGTTAGAAGAGTGAAAAGCTGTTTCCTGTCATTTCCCATCTTGTCACTTGCAAGGCTGGCATCTTGCAGCTCCTTGCACCAGCTGTTGTTTTTTTCTCTACAGACAGATGGTGCAACCTCTTTGATAATTTTTTTCCCTGTGTTCTGAAGATTTTGCATGTGTACTACCTTTATGTAATGATCATATAACCCTGTCATTCACTTTATCCTGTTAGCAGTGTCATCCCTAGAAGAGGGAGAAGGAGGTGGCAGTGTAAGGAACCTTAATCCTCTTCATGTGTTCTGACATGCTTTGAAAGTAGGCTGTGGAGCTGGAGTTATAAATGGTTCCAAAAGCCTTCTGTTTTCTTGTCTGAGGGATTCCAGAATATCAGGACTGTGATTTTCTGGGATTCCTCTGTTTGTGTGAATTTGACTCAACTCTGCAGCTGAGGGCTTTTATCCCCTTCTCATGTGCTACTGCAGCACAAAAAGTATGTTTTTGCTTTGTATTCCTGGAATGAAAACCTGTCCTATTATAAATAATTCCAATGCAATTACAATTACATGTAGAAAGGAATGGGAGTGACTTCTAAATCTCATAAAATGGCTGTACTTAAAACTCATAATTGCTTTATTCCCTTTGATTTCCACCTGCTTTTCAGAGTTGGAAAATTGCACTTCTGATGGTTCTATAATGCTAAAGATTAAAAGCTTTATAGGCTTGCTGCACATATCTGGAGGTCTCAAAGCTGAAAATGAGCAGATACCATGACATCCCTTTCCTTCCTCCAACAGAATGGCTAAACAGTCAGCTTTAATCAATGAGAAGCAAATTGAATAGGAGCACTTAGTGTGATTTCTTTTGTAGAGCAAACTTTTTGCTCTGGTTCCATCTTGCTGAGTTAAAATGCTAGTAGGGTACAATGGAAAGGTGTTGTTAAAGGAGGGAATAATTAGTAAGACTAATGAATCCTGAACAACTATGATCCTGAAAGGTAACTCTATGTGCTCTGACTAGGGGTTAAGAGGTGGGGTGCCCACACCAGCAGTAATTGGTGCAAGTGTGTTCAAATCCGTTTTAAACAGTATGAGATGCAAATCCACTCCTGTGTTATGAAACATCATAGAATCTTTGTTGGTTGCCTTGGAGCATCATAGAATCTTTGTTGGTTAGGGAATAATGCATTAAAATGAATAGATTTAAAGCTGCAAATCATAGAAGCCTAGTTTAGCAGGTATCAATCCACATAATTACCATGATGGAGGCCATGGCAATGTCCTTTTGGCACTGAGATCTGAGATTTATAGGGTTGGGCTCACTTTATCCATGAGTGATGTTTATTCCATGGTATTTGATGTTCCTATACTTCTCTCAGAAAGCACTATGTGACAGCAAATATTTATGGTCTTCATTGGCACATCCATTGGTGCCATCACCTCAAGAGTAATAGGTGTAATTGGAAGAAGACAGGTAGTAATGAGCCATCATGTTTCATGCTCTTTGTTTGCCTTTACATTGTTTGTCTATGCTGTAGCATATCAGAAAAGAGCATCCTCTTCCCACAGCCAAAAAAAACCCATTTGCTCTAAATTGTTTACTCTAAGTGCCATGTATAACAGCGTGGCTGCTGTCAGAAAAGTGACTATAAAAGTGACACCATGGGGCTCAGTGTTTATTTTCTCTTTCTTTCTGTCTTAGAGACCTTCTAGAACACATTTTCTCAGCTCAGCTACCAGTGCTGTAATCTCCAGCTGTCAGCAGGAAAATTAGAGCTTTGTGAGCCCTGCAGGGTCAGGTTCACAGTGGCATTGGCGAGCTCAAAGCTGGAGCACTCTGAAACATCCCCTTTACTTCCCAGCTCTGGACCATGACTGTGGTTGGCTTCTTAAGAGACCCTCAGGGCTCCCTCCTTATGTTTGGGGGGGTTTGGTTTGGTTTGGTGTTTTTTTTTTGGCTTTTTTTTTTTTTTTTTTTTTTTTTTTTTTGGTGATCTGATCCACTTTTTTCCCCCCTGTGTTGGATATGTGATAGGGGAGGCAGATTCCAGCCTCAGCTGTTGCTGCAAGGACAGACAGGATGGAAATAGTGAGTTGGGCAAGCTGTAGCCAAAGGGCAAATGGAAAAGACATTTCACCCTGGGCAAATGCAATGTTATCTGTATGGAGGTGTGTGATGGGGGGGTTCTGTCATCCTACTGGGGATTCAATGTCATTACCCTAAATCAAACTTCACTCTCAAAAAAGTATGGATCTGTGCTATAAATTATTCTGCACTAGACTTCAAAGGTTCAGCTCCTCTTGACTTAGTGCTGTATAAAATGCATGTGCATATATGTGTGTGCTGACAGCAGAGGGGAAGGAGGCAGAGGTGCAGCTGTGAGTTACCACTCTAAGGTTTTGAGTATAGGGGAATATTTATTCCCCAGGTCTCAGCATCTGAGAAGATGCACCTGGAATACTATGTTCAGCCTCAGTACAAGAAAGATCTGGAGTTGTTGGAGCATGTCCTGAGAAGGGCAACAGCTGGTGAAGTGTCTGGAGAACAGGTCTTGTGAGGTGCAGGGGGTTGGAGAAAAAGAGTCTGAGGGGAGACCTCTTTGCTCTCTACAACTCCATGAAAGGAGGTTGGAGCCAGGTGGGGGTTGGTCTCTTCTCCCTAGTAACTAGCAACAGGGCAAGAGGAAATGGCCTCATGTGCTGGGGAGCTTGGCTATTAAGAACAATTACTTCACTGAAAGGGTGGTCAGGCACTGGAACAGGCTTCCCAGGGAAGTGGTAGAGTCACTATCCCTGGAGGTGTTCAGAAAATGTGTAGACATGTCACTTGGGGACATGGTTTTGTGGGCATGGTGGTGTTTGGTTGATGGTTGAACTTCATGACCTTTGAGGTCTTTTTGAGTCTTACTGTTTCTGTGAATCTGTAACTAAATTCTTGTCAATGGATATGGATGGGATGTTTTCAGGAGTGACCAGGACATTTGGATGCCTTTGTTCTTAGAGAACATCCTTCCAAGACTCAGGGTTTAGCAGTCACTGGTTGTTCTTCTAAGATGTCTCAGGAACATTTTCCACTTTGGAAAGTGGAAACCAAAGCAGACAAGCCACCAGACATCACAGCCTTTGCCAGGGTCATCAAGAATGAACCACTGACTTCTCCATCTCTCTCACCTGCTCGGTGTCCCTCCTGGTGCCTGATGACATGGTGTTTGCCTTTTGCTCCTATTATTACATTTGCTACTTTGGGATAGAATTAGAGAGGACAATATTCACCTTGCAGAGAGTGTTTCTAGAATTTTCTGGGCTACAAAATTAATCAGTGCTAATGGTTTCTGTTCAAAGGTAGGAACACTGCATTGAAGTGTATCCTACTTCATCAATATCCTCACTTTTCCAGTTTTGATCAAAGGCAAGAAATACAGTACTGCTCATGCCATCTTAGATCCCAACATTTCCAGCCCCATTCCTTTCACTGAATACTTTGGGAAATATTAAAACTCTGCAGCATTTATTGAAGTGAGCACTTGGGTCTCCTGTACTGCACACAGCACTAGTTAGTTGTTATGAATTTAAGAAGAATAAGCTACCCTGGATTTGGCAAATTCATGCTCAATTCTGAAGAAGCACTTAAAGGGATTATAGAAATTTGTCTTGTAAAACCCCCTGAAGATTTTAGCAGCTTGTGTGGGATTTTGGTGAGCATTCATAGGACTTGGCAGGCTCAGCAGCTGTACAGAAGGTCCTGTAATCCCTCAATAATGGCAAGGTGCAGCAAAGGTTTCCAGCATCAGCAGAACACCCATCGGCATTTAGCGCGCTGTGAAATTTTCATCTGGTTTTCTGCCTGAGTGCTGGTATGGTTCAACTCTCATATTTTCCTGCTATTTGGGCCACTGAAGCTTCAATCTGTTATCTTTAAAAGTAACCTGATGGTTGTTAGAATTCTGTAGTTCAGACAGAAATTACTACTGGGGGAGTGTAAAACAAACCCGAAGCCAGCCTACCTCCATGCATCCTCGCTAGACACTAGTCATTAGGTACCTTTTGCCAATATCCTGTCAAAAGCAAGACAGGATATGTGTTTATTGATGGAAAGGGATGAATACTAATCATGCTTTTGAGAAACCAGCTTTCAGCAGACAGTAGATTGAATTCCTTGGGGCACCTGAAACTATGGTATTTAGAGTCAAGGCTGAATAAGCTTTGGCCAGGGAAGAACCTGAATCCTGTACGATACTCTGCCTGTTCTCTCTGCTTGCTAGCACAGTCGTCTTGTTCCTGCAGCCCTGCAATTACCTGGCCTCTTTCTATATTACCCAACCAGAGTTGTTTTCTCTGCTAGAGTGGAAGAAATGATTTACAGGAAGAACACATTGAATAAATTTTAGCCTTGTTTATTTTTTTTTTCCTGTTAGCTTGAGCATCTAGAAAGAGATCAGCATTTCTTGTTTGCTCAAACTTTCTGGTTTATAAGCGTTATTCTTATTTCTTTTAATCTGTGGGTTCATCAGAAATACTCAAATTTCACTTGTCAGCTTACAAGTGTTGCCATGTAAGAACTCTGAGAGACATCAGAGTGTGCAGGCATTGTACAAGCCCAGTGTAAGAGACAGACCTGAGGAAGCTTACTGTTATGGTTTATTTTGGGTGGAAGAGGCTCACGTACTACGATAATGGAAGCCAGTGTAATAGCTAAAGACAGGCAGTCTTTGTGCCAAACATCAATCCGTATTGTGATTAGATGTGTAGATATGGTTTCTCAGCAAAAGTAGTTCTGTGAGGATTTAAATAATGATTCTGTTAATAGTGTGAGCAACTTTGGAATTCACTTTTCTTGAACATTTGTGCTTGTAAAACTCGATTGCTCAAATGTATGCGGAGAGCAAACACAAAGCAGACAAATGCTGAGCCAAAGCAGACTTATTTCAATTTCAAACAGACTGTTCATGGCTTGGAACTTTTTTTTTTTTTTTTTTTTTTTGCATTATTTGCCTTTTCTGATCATTGAGGTGCAATGAGGGTGACTGCAGTCTCGCCTCCTCTGTAGCTGCAGCCAGCAGAGTAAATGAATGGGGATGCAAAGCAGGCTCATGGCAAAGCTATTTGGAAACTCTTTGCTTTGGAACTGTTAGTAATTAAGAGCATTTCTCCTTCCCCACTGTGAAAAGCAAACTGTATCTACAGATTCTATGCTCTTTATTCTGAGGGTGGTAGAACTCTGGAACAAGTACAGGGAGGTGGTGGAGGCCCCATCCCTGGAGACATTCAAGGTCAGACTTGATGGGGCTCTGAGCAACCTGCTTTAGTTGGGGATGCCCATGTTTACTGCAGGCAGTTTGGAGTAGATGACCTCTAGAGGTCCATTCCAACTCAATGAATTAATTCTATGTTTATACAGAGCTTCTTGAATCCATTTTATTTTTCATGTTTCTACAGTTTCTTCCTTCTCTTTGCCAAAAAACCTAGAGGTGAGTGAGTAGGTTAATTGAACCTGTTATAAAAAAACCCTGGGAACTTAAGTAAGCATTAGCCTTGACAAGGAATTCTTGAGCACTTGTTCTGGAGCCCCTATTACAAGAAGGATATGGATGTGCTGGAACGTGTCCAGAGAAGGGCCACAAGGATGAGCAGGGGGATGGAGCACCTCTTCTGTGTGGACAGAGTTGGGACTATTCAGTCTGGAGAAGAGAAGGCTCTGAGGCGACCTTATTGTGGCCTTCCAGTATCTTAAGGAGGCTTGCAAGAAGGCTGGGGAGGGACTTTTTAGGCTGTCAGGCAGTGATAAGACTAGGGGGAATGGAGCAAAACTAAAATGGGTAGATTCAGATTGGATGTTAGGAAGAAATTCTTCCCCATGAGGGTGGTGAGACACTGGAACAGGTTGCCCAGGGAGGTGGTAGAAGCCTCATCCCTGGAGGTTTTTAAGGTCAGGTTGGATGTGGCTCTGAGCAACCTGATCTAGTGTGAGGCGTCCTTGCCCATGGCAGGGGGGTTGGAACTAGATGATCCTTGAGGTCCCTTTCAACCCTAACAATTCTATGATTCTATCTTCCAAAGGAGAATGCAGGTTTCCCACCATGGCACACAAGCCATGTGTCCTGCGCTCCCATTTCTGCCTCCCTCGGAGGAGCACACCGCCGCACTCGGCCCTATTTAGCCAACAAGCCTAATGACAATTGCGGTCATTTAAAATTAGGGAAAGGGCAAGATTTACCCAGAGGGACTTATTTTCTGCCATGATTGAATAAAGAAGGGAGGCAGCTGCTAAGACTGGAAAAGGTCACTCAGTCACATCGGTTGATGAAAGAATCAGAGAAGCTGTCATCTCTGCCGCGGCTTCGCCTGCCAACTGACGGCAGTGCACAGCCCTGGCAAAACCAAGCTGTCACTGCTGGCATCTGTCACGGCTCCCGGTACACAAGCACGCAGCCGGCCTGCCCGGGGGGCACCAGGACGCTGCCGCCGTCCTCTTCTGGGATCAATTGTTTGTTCAGCAAATGGTACTAGGAGACTGGCTTTTCTCTCCTGCGGTTTGGAAGATCAAGTTAAGCTAAATATTTGAAGCTGTGCTAGGCTGGTATTGACAAAACACAGCGCCCGAGCGCCTGGGCTGCGAGGGAGAGCTACGTGATAGGGATCAGGATGCGCCGGGGGCATCACAGATCACGTTTCTGTGATGTGTTTATAATTTAAGGTGTTTCTAGTGTGAGGTGAGGAGGTAAAGATGGCTCAGCAGGTGTGTGTTGTGAGGGTTCAGGTTACCCTGGCTGCAGATATCTTAATGCTGTATAAATCATCGTGGAGAAAATCTATTTTAGGTTTAGGAAGCAATCGTATTCTCCCCCTGGTCCATTCAGAGGGAAAAAAAAAAAAAACAAACAACTGGTGTGGTTTCCTTTGGCTGCCATCACCATGCTTTTCTGAAGAAATTAAATTCTTCATACATTTTTTAAATGGCTATCCAGAAAGAAAACTAGAAATTAGCAGGTATATGTCTTCCAGTGACTTCCAGTCATACATCATCCAAAAAAAGAGCTGTAAAATTTCTTTGTATTGTCTCCTGAATGGAATTTCTCTCAAGACCGCAGGTCCCTGCAAACCCAAAGAGTTGTGGTTCTTTCAACCTCAAGGTTTACCAGAGTGGTGTTGAGATCCATCTTGCAACCATCCCTAACTTAGGCTGTGGTCTTTCAGAATCCATCATGATTTTGAGAATAATTTGCCTGTGAGTCAGTACAAGGTGCTATGTGGAGTCCCATGTTTATTTTTTTTTTAATGGGAATTCATTGTGTATCTCTTCTTTCTCCCTGTGGCTGTCATAATCCCACTTGAGTAGACCCAGTTACCTACCCTAGTCCTGCATTTGTTGCTTATATACCCCCCTGTGTAATCTCCATGACTCTTCTGAGTCTGACATACTTTTCTTGTTGTTCAGGACTAGATCCCTTCGGAAGGATCATGTTCAAATGGGGGAAAATGTGACAATTCGAAAGAAATGCACTTTCTGGGAGTTAGCTTTCCTACCACACTACAATTACAGTGGGTAGCTATCCCAAACATGTTCCTCTGTAGGTGATCGTTTGATAATAGCTTTCATGTTCAGGAGGTTTGGGAACTGGATGTCATTTATGAAAGGGCAGATGAGAGCAAACCAGGAAAGCAGTGGCACAGAGATAGAACTGTCCCATTAGCATTGTCAAAACATTAGTTAATTGCAGTGTGATCCCTCAAAACACATCTTGGAGAAAAATGAATCTAAATTCAAACCCACACTGGCCAGCAAAGAGCAGAGTCCTCTCCAGTATGTAAATTAGATTTGTAGTTGAGTGGAATTGATTCTGCTGAGACTAAATTAATCACAGTGCTTAATCACTGTGACCTTTAAACAGAGCAGTCCTGACCACAGCTGCGGGGTAGCACATTGTTCACGCAGACTTTTGTCCTTCCAAAGGCGCTGGAACTCTGAGGCACAGAAGTGTGAGCATAGCAGTGAGTCAAAGCTGTTTCAGTCTGACCTTCACTTTCTTCCATTGCTTTGGAAGAGGGGGGGAAAAAATAAATTGCACCTTGTGGATATAAACATGTGGTGAGGAAATTGCAATGCCAGTGGTCACATTTGGTGTGATTCCTCCTCATTTGTGCTGGGATAGAACATTTCATTATGAAGAGTCATGCAATAACCCTTGATCAATCTCCATTCACAGCAGTGGAAAAACTTCTGGTTGGCTTGTGGTGTGTGTTTAGAACCTCAGGCTTTGAAGGGTTAATCTTTTTCCAGGTCTTTCGATGTCAACATGTAAGCCCCTAGGCAATGTATGTTGTGGGTTTTCTTTATATTAGCAGAGAACATGAGAATCTCTGGAAGACATGTGTTTGGGCACAGAGGGGATAGCAATCTCTGCAAACATTCCCCACCAAGACAAGCATTACAGGACGCTGAGGTCACAGTGCTAGAATATACAGCCTGTATTTGATCTTGAAAACCAAACACCAGGGGAAAAAAATAAAATTACTTATACTTCCTTAATAAGAAAAAGGCAGGAAATAGACATTTTGAACAAGTTTCCAACCTAAATTTTCAAAAGCTGCTAGGAACTTTGAGTGTATTATCCCTCAGATGTTTGCACTGGTTTGTAGAGTTGATGCTGAGGTCTGCCCTCTAATAAGATGTACCAAAACCCTGAGAAGTCCTCTTGAAAACCAAGATGTTCTCCTGTGCTTTGTAGCTGTCTAGAAGATGGGGTGCTGAAGAAGGTTCTGTCAAGCAATGAGAGGGTATGACAGATGGATTTGCTGCCCACAATTCAGACAAAACTTTAAAATGAACTGAAATTGCATTTTTTTTACTACTTAATAGTACTCAGGCATAATTTGCTGCAGTGTTCTCTAAGGATCTATTTGTATAGGTCACATGAAGAGTTCAGATGAGAGCCTACCTGCTCTTGGATCTGGTCCCTGCTCTCCTTAGCCAGCAGACAGACCTGGATATATTCTCAGCTCTTCCACAGATCTCTTGTACTCTTCCTGCATACTCTTTCTCCCCGGCTTCTTATTTTATAATCTGAAGATGACTTTGCTTACTTCCCCTGATGTCCTTTGTATTTTTTTGTCTTTTGGGAATGTATGTTACAGTACAATAATAATGTCTAAGCACAGTTTTCAACCCATCAAGGCCTTGGTCTTGATTTGATGACCTTCAGATAATAACAGCATCAACTCTCCCTGCAAAGATCAGGTTGAATTGTTCTTTGAAGGCTATGCCCCATCCCTAAGGAAACTTTTTAACAGCAACAACTTTAAAAACCCATGCTGAGAAGAATTTGTCATTACTTTTAAAGCCAATGCTTGCTGTGATTTGTTTATTTATTAAATAAGGTATCCAAAAATGTCTCCCAGCTGCCCAAAGAGGCATAAAACTTGTGGCTGGCTGTAATACAGGCTTGTTTCACACATTTATTTTCCATTAATCATAAAGTACATTTGTGACAAGAAACTGGGTAAATTGCCTGACTCCTTGAAACCATCTTTCTTTTGCTATAAACTATTAAAAGAGCACAGCATCACTGTGGAGTTAACTAACTGTCTCCTGCTGAGTTAGAAGCAGAGGTAAAGGCTGAATGTTGACAATTTGCCATTGCACTGCCATATGAAGTAGCTGTTTAAACATTGAAGATGGGTTAAGTGCTGCCAATATGCAAAAAAACCCAAACAAAACATGAATAGTATCATTTGAAATGGCTTTAAAAAATCCTTGTTCTTTACTGCTCTAAATCTCCATATGTTATTTAGTTATTAATATCCATATCACAGCTGTATCCTCACAGGAGGGAGCTGAAAATGTTCTGTTAATGGTCATTAGAGGAAGGGAAGTCTGAAATATTTAAGGGAAGCATGGTCTGTGAACAGGGTTTGAACTTAGGAATTTGTACATCTGGGTGAATAAAGATGAAAAGGATCCAAATGGTAACGAGGACTCAGCCACCAATTTATCTTGGTTTGAAGAAAAAGACATGTAACAATACAAAATTTTTTTGAAGGGGCTTTTAGTTGTCTTTTTTTTTTTTTTTTTTTTTTTTTTTTTTTTTTTTTGCTGTTGAGGGACTTGAAGTTCATATTTTTCAATGAAAGCATAGCTCACGATCCCATATCCAACCTGCTACACCTGAACACCCTTAACAGAAATGCTTCCTGACATTGTGTTTGGCAGGAGCACACGAGGAGGTGCCCCATGGGGAGCAGGTCTGCTCTTGCCTTTGGTAAGACCAATTGTGCAGAATCCTTTCACACTCTCAGCCTTGCTCTTCTGGGTCTCACTGAGCAAACCCACCAACCACATTCCCATACCATTGTTTAAAGAGTATTTCCCCATGACTTCCAAATTAAAGATGCAGAAATTCCATTTTATTCAGTTTGTATAGAGCTTAAATTTTATTGGGACATTTTGGCTTGCAAAAATCTTCCCGATGAATGAAGAGGAAAAGAATATCCAACTGTGGGGCATCCTGGCCTCTTTCTTGCTTGTGCAGAGCTCCAGTTAGGCATCTTCTAAAGCACTTGTGGACCTTGCATAGATGTGGAGATGGCAGGGCAAAGAACTAAAGGTTTTGCTTTATCCACAGCTGTTTTTCTTGCTTGGGTGTTGCCACTGTCTGCCTCCTGACATGGAGACAGCATGCTGGACTCTTGAAGTTAAGGAGTCACCTGGTAAGGTCAGAAGCTAATTCAGCCCCCATGGTTTATTCATCTCAAGTTGTGGCCGAGACTGTGCACCAAAGGTCTAGTGAGTGTCAGCTGGGATACTGGTTATGAAATTTGGCTAGTGCCTGCTGCCCCCTTTCAATGGGTTTTTCACACCATAAGAGAGCTCTGCTCTGCTCCCTCCTCTGGGGGTGTTACTTGGCTTCCTCACAGCTTAAGTAAGGTGTCAGAGCAAGACTTGCTACCAGTTAAGTCTTTAAAACAGATTATTCTGTTTTGCTGGATTTAATTACATATATTGCAAACACAAATGCATGTATGTATGTATGGTTAAACTTGTGTTTTGTCGTTTCCTGCATCTGGAATTTATTGTGGATTGAAATATACAGGTTTATCTGCCTGACCTTTTGCTAATTATTAGATTGAGATAAGTGTGTATGTAAGTGACAAATTGCCTTTAATGACATTTAATCGCCACACTGACATTAATGGCAGGTTTAGCAGCCTGGTTATAGTCTTTGTTGCTGAGAGACGAAAAGAGCAAGGACTTTTATCTTAATTTGACCTTATTCAAAAGGTGTTTGTAGTAGTAGTCAATTTCTGATTAACTTAATGACCTGCTTTATATAGGAAGCAGTCAAACACTGATATATGAAAGGGCCTCGAGGTGATAGATTAGAGGCAGCAGTGCTGTTGCTTGTTGATCTTGAGGCATGGGAGAGAGGAAGGTGGCAAAAAGAGCAGTCCCAAACTCTTCTTGCTGCCATAACAGGGATAGGTGCCTTGTCCAGAACAGGTTGCTGGTAAAGTATCCATTGAATGTTGGTGGGAGCAAAGAGCCAGTGTCTGACTTTGCTTCACGATTTTCTGTACAGCCCAAACTTCTGAAACAGAGGGAGACAGCTCTGCACTCACGCTGCAAGGGAGACAGCTCTGCACTCACGCTGCAAGGGCGGCAGCTCTGCACTCACGCTGCAAGGGCGGCAGCTCTGCACACACACTGCAAGGGCGGCAGCTCTGCACTCACGCTGCAAGGGCGGCAGCTCTGCACTCACGCTGCAAGGGCGGCAGCTCTGCACACACGCTGCAAGGGCGGCAGCTCTGCACACACGCTGCAAGGGCGGCAGCTCTGCACTCACGCTGCAAGGGCGGCAGCTCTGCACTCACGCTGCAAGGGCGACAGCTCTGCACTCACGCTGCAAGGGCGGCAGCTCTGCACACGCTGCAAGGGCGGCAGCTCTGCACACACACTGCAAGGGCGGCAGCTCTGCACTCACGCTGCAAGGGCGACAGCTCTGCACTCACGCTGCAAGGGCGGCAGCTCTGCACACGCTGCAAGGGCGGCAGCTCTGCACTCACGCTGCAAGGGCGGCAGCTCTGCACTCACGCTGCAAGGGCGACAGCTCTGCACACGCTGCAAGGGCGGCAGCTCTGCACTCACGCTGCAAGGGAGACAGCTCTGCACTCACGCTGCAAGGGAGACAGCTCTGCACTCACGCTGCAAGGGCGGCAGCTCTGCACTCACGCTGCAAGGGCGGCAGCTCTGCACTCACGCTGCAAGGGCGGCAGCTCTGCACTCACGCTGCAAGGGCGGCAGCTCTGCACTCACGCTGCAAGGGAGAGAGCTCTGCACTCACGCTGCAAGGGCGGCAGCTCTGCACTCACGCTGCAAGGGCGGCAGCTCTGCACACACACTGCAAGGGCGGCAGCTCTGCACTCACGCTGCAAGGGCGGCAGCTCTGCACTCACGCTGCAAGGGCGGCAGCTCTGCACTCACACTGCAAAAGATTCAGACATGTCAGGAAAGCCTGTTGTAAAGTATGTTTTTGTTGTCTTCACTGTAAACTGAGAACCCACTGTGCTGGGCAGCCTGGGGGGTGTCACTGCTGCAACACCACCAGGGGCCAGGAAGGGTTTCCTCATTAGAATACCCTTGAAGTAATGAGTACAGCAAGAGTGTCTCCTTCAGGATTATGGTGCTGACCTGGATGTGGCTGCAATATTACACTGTGCTGCACTGAGGTCAACCATACCCAATTTCTTTGACAACAGAGAGACTACAGATCCCTCAGGGTAAGCAGAAAAGAAAGCCCTAGGTGGAAATCCCAAGTCCTTCTATTTCATTGTCCTGTGATATATTTGCAGGATGATTTAAGAGCAACTTCAGACATGAGAGCAGAGGTTATAAACTGCTTTTAGTAAAAGTAAACACCTAGGCAAATCATTTGAGAAGCCATTAAATGGTTAGACAGCTCCTATAAATACAGTTCATAATGTGCTTAAGAATGCTCCACCACCTACCAGCACCAGTGGGCTTTCTTCTTAGAGCTCTTGAAAGTTTCATTTTAATGATGAAAATTGTTCCTCACACATCAAGGAAGAAATGTGAAGATGCAGTTCAGAAGACAGCTGGAAGGATAATGATGTGCCTTAAACTTGTAAAACAACTAATTAATTTATGGTTTAATGCCGGGGTTTTAGGCAACAGAAATGCCTTAAAACTAAACCGAACTGGGTGGTAAAATTGACACAAGTTTTTAGTGAATTGAGATCAACACGTATTACATCAAATTACAATGAAACTCCAAACAGAATGCTTTGGCATGTTGCTGTGGAGCTTCTCAACTGTCACCTGGCTTGGTGGGGAGGTGCTGGGGAGGCATCAGTCACTGGGCATGTGAACTCTCTGAAAGCACCAGATGAACTGGGGGAATTTGTTTTGGATCAAAAAAGTTTCAGATGCTTTGGATTTCAACTGGTTTTGTAGTCTGCAGCTTGTCTAATAGGTGTGGCAGCCACCTTCAGCAGGGGGATGCTCTCCTCTGTCCTGCTGCTGTTTGAACACTATTAACAAAGTAGTTGTTGTTATTTAACAAAACCTACCAAACCCAGCTACTGTACCTGCTCACCATCAGCACAGAAAGCTGGGTGGCTGCTGCTGCCACCAAAGGATAGGAGAGTAAAGGGTTGAGACTTATTGCTCCAATTTTCTTCCATCTCCCTCAGTGGCAGTATCATTCTGGACCTGTTTTATTTTGGTTTTAGTCCCTCTCTTCCCTAGAGCATGGATCACAACAGTAGTCTAGGCACTTGCTGAACTCAAGCTGTTAACCAGTTATTCCTTTCCCAAAAGATGTAAGTTCTTTGATAATTTTTCTGTACCTGGGTGAAATTTAGTCTAAAAATGAAGAACATTCTGAGAGGGAAACAACTAATAGATACATGTGGGAATAGGAAAGCAAATGAAAATCAAAATGTGGTAGAAAATCACTCCCCAAATGGATTAAGTACCTCATACACCTCTCTTAAAGTTATTTTGTATCTGTATCTTTTTACAACAAAAATGAATTGTATGTTGGTGCTACCCCATCTAATTTCTGTTCTCTGTTACTGTAAAGGTGAATTTGAATAAATCCTGGAGTTATATTATTATGTGTTGATGCTGAGTTGGGATATTGACCTTTTTTTTTGAAACCAGTGATGGTTTTTCATTGCCAGCTCTGGGAAAATTGTAATTTACTTCCTGGCTAAGTTCCCCCATTTCTTCTGGATTGCTTTCTGGTCTGAGCAGACCAGAATGCTGAAAGGGACCGTTTGGGTCAATGTGACTGAGCCTCTGTACAACTCAGGCAGCAGGAGTTGTAATTAATTCCTCTCGGAGCATATCTTTAAAATAAATAAATCTGGTCTTCACTTTAAAATTGCCAGTAATTGAGAATCCACTGCAGTCCTTGGGAAGTTGTTCTAGTGGTTAATTACCCTCACAGTTAAAAATTAGCATCCTATTTATAGCCTGATTTTTTATTTATTTTTTTTTCCCCCTGAACTTCTGCTTGCAGCCACTGAATGTTATTAGGCCCTTGTCTGCCAAAGAAGAGAACCCACTCTTTGGGTATTGTTTCATAGTTTTCTTAATTTCCATTTTTCTTTTCACTTCCATATAGATGGAACAATGCTGCAGTAATACATTATAATTTTTTTACTTTTTTTTTTTTTCCCCTGAGGTTGGACTACATTTGAAACGTATTTTAAGATTCTTGGGTGAAAATCGCTACAACTCTCAAAATTCAAAACAATCCATTAATTTTCCCTGCTTTCCCAGTGTGAGCTGCTCTACCTCCCAGTGGTGTACACCCAGCAGGGCTTCTCACATCCTTTTGTCTTCTATTAATATTGATACTATTTGTCTAGGACCGACACTTGACAGCTCTGTGGGAGGATTAAAACTCCCTCACTGATAGCTAAGGGTTGAATGCCTGTGGCTGTGCATCTGGGGGAGTAGCAGCTTTATCCCACAGGGAGATTTGCAGGTATCAGCAAAATGAGCTGAGTTGTCACACTGGGTTTCCTCCTTCCTTAGAAATTATCTTGTCCAAGTTTAGTAGTTGCATGTTGTGGAGGAACAACAATGATAGTACCTGGATTTTTTTCCTTGTTACCCAAACTTACCCAGAAATACATTGGCAGGTAGATTTGCAAGCATCTGTTCTTTGTTTCTTCCTGCTTCTTAGGAGGTCTATGGACTCCTCATAAATGGAGAATGGTGCAGGCAGTGTGTAGACTACAAGTAGATATTAAGCTCTTGGTATCATTTCCAGATAAAACTGAGTTTTGAACCAAAATGCTGCATTGCACTGGCACCGTGCTTGAAGATGGTGCCCCATGCAGTGTGCTGGCATGGGTTCAGCCTGCCCTGGGCTCCTTACCTCTTTGCAAATGCACCAGATGGGCTTGGAAGGCTTTTGCTGTGATGAGCTAGAAAGCTTTCTGAACATCAGATGGCAATATTGACTTGGGAGGGCGTTTGCTTATCAGCAGGTGTAGATGTCCAATAAGACAGACACTTGGGTTCCTGCTTGACTGAGTCTGTGCACGTCAGATCCGGGAACAGGCTACAGAGAGTTTTCATTGGATTTTCAAACCAACATGGTGCTCTTCCCACCGTCTCATTAGCCTTTTACAATACTACTTCTTGTTGTGATGTGATAAAACTGTCTGTGGAGGAGAGGAATTTATGATATGTGACATAGTACTCACATGCTAAAGGTAGATGTTGGGGGTTCCTTGGCAGTGATAGTTGAAACTGCTGTAGTCAGAAATCATGGAATCATAGAATCAGTCAGGGTTGGAAGGGACCACAAGGATCACCCAGTTCCAACCGCCTTACCATGGGCAGGGACACCTCACACTACATCAGGCTGACCACAGCCTCATACAGCCTGGCCTTAAACACCTCCAGGGATGGGGCCCCAACCACCTCCCTGGACAACCCATTCCAGGCTCTCACCACTCTCATGGGGAAGAACTTCTTCCTCACATCCAGCCTGAATCTCCTCACTTCCATTCCCCCTAGTCCTGTCACTACCTGATATCCACAGGTGTGTGGTCCAGTTGATACATACCATTGTAGCTGTAGGGGCTTGGAATTTTCTTTGCATTTTCTTATTTCATTTGTTTTATTGACAAGAAGGGGATTGGCAACACATGTTGCCTGCCTCTGAACTGGGGGTTCTCAGCCCCCTCTCCAGCTGTCAGTCTATAGGAGTAAACCAATTGATACTAAGCACCCAACACCCGTGTGGGCTTGGGGTGGGGATTTCTTTGTCCTGTCTCTAGAGTGGTCACCTGGCTGGGACCCATGGCCAAAAGTGAGCCCTATCTGATATGTACTTAAAATTGCTGCTTAAGCATTGTGAACCTGTCCATGGAAACCACAAAGACCTGCCTGCAGACAATAGATGGAACCACTCTTGTGTGAAACCATTTATAAAGTTCTCAAGTCTTTTTTTCTTTCTTTTTTTTTTTTTTTCACTCCCCAGTTTGCCTTCATTTCCCCACCCCTGAAATAAAAATACCAACCTTCCCTTTCTTTCAGGCATTCTTATCTGTGCTAATACAAAGTTGCTCGGGGATGCTTTTGTGCCATATGTCTTCACAGTGGCAAGCAGAGGGGGGCTGTCAGTCTCAGCTGGGGGCCTGTATTACTACTCATTCTGTAGTAATACAAATAGTGGATAATATAATAATAATGCAGAAAAGAAAGTAAATACTCTTTATATGGAATAATTGAATATCACTGTGACATTGAACAATGATTCTTAAAAGGATGGGGGGAAGTCATGCTTTTTTCCTTCCTTAATTACAGTTGAGCTAAAATTACTATATTTAGCTATTTCTAAAGCTCCATTGTATTTCCCTGTTTCTGAAAGAACACAATGATTTAGATATGCATGCATTTTCCTCTCCAGATGTCCTATTGCATCTTGAATGTGGTTTGATATCTTCATCTCTGCAATAATAGAAGCTTGGGTTTCTTCACCAGTACTGTGCAAGAAGGCAAATCATGCAGGTCAATATTAAAAAAAAAATATTATAAAATGGTTTCTGGAGGCTTAGAGTAGCTCTATCCCACTCCTGCCAGTGTTTTGTGTGTGGATAACTAGCTTAGCTTCCCTGCCTTGTGTGTTTTACTTGGATTAATGAGATATTTTCAAGTCCCTGTAATACACTTCTTTCTATAAGAGACGAGAGAAGTTCTTGTCCTCTAGGATTTAATTCCCTGTTACATGTGCAGCAGTCTTTCTTTACTCACCTTCCTGAGCAAGTGAATTGTTAGATGTTGAAATGAGAGCAGTGTATTGGATTTTGGGTGGTTCAGGAGTTGATATTGGCAGTTCATGCAGGAAATGCAAGGTGTCCTGCATGGAATCATTCATTCTACAGCTTCCTCTACCTTGTCTAAGCAGGGAACAGTCAGTGATTTCCTAGTGTCCAAAAAGTGAGTTAAGTCCAGTGGGAGTAACAGGGAAATGCTGCCCTGTTTCAATGTCAGCTTATCTTGCTTGGCATTTAAGTGGTTGTCTCCCTCCCTACAGCCAGCACTCCAGGGCTGGAAGCTCTTTCAGCTTGTGCCATTTCTGTGTTAAGCTCACAGTTTGAGCTGGGCACACAGACAGGACTCCCTTCCAGGGCTGTCCCTTACATTTCCAAAGACTGAAATACAGGACTTTACAAAACGCTGTGCTTCTGCCCTTTTAAAAATAGACCTTATGCAGAAATCTTTGATGATCATATGACTTTCCATCAGCTCTTTTCTGTTGGGCAAAGGCTGCTGTACATTCAAATCCATGCTACCTGAAGGGGAGAGCAAGGCGTTCAAGCTTCTGTCTTCCTGCTTGTCTACTACCTAACCTTCACTAAACATCTCCCTACCCAGTGTTCCCTTTCTGAACATGTGTGGTATTTTCTACTTCAAAGAAGTGTAGCATGATATGGCAATAGATTTGGAGCTCCTTGCTTACCACTTTGTCTCACTAAAGCTAAGGAGTTTAATAAGCTGTAAGGCACGTTTTTATCTTGCCAGCCCCTGTCTTCTGATAGAAAACTATATTCATATCAAAGAGTAGCTAATGTTAAGGGTTATATACATGAGAGTACCCTTCATGGGAAGCGTGTGGAAATGATAGCAGAAGTAGTTTGACAGGAAGCTGCCTGAAAAGGGGAAACTCCTCTACACGCATCTTCACTCTTCTGTGCATTTCAATTTACACTACATCAAATTGGATTAGAGTCTGTTAATTTAATTAATGACTATATTGAAAGTTTGCCTTCACTCATGGTGAAAACAGGAGGGCAGCTCCTAATAGCCTATGGATTTAATGACTGCAACTTTGAAGAGTGTTAAGCTAAAGTGAAGTTCAGAATGGCTTGTTAACTGGGTTTATTAGCTGTTGACCTTCCCTTTCAGCATAATAGTAGCAGCCAGACTGAAGAAAGCATTAACGTCCTCATTAGCATTTATCTAAAGATAGTCTGCTGCCCATTCTGCAGTAAATTAACTCAACCAGCCATAAAGGGCCTGAGAAACATTTTCTCACATACCATCAATTCTTTCTTGCTCTTCCCCCCCTCCTTGTTTTGCTTGTTCTGTTTTGTTTTGTTTTTTTAAGTTGGGCAAATAATTTTGTCCAGTTTATTGAGAATGAACCCTCAGGACAGTTGCATTTAACAAAAGTGTATCTACATGCCTAGATAATTAGAGGCCTTCTGCTGTGTGACAAAGCCATGGGAGTGGAATTACAGCCTTTTGGGTGATGTCCTTGGTTTAGCCTTATGTAGAGATTAAGAGATATCATGCATGGTTTCCAATACAGCGATAGAAAGCTTTTCTTCCAGACAGCTTGGCTGATTTAGGAGACAAAGGGAAAAAAAAGGCAAAAAACCTCTCCTTTGTATCTGTGAAAACTCTGTATTTGGAGATACCAAGTGCACTTGCAAAAGCTGAGGTGCAGGTTTGCCCCTTGCTGGTAACTGGTGTGACAAAAGCCATGTTAATACTTGGGAATTCAGTGTGTTTGCCTTATAGAGACAACTGTGATTTATGAAATGCCCTGGGTTGGCTGAGCTGCAGACAAAAAAACTTTTGTTATCTGCCATCCCCTCGATGCTGACCAGCAGAGTGCTTCTGGCATGGCTTTAAAGAGCAGGGTCTGAGAAGAGAAGAGATGGGAAAGTGTCAAACCTTGTTTATATATGTCACTTGCAATGAGAAAAGGATTTATGCCTTTAGCATAACAGATACTGTTCAACAGAAATAATTTACATAAAATTGATTGTCCTCTTCTGTGTATGCAAAGCTGAAATGGCTCAGAGTCCCATCCTGTATCCTGCCAACAAATCTGATGCCAAATTAATGAAGAAACAGTTCTTGAAAACCTGTAGCCCCTGTGAAGGTGACCTTTTATTATTTAATCTGTTCAATCTGGAAAGATGCTCAGGTTGTCAACCCCAGCCCCAAAAGAATTTGGTTATTCAGGTCTTGGTTATTCATCCAAGGTAAGCTGGCCATCTAGTCTGTTTGCAGTTAAGAATGCACATAGAGCTTTTGCTGGATCAGATCTTATATTCCCTTTTACAGTTTTAAGATAAATGTTAATACAGGTCACTGGGATACTGAAATAAAAATGGTAATAAACACATAGCATTTTTCTTCCTTTTCAGTACATTGGACAAAAACATTGGAAGTTAGGAAAAATAAATATTTTAAAAGGAGGTGAGGAAACTGATCTGGGTTGCTTTACAGAATTTTAGTGTTCTTCCCTCTTCAGCTCCTCTCACATTTATACAAGAGTCACACCAACTTCTTTCAGGAGCTTGTTGCTTCCTTAAAGGTTGTAAAACAGGTAGTAAGAGAAAAGAAAAAAAAATCAATCTTGCTGCAGAGGAAGGAAGAAAATGGAATGAAAAGGTGAAGGAAAAGTCCAAAACTATCCTATTGGAACAAAAAAAAAAAAAAAACAAAACATTAGCTATGCTGTTCCAAGCTCATAGTTGCCTGTTCTCACAGGTTTCTCTAAAGTGAAATCCCTCAGTTGTCCTTTAGCCTTGGGGCTGGGCCAAACAACTGTGTTAGAGCAGGAGTTTACCAAAGCTCTTGGCTCCCTTCTCCTGTGAAAAATTAGCATGGGCAGGAGAGCTCAGACATTGGGTTTATCTCTGACATTTCCATAGGGATTTTTTCAAAAGAGTTTTTATTAGATGTCTATTGACTGTAAACAGGTCTCTGCTTCCAGCACACCCCATGTTTAGGTTTTCTAAGCCAGTAACTACTCTGGTTTTCATCTCTGATGTAATATTTCTCTCACAGTAACAATCAGAAGCCAAAACTTTGACATTCACAACATAAACAGCTAAGCACACACTCAGGTCTAAAATTTAAGAGCTTGATCGTTCTACTGGTCCACGTCTAGCAAGTACTTAAGCATGTGCTTAATCTTAAGCCCCTGGCCAGCACCACTAACTTCAACAAAACTCCCTCTGTGTTTAAAGTTAAGCTTGTCCTGAAGGATCCTGCTGAAGTGGAGCAGGAATACTTGGCATCTTGCAGGATAAAGCCATGAAAGCAGCCCTGTTTGTTAAGGCAGCTCAGCTCCTTCAGCTGTCATTGGTTTTTAAGAGGATTTCTGAATACAGTGATTTTCTTTGCTTCTGGAGAATCCACAAGGTTGGCTGCTGCTGTGTAGGTATTTCAGCTGTGCTTGTAGAGCCTACATGTTGGTTATATGCTTTAGAGAAAGTTACTTTAAATAAAGTGGTGGAAGATTTTCA
This sequence comes from Indicator indicator, assembly GCF_027791375.1. Taxonomy (NCBI): domain Eukaryota; kingdom Metazoa; phylum Chordata; class Aves; order Piciformes; family Indicatoridae; genus Indicator; species Indicator indicator. The sequence goes on from NC_072039.1 coordinate 8,649,995, forward strand.
CATAACTGTAAGTGCTGGAAGTTTAAAGAGAATTGTACCTTTTTATTTTTGTTTGTGCACATCAGAGTATGTGATCTGGTGGTGATTTTGAAGCTTACAGAATCACAGAATTAACCAGGTTGGAAAAGAACTTCAAGATCATCAAGTCCAACCTATCACCCAACACCATCTAGTCAACTGAAACATGGCACTCTCATGTCTCATCCAGTCTTATTTTAAACACTTCCAGGGATGGTGACTCCACCACCTCCCTGGGCAGCCTATTCTAATGGTCAATCTCTCTTTCTGTGAAGAATTTCTCTCTAACATCCATCCCAAACCTCCCCTGGTGCAGCTTGAGATTGTGTCCTCTCATTCTGTCCCCTGGTTGCCTGGGAGAAGACACCAACCCCACCTGGCTACAACCTCCCTTCAGGCGGTTATAGAGAGCAATAAAATCTCCCCTGAGCCTCCAAAAGGGTTTGGGCTTGTTACCCCTAAAGGATATTTTGTTGCTTTTTGTGGACACCACACCTAGAATACATTCTGGGTGATTCAGATTTAATAAATAAAAAGTTGCAGTGATGGTGAGGAAATAGATGCAATACTGTTCTGTCTTACAAAGTGATAAAAAACATATGAAATGTGATGTAATGAGGATTATAACCTACTTCTAATACAGACAGACACGATGTGAAAAGGCTCTGGTTTATCTTCAGAGCACTCTTACTCGTGGTGGAACTTTGTAGGATGGAGATGGCTTGAGGTGCCACAGTGGTCACCCAGGAGGAAGGTGGATGGAGATGCTGCAGTGGGCACCTAGGATGGAATCAGCTGGAGGTGCACATGCAGACAGCACCAGGCCAGCTGTGTGTCAGGGGCTCCCCTTTGCCTGGGGGTGGAGGTAGGGGGTGGGTTTCTACCTGAGTGTGGAAGGTGCCTGATAGCACAGGTACTGTTTGGCCTAGAACTCCACCAAAGCAGCTGCTGTTCCTGCCCTGGTGAAATTACTTTGACAAAAGTCACTTAATTGCTCTGGGCAATTAGTGGCACATCCCAGCAGTGGGATACTGCAGTGTGGTGTTATGGTTGTACGTGAGGTGGAACTCATCAGCTCCGTTTGGTGTGTGGTTTTCTGACTGTACATGGCTTTTTTTTTTTGTTTTGCTTTTTTTTTTGCTTTTTTTTTTCTTCTTCCTTAGATAGAAGAGAAACAGTTTTGGAGCTAGGGAAAAGCTGGTCGGTAGCACCATCTGCAGGCTGCTAACCAGGGCAGACACCGCATGCTGCAGCTCCAGCCCTGTGTTTGCAGGGAAAACAAGGGACAAAAGACACCTGGAAAAAAATGCAGGGTGGGGACCAGCTCTGCCAGTACAAGTGGTAGGGTTTTAGGGATGTCAGTGGGTGCTTTTGCATCCCATAGCAGTGCCGTGCCCTGAGAAGGAGGTGAGCCCATAGAGCTGGCTGCACTTCCCTGGGCTACAGGTGAGTGCATGGTGATGTGCTGCTGTGCCAGGACTTTGCTGCTTGAAGACAGAGGTCAGGACAGTGCCTGGAATTTGTCCTTACTTCTCAGACATGTTGCTCTTCCCTGGGCCAACACATTCCTTTGCTGTTCCAAACAGCTGATTAGCTCTAAGCTTTAGTGGAGGCACTTTCCTCTGTGCCTCTGAAGTTTAAACCTTGCTCTGTTAGATTCTCTTGAGCAGGCATCCTCTGAGGTATCACATCATGTATTGGAGCCAATGACAACAGGGGCATATTGCTGTCAGGAGGAAGTTGCGCTGTGTTCTCTAGTTCCATTTTACTTCAGCAAGATTGGAGCCAGGTCCAGGCAGGGCTGTGGGAACCTGGCTGTGATGCTGCAGCTCCGTGCTGCAGACTCTCCTGCATCCTGCTGCAGGGCCACAGCAGGCTCCCAAACCCCACAGCCATGAGGAAAACATGGGTGCAGGCACTGGAGATGACAGAAGAGGAGCAGACAGCACACACCTCAAACACTGTCCCTCTCTCTGTGGGCAGCCCTGTGAACTGTGTGCCTGCCTGGAGCTCGGTGCCACAGCCAGCACTCCCGCTGCCCTGACATCTCTGGCAGGGCTGGAGTTTCTCCGGCTGTTTGCAGCAGATGGCACTCTTTAGTTCTGTTTCAAGCCTTCTCCTTCTGGAAGTTTCTCTGGGAGAATCTCTTTTAAAGGAGCCTCACTGATTTCCCAGCCCTGTTCTCCATGAGGCTTCATGAAAACTCCCCTCCCTCAGGGAGGGAGCTGGTGGTGGTACATGGGTCCTGCAACATCTGGGTGAGCCCAAGGGACAGGCTTATGCTTCTGCACAAACTAAACTGTTTTTGGTTTTGTTTGTTTGTATTTTTAATTCTGCTCCTATATCAACAGCATTGATCCCTCCAGGAAGCCAAATGGGGAGCCTAGTTCCTCCAATACATTTCTGGTTACTTTAATCTACAGTGGAGAAAATGAACCATTCCATCTTCTTGACTCACCTTCATTTTGTCAATCCCATCCCACTTTGTGTATTATAGCCCTGTGGTGGTGTTTCAATCAGTTACATGAGATAATTAAAAATCAAACATCACTACCAGTTTCATTGCCTTCCTGTGTCATGGAGGGGAGGAAAATATGACTGCAAGCTATAGGAGCCTTCACAAAAGGCACTGATTGTACTTTATCTGTATGGATAAGGCTTATCTTGAAAACAGATCTACATGCAAAAGAGATTGCATGGGATGGCATGACCCTTGTCGTGCAGATGGCAGGGACTTTGTACACTTTGCCATTGCATAGCCTCCCACTTCCCTGGCTCTGAGATGCTGTTGACCCTAATTGTAGGACAGATTGCACAAAGGACTGGCTTCTGCACCTATCCTGGTGATTGGGCTGGGCAGGATGAGGAAGGCAGTAATACCTGTCTGCAAGGTACTTAGCTGAAGTGGTTGCTGAGCATTGTGAAAGGGTGGCACACAGGGCTTGACAGAGCTGGGCTTGCCTGGCTTTTAGGTGAGGGACTGATGTTGTTCCCCTGTTGGCTTTATACACTGAGATGTTGTCTTCTGACTTTCATACCAAAGCCAGTTTGGCCACAAACCTGAAAGGAACATTGTGTGGAAATCGGATATCAACCCTGTGAGTGGACAAAGTTGAGCTCCATCCTGTATGATGTGCTGATCTGTGGCCACTTGGGCATCACTGTGTGTAGTTCTGCCCTGTGCTTTGCTTTCAGAGGTCACTACTTCCTGGGAGCCAAATTTTCTATTAAAAATGAATAAGTCTGTGTTTGCACTCATATACAGAGGTTCTTTTTCAGGGATGATCAAAGTTTTACAGCCCTTACTTTATGTGCCTGCCTCTAGGAAGAAGAGTTTAATTTTAATGTTTTGGGTTATTTACTTATATGTTTGGCTTTTATTATGGTTCCCTCTTAGATGGAATGCTCAGTTGATTTTCACTAATTACAACATGGTTATTCTTCTGAGTAGGAACTGCTATCCATGGAAGTACACTAGAAGATGTCTCCTCTCCATAAATCAGTCCCAGGATTTTATTAGGCTGTTTATGTAACCTTAATTTCAGTGCTATAATTCTTTGCTGTGTTGCCTAGAGTAATTCCCAAAGAGGATGTTTGTTCTTCTTGCTTGTAAATTCTTTAGTTCAGGTTTATCTTATGATAACTTTGCTCCCCTTTGCTTCCCTTTTTCTCTCTTTTGGGTGACGCTTGATAACATTGGCAACTACAGTCAGTGAAAACTCATTTTTGTTACTTGCACATCATTAGATATAGTTGTCTTGAAAATGGGAAGGAATAGCTTTTTAGTTAACCTTATTGCATTGATTTTCTTTTAATGCGCGTGAGGAAATTTCCAAAGTATTCAATCAAATAAACCCTGGTTCTGTTCTTGTGAAGGTTTCCTCTCTTTTAGGTACCCTTGAGTGGGCCGACTTCGTTTTGGTCACATTTCATCTAGGTGAGGTAACCAGTAATAATGAAATAAAATCAAAATCAGATGATTTCATAATGCACAAAGGGCAAGGTAAGCAGGCAGTATAGCACAGGTTTTCCGTCTGAGGTCTTGTGAAAGCAATAGATCTGCATCTACAAACTCACTGTACTTCTTTTCTGAAATCATTGCTTGGCCATGTGCAGAGCTTTTGGACATAAATCTACAGTGCTGTAATGGCAATGACTGATTGGTGGTTGGAGGGACAAAACAGCATCTCCTCTTCTGTCTGTGCCCTGTGAATGTACTGGGTGAGGTAGTTCCACATCCTCTTAATTTCTGGCCTGCTGTTGAGGTTCCCACTAAGGCTGTGTGCTGGCATAGATCCAGTGCCGACCCTTGTCCACACATTGTGGGGCCAGGGTACTGCCAGCATCTGTCCCAGCAAGGCACCTCTAAGATACCTGTTTGCTGAGTTAACTTCACAACCTGGGGTCATCATTGTTTTTTTACCCTCTCAACAGTCATCTGAATTTGCTAATGAACCAAAATGTCAGTTGTGTTATAAATCCTTTGGGGTGTTAAGACTGGATATCTTTTCCCATACAAAAGAAATTAATTAGCATCTGATCTCTTTGGAGTTATGGAGCAGCACATGGGTGTTATCTCAGTGCCACTTGGCTCAACTACCTCTCCCACACACCACCATATTATTTAATGTTAATTTTCTTACTGTGATTGCCTCCCTCTTCAGTTACTGTCCCTCATCTGCCTTTCCTTTCTCCTTTCTTACCTTCCCCATTCCTTTCCCCTCTACGACCTCTCGGTAGACAGGCAGCAAATTCCCATCGTGGTACCTCTCCACAATCTGCACTATGTGATACAACTCTCTTTTGTTCCCCATTTAATTTTTTTCCATGACTAATTTGACCAAATTTAATCAATCATAGCTGAAGCAAGGGAAGAGAACAGTACGTGTCTATTTGATATTGTTGTCCTGTGGCCGAGCCAGACCCTGTTGTGAAGAAGTGGCAGTCCTTCAGAGTACGATTCTGGCTTACAGCAATCTGTAGCATATTTCATGACAGCCTGCTTTTCTCTCTTTTTTCCCCTCTTCCTCCACCTCTGTAAACATATGAAAGAAACATGAGAGAGCATTAAACCACAGAAGACAAATCATGGTCAGAATAAATATACTGTTTGCTAGCAAACTTAAAAATACGCATGTGGATTCTAATAGCTGTAGGCAAGAGCTGGATATTTATTGCAACCAAGGCTTACTGTGGTTTATTATGTTTGTAAAACAGTTTAATACTACTTTTCTTTTAAAATGAGTTTTTAATTTAGAATAATTTTTTAGGATTTGTTTCCAGAGTACAGATGGCTGATCGCTGCGGGGGTGCAGGGTGAGAGGGAGAAATGTGCTTGTGGGTGTGTTTTAAAAGCGCTCCCAGATGGAGTGTATTGAATGAAATTTAAACCATTGCCCTGTGAACTACAAGTGTGATAAATATAATCAGTCAATCCACAAACTCAGGGTTGGAGGGAGGGAAGCAGATTGATAGGCACGTGGTGGGGAGGAAGGTGGGTTGAACAGTGTTGCTGCTAACGTCATGGTGTAGCAGCATCTCCATTGTGGATTTCTCTTAGAAGGGGCTACCTCATCATCTGTGCCAACATTCTAGTAGATCCCCCACCCGGTCTGTAGCCCATCCCAATCCCTCACAAGTCCCCCAAGTGCAGTATTCACATAAGCTGAAAAAAGAGAGAAACCATGCCAAAAAAAAAGGCCTGGCTGCTGGAAGTACAGAGCTCTTGGAGCAGTTTTCATTTACTCAGTCTTAATTACTTTCTAAGTGTAAGAGTTTACACTGTTCTCTTCCACAGTTTAGTGTAGCCCAGTGTTTTAAACCCCATAGATTTCCTTAGAAGGATTTGTTTGTACAGCTCTTTTCCGTGTTTAAGGCGTGTAAGCCACATTGAATAAACTCTGCACAGATTTTTTTGGACAACGCAACAGAACAGGTGAAGGAAATTGAGTGCATTTTAATTGCTTCATAGTTCTGAGATCTTCCATGCTCTGCAAAACAGTTTTTTGGCTAAAAATGGTCTCCAGGCTTTGAGCTGTAGTGTGGGGAAGTAGGTCTGTGTCCTGACTTTACGAATGATGCAACGTTCCCCCACAGTTAAAAGACAGAAGATGGTATACGGCAGACGCTTGGTTTCTATTCTTTCATTACAAACACGTAGCAGCTCAGCCTCCTTGGCTCCCTTCCTGCCAACTTCCATCAAAAATAAAGTCATCTCTGCCCTGGCCAGGATAAATGTCTGGCCAGCTCATTTTACAGAAGGATGTGCTTTGAGCAGGTCTTGTTAGAGAGGTGACAGTTTGTTTTTCTCCTGGCCAACGCAAGTTTAAAGCCATGTCCACACTTGCAGAATTTGGCACGATCTCCCCGGTGTTGTCCCTCTACCATGCTTTCATCAAGCCTAATGTCTATATATAAAAGTGGCCAGATAGGCTTCCAGACTTTCACGCTGCCATTTGGATTAGTTATGCTTCAAGCAAGACTTGCTAGTGCTCACTTGCACGGTGTCAGCACGGACAGAAATTGCTGGCACGGCCACTGCAGTGGCACAACTGGTCCTGCCGTTGCGGTGGGGCTGCCCTGCCGGCATCTGCTCCGCTCCCTGTGCTCCCTGCCTGCCGGCAGCCTGGCTGGAAGCTGCCTTGCTGGAGGCACGTGCTGCATGTGCACACACCGTGAAGCTCGTTTCTGTGCCTCTTTTTCCAGTGACTGCCTTTGTTCTGCTGCTAGCACTCATGGGTTTTGGGGAAGGAGCACTCGGAGCAGAGTGCCAGCTGGCCAGAGACAAGTGTGCAGGCACTGGTGGTGCTCTGGAGAGCTGGTATCCAGTGCCAAGCAAGCTCAGTCATTTTGATCACTTGATATGTTTTCCAGAGACCAACAGAGGTATGAGTGTCACTTTGGGCATCTAACGCTTCCAAGAGATGATACAGGGCTTGTAGGATCTGGTACTGCAAGAATATGCAACAGTACTGGTGGCTCCTCTTGGTGTTGCAGTGGACTTCATTTGGTGAGAGGGGTCAAATCTTTCAAATCCTAGGACATCAGGGTGGGGAATATCAAGAAGACATCTCTTGGTGTATATGTGGGTAGGATAAAGAGAAACATTCAGTCTCCCAAAGCGATGGCTAACTTTCTGAGCTGAGAAGCAAGGTGTTTCCTGGGTGTTAGGATCTGTTTGAAAGGATTTAGCCAGCAGTGATACAGCAGTGAGAAGGAAACAGCCAGGTTAAAACAGAGGACTTAGAAAATGAGAGGCCTTCTGCTTCAAGTACATGTTGATAAATAGATGTGCAGACTCAAAACCTAGAAAGTAGTTTTCCATGCTGTCATGGAGGTGTCATTGGCATTTGTAAAGGGACACGTAACAGATGAGGACAAGGGTGCTCATATGACAGAGAACATCATCGCAGTTGGCATCCTTGTGGGTAATATCATTAATAAGTCTAATTGCATTGCAGGGCTTCAATTTCCTGGTGCCAAATGCTATTTTTCAATAGCTCTATCAGCTAGTCTTGTGTTCTAGCACTGGTGCATCTGATGCCTGGTGCAGCTATGTTAGGTGGAGTAGGTATTCTTTAATTACATGCTTTATGGAGAAGTGGAGCTGCCCTCCAGGTGAACATAATCCTTGCAATATTAATGGATTTAAACTTGTAAAGACCTATAAGCAAACTTTGTAAAGGATTTCTTCTTCCTATGTAACATGAGCTGAAGATAGCAGCTATAATTAGAAGATGCCATTCTTAAAACCTATTAAAGGATGTTAGGTCATACATAAATTAAAAGGGGAATTGAGCATGTTTAACAAATGAAATTGTCTTGTAAGAGATGCAATAAAAAACCCAAACTTGCTATAACTTCAGTTTCCTCCTGCCTTCGGATGATTTGGGGCATTAGAACGTTTATGCACAGAATCTCTGGGTTATTCTTAGCATTATTGGTAATTTCTTTTACAAGATTCTTGGGTGGAGCTTGGTTTTGGTGGTATGGGAAAGGACTAATCTATGTAGCTCTTGTTTAAAAGATTTGTTCACTGTGTTGAAACTTAACTTTACAAAGTGTGGTGAAAGCTCAAGCTCTATGAGGTTTGTAGCTCCATCAACAATCAAACTGAAGCACTGGATGGCTGGAGAATTTATGCATAAAACAAGATCTAGAGGAGTAGCTTTAAACTCTAAACCTGATTCTAATTTGCTTTATAAGTATTAGTTTTTCCCATGTGTAAAACAGAGATTTTTTTTTTTTTCCTTTGGTGAGTGAAGCTTTGATCAGGCAAACACCTGCATGAGTTGCAGCCGTTCCCCTGCTCTGTGTCAAACCATTCGCTGTGTTCCTCAGACAAAAGATGCAGCTCCATTTTTCTCCTGCCTTGGATGTAAACAGCAGGATCTCTCATATGCTAACAGGTAGAGTTCTTAGAAGCACAGAGTTACCATATGGAGAACAAGAACTCCATGTGTTTCTGTAGCAATAGGTGTCTTGGTCTGTGCCTGCACATCTTGGGCCAGCCTTTTATTTTGTCCTCTTGCGTGTTTCGCCTCTGAATACAAACCCTGGTCCTTTGTGCTTCCTTACTCTCAGCTACCCTTCCTATGTCTGATATAAGACCCTTTTCTTTTCCTCTTTCACCAAGGCTTCTTGATTTGTCTTCATTTTATTTTAAACTCTGAACCACTCGTAATGCAATTGTAGAGCTAAATAAACGCAGTATTATGTTTGGGGATATCGCTTTCAGGAAAAATGGTCCAGTGCACAAAGTGATAGTGGTGTGTACTGCACTTAAGAAAGAGAGATTGAGCACTTACTGTTTGCTAGAGAAAGGACTGCAGAAATTTGTAGTTCTTTCCTTTTTTAAGTTCAGGGGTTTTGGCCATCTATTTTTTTTTTATGTGTGTGGTGTACAAAATATCGACATCCATAAGATGTTATATTTTGAAAAGCAGACGTTATCATCTCTCTCACTTTCCAACCTGCTTCCTGCAGGAAATCCTTGAGAAGCCTAAAGCAATCCCATCCCCACCTCCTTTTTTTTTTTTTTCTTTTTTTTTTCCTCACCAAAGGTTACTGCTATGCCTTGTTAGGGGGGGAAAAAAAAACAAACCCAACAGGTTTCTTGTGATCTCAGTACCAATGAAAATGAATAGTAGAGCTTTTCATAGGCTGCTTTTTATCTTGTCTATAAAGTCGCATAAGTGACAAAAGGGAGAAGACAACGACCAGTTTCCTTTCTACCACTGTTGTTTCTCTTTCCTGTTTTTTCCCCTCCTTTTTTAACTGAGCCACCTGTCTGGCTTTTGATTATAAGGTCCTTAGAAGCAGAGGCTGTGCTTCCTTGAATGTCTGGAAATGAGACATCATATTGTCAGTGCTACCACAAAGAAACAACAGAAACAAAACAAAACCAAAAAAAGGGATCAATTTACATACTGTGTCGTGCAAGTCTACTGTACTCCACTTCCAAGTCAAGTGTGACTTGGAAGAAGGTATGAAGAGAAGGGGACAGGTAATGAGAGGGATTTAAAGACATACAGCTATGCAGGTAACAGTTCCCTGGGTGGAGTTGTACCTGGGAAGATAATAGATCCAAGATTTCCAGTTCTTTAAGCGTAGGTCTATACTGCTTGATCAAGAACTTGGATGTATTAGTTGAAGTAGTAGCAGGCTCAAAAATCTCCATTTTCCAGTTGCTTTAGAGGTGCTTCCTTACCTGCTTGGAACACTTAGGTACTCATGTAAACAGTAATCAATTCCAGCTTTAACACTGCTGAAAGTGCACCCTCCAGAGAAACTACTCAGTTGTGGGTAAAACCAAAGGAATATTTCTTATCTGTAGCAGGTGTCTAGCAAGCTAGCAGTTTGTTGATTTCCTCTTGCAAACAAGTCCTGGTTGTTAGAAGACACACATAAACCTGGTTCTCATGTGTTGGCCCCTGAACAAAGCCTGTTTATGTGAGTTTGGACTGAGGCTTTTCATTTGTTCTTCTGAAAGTTTTTCTTTGTAAAAAGTCCAGAACTATGGTACTTGATCCAAGAAGTGTAGCCTCACAAAGCTCTTGTGGATTTTTAAGGCAGAGATTTCCAGTGTCCCACAGAGGTTTGTGAACATGCAACCCAACTGGAAGGGGGGGCCGCTGCAAAAGACCTTTGCTTCTAGGTTGCATCTTCCTCCCTAAGAATGTCACCACCTATATTGCTCCCAAATGGTGCTTGAAAAGGAAGCACTGCAAATTCACAAATTGCAACAGAGCTAGGAGAACTTGAGTGGTGCTCAGAAGGAATCATAAATGCATTTTGCATACATGAAACACGGGAATTGCCTGCCCACCTGGCACCACAAGCAGGGCTATGCTGCCCAAGGGTAAATACACTATTGCTTCATGGTGTTTTGAAGTCTTTCATCCTACTCTCATGGTCTCAAAATCAAAAACAACCAAACAAAAAAACGGAACACAAATGAAAAACAACACAAACCCACTGAAAAATATGTCCAGGCTGTCTTCTCTCTTCACTGCCTTCTGTGCTGGCATCTCTGGGTAACCAGTTAGTTTTGCCAATACCCATCACAGGCAAAAGCACATCAGCCAAGTGCCCTAATGCATAACTCAAGTAGTTATGTTGTTTGAGCTGCAGTGGTCCAAGGATATAATGAGCAAGGGTTGTAAGGAAAGATAATATCTTGTTCTGGAATAATTCAAAGCTGTGTTTTATTATGGCTCTTTTCACTTGTGCTTCTGCCACATAGGAAGAGTTGCCAATGAAGGCCAGGCACCATAACTGAGGAATTGCACCTCTGCCAGTCTTGCAGAGAATAGACCTTAAAGCTCCAGAGCCCTGTATAAATTTTGGGGGTTTTATTGAAGCTAAATGCGTGTGAATGCTCATAATGTAATGCCCTTAACAAAGGCTGTTTCCCTTGAGTAGGTTCTCTTTTGACTTATAACAGGTAAGAGAAAAGCACTTAAGTAGAACTGCATGTTTTTATCATTAACTTCTGAGCCACACATAGTTGACTAGAAGTAGATTTACTTTGGTATCTTATTCTCTCTCATTTTCTGTCAGAATTCACTAGGCTCACCCTTACTGTGGCTTTATTATCTCACTGCCAAAATTAAAATCGTACTGAGGATAACTGATTTTGCTGGTGGTTGTGATGACAGATCTGTGATGTTTAGAGGTTTACATTCTTGCCCTCCCTCTGAGTTCCCCTTCCCTTAAGGGGCAACTGTGCCAAAGAACAAGCTCTTTGCCTGCAGCACTCATCACTGAACCTTCAGATCAACCAGTTAATATTCAAAACATTTTCTATTTAAATTAAAAACTTACTTCTTCTTAATCTCCCTGCTCCCCACAAAAATCTCAGGCTCAGCCTCTTATGCTCCAAATCTAAACCCAAAGGGTAAATGATCTTTACTGTAAGAAAGTAATCAGATGCAGGAATTTACTTAATAGAGAAATTTTTGAAACAGATCTCTCCAACAATAGAAATGGAGAGCCTCAAAACACTTCTGTGCTTTTTGAAGTCTTAGCAGAAGGTATCAATAGACATCTTCTGTGGTAAAGATTTAGCCTTAACTTATTGAAATCCATCTATTAGGCCTGAGTCTGTTGACTTCTGGGAGCAGCTGGTCCCCTGTATTATTTATGTCTCTTTGAAAATCTCAGATAGAGTCTCAGATTTACAAAACAGAGTTTCATTTTGGCAACGGTCCCATGTTTATGCTGCTCATATGCTGTGTATTTATGTACTGTATAAGTTGGTAGAAATACTGTCCTCTGAATTGCTAGGTTAATGAAATGCAATGTCAGTGCATAAAGGTGTTTCCTTCACGGGCACATTTCAGAAAGCCACCAAGCATAGTTTAATGATGGCTCTAAATATTTTTTTCTTGAAAGGCTTTGCCAAAGAGATTACTTGTTAGGCAGTATTAGGTAAATTGGGAGGGAGAATTGGAAATTTCAGAATGTTTGAACTTGTTTTGGTACTGCAGTGTTCAGAGGCAGATAGCTTTTGGTTTACTTTTCATCCTTCTTTCCAGTCCTTCCTCCTCACACCCACCCTATGCTTAGCAGCAGCAGCAAAGGAAAACATAAGAGAGTGAGAAAACAACAGGATTAAAAGAGAAAAGTTAGTTGGGAGGATTTTGATAAAAGGAGAGAGAAATTTTGAGAAGCAGAATATTTGGTCCATGTTACTGGCTCGACCTGCTTGTTTAGTAAATCTCAAACTGCAGAAATGTTGGCAGTCCCTCGTCCAATACCTTGTTGCAGCACTTTATGGGCCCACCAAACAACTGAAAATTGTCCTACTGGAACATGTGTCCAGAACTGCCTTTCTTAAGGTCTTGCTTTATGTTCTGGATGCAAGAAAAGAGCCAGAACTTGGTGAATTAAACTGTTGATCCAGCCAACTAAGGTGTGCAGGTAGGCAGGTGTGTTGAAGACCTACTGCCCTTTGGCATCAATGAAGTCAATGTGTTGGAAGTCTGCTTTTCTTAGGCAGAGATGCTCAAATGGCTCTGCAGGTCAGGAGGGCAGCACAGGTGTTGGCTAAAGCAAAGAGTCAATGGTTGCCTATGTGCAGTTAATCTTCTTTACCATGGATGCAGGTAGTTAATTCTTGTAAAGGCAAGGCTGTAAGGGAATTAAAGACTGGGAGGGAGAGGAGAGCAGATTAAAGTTACAACGTGCTTAGAAGGCCCAATAGAGGATTTGCTCTGCTTTGGGGGTTTGGAGAGGTCAGAAAGAGAAAATCGAGACTAGACAACATATATTTTACTTTCTTTTTATTACTCCTTTTATGGACTTTTTTTTTCTCCTCACCCTCTCTCTCTCTCCAATGAAAGAACACTTTTTTCATCAGGAATTTCTCCATGCCTTCTCTGGGGAACAGCAATGTTTTTTGCCATCCCTCCAATCCGCTTTCTCCCTCTGCCTGTATTTCACACCTCTGAGAAAATCTGAAGGCACTTCATTCCCCACCCCTCATCACTTGGTTGAAAGTGTCATTAGGAAATACAACCAAATGTTGTTCTGCACCAGGACAAACCTTTTCTCTGCAGCTCTGTTTTGCTTCTTGGCTCCCAAAGCAGTTAATTCCCAGGCTTTCCTTTCCCAGCCTGACTGAGCACTGTCACTGGGAGATTCTTTAACCTACTCAGGCAATTAACATCCCTCCTTTGCAGGGTTTCCATTAGGTCTTTCAGCACTTGAAAGGGCTGTAGTTCACTGCTGGAATGTCAGCATAAGTTTTTAATTTTAGAGTCATAATGGGAAATAAGTCTACAGAGCTTTGCCCAGAAAAGGGTTAATGTGACAGACCCAGACTTCTCCTAGAGTAAAGCAGGAAAAACTATTTCCATCATGGTAAATAAAAGTGCATTAAAAAGACATTTAGTCATGGGAATAAAAGCTAAAGAAACACATGCTACATTGGGATGGTTTATATTAGTGTCATTAACTCCTATGTTTTGGAATAAGTCCCAGATGAAGGATTATGCTGCAAGTAGGAATTAATGGCACTAATGTAAGCCATTCCACCGAGCGTGCGTTTATACCTTTGATTGGAGAGGCATGCAGTGAGCGGTCGGGAGCGCAGCGATGCTGTGCCTTCCACAGACCGTGATTAAAACTTGGTATGAACTAGCTTTGCTTTGGGCCAAGGGAGCTTTATCCTGCAGACTCAAAACAGCTGGAAGAAGGTTGGAAAATCCTTAAGTAACCTTCTGTAACCTGCTGTTAAGGTGCTGAGCTTCTCAGAAACCACTCACCCTAGTGCAGAGGAAAAATTCACCGTGGAGTGCTTCAGAGTGAGGTAGCCTGCAGACCGTAACATTGACTGAAAGGCCTTTCCCAAAGTTCTTGTAACATTTGCAACCTCAAATGAGCAAGACCCTTTGCAGTTTCCAGGGAGACCTTTCAAGCAAAGGAACATTAGTATCAGTGGCAGAGCATGGCTGAGCTCCTGGGTTAATGCAGAAGGAGCAGTAGCAGTTGGCTCCTTTCACTGACAGATCTGCTCCTTTGGGGAGTTTCAGGCCAGTAAATTTTCTCTGAGAAATTTTGAATTCAAAGCTGGTTTGTTCTCTAGACTGTGAATTCCACCACAGAAGTACTCTATAGAACATCAATAAAGTGACTCACGAGTAGATGCTTATTTTCTTCCATTAATTTTTATTTTTTAAATTGCTTTACTCTCTTCATTGGAGTCTTGTCTGCTTTTGGCATTAGGTATAGATCTCTATAGATCTATGTGGTTCTTTACAGACCATCATTAGGAGCCTGTAAAATCTTTCCTTCAAGGATTGCAGTGTCCTTGGTGAGGTTAGAAAACAGTGCACATTTAGTACAAACTCCTCCTTTCCTCCTCCTTTTTTCTCATCCATCAGAGTAAAAGGAAATCATAGAGAATCCCCTCTCAGCATTACAATGGCATGCATTTTATTTTGTTGATCTGACTGCTTATAATAAGTGTACCCATATGTGAAACTGTGAAATTATGTGTTTTGATTAACTTTAGTTGGTCTAACTAAACTTTGAAATGGAAACTAGCTTTGCTGAAAGCAGAAAGCTTCCAGACTAATCCTAGAATTACACACTGGATTTGCTTCATGGAAATAAGTGTGCTTAAAAAATTACCTCCACTAAGTAGGTTTGCATTGTTTGAAGGGACCCAGGAACAGTATCTGATTTTAACCCTTTCCATCTGTCAATCCCCTTTCTCCCAGGAGCAGAGGGTGTTAAGGTCAGCATAGCTCGTGGTTTCTAGGGTAGGTGTGTGCACCACCCACGTTATCGTCCTTCAGATTGTGTTCACTCAGAGCCAACCATTCTGTACAAGATGCTTAAAAATAGTTATGAGCACAAGCCAGCTTCAATAGAAAACCAGAATTTGGGGTGTGTTGGTATGATGGTTGATGTGGACCTCATGCTAAGCTATATGATGTGGTGTGGTTGTGTTCAAAACGCTTCTCACTTTTGTGGATTCATGAGGCGGCGCTGGAAGGTGCAGGACCTTTAGTGGTGGGTGTAATCAGAACACCCATTTGCTGATTTCTAGGTGTATACTTTTAAGATGAGTGTGTCTTCCCTGAGAAAATAGCTGGAAGGTCCCTGTTAATGTACCTTGGGCTAAAGGTCTTTCAGAGTAAAGCTCTGGAGATCACAGTGATGTGTGCACCATGTTGTGGGAGCTGCTGGGGCTGCCACATCTGCTACTTGTGTTCACTTACAGCCTTACACCGATTCACAGGGTGATGCTGTAGGACTTGCTGAAAACTCTTAAAAGCCTTTTGCTTCCTGGAACGGCTGAGACACATTTGGGCAGGGAGCTCCTCCTTGACAGCGGCACTAGAACTCTGATGAAGCACAGGAGGGCAATAACAATCTTACACTACCAGTGTGTCAGCTCAGGAGATACAGCTTTGGCTGTGTCTCTGTTTTAGGCTCAGTCTCTCCACAGAGACCTTCTCTTTTCTCTGCCTCATTACCCCATTTGTGAAGCACCTATAAATTCTGCTGATTTTTCCTTACTGGGATTTTGTGCTCTTTAATTCCTTTATGCCTGTGATGGCCTCAGACAGTGCAATGAGGAGTCCATGTAGCTTCAATAAATAAATGATGAATATGATTATTTCTCTTCTGTTTGCACATTTTTAAAGCTGTGTTCTTTTCTGCACCATATGTAGTGCAGAATATGTAATGAATTGTGTTGCAGCAGCTTTTTCAGTGGCTTCAGAAAGGTCAGGGTGAGTTAATTTTTATGCTACATCATTTATGACTTTGAGAGAGAAGCAGTTTTGTTGAATGGTGATTAAATGCCAATGAAAATCTGTTCAGTTCTAAGTTCAGCTTGACTTTTTTCCTCTTAAAAATATCTCCAAAATCACTTGGGAAGAATGATGAGTAGTTTACTTTGGATGGTCTTGTACTACAGCTTTAGTACATCCTCTTCAAATGTCCATCATCCCAGAGAAAACAGCTTCAGCTTTTCTTGCTGTTTTATCAAACCTTTTAATGGCTAAGAATGTCCTGTCAGAGTTTTCTCAGTGTCAATACCTTCCCCCACCATTAAGCACTTGAGAGAGGGAGCCAAGGAGGAAATATAGATGTATAATTTTAGAATACCTTATGTACACACTGACATTTACCAGCGTACCCTCAAAAAGCAAAGAGAGATTCAAGCATCAAATGGCTCTGCCTGTACAGCTCTTGCTAGGCATGCTTAGTGCAAGGAGTGAAAGATTCTGAACATCTTCAATATTTATGCTTCACAAGGCAGTTATCCTCAGTTATCCTTTTAGCAAGTCCCATTTTTCCGTGTTCTGTCATGGGCTCATTTATACTAGGCTGATTTAGTGCTAACTGGGGAGATTAGATTGCCCTGCTTGATGCTGTCAGCTAAAACTGAGTCAGTGTCTGTATACTGTGGCCCAATTGCTCAAAGAACCTTAGCCTTGTCTGTATTGCTCATTCTATTAGATACAAAAGCCTTTCTCACCCGGCTTTTGTGCTGGGGTCAATTAGCTCCTGAAATAGCTCATATAACACAAATAATAATGGCAGTGCTAATCCTTTGGGCAAGCTCCATACAATGGCCACTTCTGGCCCAGAGGACAAAGAGGGCTGTTTATCTTCACTGCACACAGTCTCCAGGACTTTGCCCAGTCATTTGCAAAAGAATTTATTATCAGAGAGGTCATAGGTGGTTTGCACTGGGGGAGATTTTCTACCTTGCCACCATATGGGATGTCCTTGTCCTATTCCTGTAGGATTGAGGAGTGCTTCAGGTGAATTGGATCACAAATATATATGTTCAAATACAACTATCTTAGGTAAACAGGGACTTGAAAGACATTTAAAGTGAGGACTAACACAGCACATTTAATGGTCCTTGTGTACGCAGGGAGAATTCTAGCAGGATTGCAGCCTCCTGTAAGCTGCCCTTCCAGCCTGAATCTCCCACAGCTAACAGTTGCATCTGTTTCAACAAAGGAAAATGAGCCTTGAGACACAGTCTGACTCTATAGTTATTGTGTCCAAACACCTACACTCAAAGTAACTTGTCTTTGTCATCCCCCTCCCCGCCCCCCCCATAAATGATACCTTAAAAGCAAGAGAACTGCTAGACTAAGTTACTCACACAGATTTGCTGTGTGTCCACAGACGGAAAAAAGTTGATCCTAGTCTAAGATCCTGCAGCTTAAAATTCATTTTGAGTTGTATTTTTTTTATT
This sequence comes from Indicator indicator, assembly GCF_027791375.1. NCBI lineage: Eukaryota > Metazoa > Chordata > Aves > Piciformes > Indicatoridae > Indicator > Indicator indicator. The sequence goes on from NC_072039.1 coordinate 8,667,246, forward strand.
AAAGTATTTAAATCCTTTAGAAGAGGGCAGAAAAGGAATTGCTGGCAAACCTTATGCTACAATTAACCTTCCTGGACATAAATGATGAACACTTGATAGAGTGTGGTTAGTGTGAGAGAGTAGACAGGAAAGGAAGAGGTGTTGACTTCCTTCATCTTAAGTATTTGTGATGGGTGGTTAGCATTGTAATTAGCATACAGAAGTGAACATTATATCCAGATAATCCAGATTGCTTTTCTCTTTTTGAGTTGTGGTTCTTCTACAGGTATTGCTAGCAAGCTTCTAGGACAGGAGAGGGATGGTTTATAGACCTGATACATGAAAAAGGCACCTTCTCATTAGGCACTTTTCTGGGCTCATGTATCTATTCATTTCATCTATTGTTCATTTGCTTTTTTGTGCAGTTGGTCTTTTTCCAAAAGCATGCTATGCATTCTCATTGCCCACTGAGACTTCATCTGCCATCCTAACAGGGGTACTTAGTTTATATTTCTCTTGCCACTGTGTTTTTGTTTGTTTGTTTTTGTTTTGTATTTAAATTGTTTTATCAGGTTTCCTCTATCTTATGCCCCAGGAAGCCTCCTACTTTCGAAGCAGTTATTTCTGGTGGCTTTAGAAGGCAATGGCTTATGAGCTCCCAGGTCCTGAGTTTTCTATAGGATTTATGTAGGACTGAATCATCCAAGCTGCCATTGCTGCATGCTCAGCCTACAGACCCAGCGTGTGGGGGGAACTTCTGTAGCCAGAGGGACCAGCAAATTGGTAGGGTCACAAGGAGAAAAGCATGATGGGTTTTAGAAAGTTTCTTGCTAGTGTTATGCCAATCATAAGCAATCCTTGCTGGGAGCTTGGATAGGTTATGTGTTCCCTTTCTGTCTCTGCTGCTTCTGTTCCCAGAGTGCCACATGACTTGATCCCAATGACTTTTATTTCCATAGTTTCTCTCCCTGTGCTTTCCCCAGTCTGGTTTTGCCAGATTTTTTTTTTCCCTCTTCTTGCTGATGAGAAGGAAAATAACAGTAACTTTTCATGCTCACATAAACATTTGAGATGAAAGTGGAAGAGAACAGAACATGGCAAGTAAGTTGTACCCACAGTGTAACAACCATTACAGCAATTGCTTTAGTTTAGTTCATTCTCAGTAATAAGATCTGCTAAACTTCCAAGACTCAGCATCTGGGGAACTATCTTTTGAAAGAATAACAAGAAGATCTGTTTTAAAATATCTCCTTCAGCCTTGGATAAATCTAAGAGTAGATGACATGTAAGTCTCTGGGGGCACAACTTTCTGAAGCAAGTTGGATGAGCTTCCCCAGTTACTTTTTCATTGAACATGCACTATAAGCGCCTCTTTAGAGTACATTAATGACTACATCATCACTAATAAATTAGGTTGTTAAGAGCTGTGTGTGATGCTATCAGATTGTTGCAGCCACACTGCTTTCAACCTATTTTCAAATTAATCAGGATTCATATCTTGAGAAAGTCAAAAGTCTCTGAGGCCAGGGTTGGGGGTAAAAAAAAAAAAAAAAAAAGCTGGATAGCTGACTGGGAGAGAATGGCAATAAATGTCTGGAGAGAGGAAATAAAGCCTCACCTTTTTTATTTCTCTCTCACCTGAGTTTTAAGTATTGTATCTGCATCTAAATGCCACTAGGATGAGAAGCATATTCCTGAACAATGGAAAGAATGTGTAGAGTGGAGCTAAGTAAACTCAAAGTGCAGTGTAAAATGGGCATTTTAGTAACAACAGGAGCAGGAGTGTGGGTGTGCAGGGACACATGGATCTGCCTCCTATAACCTGTTGGTAAAATTCTCTTGCAGCCAACCTGCAGAACTTGGTTGAGATTGGCACTGACCAAAATGTGATGGGTTTGTTTTTTCGTGCTTCCTCTGACTTCACTTTCACTGCAACCACTCAATGGTACTGTCCCTATGAATGCCACGGACCATCTCCAGGCTGGTTGTGTGTTTATCTGCTAGTTCACATCTTAATACAACTCCTGTCTGACAGCCTTTCCTCAGCATTGGTGCAGGAACTGCCAAGCCTTCATCTAATCATTTAGAAAATCAGCTGTATTTAGTGACTAAAAAGATTACTTTGGTCTGAACTACATCCTTCCCACATGCTGTTCCCCATTGCTTGCCCAGCTGGTTTAGTTGGCCAGTAGTCAAGTGTGTTGCAGAACCAGATCCTACATTAGAATATTGACCTTTTCTTTATTAGCCATCTAATTTCATCCCAAGAGTTGGGGCAGTTTTTCTTTATGAAGTGTGCTCCCTCATCTGTTTTTTGAATATTCCAAAAGACATTGCCAGAGAGTTCTCATCTCCATGTGTTAGCCTTTGCCATGAATAGATCCCAGCTTCTCTTGGACAGAAGATGATTTAATTTTAGTTTAGTAGCCTTTAAAAGATCCTGATATAATCAGATATACTGGTGTATTTGCAGGGTTTGAAGATTTTCTAGATCATGTAGATACAAAAAAATCCCTAAAACAACAGATGTTATTTCAGCTCTTAGTGACATACCTGGGGAACCACACTTGTCCAAGTGTATTTGGGTTCCTTCTTTTGTATTTAGTAAAGTTCTGGAATTGTTATAGAAAGGACTGGCAGAATAAATACACGTTTTAAGTAGAGTTAGCTGTTTGGTTTGCTTTTTGTAATGAGAGAGGATAAAGATGTGCAAAACTACAGCTCCTGAGCATTCCAGTCTATTTTTACCCTGGCTTAGATCTCTGAGAGTAGTGTGCAAACAGTACACCAATTATTTCCAAACAGCACATCATCGTTCTACCACCTGTTTAAACAGAATTTTACAGCTGACAGTCATCCCCTAGAAGAGACTCTCTTCCAGGACATATTTGATGTTCAAAGTTTAAAGTGTGAAATTACGTACCCGTTGGGTTTTGTGTCCAGTTGTGCCTCTGGCTCTCCTTTGTGTCTTAGTTTATTCAGCAATAAATTGGTGTGTATTGCTTGCCTGTCTCGCAGGAATGTTTGCAAAGCTGTTTGGTTAAAGAGATTATTCCCAATAAAAACTGGTTCTAAACATCTGAAAAAACTGGACAACATTCAGATCCCAGATGGACAGCAATGGCTTGTGTCCATAACAGTTATTGACAACAAGAATTGGGGCAGGATTTTCATAAGGGCTGAAATGTTTTCTTTTTTTTTTTTTTCTCCTCATCTGCCTTAAATTTGGGTATTTAACTGTAATTGGCTGCTTTTTATGAAGCCTAAGCTCATCCTGAGCATACAGCTGTATGAACAAGTTATTTAATGGTAAGCTAGTATGTGGATTTAGGAAAATAAGGGATTATTTGTGGTTGTGGGCTGTGTGCATAGTCTTACAACAAGAAATACAGGCTGTTTCACTTGGCTTCTACCCAAGGGTGCCTTGCATCATGGCAGGGGTAAGGGTGGGCAATTGTAAGGGAGCAGCTGATTCCTTTAACATCTGCATCCTCATTTCCAGTGCATTACGTTTAGAAAGGAGGAGTGGGTTCTGTCACACTGTAAAGAACTGCCTGGTCAATGTTCCTGACTGCTCCAACAGCCCCCATGAACTTCAGTCCCATCGACACTTCCTCCAGGCTCGCAGCAGAGCAACCTATCCTTCTTTTCTGTTAACACCATAGTGCAGTTTCATAGAGCAGCTCCCAGTAATTCTTACAACAGTTCACACACAATGAAAAAAAGAAAAAGGGAAAACAAAAAAAAGGAGGGGGAGGGGGAAGGAACATGGTGGAGGATGTCTTCAGAATGCTGGAAACAGGGAAGCTACTTTTCAGCTGGCAGGTGGCTTGGTGTCTTCCTCATCTCGCCTTGTTGCCACAGGGCCTGGTGCTGGCAGATTACAACTCTGCAGCTAGTCATTTTCGATTTGTTTGAACCTGCTTCTCCAGTCTACTGAGCTTTCCCTGGCTAGCATCAATTCAGACACATTGCAATTCCTCAGAACCTCCACCCCATCAGATGGTTCGATCTGTGAGAAATTTAGCTAGGGGCGCTTAGACAAAAAAGAAATATTGTGGCTGGGGAAGCATTTAAGTTAGAGGAGGCAGCCAGGGCTGTTTTATTACTTAGACCTCTGTCACCTGTGATGACCCATGAGAGTGGAGAATATTGATTGCTTGTCACTCACGGCATTCAGTAGATTGCATTGACAAAGCTTGTCAGGCCTCTAATAGCAGGGTTAGTGGCCTTGGCTGCAACCCAGGGGAGAACTCCACAGTGCCTATTACTTGCCGGCCTTTAACTCTTACAGAATTGGGAGTGAACGTTGACAAAAGTGAGGGAATCATTTTGTAGTTACAAATGCCCTTTCCTGCTCTGTGCTTTGTTTTGGGTTTAATTTCCTCTACTTTTAGGCCTCTTGCTCTCATCAGCCGTGCTGCTTTAGCTAAGGCAGGGAAATTGATTTGAGATGTTTGCATTGACATCTCCGTGAATGATCTTGGAAAAGCTGGCTGGTCCCTCAGCCCTATAGCTTCTGTGTGTTGCAACATCTTATTACAAAGAGGATGGAGAAATATACAAAGCCTTAAAGATGAGCCTGGTACCTGCAGCCACAAAATACAGTTCTCAATCACTGCAGTGAAGGTTAGTGAACCATAGCAGATTTGTATTTATGCTCAGATCTCTGACACTACCACCAGCTCTTGTTACAAAGATAGAAACATTGTGTGGTGGATTTATCCCGCCTTGACTTTATCTTTGCTGTCATCTCAGTGTAGGAGTATGACTGGATTATTTAAAAAAAAACCAAACAACTAAAATAGATATATACACACACTGCATAAGGAGGAGGGAAGGGCCCATGGCAGTTGAACTGGATGACTGTTGTAGATCTCTTCTAAATGAAATATTCTGTTCTTGAATGCTTAGCTTAGCTGCACGCATAGGGTGCTGGATAGTACATAAATGTTCAAACATATCTCTGCTCACTCATGGTATTTCTAAACTCTTAGTTGTTAAGCCTTAAGTAAGAAAATGGGCAGTGCTGGGACCTTAGAGGACTTTGGAAAGCCAGCCTGATTCGCTGAGGTGAGGTCCATGCCTTGGTATGAAACACCCAATGTCTCCCTGAGTGCTCTCTCAGTCAGCTGCAGAGTGAGACACAGGCAAAAATCAAGCTTTGGTTACTGAATCTGTCAGAGAAGTGAAGAGCTCACAAATGGAGTCAATGTATGGAAGTGATAACTAAATGTTTGATGTCCATGTGCACTTTGTGTTCTGTGACATAAGGGCAGCCAGGGCAGCAGTGACCCAGCTGAAATCTTGTTGCTGCTGCATCCCTTCTTCAGTACACAACTGCAGCACAAAGTGGGGCTGGGTTCTGTACATGGGGCAGGCTGGGGAAGGTTGCAAGAGTACAAGATGAAATGGGTTTTGCTCACTGAAGCTTCCAGCAAGATGACTTTTTTCTTTTTTTTTTTTTTTTTGCTTGTGGTTTGTTTTCAATTCCATGCTAATGCTTTTTGTTTAAGACAGCAGGAAAAAAAAAGTGGCATTTGAGATGTGTAATTCTCACCAGTTTCTTAAAGGAATTGTGGTCATCAGGGTGTAAGAAATGCATTCTATATAGAAACTGAACTTGAGAGCAGCTGATAACATTGCACATCACTTCACTAAGCTGCAGTATGTCTCCACTGAAGAAGTCTCCAGCTGGAGTTTAGGAAGAGAGCTGAACTTCTCCAAAGAAAGAGAGAAAATCTGGGCTCTGGGGTTTTCATGCGTTTCCTCTGTAGACTTTTTGACCGAATGTTGCGTTGTAATTTCCCTTGATCATTACAGAGGGGGTGTGAAGGGGTGATAAGTAATCTGTGTCTCCTTGTGATATGTTGGCAAGAATGTTAGAAGGTAGTTTGACCTCAAAGGAGATCTGCCAACCCATGCTGAATTGGGGTGCATTTAAATGGAAAGGAAGGCTTGTATCAAATTCCAGTGTGTATTTCTGAACCTGCTGTGGGAACTAAAACTTTTTTTTTCCCACAATGCCCAGACTCTCCAACTGCAACAGACTGACAGTGAGTGGGCAAAGCTGATCCTCAACTCATAAAGCACTTGTCTTCTCCCCCCAAAATACCTAATTGCACAGCTGCTTATCATTCCTTCCTCCTCCTCCTCCATAGCAGCAGCACAGGGCACCATCCATCCCTGAAACCACTCAGTATCCTGCTTGTCAGGCATTAAAATCTTGGAGGCTTTGTTTTCAAAGATGCCCTGCTTGGCTTTGCAGAAGTTAATGATGACATTTTTGAATCAGAACAGTAAAAAGCAGAAATAAACCTAGGAGGAATAAACACTGTAGCAACTGGGCATTTTCTGAACATGTTAATTCTGCCTGAGCAAAGCATTAAGAGTACATGATTGGAAGTGAGTGTGGTTCTTAAACACATGCTCAAATATTTGTGTCACTACTTGGAAACCTTCTGGATGAAGGGTGAAGCTGAGTACCAGGCTGTTACAAGAGCCTGCTGCCAAAGTATTTCCCTTTTTGATACCACCAGGCATCAGGAGCTTCACCTTTGTCTCAGGACTTAGACTAAGAGCTTCTTTTTGCATCTACTGACCAGTTCCAAGTTCTTCTTATTTTCTGTGAGAAAAATGCCTTTCAGCTTTGTACAGAACATGCCTTCCTCTGCCTACCTGAGTGCAATCTAGCTGGTGGAAAGAAATTAATTACCTGTGTGACTTTGTCCCAGATTGAAACCTAGCTCTGGAAAACAGATGCCTGGCATATTAATTCACCATACTACATTGAGCCCTGAGTTGGAGTTCTCTGTGAAAGGTTTTATAATTCATATAACCTGAAATAATTTACACCTAATTAGATTTTGTCAACTGAATAATTCTGTCTCATGCTGCTTCTGCAGAATAATTTAAGCAGCTTCATTTTATCCTCAAAATAGTTGTAAATGTCACATTAATTTGGTTGACATGAGCAACTTATAGGAAAGCTACTGGGTAGAACTGTTTGCCAACTGAACATGTTACAGGCTTTTCACACCCAGTGCAGCACAGGGATGGGCATGTTCTCTGCTGATATTTTGCCTTTTACAATAAGGTGCAAAACTTGTTATGTCAGAGGTCTGGAGAAAATTTACATGGCTTGGGTAATCCAAGCACTGCAGTTCCTTTGGGCTGTCAAAGAGCTGATGTGACTGGCATAGCGTTTGGTTGCCTTTCTCAACAGCCTGAATCTTCAGATCATGTTCTGCAGCCTGGACACCTGTATGGAAGCCTTTGATGTGTGTCCATGCTAAGCTGTGGGCTTTACATGTAGGTCTGCAAAAAGGGACTTGGGCAGCAGCTCTACCCCATGCTCTGTTTGGGCACTGAAGGTTGAAAAACCACTTGCACATTCCACTGTCACCACTATTTCAGACAATATTTTGGAGCTGCTCTTGACAGTTGATGTTAGTCAACTGTTTCAGTTAGGGTCAGCATGGAGGTCTTAATACTAATAAACAAAGTGTGCATGGGTCCAAAGACATGAAATGCCCTGTGGTACCACCCATGGGTGTCTTGCTGAAGGTGTCATTCCCCACATCTCCCAGACCTGGCCCAATTGCTTGGTATGAAGCACTGTCCAGCTGGAGTGTGCTCCAGAGGTGAAGAGGATTGTTCACTGGGCGTAGGTAATTGCATTGTCTGATGTGAGATATTAATTCTATGCTTTTCCTATTAAAAAGTGAAAATAAAATAAAAAAAGGACAAAAATCAATGCTTTCAGATGATATTGTTAGATAGAAGTTAAGAGTCATCTACAATTGTTATATAGTTACTTCTTTTATTAAAATACTTGAAAGTTTATTGCTTGGTATTGAATGCCATGGGTTAAGTCCTGCACTGGGTTGTTGCATGCTAAATAAATATGGTCTGTTTTCCATATTCAAGTTAGGGCAGATAATGAACATGAAAGTAGAAGAGTTGAAGATGTAAGAAAATGTTGTAATGGCTTTTGGAAAGGAATTAAATATCTTGAAAAATTAAAAGAAAGGGCGATAAAGTGTATCTGTTTTAAAGTGCCATTCAAACTTCCTTTAATATCTGTGACATAGGAAATTTGAATCCTGTTCTTTGTTTCAGATGCAATATTATATGTACAGCTAAATTATTGATACAGGATATGGGCCAGAAAGCTTCACAGTGCTGCTACCTTGACCCATGATGTCCATGTTGGATTTTTCACATAGTCTCCTGATAGACCAGACTATTTTACTGAGGTTCTCAGTTTGCAGAGTAATGAGCCATAGGATCAGAACAGAAGCATTTCCCTAGTTTTGAAGATGAATGGGAATGTTCTAATGAAGGATAAAGAAACAATGAGGAAGCTCCAAGGACTAGGCTGTACTCATTTGGAAAGTAATTGACATGTGCTTGGGGGGGCCAAATCTACATCTTGTGTTGCTGAATGACAAAATGTGGTTGGCTTGTTCTGAGCTTTGGTTTGGCCCATTCTAAATTTAGTCTTACAGTGAAACCCATCATTAGCTTAGATTCTCAGCTCGGTTGGTTTGCAATGCCATTGCTGGGGCAATGTCATATCAGTCTCTCTTCCCTCCCATCTCCCCTGATGTGGTAGGATGGACAGTGTAGAAGAACATCTGTTGCTTGTCTTTTTGATCACATTTGGCCACTGATTGTATTTGAAGAGCAGTAGGGTCTGGGAGTAAATAACAAAGCAGGATGGTGTAGCTGGCCACATGTGAAGCAGTTCCTTTTTCCATGCAAGAAATTATACATCTGTACACATAGCCCCCTCTTTGAAAACATAAATGTACTTCTGAGTGCATTATAAAATTCAGCCTCTGTGGCCATTCTAAGCAAGAGAAGAAATCTTTAGACAACCTCCCCCTTATTGTTGAGGCTTGTCTGCAGCTCTTCTGGATGCTGTAATTTAGCTGAGCCTGCTGAGCTTTAATCAGCTTTAATGAGGAGGATTCATACTGTGTAACATTGTGGTAGTTTATTGGTTTTTCCACTCCTCTTTGTCACATCCCTTTCCTTTGAATAGGTGGCAGATAGACTATCACAGTAACTACAACTTTTAGCAACTCTATTTCCAAACAGCTTTTCTTGTAACATAATCTTGATCTATTTTTTGCTCTTCTTGGCAACTCAGGAAATATGAGTAGATAGTTCCTTTGGGTGAGTGGAGTGCACATGAGCACACATTTGAGATGGTGCATTGGACCAGGCTGACAGTCTGGGGAATGAACCCATTTGTGTGATCAGGTTGAGGTTCCTCTTGGACCTAAATTGGCTCCTGAAGCACTTGATGGGTGCCTTCAGGGTTCTGCTTTCTTGAAGTGTTGTTATAAACTGTTCCTGGGATTGGTACTGACTTTCACCCTCCCTCTTTAATTCAGCGAGTGAGAGACTGTGTATTTGGTATCTCTGATATTTATCCATTCTTTTAAAAGGATTCCAGCTTGGATATCCAGAGGCTCACTGTGGTCCTTTGCCCCTGTCTTGAAGTGCTCAGTGTGTAGGCACTGTGGGCTGCAGGCATTGGGAGATGTAGGAATCAAACCTTTGTGAAACTTGTTTAGAAATGGTTATGTCACAAATTAATGATGTTGAAGTCTGTTTTAGCAAAAAAACTACAAAACAAAAGGCAGCAAGTCTGGAGATAACCTAGACCATTAAATAGTAGCAGGATGAGGTAGAGTACGTCCAAGGTTTGGTTCAAGCCTTCTCTGAGCCAGGTTTTCTTTCTTTCCACTCAAAGCAAGCAGATGAAGTGTATACATTTCAATGCATACATAAATGAAACTTTTCAAACAGATTTGAAGATAGGCACTATTTAGGCAAAATTTCTTTATGCTTTGCTCTAAGAGTTCTAAGCTCTCCCTAATTCATTTGCAACACTTATGTTATGCTGCCTTTATACAGATGCTGCAAATTCTTGTAACCAATGCATTAGTTGGGAAGCAGACAAGGCATCAGGACAGTTGCTGATGCAGACACCAAACTTTTTCTGTCTCCCTGGAAGAACGGTAACATTCTATCTCTCTGGTGAGTTAGTTATTTCAGACAGGAAAATAAACTGTCTTTATCAGGAAAGAAAAAAACAAACCTCTGATCATATTGTCTGATGTTATACATTCATTGCCTGAATGTAATCTGAAATAAAGGCTCTCTGATAGAAAAGCTTCATTATTGATTTAAAGCCTGCCAGGTAGTAGAAGATGTACTGTGGCCAGATAGAAGCTGTTCTAGGTTTGATTTGATTTTTTTTTTCCCCCTCCCGTTCTAAAAATTACATTTCATTTTCTTTTTCTGTTTCTTTGATCTCTCATCTCCAGCCACACATCCCTTGGAGATCCCTGGGGCATGACTGTCGATATCTTGTGTAATTCACATTTTAGGGGTCTAATCCTGCTGGCATCAGTACTGCTCTGTGCTGAGGGGGATAGGCAGATACAGTGCTGTGGTGTCATCACATGAATTATGGCAGTAGACACAGACTATGCTCCAGTTCCTGTGTCATTTCTAGAAGAGCTGAGGAAGATTTAACATCAGAGCACTTCCATTTTGGTGGTGGTAGGTCAGCTCAGGATCCCCAAAGGAGCCACCAAATCACCCATATGTTGGTGTGCTGAACCAGTGGACTTACATCAACAATGGTTTAAAAAAAAATTAAAAAAAGAGGAATATGCCAACTGTGTCACTGTTTATTTTTTGTTTTGTTTTTTAGTAAGTTGGTCCTGACAGTCAGAGGAACCTATGCTGTAACTCAGATTTCTCATGTTGAGCACATTTTGGGTATAAAGTTAATGACCATAAGAATTTTCAAATGGCTCCCTCCTAGTTCTTGTCTGGGTACCAAAGGAGACCACGTTCTGGTTTTGAGCAGATAAAATCCTCCTCCTGGAAGCATTTGTTTATCATATTACAGCTTTGCATGAGCTGGGCTCAAGCCTGACCCGATGTTAAGTGTCTGTGGTAGATTTCATTACATCCATATACTGGAAGTCCTGCCAATATACTGGCAGCAAAATCCTAGTGGAAAATAAATGGCAATAAAAAAGAGAAATGATAGCCTCTGTGAGTGGTGAGGAGCAGAGCTTTATTGAGACCGGACAACCCAAGAGATGTCACTTGGCATCCAGACACAAGGCTGGGAGAGTGCAAGTGAAAGCTGATATTGGAGTAATGACTCAGTGGCACAGACAGGGGAATAATTTAATTAATTGCACCGAAATTTCTTTGATGAATAGTTATGTGGTGATAAGCATGAGGTCGAACAGTAGAATGAATTTCAGCTTTTTAATGGGCCAGCACAGCTGCAGTTTTGGAAGTGTTCCCATTTTATTATGTTTTGTTTTTTTTTTTCCCCCTCTCAGTGTTCCGGTGCTCGCGGTCCGTGCGCGGCCGTGCCGGGGCTGCACGTGCACACAAGTGCTCATGGACCCAGCCAGCCTCATCTCCTCACCCCCTGCCCTGTGCCTGCCCGGGGAGGAGAGCTGGCCAGAGCCACTTGGCTAAGGTAGCCACTTTGAAATCAATGCCAGATCGAAAGGAAATTGTAGGATGGTTTCTTTATGAATCCTGCATTTTTTTCCTATGATGCTTTTAACAGGGCCTCTGCTGCAACAGTTGTATGAAGATTTTTAATAAAAAACTTTTCTGGTCTCCAGAGGAGAAGGAGGCATGTCTTTGTTGTTGGAGAGCTGGAAGGAAGGGAACAATGCAACACAGATGGAATTTGAGCATTAATCCTATGATTCCTGGGCCATATTTTCAGACAGATCAATTACTCCTGGCTGTAACCAATCTTCAGCCATTTCCTCGCTGTGCAGGATGCTGCAGTGTGACCTAACCTCCTGACTTCATAGAACTTCAGCTGTAAATATCACCCATTAGTCCTGGGGCCACTGTCAGCTATGGTTTATCATGAGTCATTAACTTAAAAAATTAGAGGTAAGAGTTGTGGGTGGTACTGGCTAGCTGGCTGGAAGTTTTATGTCATACCACTCTGCCTGCCAATGTCTGCATGAGAGCTGCAGCCTGTCTTCTGTGAGTCACTGGATGGACTGTGCAAGGTTGTTCAGGGGTTGCCTCTGTCATGAGCTCAGAGAGAAGAAGTTGCTGCACTTGGCATCAGGAGAGGGGCAGTTGGGACAGGCCATGGGGAAAGAACTTGGTGCTTCTCCAGAGATAGATCCCTGAAGATTTGCTCAGCCAAAGAGGAGACCCCTCTGTTGTTATCTCAGGCTTGGGGCCAGTCTACCAAAATAGATTTGAACTCCTTGAATAGAAGGAAGAAAATGTGCAGAAAATGTGGAGAAAGAGCTGTTAAGGCCTGTCAACATCAAAACACTTATTTCAAGTGCAGCAGAGCTGCACAGACACTGCTAATTTTGAATTACGTTCTCTTATTGACCTTTTTTGAACTTTAATTAGAGTAAGAACTTGTAACCTTCCAACAACAGCTTCCACTGAGGTCTGCCTTGCAAATGTTCATTCGTTGAGCTCTGGAAGCGAAGCTGAGACCCAGATCCCAGCCCAGTTAGATCCTTCACATGGTCCTTCCTCCTGGTAAATAACAATATGTTCTCATTGCAACATTAATAAACATGAAGTGACTTCCTTTGGATTTGAGTGGCTTGTAGCATGGTCTCCATAAGGACTTCCCCCTTGGTATCTAACTCCTTTCAGTGCTTCATGAAGATATAAAACACTGCAAGATATGCTGTTATCTTGAATAGCAGACATTTGCCCTGCTCTCCCTTTTCAGCCTAATTCATGTGATTGTATTTTAATATCTGATTTATTAAGGAGGGTCACTGGTAGCATAGCTTGAGAGTCTTGTGGCTTTGGCCTTTGCCAGCAACTAAAAGTGATGGAGGGAGGAACTGCACAGTTCGGTTAGTTGGGTTTCTTTTTTGTTCCCTGGAACTTTGCCCATCTTATTATGAGTTCTTTGGAGAAATGAAATGCAGCAGTAGCTTGAAGAAATCATGGATCCTTTCCAGCAGTGAAAGAGCTCTGGAGTCAGTATATAAGCTTTCTCCCCTGGTTGCAGTTAGGAAGCCAGTTGACAGTATAATAGGGTTTTGGAGGGGGAGCGATGGTTTGTATGTTCTGTTTGATGTTGCAAATACTGAGCCCTCAGGGAGATCAGGAAAAAGGATGTTCTGTTCTTTAGGAAAGGAAAAGATTAACCTGAAATGTGAACTGAAGCATAGGAGCTCTGCAAGACTTAGGTGCACCAGAGATGAGTTTGCTTACTTTAATGGAAATATCTTCTGTCTTGTAATAAAGGTGAGCAAGTGTTTTGCAAGGATTTGGGTAGAAAAGTGATGTGGGTGTGGGTTTTTATAGAAGTAAGAGCCACAGCCAAGGCTTGAGGCAGGTGATTCTTGAAAGTGTTTCTATTAAGGTAAGTTTCTGAACGTTTGGATGCTCCTCAGAGGCAGAGGCACTTTAACTGTTGTGAAAGCAAGTGTGCAAGAGTGTGCTCATTGTTTTCCTAAAGATTTCTGGAAAGACTGATTCTGCTGCATTTCTTCCTTCTCACTTCTACTTCCATTTATATCCATGATGAGATTTCAGAGAGAGGGCAGAACATCTACTTTACTTTTGATAGAGCTATGGGGGATAAATTAAAACCCTTTCCTTTTGAGTTAGGATGTTTTTGTTCATCCTTAGTAAATAGCCATGAAGACAATAGATGTGTCTCTATCAGCAGAAGTTGTTTTCATATCTTTATTTTTACCTGAAAATTCACATATGCTGATGGAGTTAGACTTCCTTATGTAGACTTGTGCCAAGAGTTTCATTTTGGCTTTATATATACCACCTTGCTTTCACTATGTTGTCACTATGGACATGGTGGCATAGGACAGGTTTCTGTCCTCAGCTTGGGTGAATGTGCTTCATACAAGGGCACTGTGGAAGATGTGTTTGCCTTAAAGTCACTCTTAGTGTTTTTCATTGCTCAAAGAACTTGCCTTCCCCCTTTTTCCCCTGTTTTTTTGTTTGTTTGTTTTGGTTTTGTGTTTGTTTTGGGTTTTTTTGTTTTTTAACCACAACTCTTAGGGTTTCTTCTCCTTGGGAACAAATAACAGGAATCTGGGTCTGGGGACTTCATATAACAGAAGGATATGTGCTATTGTTTGGGTATTGTTTTTTTAATCATATTTTTTATGGCTCTCCTTGTTTCCTTAAAACTTAACTACTGAGGGGTGAAGCAATGGTTAATACTTGATGCAGGAGATGCATCTTTAGTGCATATAGATGGATTGGACCTTGGATTTGCTGTGGTAGGGAGAAAAGAGGCATTGTTTTTAATCCAATTTATACATGCACAGTTAAGTCAGAAGTTCTGCTTCTTAAATAAGGTAGATGGCATTAGTTAGGCTTTCACTCATTCAAAAGGACTTCAGATAATTGGAAAAATGTGATGCCAGGGCAGCACTGCAGTTTTTTCTATCTCATCTCAAGCATTTCTGAGCTTGTATTTGGTTATGTATGACTTTGGTGACTGGCATGTGCCTGTAATTGTGGATATGCTTCTTTGTGTGGGTATTTGAGGAAACACAAAATAACTGTCATTTAGTAAGGGATTTATGGCTTGTTTTCCTGTGTTTTGTTTCTACTGTAGTTCCAGTTATTGCCAGATTCAGTTGAACAAGTTCTTTTTTATTGTCCAATGATATTTGACTGAGTTCCTCCACTGTAACAGCCTATTTTCAGAGGACTATGGTAGCTATAACACCACAGAATGAAAGTACATGAGCACTGTTGTAATTACACAATGGATTCTAATCTGGGATGGTATTGTGAGATATGAATCTATGGCACTTTCACACAGAAAAATCAATAAATGAAACTTCAAGCACTCTCAACACATGAGATAATGGGCACATTCCAAGATTTAGCACCAGCTTGTTCATCTCTCTCAAAACCAGCATCCTGAGCTTTTAAAACTTGCCTATCCAACTGGAATTTCCCATGTAACAGAAAAACTCTGCTGAGCAGAGGCTGATATTCTCATGTCCCAATGTGTTCCTTCTTCACGGTGAATGGAGTTTACAATTCCACAGACTTACATTTCATAGAAAGGTAATGAAGATTTTTTTTTTTTAGTAGATTTCGATGTACTCCTGTTTAGTTGAAGGAGCTTTAGGTTTTCATAACACTCTGTTTACAGAAAATACATTTTATTGTCACCTATTCTATATTATTATCCCAGTGCTGTTTTGATGCAGCTTTGTGGCAGCCCAAACTTCAGAGCAAGTTTAGGCTTTAATCCAGGCACAATGTTCAGATCTCTGGAGGTCAATATATGCAGCAGCTTTGTTCCTTCAGTTCTCCTTTCCACCCCAAATATATTACATCATTTAACGTGACTCTGGTGATTTTCCCTACAGTTTTTTCATGTTACTCCCATATCAGAAATCAAGGGAAAGATGGTGAGATCACCTTACTTAAAGACAAGCCTCTCATCAATCCTAGCATCCATCCCTAAGCTCTGCATAATTAACAAGCAAAGGCCAATCTACCACAGAGCTCTTTCAGCCGTACAAGTTTGGTGTCCACTCCTTCTCTGAAGTGATTTTTTTTTGTTTGTTTTTGCATAGTGAGACCAACATACTTAACTGGACACCTAAGGTTTGCCATTGTGAACTAGATACCTCATTGTAACTTCACTGGAAAAGTGGTCAGCTGTGCTGACCCATCAAGGTCGTGATTTAAACGTGCTGAAGTATGCTTGCCATTAGTGAGTTCAACACAACTACTCACAGCACTCAGACAAGTCTCTGTTTAGGGCTGTTCCATGTAAGTATCATCAGTGGTGCTCCAGATGTTAGAGTGAGCACTCACTGGAGCAAGCATTTTGTGTAAGTGAAGAAGTGGTGGTGTCCCAGTAAGCCTCCTTCCAGGCCTGCTAATGCTGCCTGAAGAACTTACTATCCTGAGAATTTTTTCAAGAACTGGTAGAAATTAGAACAGGGAGTTCCAGGCACTTCAAAGTATCTGTTAATGAAAGTTTGGCTAAAGCATGATCTTAAAATAGAATGTGGAATCAGCATGCTATCTCTAAAAAGTTGTTGGTTTGGGTTTTTTTCCCCTTAAATCCCTTAGAATTTATTAGGTGGGTATGAGCAAAAGGTTTGGCTCCAGTAAAAAAGTAGCTTTCTAATGATTAGCAGGGGCCCAGTATAATTTAAGATATTCTTTACAGTTTATAAATATGGGCTCATAAAAAGCGTAGATATAAGGAAGCTGTGACTTTAAGTCATTAGAAGCCCAATGGTTTGATAAAATAACAGGAAACAGACAATTTATTATGAGCAATCTCGGTAGCTCTGGATTATCTATAAAACTTTTATGGCCCTCCCCAAGTGGCAAGAGGCCATAAAACTTCCCTGAATGAGGGACTTGTTAATTTACTTGTTAAAGCAAATTAAAAATTTATAAGCGCTTTTAGGTAAATGAGATCTTCTCTCATTGCTGCCCTTGCGGGCTCAGGAGTCCTAGGAGGGAAGAAGTGGCTGCGCTCAACATCACAGCAGAACAATAAAAGCTATTAAATTGGTTCAGTTTATTACTACAGAGCCAGGCAGCTGTTGCCATGGTTTGCTGTGGGATGCCAGAGGTTGACAGGATGGCATTTCGGTGGCCTTAAAAAGAACGTAATAGCTGTGCCTTTCACCCACCCCAACGGCTCTGTGGGTGCTTTGCACTTTCTGCTGGTTTTCGTGTGGAGGTCTTGAAGTCTGTCAAGCCCGCTGCAGCAACATTAGCATCTCCTTTTATCATTCTTCTTAGTTGTGGTAAAACAGGTTTCTGAACGCTAGAAAAACCTGCACGCCTCCGGCTTGCCTAACCAGGACGCTTAACAGCAAAATAAGTTTTGATTTAATCCAATGCTCCTGCTGTAACTCAAGGCAGCAGTGAGGAAGAAGGGCCTGGCAAGGAAAATGAGGCTGTTGGGCATCTTTGAAAGCTTTTGAAATGGATTCAAGAAGTGTTTCTCCAGATCACTTCAACAACAGCTTCTTACAGAAAATGAGTTCCATCTGTGCAAGCACCATGAGGAGATAGACTTTGTCCTTGCAGAAACCCCATTAAGAAATACAGTTTCTATTGAAAGGTCTTAATGTTTAGCAGAAGACCTGATTCAGGTACAGTTTTGAATGAGGAGAGATCTAAATCAAGCTGCAGAGAACTTAACAAAGCCTCTCCTGAAGAGTTGTCTCTACTTGTAGTTATTTATCTTTTATTCGGGAAATAACTTTTACAGATCTAATATTCTTTATACAATGAGTTAAAGACACTTCCACGAGAGAAAGAGTGGCATAGATTCAAAAGGTTTATGTGGTGACCAGTTCAGGTCATTACTTCAGTTACTTGTAGGTGTCTAAAGGCAAGCCTGCCTGAATAGTGTGTTGTCTAAACAGAGACCACAGCTTTTAAGGCACATTTCATTCTTATGTGTTTCATTTAATACACAGTTTATTCCAACAGGACTTGTATGATTAGATAATTTCTAATGGATATTGCAGCTGCTTTCCTTCAGAACAGGAAATAATCAGTGAGTGAAATATGCAGAGTACATGGAGGAAGTCTAATAGCATGGCCCTCTAGATAGGCTTGAAAGAATTTGGGCAATTTAGTTTTTAAAAGAGAAAATGGAGCTGGAGATACTAATAGCAGTCTTAAACCACTAGGAAACTGCTGCAAAGAGGAAGGGGAAAATCTGTTTTGCATATCCATGATAGATGGGACAAGGTGAGGGTGCAGGCAGGAGATGCAATTAGATGTGAAAATAGCTTTCTAAAGGTAAAGTGGTGAGATACAGCATTGACTTCACCTGCTGTGCTTGCAGAGGTCATTGAGTGTCTTTAGCAACAGTTTGGGCTGTGTTAGCTGGTTGTCTGCATGTTATGAGTGATGTAGGTACAACTGGTGCTTCCTGGGCTCAAAGGGATGGGCTGTGGGACTGCTGCAGTCTGTGTCTTTCTCCAGTTCTCTGTGATTTTATAATGCTGACACTCCTTGGTGCTCACAGACTGCTGCACTAGGTAAGATGAACACTCAAATACTCCAGGCAACACTGCCCCAAAGTCTTTATTTCCCATGTGGTTCTCCAGTGAGAGGCAGATGTTTAGCAGGATGCTTTTCCTCCATGCTGCCAGACCAAACAAAACCTTACAATCTCCAGGAATTCAAGTGTAGCACCAATAATATTCTGGCACTTCCATCACTCAATAGTTGTATTATAAATATTTCATGGAAAAACTGAATCGTAAAAGTATTATTTTTGTAGCATGCCAAGAGTAGATCCAGGCACTTGGAGCATAAAAAAAAAAAAAAAAATGAAACTCACATTTTAATATTGTGCTATCCTCACTAAGTACAGTGTCTGAACAGTACTGAAACTGTCTGACATATAAAAATAAGGCATTGCCTCCAAGGTATATTAATGGTGGTTATATGGCTAATGGTTACATGGCAAACTCCCAGTACATTCATTTTAGTGCACACATTTCTCTGAACCAGATATGACTGGCTGGAAAGGTCTCTTGAAATCCCATATGGCATCCCCAGGGACACCACAGCAGCTGTATTTCACTGAACCAGAAGTGGATATAAAATGAGCCCAAAGCTCTCTGTCTTTCAGTGGGGTTACGCTCCTGCCTCTGCTAGGCTCATCGGAAACTCCCAGCCCTATCCCTGGAAATTCACAGCGACGACAGAGCTTGAAGTCAAATGATTAATCTTTCATGTCCTTTCCTACCTTAACTGCTGTTCTGGTTCCAGATTTTGGAAACCTGAATTCCAAATGGGTTTGTGGGTGTTCTCAGCCTCTCTGGATGAAGTATGGAGGCAAAGAGGCTGCTTTGTTCAGGCTGAGCCTTTGAGATGGATATGAGCACTCAGAGTAGAGTGCAACAAGGATGTGATGTGTTTTTAGTGTAGGTGGTCTCTTATGGAAATATCTAGCTATTGTTGGAAGTATGTTCAGCCCAGTGTGTTATTTCTGGCATTAATTACAGGGAGAGAGATATCTTGGAACAGGCAATGCCCCATTGGTAGGGCATCAATTGGCAGGTGGAAGACCCAGGTTCATGATTCTGCTTTTCGTGACTTTAAACAGCACCTGGGACTTTGGACTCTCTTGCTCTGCATAGTTGTAAAGGAGACATTTCTTGGTGTCCAACTGAACATCACAAAATTAATTTAAGAGGCAGGGTCCTGCAGCTAACTCCTTCCCTAAATCTATGTTTTCTCAAGGCTGTTTTTCTGCATTTATTAGTTTAGTCTTGCAATTCCATGTTTACATAACTTACATGATTAAAAGCAAAACAGGAACCTGGACAGAATGTGGTTCCTGTTAAAGTCATTCCTAGTTACTTGCTCTCTTAACCCCTTTGAAAACCAAAGACACTGAGCTGCCTTACACATTCAATGGACAGCAAGCATGCTGCTCAAACCCATCAGGGAGGATGTCTGAGTTTATTCTCAGAGGTATTTATTTACAGGGCTCATTTATTGACGAAAGCAAATACTGAACAACATCAGCCTTTGCCAGACCCTGGGAGAAATGACAATTATTTTAAATTAGCTTAATTCAAATCCTAACCTGCCAAATTTGGGAAGACCTGCTGAAAATTCATCAGTGGTTCTAAGCTGCATATCTGATTGGGAAAACATGAATTAGCTTCATGTCTGTGGTGTAGAGATTTTTTTTTTTTTTGGTAGCAACCAGTTTTTGCATGGGTAGAGCTTTGATGATACTACCTTATGTTCTTATCACAAATGAGCAAAGGAAATACAAATTAGAAGCTCATAAATATAGGATTCTCATTGCCTTTGAAGAGCTTCATTTCAATACAGTGTGCATGAGAATGCTATCATTGGTTCCTGAAATGAGTTTGGTTTTGGCTAGACTGTAAGCAATGCATAAGCCATAACATTTTAAGTAGGTGTCCTTTATCTGAACTAGATAAAAAGGGACATGAGAGCTGTGAAGGGTTAATTCCTATGTTCTCAATGAAGATGGAATTAGAAAATGAATTCCCTTCTAACATCTCTACTCAGCGTGCAGATCAAAGCTATCATAGGAGTAAATTTATGTCTGATAGTGTGGACGGTTTCAATGCACACTGGCGAAATATCATGCTGATTGCTGATTGAAAACAGTTGTTAATTCTCTACTTCACTAAATTCAGAGTGGAAAAACTTTCCTTAATAAAGAACAGATTGAAGAGAACCAAGACCTTACTGTGTGGAAATTAATGGCAGATGCATATACTGGTAGTTAAAATGTTTCATTAGATGTTAATGTCTTGCTGTGTTTTTAATTGTTCAGAAATTAGCCTCTAGAATATTAAAACCATCTGTTTGTTATCATGATGAAACAGAATACTTAAATAGTTATTAATTTTGTGGCCTTATTTTTTTTTTGGTGTTTTTTTCTTTTTTTTTTCTCTTGTCTGCAAAACTTTGATCTGTTGAGATTTCACTGGATGCAAAAGTGCAAAACAATTTTAAAACACCTTGGTGCCCCAAATATCAGCATTTGCTGCCTGCCACCCATATTTTGCATGCCTGCTTTATTTCACAAATGATTATTCACCAAGGAGAAGTTGACGATTTTTAGTGCATAGGAGGAGTGTGCTGATGCTTGCTGAGCCTGTATAATGGTTGATTTAAGCTGTAATATGGTACATTTTCACATGCTGATACTTAATTTTGAAGTCTTGTGGGTCGTTTTAAAGCCCAAATATTTAAAAGCACAGGAGGGATTCCATGTGGGTTCTTCTTATCTCTTTTCTTTTTCGATTATTTGTTGATATTTTATAAATTTTAGGTTTTTGTTGTGTTTGTTGTTGGTTGGGGTTTTTTTGTTGTTGTTGTTGGTTGGTTTTTTTTTTTTGTTGTTGCTGTTGGTTGGGGGTTTTTTTGTTGGTTGGGGGGTTGGTTGGGGTTTTTTGTTGTTGGGGATTTTTTTGTTGTTGGTTGGGAGTTTTTTTGCTGTTGCTTGGAGGTTTTTTTGCTGTTGCTTGATATTTTGTTGTTGGTTGGGTTTTTTTGGTTGTTTTTTTTTGTTGGTTTGGGGGTTTTTGTTGGATTTTTTTTTTTTTAGTATTGAGTTTTGGGAGAATTAGGGTCTGGGGGGGGTTAGGTTTGACAGTTTCTAGGGCTTCAATTTGTGTTATTTTGGGAAGGTTGGGTTTGTTATTTTTTTTAATCATACAGATAAACAGTAATGGGCTTCTTCCAGGTCCAGATTTTAGGTAAATATTCCTTTTTGTGATAACATTCATCAACCATATTTCCAGCACAATAGTGATCTAAGATGTGCTTGTAATTTTTTTTTCTTTTAAATTCAGCTGAGAGGAATTTAACCGAGTGTTTAAGTGGTGTCTTGAGGGGAGGCCATAACCTGTACGTACACCCAGCTCACCATTGTGAAGAGCACAATTTGCAATGCATTTTGTAACACTGCTTCTACCTGACTTCAGTGTGAAAATTCATTCAGGAAGTCTAAACATTACTTAGAGAACCATTAACACATCTTTCCAAGTGATTTTTGACCTTTTCCTGAATAAGCACTTTACAGATTATTAAATGGCAGAATGAGGATTAATTCAAGTAACCATAATTTGATAGCAGTCCTGTGTTAGAGGATTTTGCACTTATCTTAAAACAATAATAAAACTCCACTTACCCAGTACATGACTGTATTTTCAAGATGGGTAAGTTTAGTACAGTTTTAAACCATGTGACAGAGCAGTTAAATTGTGGTGTTTTTATCAGTGTAAGATACAGAAGTAGTCTGTCAGGTAATTATAGTGAGCACCCAGTTCCCTAAATGAATTCTGTATCTCCTGAAGTCAGTTGAAATTTTCCCCTTGATTTCATTGGGTGCTGGATCTTCTCCTGATTCCTTGCCTATCTGTTTGAGGCTGCCAACACAATGGCAGAATGATTTGCTCGAAATAAAGCTGGTTTTGAACTTGAACTGAGGCCACCAGCTCATCAAATCTATCAAACAATAAATCACACAATGGTCACTGTTGACAAGGGACAGATTCCAAGACGTACCAGGAGATTTGTTGACATTTATAAAATAGGGAGACTTATTTCAATTGGCAAAAATCAGTCCAAAGTGAAAGCAGGGTGCTACAATGTATCTTACATTATTTCTCAGAATGAAAGAGCAAGAGGGGTAGGCAGGGAAAAAAAAAATAGAGAGAAAATTGGTCCAGAAAGAACATAGAGCAAAGCCAAAAAGCCACCAACAAACTGGTGTTAGGAGGTGTTCTGAATTTTTCAAACCAGCTGCAGCTTTTATTAGGTTAGTCCAGCACAAAAATTCAGCAAGATTTAAGACATGAAGTCAGACTGTCATTTAAGGATGTGTAATTCTTCAGATGTTCGTTTTTGTGTTTTTGTTTTTTTTTTTACTTTTTTCTCCCTGGTGGTGTCTTGAGTCTTTGCCACCCCTTCCCACCATCATTGTGCCAAACTGAAGAACTCGTCTGGGTTAGAAGCACTCCAGGGAATGTAGAAGAAAAATAAATAAGCTGGTTGTTTCTAACCCTGCAAAGCCCCAACATCAGCTGCAGCCATACTACCCAGAGAGTCTCAGGGGTCTGGGAAAAAGCCACCCAGAATGAGTGGGTAACAGCAGGGTTGGGCTCCTTGAGCAGAAGAGATGCTGTGAAACTATGGTCTCAGGTACAGGAAAATTGTGATTTGTGCCACACAGAGCAATACCTGAGCCTGCCAGCAACCCATCCACTGCCTGAAATGCTGAGATCCCTTATTTTACTCAAAGAGCTTCCATCCAAAGAGGGTGGATTGTCTAACAGGATGGTTCCCCTAAGTGGCAACTTGCCATCTATCAGAAGCTAATCCAGAGTTAAACAGTTTAAACAACAGGTCTTCCCTTTGCTTTTCTCCTGAGTTATTTGTGATGACTAGCTTCTCTTCATCTCTAAACTCATCTCCACATCAATGACAGCTGCTAATGAATTCAGATGGTTCATTCCTTTCCCTTCTGTGCTTTTTCAAATAGATTTTTCTTTGCCAGATACTTCAGCTCCCCTTTTCTGCTAACAAATTGGTACCGAGGTATGTTGTTATGACTTTTGCTTCTGTCATTCAAGCAAGGGGAAAATACAATATGTATAGATGTGAGTTACATGTCCAAATGCTTTTACTCCTCCCCCCTTCCCTTCACATTATTAAATTACAGAGAAATACTATCATAATAGCCTCTTGGCCAAGTCACAGAGAGCAGAGTTATGGTTCCCTTGATAAATTGCAAAACATTATTAAGTTTTGCTCTCTAGACTCAGAATATTGGCATAAAAGGACATCAACCACAGTCATATTGGTCTTGATTGCTGCTTAATTGCTGCTTGTTTGTGTTAGAGATCATGTGGTTTGATTGATCTTGCCCTGCTTTTGTCATTATAGTTACAACTTCCTAGTTTCTCCTTGTACAGAGACCACAGGATGACTTTTAAAGTGTGAATAATTTATGTGGCTGGCCAGTTAAAGGGCTTAAAATAGTATTATGTTTTTAAGCCAATAGCTCAACCTTCAAATCATTATTTATGCAACCAGGTTATTAAATATTTATTCAGGGCTTATATCAAACTATGAAATAACAGGCCTCTTTTATGTCAACAGTGGTAAGCATCTTGAGGTCCATCCATGAATACTGATACTTCCTCCTTCAGGACATTTATTTACTTCTGTAATGTTAACTGGGTGTCAGGTTTAGTGGTCTGTGTTGAGGAAAAACAGGATGATGGTAGCTGTGAATTAATTCAGGTGAAGCAAGTATTGTCATTTGGGTGTTATTCAGGCTTGGTTCTTGGAGCTGCTTCACATCTTTAGATGTTTCCAAAAGGTCTCATCTCGTCTTGCATCTCCTTTGCACATGAGGAGCAGCCATCCTGTGGCCCTGAAACGAGTGAAATTTTACAGAAACTACCTTGGTTTGATGTTTTTCCTCATTAAAACAGATGGAGGTTCTTTAGCTGAATTTGCAGAGAGCTATAAAGCTGCAGCGCTGTTAGGATTTTCCAGCCTGGCCTGTTTGCTTTTGTTCCATCATGTGCTTCATTTTATCTTCTTACTTAAGTATTCTTCCAGTAAGTTATACATTTCAAAGTCAACCAGAGGCCAAGCAGTGTCCTTAGGGTGTTGGATGTCAGACACTCTGAACTAAATGGGATAATATTTCTGTTCTCCTCTCCTCTTTCCAAAGATTCAGAGCACAGGTAGTGTTTGCCTCTACCTTCATACCTCACCTGACCTTTTCTGTACAAGAAACAAAGAACTCCTCACAAGTCTAGGGCTGAAACTAGGACAATGTCCCTAAGACCACAGGCTGGACTCCGTGCTACTGAAGAGATGGATCTGTAAACACAATGTGGCCAAGTGCTCTGAAACAGACTCTTCTTAGGCAGAATGTTGAGGTAAAACCTGCCAGCTTGGTTCTCTGCTTTTTTAAAAGGGCAAACCTAAATGGAACTACAAAAAAAAGCAGTTCCTGGTGGAAGCTTCAGCAGCAAATCCATGTACACTGCTCCTTGTAGGGTATTCCCAGGGCTTGGGGGTGCATATGCAAATGTATTCAAATATTGTATCTGTGCCCATAGGGGTTAAAAATCTGGTTTAGAGACATACAAAGCAGAAGCAAGAAGTATAGATGGCATAAATAGGCATCACTCAGATGAATAACACTTACACATCAGGGTGGAAATGATCTGTATCCCTTGTGGACAAGGATGGCACACTTGTTCTAGGCATGAGTAGGCACCCAGTACAGAAGCTGTGTTTCAGAGGTGGTTTTTCCATGACACACAGCACAGGGAGAGCTCTGGAAATCCAGAATGGGATACAAACTACTTCAGCAACAGGGCTGAGTAAAGATGGGGAGGGGCAGATCGATTCCTCCTTGATTGCCACCATTCTGGCTGCCTCCGAGCAGACCGGCCGGACCCTTGCTCTTCATCCCTCTCCTGCACAGTCTGTGCTGTGGAAGCTGCTTGGAGAGATTGATTGGTACAATGGAGTGCTTTGCAAGGTGTAATTTTAAAGGCCATATTTCTCACTGTGCAACCATCAAAATGCAAAGGGTCAGAAGAAGCCTATATTTTTTTGCAATTCAGCTTTTAAAGTGTGCTGAAATACGCTTCATTTGGTGCAATTGCCAACAGCTTGCTGTTTCATACCAATCTTAACAGGGGCTGGGGAACAGAGCAAGTCTGTTACACTTTATATGTTGTATAATGTATGGATGATTCTGAGGTGTGATGAGTTTATGCCAAATCTATCTTTGATTTCTGTATAAACAGCACAGGGAAAAAAAATGATGGGCTGCATTCTTTGTGTGTAACTTAGATAAAATAGAGCTACAGAGCTACTTCAGAGTACCTTCTGTGAGTTGTATATCTAAGGGTGCCCAAGCATATAATGAAGGAGAAGAGGATCTGGAAATAAATGCCTGTTCTCTTTATCCCTCACCCTCTCTTTGGTAAGGATGCTATTTATTCTTAGCCTATGTTGCTTCTGCTGTTGCTGCTGTGAGCAGAACATGATCACTTGGTGTTGCTGTAATAACAATGCTAAATAGCCAATTCTCCCCAGGAGAAAGAGGGGTGTAGCTCCATTTCTTTTCAGTAGAATCTCTCCCATTTAAGGCTAGTGAGGATGAGTTACTCTACTCCAATGTACTAAACAAGTGCAGCAGCAGACACTGGATCAGCTCAAAGGCAGCAGGAAATGACCAACAGTGCTTTAGAATAAGTAAGTTAAAGACACCCTTGTTCTGTATCACAGAGCTAATTAGGTAATTGTTCATAGTTATTTGTTCAAGCTCTATTAGATTTAGAATTATTCTTTTTTATCAACAGGAAATTGGAAAAATCTGCATGTGTGTTTATTCTTGTTTTCATAAAAAGAATTTTGGAGGAGGAAAATTACTTTTTCTTCTCAGTAGAGGCAGGAAGGAAACAAAAGATAAGATATGGTCTTTGTTGGTTCACTACACTGTTACTATCCAGGTGTGCAAAGTACAGCTGCTTATTCTATAAGGCTGTCAGATCCCAGGATGATGGCATGTAGGCCCTGATCCTGCACAGCAGACAGTTTCTTGGAGCCTGTGCATTAGTGGTTGTAAGATTATATATCAAAACCTACTGAGAGAGCCTCTCCTCATGTTTTATTGTATCTCTTAGGTAACAAGATTTTTCTTCCCTGGTGTGAAAAATGTCTTTGTATTAATGCTGTTCAGAGTCCACATGCGGTGTGAATTCTTTTTCGTATTTATTGCCTAAAGTTGTGTACAGTAAATATTCTTCCTCATTATCTCAACTTTGCTTTGCTTTCCTTGTGCTGCTGCTCTGTTTAGGTAGGCAGGCAGATGTGGTGGAGGTGAACGTGGCTTTGTTAGCAACACAGTGTAGAGGTCTTGCTGTGTTGAACCATCATGAAAGCCTTGGGTGATGTCCGTGCTGTATAAGTAGCTGTCTGACTTATGTCATTAGAAAGGTTTAAATGGAAGTATCTAAATGACAGCTGTTAATCATGATTTAAATCACAAGTATCAAGCCTTGATTTACCTAGTGTCTGGTTGTTTTTTTTTTTTATTATTTTTTTGGGGGGTGGGTTGTTTGTTTTTCTTCCTGCTATGCAGTTTTCCTTTTATTTGTTTTCATACAGCCAGATTTGTTCTCAGTCATTGATAAAATATGTTTGCTTTGCAATCAAATATTCAGTCCTAAGTGAAATCTGCTGTGACTCTTTTCTGACTGATGGAGGACACTGCAATGTGGGTGTTTTTTGGGCAGGGCAGTGTCTGGCTCCTTTGGATGTGTTGGTGCAGTACTTACAAAGTAGATCTGGCTGTGCCTTGTGGGTCTTAGTAGCACAGACAGTGCTGTTCGTGTGTGAAAGCCAAGCTGGCCAGAAAAAAATAAAGCTGTTTTCTTATTTATTCTAGATAAAAGTTAAAAAGCAGTACCCTTTAAGCAATGCTTAACTCCTCACCAATGTTATGCATCTGATTTCTGTACTCAATAGTTCTGTCGTTCAGCATCAATGACACTTCAACATGAGCTGTCATATTTTGATATCAAAGTTAACAGATTTCAAAGGAAAAATATGTTTCATTTAAGTGCAAAATGATACTACAATGCACATTTTAATCTGCTGATGATTTTTCCACCCTGGTGAGTGGGTGAGGCTTAGTGGGAGCTGCACTCAGCTTTTTGACCTTAAGAGCACATCAAAACCACTCTTCTCTGAGGATGTGGTGATATTTATGTTAAAAGACCCTGTAACTGTGTAAAACTAGTCAGGGGCTTGGTTGGGTCAGCTCCACAGCAAGGTGCTGGAGATGCTCCTGGTGCATTAACTTCTGAGGCATCTGATGCTAAAGAGGCTTCAGTGGTCCATCCCTTGCCTGTCCCCCACCACCTCACACCAGCATATTGTGCCCACCACTTTGTCTCCCTCCCTGCGCTTGTGGCACCATTGCTTGGAGCTGTAAGGACACAGCCAAGCTAGTGCCAAGGAGCTCATCTTCCCCCTCCCCTGTGACCATGCAGAATGGCAGTGCATGCAGGCTGTCCCACCTGCCCAGCACCCTCCCTCCTGCTTGTGTTCTGCAATCCAAACTCCTGCTGCTTTCTGAACCCTGAGGAGACAGTGATGGGTTCATGGTACATCATGCTGAGAAAATCCAGCCTGTTAACTAGGTGTTTAAGGCCAGGCTGGATGAGGCTTTGGCCAGCCTGATCTAGTGTGAGGTGTCCCTGACTATGGCAGGGGGATTTGGAACTAGATGATCCTTGTGGTCCCTTCCAACTCTGACTGATTCTATGATCTCACTGGGTTCAGCCAGGCTTTCTTTTCTCTCACAGGCTGAACTGGCCATTGTTTCCTGGCGTTTGGCCACCCAGAGCAGCCTGCACTTGTCACCAGCTGCCCGATCTGCCTGTGCTTCTGCCTAGATCCAGGTGTGCAGCACTTGGGAAAAGTGTGTGACTGCAAGTAGCAACAAAAAAATCACATCTTCAGAGCCTGGCTTGAGTCTGGGCTGGTAGGAAAAGCCCAGAGATTAAGCACAGTCAAGCTCTGTGTAGATGAAGGAGCAGGTAGAAATGACTTTGTATGGTCTAGGGCTGTCATCCTGGTCAGGACAAACTACTCTTGTGGGTTTGGGACTGGGCTGTACCTGTTCAGGCTTCCTGAAGTCAGAAAGCATTGCTAATGGTGTGCAGGCAGTCTGCTCACCAGCTGATCTGAGCTAGAGAGTATATTCAACCAGGTAGAAGCTGGATCAGAAGAGTCTGAGATTGGCTTACCCTTGCAAAAGCTATGTGAATACAGAATAGCAGGCAGAACTAAAAGGCTAAAATTCCCTTCCCTGCAGCAGGGTTATGCCTTCCCTCTTTCTCTAGAACTCGGGTAAAGGCTTAGCTTGCTCACTGCTCCATCATAGGGAGAAGTGTTGGTATTCATAACTTTAAAGTATAATGTAGCAAAATAATCCTTTAATTCCATATGGTGTGGAAATTCAGGCGCCTCAAAACTATACTGTAGATGTACTGCTGCCAAATGGTATGGGGTTTTAAATTAAAATATATCATGGGAAAAAAGAAAGAAAGGAAAAAAAGCTCAGAAGAGCCACATTAGTATGTTTCTGACATGATATATAAGCTCTGTGGAAAAGGCTTTTTCCGAATTCTTAGTAGGCTTATTTATTTTGCTTTTTGTTGTGTGCTAACCAGGCACTACTGCTATGGAATTATCTAAAGTGGTTTAAGCATCCAGCAAAGACAACTGAGGTCCTGAGAGGATGATGCTTTCCATAGTCTAGGGCTCAGCTGTCCTTTCATCCTCTCTTATGCCTCTTAACATGATCGACTATCTCTGTCCTTCATTCTTTTCCTTTCTGAGACAAAAGGCAACAGAAAGCCATGTTGTTATGGGTTATCCTTAGGAGTGTTTGATGGCTTATGCCCCCCATCCTTTCATTTCACAGAAGTGTCTGACTAATGTAAGAACGAGAGTGCTATTCCTGTAGAGCTCTCCTCCTCCTAAGCCTGAATATTGAGGTCTGCTTTAACCTTTAACATTGAATGACAGAAGGAAGCATAGCAGAGAGCTGCCTGCCCTGGACACAGCTGAATAGTCAGTTTGCACTGTCACTGTTATAAAATGGGGCTGAGTGTTTTCCTAATGCAAGAACAATCCCATCAGATTTCAAGTCACCTGAAAATCTCTCCATGCCCTGAAAGAACTGTTACTGTTGGCACTTGCTATTGCAGGGGTTTCATGCTGGTGATTTTGCATCTCTTTTGGTTTAATCATAATCTTGGCAGTTCCCAGCTAGTTTCTTTGTGACCTTTAGGCCTGAGACAGTCTTACTCTCTTTTTTTCTTCATCAGATGGTCACTCTTAGGACTGCCTGTCTCATGTTTCTTCCTGTCCCCCAGCTGCTACCTCAGTAACCTTCTTTTTGTGTGTCTCTCATGGCAGTCTCCAGCACCTATTTTGCATTACTTCCCAGGCCAGCCAGCACAGAGTGATATGTTTGGTGGGGGTTATTTTGACTAAGTTTATGAGCAGTAAGTGCTATTCACCAAACTATAGAGTGCTGAATTTACCTCTGCTAAGGACCAAAGTCCTACTCAGCCACTCTCTCACACTCCCCCACCTTAATGGGTCAATAGGAGAAAAAGAGAAGAAAAAGCTTGAGATCACCAATTACCATCAAAGGCAACACAGCCTTGACCTAGGGAAAACTGCTTTAATTTCCTGCCAACTGAAATAGATTTGGATAGTGAGAAATATAAATTAAAACACCTTCTTCCTCCCCAACTCAGTCCCAGCCCAGCAGTTCAGCTATCCAGCTTTTCCTTTCTTACTTTATTATCTAGTTATCCACTTCTGTTTTGTCTTTTTTTAGCATCCTCCAATAGATTTAAAGTTATTAAAAACTTAAAACTAAAAACCTAAAAACTTAAAACTTAAAAACTAAAATAAATAGGTTCTGTAATGCAATAAAACAATTTACAGAAATACGATGTGGTGATTCTAAAAACGACCAAAATCTCCTATAAAGCATTGGAGGACATAGGTGGCACCAGGCTCCATGCCATTCGTCCTGGGAAGGTGGTCTTGGGTTGCTGATGAGCACTTTTTTGGCCTGTACCCCATCTCTCACACCTGGGGAATACTTGAAGCTGTGCAAATTCTTTGAGTCAGCCACTCAATGGTTTTAGAGGTTTGTGCTTTCAGGCTAGAAAATGTCTTCTTTGTAAGACTCAGTGGATCAATCCCTACATGGATAAATTCACCCCCACCGTGTGTTGAAAGTGTGGAGTCAAATTTGCTTTTTGCAAATTCTTCTTCTTTCCCTGCTCAGTGCAAATTAGAAGAGTAGTGTCTGGGTTAATGCAGGAGACTCCTCAGAGAGACACTTCAGTAGACATCGTGGGAGATTCATGCTGGTTTTGCTCTTTGCATGGGGAGCCCTGACAGGAATGGTACAAGAACAAGAGTCATCAGTGTGGCACTCAAAGTGTTCTCCAAGGAGGACAATTGCATTTCCAAGAGGAAACTGTTTTTAGGGTTCCCCTGTGCCCCAGAGTAATGCCCCAAAAGCATGCAGTGTAATTAAAGATCCGGTCTCTTATCTGCAGAACTTTTTGAGCAGCAGTACATTTTTTCAGTGTTGTTTTAATTTTAAGTGGTTGAATCTGTGCAAGGAGATGGAAATGAACCATTGCCTATTCACATTAAGTGTTCCATGTGTGTTTGTGTGTAACTTTAGGTTCTTAAAAGAAGACAATGGGCACATTTCCATGCTTTTTTTTTTTTTTTTTTTTTTTAATTTAACACAGATTGATGGATTTTGGAATAAAATGTAAACCCTCAAGAGTTTGGCACATGGAGAAACTCAGCTTGGAAAAAAAATGAAGGAAAATATGGAAAGCTTATAAATCTTAACTTGGACTTAGTTCTGAGTTCACTCTCTAGTATACACAGTTCACTTTGTTCCTACAGAGTTTCAGGCTCAGATATCTTGGTCATATTCTCTTGTTCCCTGTAAATCATATCTACAAAAATGACACCTGCTGAGTTTTTCTTCTTCTTCTCTGTAAATAGCTGGGATTTGCAATGTAGAAGAAGTTTAAAATGAGTCATTGTGATTAGTTAGAAAGTAACTAATGTGTCAGAATTGTGTAGAAAATAAATAGAGGTTCTAAAATAAAATTTGAGACTGGAAAAACCTCTTCAGGCCCCAGTTACTGTATGAGTTTTTTCCATCATCAAGCGGATGTTGACAAAAGACTGAGTCAGGGAAACTTGATCCAGTTTCCTTTGGGTAGTTAAATTTTAAACCTGGGACCATAAAATTACAGTGCACAGTGGTCCTAGATAAGATCTGTGAGCTATAGATGAAGTATAAGAGTGCTTGAATTTGTTATCCTCCTCTCTGCCTCCAAAAAATGCTACCTAGATCTATTAGATCTGACTGATAAACCGTTCCACTTGAAATAGACAAAAAAATCTTTTTACTTGAGGTTTTCTGGCTGAGCTGTGGAATAATTCTCCTATTTATTAAATTGTAAGTGTTTGACAAATAGCTCTAGTTCTTATGTTACATTTTCTTTGAGCTGAGAAGTACACTTGTGCCATATTTTGCGGTTGTGCTCATGCATTGCAACTCAATTGTGTGTCTGAGCCTGTAGTTTTAAGTACTTTCTCCTTCCTTTTGAGTAACACAGAGCATCCAAAGCTCCCTTTTACTAATGAGGGGAATCAGGGAATGAAGGTGAAGCAGCACACACAGACCAAACCTAGAGATGGGTTTTGTTCTTGCAGTGATAAGGAGAAGCTGATGATAACCATTGGGGTGAAGATGCTTTTCACACTGCTTTAAGGAACCTGGGAGAGAAAAGCAGTGTAGATGGATGACCAGTGTGTACAGCTGAGAATGTACAGCTGGGAAATAGAGCAGAAGGGTCCTGCTTATGTGCACATATAAAAGAGTATGTTTGGGAGGTTTTGTGTGTACTTGTGCAGCATGTTTTGGGGAGAACTGGTGAAAAATGAGAAGGTATAGAAGAAAATGGGGGAAAAAATGAATGGAGATAATTCATAGAGAAGGAATTTCTGGTCTTCAGTCATGAAATGCAGATGAGTGTTTTTATCCTTGTACAGTCTAATGGAGATTACTATGAATATTAATAATTAGAATAAGGAGGAGGTGTCTGGCATTTGTTATATGAACATTGTGTAGTAGGTGTCTCATAAAATACTTCATTAGGTACCTCAACAACTATTTTCTCTCCATTTACCTCTGTTGCCAGATTTATGTATGTGATTTTAAATCTAAGTTTCAGAAACTGACTCTTTGCCAGTTATTAACCTCAGGAGTAACCAGTCTTCACAGGAAGGTAGATCAAGCAAAGAAGCAACAAGGCTAAACCCATGTTTTAATGCATCCAAGCCAGAGGAACAGATAGGCAAACCCAAGCATATACCTTCTCAGCATTGCAGTGGATGTAGTTCATACCTTCCTCATGCTGTATATATCTGTATGTGCTTGTGAGCATGTGTGTATTGTACACTATGGTGCATCTTAGAATCATTTAGGCTGGAAAAGACCTTCAGTATGCTGCTTTTGTAACATGTTGACCTGCACAATCCACAGCAGGATTGTGCCTAAGAGAAAGCAGATGTGTTCTCAACTGTATTGAAAATGTAGTTTGTAATTTTTTGGTATTTTTTATTTATGACAATGCCAGTAAAGTTCATTAAAGTTGGTTTGAAATGGCAAAAAAACAATCTGATACCTATTAAGTAGATCATGCTGTTTTATGAACATTGAGGTTAGTCAAAAATTTTTTATAGTGCCAGGCAATGTTGTTAGGGGCTGGCCCAGCAAAAGGCCTCCTTCCCCTGGGGAGATTTCCATTGATCTTAGATCCTCAATACTCATGGTGTAATGAGGGAGGGATTGGTTCTGCACATGCTTCAACACGATCTTAACTTTAATAACTGCATCTATGGCATAAATAACTTGAGCAGTTTAAAGGTTCTCAAAATGAAGGTCTTCATAACTGTGGTTTCCTGCAGGCTCCGAGCCTGCACATGAGCTGTAATGCACAGCAGCTTGCTTTGCTTTGCTCTCTGCATTCGTGGTCTCCTGAAGATGCTGACTCATCACCAAGGCTTCACCATGGCAGTGCCACAAGCACCACATAAACGTTGCTTGCTTTGGATGTAGGGTAGGCTTAAAGAGCAGCAGTGGACAAGGCTTAAACTTTTGCTCTCTTTGTTTTTTTCTCTTTCCTGCAGCTCAAGCCAGGCCAAAACAGTTGCCGAGACAGTGACAGCGAAAGCGCCAGTGGGGAATCGAAAGGTTTCCATCGGAGCAGCTCTCGGGAAAGACTCAGTGACGTAAGTGAAACTTCTGCAGCCAAATACTGCTCTGATTAACCCCTCCTGCAGTTTTCTGAGGGGTCTAAGTCATAACAGGGTGTAGTTTCTTGGGAACATTTCTTACTAAAATTCTCTTCCCTTTTGGGGGGGTTGGAAGAGGAAGAAGTTACTTAGGTATCCTGCCCCAATTCAGTAAACTTCTTAATTCTTGGTTTAGTGTCTGTCTGTGTGAAAACATTCTTTCATTTTGGAATATTTAAAATGTTCTGCTAGTTGAGAAGTGGGATGGCCTCTTTGAACCCCAAGTGGGGAAGGAAAAGAATGTATTTCTTTGGGCTAAATACTGTCTTTATGATAAGTATTAGAGTCTCTAGAGAGACTCAGTTAATTTATATGTAATGAATAGATAAAACATGGCCAACAATAGCATAAGATTTTCCTTTATTGCTCTACCCAAACTGCTGTGGAAGATACGAAGATGGCAGCTCTGTGGAGCCTGTTTTTCTCTGTTGGAGAATTCTGACTGTTCATTGAATGACACACATGAGTTACTCTGACATGGGAATGACTGCAGAGATCTTCCTGTTCCTGCAATTGGATTATTATTTATTATGTGTACCATCGCAATCCTTGAGTGTTTTATTCACAGCTCTGGGTCCTCTGTGCTACATGAGAATATAAAGACAGCCCTGTCCCAAATGAGTATGTAAATTGGGGATTTTGTAGGTCAGATCCTTTGCTGGTAAAAGCATGGATAGCTACATCAGTCAGACCGATTTGTATCAGCCAGCAATCTGGCCCTACTTTTAAATAACCCACATTTTGGAGACGGGGATTTTATCCATAGCATGTCCATGTAGATTTGGATGACAGATACCAGATGGTGTCCTCTATAGGCCAATCCAATAAAACCGAATTGAGCAGACATGAAAAGAAATACCTTTGTAAAGGATCTGTTTCCTTGTGCAAATCTAAGCCTGAAGGCACACAGCTAACGATTTTTGTTTAGCAATTTTTAGCAGTTGTGCATATCACTGGAACAGCCACCTGGGGTGGTTTTGGCTTTTTTTTTTATTATTATTATTATTTTTCTTTTTCTGTGAAGAGGTGAAATCTATAGCACTCTTTCATCATCCCTTTGTCATGTCATTTTAGTGGCTCATTCCTTCCCCAGAGCCAACCTTTATTGGTACATTCAGCTAGACACTTCAGAGTCTTCTGTTCATAGCTGTCAGGTGAGGTCAGTGTCAGGGCTGTAAGGTATCTTTGGAAGAGGAGAGTGAAACCAGAGGAGGTAGTGAGGAAATGCTCTGTATAGATAGCAGTAGATGGCAGCTGACTGTCAGCCTGTCACCGTTGCCATCCTATCTCACTCCAACCCTATGGAAGCTGAGAAGTCACTGCAGTGAACTTGACAATTACCCAGCACCTTTCAGCAAAACAATTCACAGTTCCTTATAAATGTGGTTTTAATTTGGCCTTGTCACTTCCTTGCAGGGCACTGAGTAGAGAACTCTGAGGCTTGTTTGAGCTTCCCAGCAGCTCGTAGGATTGCAGTGTCAGACCTGGCATAACAGCAGAGCCCTGATTCCCCTTCCACCATTCAAATTTTCCTCTGATGTTTTTAAAAGACTTAGTTTTGGCATTATGGTGAATTAGAAGGAAGGGGAGAGCAAAATCAACTTCCCTAGCGCACCTGAGGACATGGGGATTCAGAAGTTGCTCAAAAGGAACCTAAAATGTGAAAATGTGTATTCAAAAATGTTATACATAATATATGTTTTACTTGATAAAAAAGTTCTTTTATGCTTTGATCTGTCTCTGCTCTGGTGTTGCCAGTTCAGCTGAGATTTGAAAAACATGCACAAGGTAACTCTTATGTTACCTGAGTATGTGGTGGCCTCCCCCAGACTTTCAGTTCAGAAAGAAAATACACTCTGCATGTCTCTGTCCCAAAGACAAACACCCCATGTTATCACATGGCAAGGCCTTACAGAGTGGTGGTGATGCTTCCAGCTATAGATGAACCCACCTTGAGCTGTCTTCTAGTGACAAAGATGCATCAGGAGCTTAATAAGGTTGTTTTAAATAATATCTTTTGAAGAAGTGAGTTGTCTAACGATAGCTACCAGTTGCTGTCCAGAAAAAAACCACAGACAAAAGAGTAAGTTTTGCTCTGAAGATCCTTTTCTGTTTTTACAACTATTTTGTCAGGAAAAATACACAAAAAGTTGAGCAGTCAATAGAAGGTAGAACGAAAATACAAAGTATTTTAGGCAGATTAACCCTGAGGTGAGAAAGCAAATTTTGGACATGTAATATAATGGATCTCCACCGATGTAGCCTGACAGCACTGTAGGATTAAGGATGGCTACTGTATGGAAATATGTATAATGAATGAAGAGCATATACTCGAAGTGGGTGATCAATTTTCAAATCCCTGGTTGTAAGTAAGCTGTTGGAACAGAAATGTTATCTTCACGAGCTTTAATGTGGAGCTTAAGTGATAGCTCAGTGACAGATGCAGAACGAGGGAGATAATATAATGAATATCCAGTTGCAAACTGACATGTCAGTGGCTTCATTCCCTCTCCTGTCAGATATCTTTCAGCTCTGCATATTGTAACTGTACTTGCAGTCCTTGAGTAATGCAGATTGATGCAAAGTGTGTTTACAAGGGATGACTCCTTTCCAGGCTAATGAGATCCAAGCAGGTAATTTGCAGCATTTGCGAAAGAGGTGGTCAAAAATGAGAAGAGGATAATTCAATGAAAAGACCGTGTTAAACAGGAGACTTTTCTCGTAATGAGGCTTGAAATAGCATCAGACAGCAGGAAGAGGAATATCCTATGTCCTTGTCAGAGGCAATGCAGTGAGACTGATTTCCATCAACTCCTTTCTTTGTCTTCATCTCACACACGTGTACACACATGCACACGCTCCTCTGTGAGAGAACATAATTAGCAGAGAACTTGACCTCTGCTAGATTAGGGATAATAATGACTGCTCGAATCCTCCATTGCAAGCATTTGACAGTGCCCTGCTACATGTCCCCTTTTGAATTGCATAAACCCATTTCTCTCTGCCTTTCTCCCCTATAAAGTATCTTTTTGGAATGACAACTTGTTTTTTCTTTTATAGGCAGAGGTAGCTCCAGGGGCCTTAAAGAGAAATTGGAGAGCTGCTCCTCCTTTATATATAGGGTGCTGTAGTCAGTTTAATCTCATCAAAATCTTGCCAGTAGTAGAATTCATTTTGTTGAGATTTTGCTTGGAGACAAGATGGCAGTGCTTTCTCTTTTCCTCAGCTTGGAGCTCAGTCAACTTGTTTTCCTCATCTTTCTGTATATACTTAGTTTTAATTGAGTCTTCCACTTTGAAATGCCTGGGGTACTTTTTTAGCCATGTTTTACAAAGCAGCCAGGAGGAAAACGTGAGAATTACAGCTAACCTGTATGGTAAACACACAAGAGTATTCAGGGGTTCACCCACCTATTTGCTAATGAAAAACAGAACAACTCCTGGTTTCTGTGGTGCATGCTCCTAAATTCATGATCTCCCCTGGAACTGAAGCTCACATTCATCTGTGAAGACATTGCTAGTCCTGGTAAAAATATGAGATCTGCAAAATGAACTTTACTCATTGTTTTAGTAGTGATGCTGTGGCAGTGCAAATCTTCACTGACTGCAGAGGGCTGACAAGCTGCTTTGGGCACTCTCAGCCCTGCCCCACTCTCAGCTGCTTCTGGTATTAGTTTTAGGCTTTCATTGAGGAGATGTATAGTAAGAGCCTCTCACATGGCCATCAACTGGGAGGCAGCACAGGCCTTCCCTTCTTGCCACACAAGAGAAGTGTGGACTGCCTTGCCTCTGCTTGCTTTTGCTAAACAAGGGGTCACAAGCCAGGAGATACTGTTGGTATATTTCTGTATGGAACATCACTCCAATTCTTGAACAAGGAGTGGGACAGCAATTTTTCCATTTGCCCCCTACCTTAAAAGTTTCATCATGAAGTCTCAAAAGCTGACACACTCTATTGAGAGTGCTTCCCTTTCACCTGGTGTGCTCCTACTGCGTTGTGTACTTTGCATTTGAGTATGGTGAGGTATCAATGAGGAGTAAGTCCTGGAGTGCCCTGCTCACCAGGCCTGTTGCTGCCTGCCCTAGGGAGGAAAGGTGTCTATCCCCAGCAGTGTGATCCTGTGGACAGCTCACAGATTTGACCTCCAGTATGGGATATTTTCAATTCTGTCTCCCATTCTTCCCACCTGTTTACCGAATCTAAAGACAGACAAATCGAGAAACAGTCTTTGGGTTCTGTGTTCTGAAATCCTTAGTACTTTCCCTTCTCCAGAATATCCCCAGTAATCTTGGTTGCATCTAAAGCAGAATAACAGCAGCAAAGCTCTGAGTGTATCTGTGTGCCAGAAGCTGATCGGCCGCAGCGGCTGCTGCTTTGTGTGTGTGTACGCGAGGGTGTGTATGTGTGTGTTTGTGTGTCTAAGGTTGGGTGCTTAAATGCTTTGTTGCATTATGTTAATTCCTCGGCAGTGCAATCAAATTCATGTCGTAATTAAAGCTGTCAGTTGGAAGGCAAGCCAATCGCCAAGAAAACACAGCATAACAAATGAAGTGAAATGATTCTGCGTGTAGCTATACAATGCTTCGCCAGGCATGAAATTAAATAAGTAATTTGATGTTGACATCAGAAATTGAAATGATACCCACTGTTCCTTCATTCAGTCAGACCTACATAAACAATAGCCAGAACAAATATGTACAACACAATCTTTCTCCCCACCCAGCTCCCCAAGTAATGCCCAATATATATGCAAAATGGGTATAACTGTGCCTTCCAAGACCTCAAGGATGTAATTTTCTTTGGTACACAATAAACTAATGCTTACATGAGGGTTACTACATTTTTGCTCCTGGGCCAAAAGTTCTTCTTTTTAAGAAAAGAAGATGAGGGGGGAGGGGGTGGAGGTGGGGAAATTCAAGAGGGGGGGAAAAAAAAGGCAGAAATAAAAAAAAAAAAAAGAAGTAAAATAACAACCCCAAACCCCTGTTAATTTTAAGCAAGTGACTTAACGTTTTGCTGATGCACTTCTGCTGGTGGTTGTGTGTATATCAAAGAGTGTATCTAATGTCAAATGTTCCAAAGGGTTTGGGAGAGTGAAACCATTACCTCTATTATAGGCACACTTTATATAAGAGATGTAGAACCATCCAGTGCAGGATCACGACTCAGCATGGGCTTGTAAAGATGCTGCATACACAGTATCACACTCACCAGTTGGTACCAAGGCTGGGCACTGGGTGGTAGGATCCTTTCGCTATTGGGAGTTATCAAAAAGAGGTGAGAAGCTGTCTTCTTGCATAGCCCTTGCTTCAGCCTATACGCTCTGTCAACACACAGTTCACAGCACAGCTGACGTAGTCATTCATGCATGTGCAACACAGTCTTACTTCAATTAAAAAGAGTTTGCAAACTGTACTCTCCATATGCAGCATGCAATGTGTGAAGGGCTCTATTTCCATCCAGCAAACTCCAAGGCCCTGAAAATGCACAGTTGTTTCTTTTCAGTGAAAGTCATTTGACTGCTATGTTTCGACTGTCCTCCCATAGCCATTGCAGCATTGCTTTTGAAGGAATGGAAATTTATTCAGTGGGAAATCTTTTGCTTGCTTATTCTTTTTTTCTTCCTTTTTATTGTTTTGTTTTGATACTTGATCCTTCCAAAACTTGGAATAAAAAAGCAGACAAAAAATTGCACACAGATGCAGAATGCAAACTTTGGAGCTCTCAGCCTGTAAAGTAAGTTTTAAAAACTGTGAGTGAAAGATTGGGACTCAATTGGCATCTGTACACAGCTCAAACAAAAGTACAAGTAATGATTGCACATGTTGTACTTTGTGAGTAGATCTCTAGTTTAAATTAAAAGAATTGAAATAGCAGGAAGCAGGATGACTGAGATGAAAGGCAGCAGATAAGTTGTGTTTTACCAGGAAAGCAAATGCATTAGGCACTAAACCAGTGTGCTGAAATGCACTCTCCACATGGTGTTGCAGGGCTGCAGAGGTTCCCAAAACCCCAGTGTATGTGAGCCATGGAGGGGACTTTGTAGCTGGAACCAGTAGCTGGGCTGTGTGATGGCTGGAGCTGTGGTGGGTGTTCCCAGCTATATGGTCATGGGGAGGTCAAAGAAAGCAGAGCAATCAGGCTGAGCCCAGAGGCCTCATGGCCAATGTGTTCCCAAACCTGCACTGCCCCTTTTCTGTACCGCAGAGGCACTATCAGGGACGTTGTCAATGGGACCAGGTGGATCTTGCTGTGGATGATGGTGGCAGAGGGAGCTTACGGCCCCAGGACAGCAAGAGTGGTGCCAGACAGACTTAGGAATTTATTTATTTCTCTGGGTCCCCTCACATGCTTGATAACCATACGTGTAGTTGGAAGATCTTGAGGCCTTCAGTGGCTGCAGCACACTGGAGAGAGTGAGTTAGGGGTCAGGACCCAGATACCATAAAAATTTCCATACCAGTTATATTTATTCATAAAAGATGTCCCAACAGTTGTTTGATTTCATAATATCACTACCATTATGACTACTGAAGTGGTTTTCTTTGCTACCTTTTAAACTTCTAATAACTTAAACAAGAAAGCCTTCCCCTTTATGTATGCAACCTCTCAAAATCTCTTTTTAGTAGTGCTGTGGTGCCCACACAGGAAGATGCTGATTATTTGTGATGAATTTTGTTGTTAAATTTCTTGGCACACTACATTTCTGCCATGATGGCTTCAGTAAAAAAAGATACAACAAGCCCTTCGTGGGATTT
This sequence comes from Indicator indicator, assembly GCF_027791375.1. Lineage (NCBI taxonomy): Eukaryota > Metazoa > Chordata > Aves > Piciformes > Indicatoridae > Indicator > Indicator indicator. The sequence continues at coordinate 8,707,544 of NC_072039.1, forward strand.
ATTTTCTTTTATATCAGTGCTGCACTGATCAGAAATAGAGAGAATTTGCTGTTGGGGTTCCCTACAATGGTATTTCATGACAGGGATGTAAATTCTGCCTCTTTTTAATGGTTTGTCCAGGCTGGCTGGAGGCCCTGTACAGGTTCTAGCAATCCCTGAGCTATGTTATTACTGAAGGTGGGATTGTGCTAAGGAACTGAAACAGTAATTGAAGAGAAACAGGAGTTAAAGACTGGTCATCTGGACTACCCACTACTTCCTAGAGAATTATCCTTTATTTTGCTTCCTTGTGCCTTGCCTAGCCTGGTTTGAAGTGTTTCAGGTGATAGGGCTCTAGCACTGGGAGCTGTTCACCCTTTAATGTAACAGCCAGTGACCTGGATTAGGACTGAGATGTTTAGGTCTCTCACCATGTCTCTAAGAGAACCTGCTGTGTAATCCCCATTGCTTAGATGAAAAACTAATGAAACAAACCCCTTTATCTCCTTAATTCCTGTAAATGTAGACGTGATTGTGGCCCACTTAAACTGAATTTCATGATGCCTTTTTTTTTTTTTTAAGCATTTAAACCTTTTGATTATATTCCATGGTCATAGTATTAGTTTTAATTATTGTTATGGGTTTGAGCTTTGAAATCTGTTTCACATTGTAGGTATTTGTTGTTTGGTTATGTTTGGGTTGTTCTGTTGGTTTGTTTGTTTGTTTTTTTTTTCCTTTTTAAATCTTTGGTTTATCAAACAATGTGGACATCCAAATGGGAAATTACAGTGACTGCATTCTCCAGGAAAAGGCACATTGAGTGAAGCAGCTTCTCTGTGCCCACGCGTTCTTTACATTTCAGACTACTAATTATGTTTACAAAATGTCTCATTTTAGAAAAGCACTATGTGTGTACTAACCAGGGCCTTTTGGGAATAAATTGGCAAACAGGTCATACACTGAAAAAGTCATCCAAACCCACCGGGCTTTTTGTTTTGAAGGCAGTCTACTTTTTTTTTTTTTTTTTTTTTTAACTTTTCCCCCTCCCGCCTGCCCCTTTGTGGTCACAAAGCTGAGTAGCTGGAGTCCAGGGCATTGAATGTCAGCATGTCAGGGAGGCTGGTTGATGAGTGTCTGTTTAGTCTCAGTGCAGGGCGAAATGCCATCATTAATTCATTACCCAGCTGCCTGTCAAATAAATTGGCAATTACGTCCACCGCAGAAGCTTGGAATTCAGTAAATAGCACGTTACCATCTCAGAGTCGTTGAGAGATGTAAAGGGAAAAATTAAGCAACACCGTGTTTGTTTCAGTAGCAGATGACAAGGGGCAGCACATTGGTGCTGTGATGTGGTGATGAAAAGCTTGGAAAGGGCTGGTAATGAGCTATGTGGATTGGAACATGTTAAAAACCGTCACTGACTTTTCACTTTGTCTTTGTGTTTTATTGCAGAGCTCAGCTCCTTCCAGCTTGGGAACAGGCTACTTTGTAAGTGCATCTCAACTTTAACACATGTGCCTCTGAAAAGCATAGCATTACTCCTGAACCAAGGTGCCTAACTATATGGAGACAAGAATAAATAAGCAATCTCAGGCTGCCCAATGGGTTAACTTATCTTTTTCCTATTTCTTCCCCCACAAGTGAATTTGAAGCAATATTCCAGACATGGTGATCAGTGTGTTCCTGAACCAATCAGGTGTCACATTAATTACTGCACAAATTTCCACAGTACTTAGTTTATAGGTATGGGCAATAAAATGAACCATGGTCTTACCAGCTCTCCAGTCTGAGACAGTAGGATCTTGATCTCCCCTTGTACCAATTCTCATTGATTCATAGACTTTACAGAGCTCGTTACTCCAGTCTTGTTTCATCTCCTGCATGCCACAGTCCAGAGAAGATGACATAGTGCTTTCTACCTGTTGGTTACAATCCCCATGTGCAACAGATGATCTTAGAAAACACAGCTGTAATTGTATTTATGCTAGATGCACATTTTATGTCATGAGAAGAGGATCAAGCCCCAAGTGGTTTGATAATTGATCAGTCTTACGTTGTTATTTATTTGCATGCCCATTTATTGATTTAACAATCTCTGCCTTTCTATCTCTTTATTCACCCATTCAAGATACCTTTTACTTCCACAGATAGGTTTGGGAGTAAAAACTGTTTTCCAGCTAATCCAATGCACTGTTGATTTTCCCCCAAGATTTGTTTTGAAATTACTGCTATCACGTTTCACTTGTAACTCAAAGCTCTATTCTCCAAGCACATCTTCTCTACCTTTATAATATCTGCATGAGAAACAGAGCATTATCTATGTCTAAAAACAGGTAGGTAAACTGCAGTGAGACTTTTTCTCTATAGCTGGTAGAATAATCAAAGCCTGCTTCTATCCCTTCATCAAAACTCTGGGGAAAATGAAACCACATGTTATTTGATCACATGGTGTAAAAACTTTGTTGCTGTCTTGTCAGATTCTCAGGGAGTAATTTTCTTCCATTAGTAGATTGTGACATTAATCTTTTATCACAGAGGTCTGTGATCCTGTAAGAAACTTACAGGATTAAACTGTGTACGTGTGACCTCACATGTAAAGTGTAAAATGCAAGCACAAAAATTGCTTAATACCTGGAGAAATGCTGTGTCCTGCTGGATTTACTTTGGGTTTTTACACAAACTGAATGTTTGTATTCCTGCCAGTGGTAAGGTCTGAAAATAACCTGAAAATATCAATTGAAAAAGTACTGAGGGAGTTTTTTATATAATGATGCCAACACTCTAATTCTTGTAAGGTAAGTTATGAAACAAGGTAAAATTGCTTTCCTTTTTTTCAACATTCCCCTTGGTTTTTTGTCATGTGTTTTTTAAGAAAGAGGGACCAAAGGGAAAAATAATATCAAATTGCTCAACTTTTATTTTGCATTAAGACTGAAACTTTAATGTCTTCCTGTTGTTTAGAGTGAGTTGCTTTTCTTTGTCTGGACACTTAAAATTCAAATAATTTGAATGTATATAAGCATGCTCTGAAATGGGATAAATATGACATGGGGTAGAAGGTTTTATAAATAAGCCTTGTTCTCTTTATAGCAAGAGATGAATATGCATGGTTTAAGAACAATGTTCAGCTTCATCTTAAGGAAGCAGAGGTAACAGAATTAAAAACCATCTGCTCTTCCTTTGCACCATGCTGTCTGTGGGTTGGTCCAGTAAAGTGAAGATCTGGAAGGTGTCAACATCCCCTATGCTCTGGGAAAAAGCTTGAATCTTTCCAGTTCTTCCGTGTGAGGAATTTAGTAGCAAGAAGAGGCTTTGACATATTCTAGTGTCAATGTATTGGAACTTGAAATGATACTAATTTGGATCTGTGTAGGTGGGGGAGACATCCCCTATTAGGTTCTATTAATGTGGTACATTTGACTGCACTGTATCTTACCTACAGTCACAGTAATAAGATTTCTTTATCTTCCTTTTTCTTCCTTCTCTAACACAGAGTAGATAGAAAATGTCCTTAGATTTCTGCCTTTAAAGCCATTTGTACACTTACACAGACTTGGATGAAATGTGGAGGGTTTTTTCCTCCCTTTTCCACTTTGGAAAATTGTTTTTAGGTTTATCATACTTATTGTTTTTAAAAAGTCCATACCCTTATTAACTTACACGGGGCAAATAAATCCCAGATGTGTTTTGCGGTACCAGACAATGAGAAAAATGCTCCAGAATGATCCAATTAGCATGTGTTTCTGATAAATATAATTGTTGTAGTATCAAAGTGCAAAAGAATATGCACTTGAATTGACTTCTTTTTTTCCAAAGCCTTTAACTAGAAAAGACTGTTAGTTTTCCTGTGTTTAGTGTTAACCCAGAACATCAAAACAAGGGTCGTTGCTCTCAAATAAAACAGAAATACTTTTTAGTTTAACAGACACTAATAAAGCCTTTGCCTGTGGAAATTATTGATCACTATATATTGTGCTTTGGACTGCAAGATGTTACATAGTGAACTAAAGGAAGCATGAGCAACAGGTAAGTTCAAGTGGACTGACAGTAGATTCACTGTCCGAGCACATCATCCACAGAAAAGCGGAAAGAGATGGAAGCAGGTTTTATTCAGAAGTGAATGAACACTGAGGTATGGATTAAGTAGCTTATATTTGCTGTTGAAATATCAGAATTAATAGAATATTTGTGTGTTTAGGATGTCTTACCTAGCATGTACCTATGGAGACCTGGAATCTTCTTTTAAGAACCATGCTTGTGCCAGGCACTTCGCTTAGCTAGGTGATGGATCATGTGTCTGCAGTGTTTGTGGATGCTTAACTTTTGGATCCTTTTTTTCTATAGAGAGCCTCCTGAGGTCACTGAGTGTTTAAGGACATGTTTGTACACCTGACACTTCCCAGTAATACAAAATCATTTTCCTACCCTCTGTATGATAGTTCCATCCTACTAAACTGTGAGAAACTTCCAGGAGTGGTGGTGAAGGCTGAAACCTGACCTAGTTAATGCTATTACGGGTAAATTTCTGACTTACAAAGTTGGAGGCTGGACTCTTAGGTTGCTGCATCTGCATTAGTGCTTCATGAGTAGTAGTAGGTAAAGGAAAGATGTCTGTGCTTTGGGGAGTGCATTCACATGGCCTGCTTTAACTGCTCACCTTTGCTATGAAGTCAGTGGAGAGAGCTGGGAATCTCCATCAAGTGACTCAGGTTAACTGGTACCTAACCAGGACTGACACTGATTAAACAGACTTTCTACTTGTGTGCCATCAGCAACGCAGGGCATGTGTGAGTAACCATTGAATGGGTATTAATGATGCAAACTTGAGGAGTTCTAAGCACCTCTACAAGTCTTTTCTCAGTTGGAAATAACTTCTACTTCTTTTCACAAGTGCTACTGTTCCATAGATTGTGTTGAAAAGCCATTTTCATTGTTGCTGGGATCTTGCACTCATTGTCAGAGTGGACACTTTCCTCTCCTTTGTATACAACTATTAAATTAGTCTGAAAAGAAGAGACAGAGGTAAAAGTCATTCTCATTCTCCTATAAGCTCTCTGTATTGACCTATCTTTAAGGTTTTCTACAGGATCAGTCCAGTTTATGATTGGTGCATGTGGAAAAAAAATAATTTAGTCATGCTGTTACAATTGGAATCCACTAAGAAATCATATCTAAATACTTCCTGGAAATCTCCCAGTTGTCTTGGATATTTTTTTTTGCATTGCAAAATGTCATTGTCTCTCATCAAGTACAGGTGATAAGGTAGATTACTTCTCATTGAGAGAAGTCAGATAATTGAAAAACAGTTAGACTTTTAGGAAAAAAATCTTTTTTTTTTTTTTATGTGAGTTTTTAACATTGTCCAGATGTCTGGAGGTGGAGAGAGATGTTTTGTAATATGACTGGAGTTTGAATAATAGTAAAAGCTTTTTCTTTTCTCTGTCCATAGAAATGTTTTTTTTTTCTCTAATTTTCTTTGTGTATCTTGCACGAGTTGAATTCACATTAAAGGACACACTTGGTTCATTGGTTTGCAACACAAAACAGAACAGACATCAAAACCTAAATAACTGAGTATTTTATTTTTAAACAACAAACCCAATTGCCAAGCTTCTCAGGTTCTTTGGCAGTTGTACAGTTTCTCTATTTATGGCAAGTTGTTTCCATTTCTCGCATTGGTCTGCTTCTCAAGATTTTGTGTCAATTTCTGAGCATTTTAATGCCTATTTTCAGTTAGCAGTTTTTTTCCTCCCAAAGCAGAGTGGCTAGTGGATTTTTCAGAGCTGGATTGAATTTAGTTGTAAACCATTGTCAGAAATAATATTGGGAAGGTAGAAAGAAACTCCACTGGTGCTTCTTTCCCAAACAATGCTATTGCTCCACCTTAAAAAAAGGGAAGAAAAAGGAAAAATGTGATTTGCACATGGGCTGGTGACTCAGACAAACATAAATTGTGAGCGTATTCCCAAAGGCTCTAGCTAATCAGTTGTGCTATCCAATTTGGCCCTGAGTGGGTTCAGTTCAGCAGATGTTTGTGTAGTTACAGCATGCCACTGGGACACTGCGTTGTGCAATGTTGCATTGCATTACTCAGAGCTCTAAAAACTCATCCCAAAGAGAGCAAGTGGAGCGTCAGCAGATTTAGTATGGAGATGATGGAAGACCATTATTTGGCCTAGATAAGTCCAGCTATTTCACTATGCAATACCACTTGTTTTCACCCAAGATGTTACCTTACAGAAGAAACGTGGAAGTAGTTATGCCAGCACATTCTCTGAGCTCAGATTCTCAGAGAGAGCCCTTAAAGCCAATAGATTTTCCTTCATTTCCTGGTCTATATGCAATGGCAGCCATCTGAACTAGCCTAGGCTTTGTTCTTTGAGGTGGTCAAATTTGTGATGTTGTTGACTCTTTTCAGGTGGGAGTGTGTTACAGGACTCCACTCAAGGATGTAGTAAGACTCATTAGTTTCTACAAGAGAGAAACAGATTAGATCCAAACTATAATTTGAAACAGGTTTACTAATTCCACCAGGTCTTGTTAAAGAAGGGATGTAATGCACAGGGATGTTGGCAAATCGTAGGTTAAGTTGCTCTGTTTTTAGTGCTTGACTTAAGCCAAATGTTTATATGTACTTTGCATATGCAGAAGTGTGTACCTGAAATCCTGACGCCTACAAAAGCACTCCAGCAGTGGCTGTTTGGATGGCACCACACGTAATAAACTGTCATGTCCCCTGTGATTGCAGTTGAAAAGACAACCCTTGTTATCCTGTGTTTGGCACTATAAATCTCTGTTAACAAATCCTAATTTGCTTAGTGGAGTAATGAACGATCTCCAATTTTCTCCCTGTAATTACTTTTGCCAACTATTATTGTGAAGGGTATACTGAAAACCATTTTAGCTCCACTTTAAAATCTCTGTGTGGCCATTCTTTGCAGAAGTGAAGCTGACAACAGAGGTTATGAATCTTCAGGTAGTAAATTTGGGTTCAAGAAAAGTGGACAAGATTCCCAGTAGAAATCTCTCTGTGGGTCGTAATTACCTATTAGTATTTGCAGACCTCAGTGGAGGAGATTTGATTTGGAGCAGTGAGACCTAGAAACCCTGGTGTTTCCTTATCTGAAATCTTTTAGGTGTTGTCTTTTGTTTTCCAGGAGCCATTGAAAATGCAGTTGACTGTAACAGCTGCTGTAAGGGAAGCATCATCATTGCCAACTAAAGACATTAGGTGTAATAAAACCTACCCCAGGTCTATTAATTTTAGCATTTATAAACTGTGGTGCTGTTCCTAGGGAAAATTGAGACTCATTAAGAGTTTGCTAGCAACATGGCCATCATAGCAAGAAGAACAGCAGAAGCAAGCATATGTGTATTTCCAGCATCCTACTAATGATGGTGAGAATAGCCAGAGCAAAACAACTGGTTTTGCAGAACAAAACTGAGTGTTTTTCTGGAGGTGAAGAGAAACACGGTTAATTAACTCAATATTTAAGAAATGTTTAGGCAAGCAGAGTAAGTTAGCTGGTCTGGAATTGGGTCAAGAGAAGACTTCATCCCTTCTGAATGATACCTCCTTATGCACTGTAGAACCTTGCCCTAATTCATGCTTGTGTTCTTTGAATAAAATGCTTTGAATTCAAAATGCTAACCCCTACAGCTCTTCATTGAATTGGATTGATTGTCCAAATCTTAAACAGGGAACCCAGTAAACAGCAGCAGTTCCCTACATAGCTAAGCAGAACTGAGATCAGATTACAGAATTTCAGGCCTCCTGGGTTTGTCCATTCATTGTTGAGACAGTAGAAAACACAGCAGAAAGACTTGAGATTTCCTATCAGTCTGAGCTAAGTCTCTAATGCCCCATGTTACGTGTAGCTCATGTTTTGCTCATCAGCTCTTGCAAAGCAAAATAATTTTTTTTTTGGTGTGTTCTCCCTCTTTTTCTCTTCCTCTTTCCCTTAATATGTGACACAAATTGCAAATGTGAGCCTGAATAATAAAGAATTGCTTCACTGATTACTAAACATGCATTATGGTGCTTTTAAACTCATTTCAGGTCATCGTACTGCAAATTAGTTTGATTGCAAGCAGTTAAGCTGTCACATACAAAGCCTTCATCTTCCAAGGGTCTCAGTTTCATATCATTAAAAGAGAATGTTCAATAGCATGGAATGTATTTATTGTATACTTAAGGTTCTGTAGGAAAGGTAGAGTTGGGTCTCTGGGGGAGATTCTGTGTCATTTCATGAAAAGGGATATGCAATCCGTTTGTGGAGCCCTTAATTCGTGGTCCTGGTTTTGCATCACATTTCAAGATGGGTGACCATGTTCTGCACAACAGAGGGTGCAGTCCTATGTGCATTTAAAATAGATGGAAAGCCTTGCAAGACTTCTGCATTGTGGTACTGAGAATTTGTGGAGTTACAGACTTGTGCAAAAAGAAGGGATTAATGCAAAAAGCACTATGGTAGGAAGAACTTAAAAGGATAAAAATTAGGTGAGTCTACTAAAAAAGGGTTATAGTGGTGATTGTTTGGGTTAGTGCTGTTGAGAGATGGCATGAAAGTTTATGCTAATAGCAAGGAAGAGGAGCTGTGTGTCACTCAGGTCTACTGCGCAGAGCTGAAATGCAGAACTGGTGTTCAAACTTGGTGACCTTGGAAATCACTGGTAGTGTCATTTGACTAGCTGATAGGATCACCCTGGAGAAAGATCGTGCCTCTAGGGAAACAGGATCATGCGAAATGGATGGATTAATGAGAATGGAGGAGACATGTGGCAGTATTGATTTGAAGTGAGCTCCTATGGACTTTTTATTTTGCCGTTTCATGAAGAAATTCCATTTCTCCTTCAATCTCATCATTTGGAAGGATACGTTTATGAATTGAGGCTACATCCTATTGTTTAATCTTTTGAACAAGGGGTCTTTTTGCAAAACTTACAAGAAAATACTGGTATGGTTAAGTAAGGAAGTCCATACTCCCTTAATACTGCAGCACTCAGTTCCAAAACTTGTTCAAAGTATGACTTGTTCCTACGTGAGCGATTAGCGTTACGGCGCCTATCAGTATATTCTTCTTTTGAGTCCCTTGGAGGGATCGTAGGAGTGTACCTGAAGCAGAGAACACATCTCCTGATTGCAACTTTTTAAGGCTGAATTTCACAGAAAAAGAGTCCAATCCTCTTTCTCAGCCTTTTATGTCAGAACTCAAAATTGCTGTCTGATAAAATGTAGGACACCCGATTGAATTACTTCATTGAACCACTGCTGTCCCCTGTTAATGGTAATTGCACGGATATAGCGGTCTTTCTTGGCAACATCTCAGATATTTACCTCCCACTGTTTTTCAATTCGAACCTTTGATGAAAATATTCCCAGTACTTCTTTAAAGCAGACACCCAACTGTCTTTCTTGACAAAGGCAAGGTCTTTAAATCAGATCCTGACAATTTGTGACACAGCAGTCTATCTAAATCACCTTTTACCTATGTCTCTGTGTCATTTCCTGAAAAAAAAAGTGTCCATCAGAGGAAGGTTGCTGAAGGCTGGTGCTCGGAGAGTCTGTGTGTGTGGCAGCGTGGAGCTGGAAGACTTGTATGTTTGTTTCAGTGGAAGTAATTATACAAAGGCTTGTGCAGTTGCAATGCATGCTATAATGGTTCCTTCTAAATATTTGGTGGTGCTTTGTCCATAAGAAAAATGTTACTAGGTCGGTGCTGTTCTTAGACCATTAGGAAGTGAAGGGTTTGTGAAGACTTTTCCTTTAACAAAGGTAAATCTGTGTTTAAAAAAAAATATGTACATTTCAGAGCAAATGTTTTCTTCTTTGCTATACCTGAGGATTAATGTACATTCAGCTGAAGTAGCTTATTCACCTCTTGATATCTCATCTCACTTTATGATCTGAACTTGCCCTCCCACAGAGTGATATGGATACTACATCCACCATTTGCTCTAGCAAATGCTGTTGTTTCAAGCCATCTTGCATGATGTTTAGTCCTTTGACTCATGTAATCAGATCAGTGCAGTTTTCATTACTGAGGAGTTTGCTGTCTACCTTTGCTGCAAGATGGTGACCATTCACTTCTGCTAGATGGTTTTCAACAGATCTCTTTGTATTACTTTTGCTTTTGGTACACACTCAAGGTTGCCATATAGTAACAGTGGAGTTGGCCATGTAGTGTAGCATCACTGTAAAAGAATTTCTAGGGGAAAATCCGTGAAAGCCACTTGCTGGTGAATGAAGAGACAGTAATCTATATGGCTATTCATTGTGAATGATTTAGCTGTTCATTTTATTCCATGACATATGTAACAGTGCTCTTCAAGACAGAGACAGTGCCTACCTGTGCATTTGTGCAGTACATTGGGTATTTCTAGCTATTAGTGAAATAGAACTTAATAGCATTGACTAATTGCTCTGCCTTAGATGATAAGAGGTTGTTGATAAATGGCAGAATAGACACCAGCTATAATAAAAGATCATAAGATAACTTCATTAGCAAAGCATTAATCTCTGCCAAGCAGGATGTGTCTGTCAGGGGTGGTGATGAAAGATGAGCTTGGAGGGGGAGGGGGAAATGACTGTTCTATTGTGTGCCAGGCTGGTTCAGAGAGTGAAGTTCGTGTTTGGAGTGGCATCGCTGTAGCACATGATGACACTTGTGTCATTTGGAAATGGAAGAAACCTTTTAAACAGAGGACTGGACTGCTGGGTATGTCACTGAATGCAAGAGGAATATATTGCTGTTTTGAGGCATCATTTTGGATGCCAGATGGAAGGCTTTTCATGGTACACAGTTAAAAGAAAAATCCAAAAGAAAAAAGAAAAGATGATGGGGTAAGAGTTTTAAAAGGCTTTTTAAAATACTCCTAGAAGAGATGGTCTTGCAATTTCAAGTTCCCTCTGCCATGGTGAGTAATGGAGAAGGAAAGATAACTGCTGCCTCTTCTACTTCCATGCTTATCTTTTGATTTCTCAGATGACTTCTGAAGATGGAAATAACTTAAGTTCAGGCAAACAGTTTAATGGTATTGCCACATTTATGGTATACAAACTGTGCTTTCATTCTTCAGTGAAATATGATATTAAAGGTAATAATTGAAGTGCTTATAATACAGTGCCTGTGGTACTGTGTAAAAGCACAGTAGTAGCAGTAGCCCCAGAAATTTTCCAGCTGCAGCCCCTGTTTCTGTAGAAAAGCACATGCACACACACAGGTTGGAGAACTGGCAGCACAGGTACTGGGAAAAGGAACATATTTTGGGGCTCTCCAAAAGGCTCTGATGCTAGCTAGTCCATCTGCAGAGACATCACTTATCACCTGGTGATAAGCCATGTTCCTCTTTTCTCTTCCTGTCTCCTCTGCAATATTAACATCTGGCTTGCAGGATTGTTTCCACCTTGAAGTGGCAGCTGTGTCAGAGGCAATGTGCTCACACAGCAGAGAACGGAAGCACAAACAAACCTGAACCCCATGCTGGCAAATCCATGCAGGCACCTCCTGAAAGCACTATGTCTTCTGCTGTGTGCTTAGATTTGCCAGCTTGGAAGAGGCAGCCGTGAAGCCTGGGATGCTGTTAAACACCACCAAGGACTTGTTTGCTCCCTTCCCGTTCGCCCTTCCCCACTGAACACAAACTGTGAGAAGTCCAAGAACTGTTGCGGTGCCAACAAGAGCAAAATTACTTGCAGCTGGTGAATGCCACCTGCTCCTGCAGATCTTCAGCCAAAACAGTTTCCTCCCTGGAGTGCCCTGGAGTGGGGAATCCAAAAGCTGTTCAGGGCAGGGTGATGCTTAGTCTGGATGGGGAAGAGACTGCAATGCATGCTGGAGAGCAGAATCTGTGACACAGGAGGTCTCTAGTACTAATGGCTGTCTCCTTTCCTGTTTCAAGCTCCCTCAATTTTCCACTTCTACATTCTTCCAGTATGTTGCATATGAATATTAATTCAGCCCTCTCTTCCTTTATATGCCATCCTTTTCCCCCATCCAAGTAATGCAAATTGAATGTTTAAAAAAAAAAATCCTTCAAATGGCAGCAAGAGCAGAGGGCCTTCCTTGAAGGCTCTCTGATGTATTAATGCAGTGACACATGATGGCACTGTGTTTTCCTTCATGGTAGAAGCACTTCTTGACCCTGAGAAAGGAAAAGAACTACCCTGCCTTGTGATTGCCACCCTGTTTCTTAACAGCCTTCCTCATCCATCCCTAGTGTCATTTGTTTGCCCAGTGTTTCCTTGTACTTTTCAGGTTGTGCTATAGTTTTGGCTTACTAAGTACACATTGCTTGTTTAAATTACCTGCTCTATAGAAATAAAAGGATAACATCATTATTAATTGATAGCAAGAGGCCACTTAGCACCACTCTGACCACCATATTCTTTCTTTAGAGGACTACATTAGTTCTGAGGACTTGATTCTGGTTGATTCAGTAGAAGTTTTGTTGTATTTAACTGGGAAACCATCAGCATCCAAATGTCCATATTAATTTATTTAAAGGGAAGACATGAAGAAGGCTAGTTTTGAGTTAACCTGCTAACAGCTTTATCAAGTTTGTGCCTGGCTTTAGGCACAGGGAGCTCAGGGAGATGTGTTATACAACAAGCACTTGCTTAGGTAACTTTTGGAATCAAAACCTAAGGTTATTAGTTTTGTTGGTTGTACCGTCATTAATTGTTGCTTCTTGCTTTCATTTTTCTATCTCAATTCCCAGTGTTAACTTCTTTCCTTCTCTTTGCTATCATTGTCTGATTTTCATTACCCTGCTCTTGAATTTGCTCTTCATTCATTTCTCAACTCAGTCATTATAAAGGTTTCCTTCTTTCCTATCTGCAGTACAAATGCTGGAGTGGCAATAACTGTGTCCTCTTAATTACTGTTTTAGAAACCATCATCTAGGATATTTATTTGAGGGTAAGTTTGCTGCAACTTGTTTCAAAGATCAAGTGAGCTTCAGATAATGAAATATTGGTGATACTTGTCACACGTTCACTTGCATGTGTAATATCAGATACTAAATAATTTGCATTCTTTTATTACTGATGGCCTTGTTTCCTAAAATTTCTCTTAAGGGCCTTCATGAATGGAGTCTTCCACCTGATGTAAGTGCTGAATATGTATATGAACCTGTGGAACACAGGGAGTTTGAGAAGTGGTAACTCCTAGAAATTGCACTGACTTCCAGTTCTGTTTCTTCCATCTTTCTCTTCCTCATTCCACGTAGCCTAGAAATTTGCAGCTTCTGATACAGATTAGCTCTTTGGAGGAGCTAGTTATGTCCTTTCTATGCATACCCCAGAGGAACACGAAGTGCTTCTTCTCTGTAAAAGGATGATTGAGCTGCCTGAAAGTGCATAGAAAGGCAGCATGGTAACAATAGTTAGCAACCATTGTCTAGAGGTCATTGCATCAAAACCTGCACTTTTCCCTTGCAAAAGCAGCTTTCCTGAGCCAAGAGGTCTGTTTCTCTCTCATGTTTCTGGGCATGTGCTTTCCACTGTGCTTAGGGCCTGAATAGGGATGTGTTTTTCCCTTCAATTTTTGTGTGAGTTGACTGTGTCCATAGAGCTAGAGAGTAGTAATGTATTTCATCTGTTGACTGCTGCATCTAAAATAGATTAAATTAGTGTTTATTTAACTTTTTACTGCTGACTTACAAAATTACTTTCGGTCTGGTTTGAATATATAACTTTTTCTATTAATTTATTGCCATGCTCTTCTTTGATTGCTTTCTTGCAGTGGTATCAAATTCTATGCTACTTTAATATTTTCTCCAAGATGTGCTCCTGATTAAGTCTAAGTCAGATATTTATACCACCAAGAGGGATACTACTTAGAAATTCAGTTCCTTAATAAATACCTATTTTTAAAGCTCATACTTCTCCACATTAAAGTGCCTTGATTTAAGTTTAGTTAATCACCCTTTGTTTCATGAAGTTTGTGCTTATACATTGGAAGAAAATATTTTCCTGCATCATGAATCACACATATGGCAGAGATGCTACAGGAGCAAAGGGGAGGTGATTCAGGGATGATGTGCAAAGCATATTGGTTTAAATTTCTATGTAGTACCAGAATGATTTCTATTTTGGTACTATGGCAGGACCTCAGTAAGAGGCTGAGAGTTCCTTTCATTAGTTTCTATATATGTACATTAACAGTCCTTTGCTCAAAAAGCTCATAACTAAAGTTAACTTTGAAGGTTGAGGTAGGGAAGAAAGTAAAATAATATCACTGGAGAGGAAAGGACATCACACCAAAACGTTATGTGTAAGAAACTAAGTGATCTTAAAAATCAGAAGCTGTCCATTAGTCAATGCTTTTAAGGATATGAAAAGGCACAGGATTAAAAAGAAAAATCGTACAAGTGTAGTCCCTGAATTTCAAGTTTGTCATTGACCAGGCTAGTTCCACTGGCTTCACCAGAGTTGTGCCAGGTTGCTTTAGCTGATCACCTTGTCTGTCTTATTTAGCAAGTAATAATGAAGTCACTTGATGGTAGGAGCTGACATACTTCACAAATCAGATTTTTGCATAACTTCCTAGAAAAGTACTTTTCACTTATTTTGCTCTAGGAGTTTATACCCAGCAAAACTGGTGTTTTAAAACTGATGCTTTAAATTTCTTAGCCTAGCCCATTACAGTTGATTTGCTGATGACACCAAGCTGACTGATTCTATGATTTGCTTACACTAAAAAAAAACCCCGAAACAAAACAAAAAAAAATCCCAAATAGCTGTAATTCTTCTGAAGACACACTATTTTTGGATTAGTCTTATTTGTTAGGGTTTTTTTTAAGTAATCATAATGCATTACTATAAAGTATGGAGCAGGAATGTGAATTTTGCAGACGTCCCTTAACCATATCTGTTGTAGTTGCTCTCACCATCTGAAGTCTCCTGCTTATACCTTGAGCATCCCTGCATCTCCTTCACCAATCAGCAATGAATGAATGTAGCCAGAACTCAACTATTTTGCTTTTGTAAGCTAATGTGGTTGATTTTTGTGTGTGGTGGTTGAAGGTGCACTCACACGCTCCCTTCTGCTGGCTGCACTGCGCATGTAGTAACTTACCACGGGGGAGCAATAAAGACCAGTAGGGAGTTTGCGATGTCTTCAACTGCAACAGCTGTTATAAAGTTAACATCTGTCCTGGCCTCAATCTTGTGACTGTCAGTGCTTTTGTATTGATGAAGTGAGCATTTGTATGGTGAATATAAAAACATTCCATTTAAATGGCTTCTCTTTTGCTTTTTTTTTTTTCCCCACTACATCCTTTTGAATGAAAAGTAGAGTGCTTATATGTAGATATTTCCCACCGCCCCAAACGCCTAGGTATGTTCCCTGCTGATGGAAAGGCCTTGTTGCTTAGTGATAAAAGCAGGGTTTCTCACGTTGGTTTGAATTTCAGTCACTTCTCTTCACAGTCTCATCTCAACAAAGCATAGGTTCAAGTTTAAACACATGCTTGCATCCATTTTATTCAGGAGAGCGTGTAAGCACACATGTATAACTGAAGTCAATGGGATTTAAGTGCGTGCTACACTTTAAAGTGTGGGTTCTTTGTAAGCAGTGTAGCATGTGCTTCACTGCTTTCCTGAATACAAGGGGGCTTAATCTAAGTGGCTTGAAAATTACAGTGGCCTTGGGCATATTGGTTCTTTTATCCAACTGGAAAAAAAGGCTGCTGTGAAATTTAGTAAGCACTGTTCAGACTTTGAAACTGTTGTGTAAAACGCAGTTGGTTCTTTCATTTTTGTCCTCCTTGCAGTATGTTTAATTTGCACATAACATCACGATATGAAGAGGGCTGGAATTTGTTACAGTGCATTAGAGTGGGCTGGTGTTGAGACTGATAGGTGTGTAGGTAGGTGTTCAGACTATGGCTGTGCACAGCTTTTTTGCTGAAAAAGTGATGGCACCCAGGACTGCAATATTTAATCACTGTGACTGGCACTGGAGTCTTTCCCGTGGCTGCTTGTAAGCACTTAACTCACCCAGGACACTGACATCTTTCCACATACTGTGTTAGAATTAACAGCTCAAAGGCAGCTTGAAGAGCAGTTACTCCTATCTGTCTGTGCTACTTGTATATCTGTTTGCACATGTAATTTTCTTTCAGATGTTGAACTGCAGCTCAGCAGCTGAGCCCCAATGTTTTGAAAATCTTTGAGAAGTAATTAGGCTCTCCTCAGAGTATGGCTCATCCAGCCAGTCTGAATAAACAAATGTCACCATTTGTATTGGGAAATCTCTACAAATGACTGATCCCTGTCATGGGGTAACTTTAATCTTTTTAGTATAGATTTCCAATAGTTAACCATCTGGCTCCATGCAGTTTTCCAGACAACATTCACTACCAGGGCCAGTGGAAAGAAGAAGGTGGGATTAATAAAATGAATACATCATATGAAGCATTAATCTTTAGGACTGGCCATTTGTTTTTACCCAAACAACTTCCTTAAGATAATACTACTCAGCATGTGTTTCTTGCATGGACTTCTTTCAAAATGAAAAAATATTGCAGCATCTGCCATGGTCTTCAGTTTGCAAACTTAGCACGGATGATAAAGGCTGAAAGAATCCTGCATTGTCTTCTGGTTTATTTTGCATTTATAGTCCTGGCCTTTTCATTGCAAATGTCTGATCTTTGCAATAGTTGTTTTTAAAGCTTTTCATTCAAACTAGGACCTTTATGCTAGCCTCTAAAATTACTCAAGTAATAAACAGGCTGATACAGGCAGCACTGTTCATCTGATGGAAGAATTATGTCAACTGAGCTGTCCAGATCAGCTCAGTGTCTTGGTCTAGGTTAAATTATCTCAATCCGGCTAAGCGTTTAGGCTCCTGCTTGACTGTAATCACCGGTTGTTCCACAGATTTCATTGGTCCTAAGTGCTTTGTCAAAACCCAGCCATATGACTTAGGTCCTGCATGAGGTCCCCAACTTGCAAGCTGTGGCAAATTAAAGGCAACAAAACAGCTGAAGAGGTTATGGCTCTCAAGCTGTCCGTCCTGCCCTTGCGATGGAGATTACCTCCTCTGCAAGGCAGATGAGCGAATGGCTTCTAAAGCATATTCAGTTAAACTCAAACTGAAGACATAATACTCCAAGCTGAAAACCTGAGCACTCCAGAAGCTGCTTCATGAGCCATTCAGTTGCCTATGCTGTGGAGGGATGACAACTGCCATCAAAGGAATGGAGTAGATGGTGTAGGGGAGGGGAACTACTTTGGCTGTCTGATTTTAATCTATGACTGCATGCAAATCAGAGCTCTTAGGTCCCTTCTTGACAGTCTGGCTTGTGGAGCTTATTGCTGTTTGCAAAACTGTCTGGCTCGTATGCTGCTACCTGACCTCCCTTTATTGCTGTCCAGTGCTAACCTGGCTTTCCCGCTTGCCCAGTACACATGGAGCAATTTAGGCTGTAATCTCCTCTAGAGGAGGGACTGCATCTTCCATGTATTTGGGTGCAGCATATGGTGAACACTGTCAGATGAGAACTAATAATTTTCCTCATCTGCATGTGACACTAATATACTTGAGTAATGCTCAGCACTTTTATACATAAACCATGTTTATACCTTCTCTCCCAATCATGTCTCTTGCAGTATTTCCAAATAAATGGTGGGTTTCTTACTGATTCTTCCTGATAGAGAGTGATTTGTAATAATCTTGTCATGCCAAACTCATAATAATAGTAAATGAAGACATTTGTTGAAGGAAGTGATTGTAAATTACATGCAAATTCAAGCCTTGCTGGCATAAATCAATACCAAAACACAACTTTTGCATTCCTGATATAATACTGCTGAATCCAAGCCTGTCAATTTTATGTTCCTATGTGAATTAAGCATTTATTTAGTTGGGTTTTTGTTGGGGTTTTGTTTTGTTTGGTTGTTTGTTTTTTTTTTTTTTCTCCCACTGAAAAGGAAAATGCTGGGGATTTGAGTATTTATACAGTCTTGGAAAACCTGCACTTTTATACACAAACCTGGTAACTTTTGTGCATAGTTAGTTAATCTGTGTCACTTTAAACTGGTTTGTACTCCTGTCTGGTTGTGAATTTAAGATGGTCAACCCATCTGACAGAAAGGCGTTTTGTTTTGTGCCGAATAGACTGAAGTGTGTTGGCAGTTATCTAATCCTACTCATTTAAACATTTTTCTTCAAATGAGCTTCCTTATGGCAATTTTAAGTGCTCAGACCTGATTCATTTCTTACCCAGTTGAAGGCTATGGCTTTGTGGTATTGGTCAGCCACTGAATTAGGTTCTCAGTAGCTTTCTACCTGACGTTCTTCTGGAGAGTGATGTGAGAGGTTGCTTAAAATCTAACCACAACAACAGAAAGCTGGTGGATGAGAAATCAGTCCTGCAGGACATTGCAAGCAGGTTTGATTCAATGGCACTACACAGGATGGGGTGACATTAGGGATCTGAGTGAACCTTTGCATACTCAGGCTCCCTGAAAACGTATTTGACATCAGAAACAACGTACTGTTTGTTCTGTGGCAATGTTTGTTTGAGAGCCATCCCACAGTGATTATGATATGCATTTTATTTTCATTATGCATTCATTTCAGGAGCCCTCTGGTCCCTAATTAGGACTGAAGGGCCAGTACCCTGAGAGTATCAGAGACAAAGGGAATGGATGGAGTCAGTGTTGTGTTAGATTATTCCTTTTTTCCCAAGATTTTATAGAATTAGAGCTGAAACCATTGAACCCATTTCAAGGTTTGTTTCCGGTGTTTTGTTGTGTGTTTGTTTGTTTGTTTTTTTCTTTGTCAGGAATTTCTATCCTGATGCTTGGTTCAGCAGCATCAGTGCTTCATATTTAGCAACATAACTGTAATGATATTTTCACATGTATTTCCCTTAAAAATAGAGAGATGCTTCTCTATCTTCTGATCAGTTTTCCCTTTAATCTTTCCAACAGTATCATCTGCCCATTTCTGTTGAATGTGGAAACTGCAGCTGATTGTTTGTGATAACCACTAACACAGACTGCCAGTGGTTTCTTTCCGCTCGTTATATAAGAAGATTAATCGTACTTGATTTTGTTTTGAAGTATTAGGCATCAATAATAGAGCGCCTGACACTTTGGGGAATTTACTCTAATGGATTATTTATGCCATGTACAAATTTTTTTTATTTAAGCAATTGCTTCAGAGTGAATGCAGAGAATGTCAACTGTTTGTTCACAGCCATAGACCGGTGTGTGTTTTTCTAGGAACAGCACGACTAAGGTGCTTTTGCTTTCTCTTAAACTCTGGTGGTTGAAATATTTAAGAGGCTGCTATACTTCAGACCTCCCAATCTCTTTACATTAGGCCTCATTTAAAGCATATTGAAGTCACTGCACATTCTTTCTTTGATCTCAAGACATATAATTCTCAGTGACTTGAAGTTAATAGACCAGATCATCTTCTGTGATACATGCAGTTGATACCCATGTGTCTGCATGAACGTGCATCCATGCACATGCTTGCATAAAACCTTGCATCCTGTCAGAGATGGTTGTACTGTGGAGTTGTGCATCTTTGAGTCTAATTTACGTGGGGACAACAGTGGAAATACCTGGCATGTCTTTCTCAATTCAGTTATTTTCAGCAACCAGAGTTCAACAGTCAATCCATTTAGCACTGCCAGGCAATGCTGCTGTTAGCAACTTGCAGCATCTTTGTTGCTGGGTGTATTAACTTCAGTTAAAGTGAGAGTAAAGGATCTGAGGTAGAAGTCACCAACTAGAGCATACTTTGAGGCAGAACTTAAATAAGGTTCTTACTTGCTCAATTGTTCAGCTGTTACATTTTACAAGTATATTTGTGTGTTTCTTGCTGTTATCACTTTTGCATTCGTTGTCTGAGGGAAAGGATATTTTCTTGAAGAAAATTGTTAAAGAAATAGGGTCTGATTTTCTCTTTCTTTAACACTGGCATCGGGGTGGTGTACACCCTTTGAAATCAGTGCAGTTACACCAGAATAAAACTGGTGTTAATGGAGTGCAGAAATTGACATTAATGGAGTGGAGAAATCTGAGAACTTCATGTCAGACTCAATTGATTCTAATTTTGATCACCTTCCTTCAACTGGAATTAGTAAACAATTAAATATAGCTGCACTGGAGTAAAAGTAGTGTAATGGCATGGAGAACACATCCCTTATCACTCCAAGTGAATGCTGCACAACCATCCTAACATGAATTTCCTTAGAGGAAACTATTCTTTAATTAATCCATTTAACTTGAATGGTTTTGGAAATTCGGTCAGCATTTCAGCTGCAGCTCAAATTCTGTGTTTTATGGAACAGGTTTTTGCCTTGAGAGGATCTTCTCCAAATGTATCATTGTTGTAACTCAGCTTCCTTTAAATGAAATGGACGTGGGTGAATTTGGCACTCTGATGTAAGCCAGAACACCAGAGACTTTAAGTTTTAATAGTTCTTCTACACTGTTGTATGCAGTAACAGTTTTTCTTCTAAAATACAGCTGAGTGGTTGCATTAGAGATCAGATAGTGAGAATCAAAACACAGAAATAGAAGTGAAGGAAATTTGCTTTCCAAGGTCTTCAATGCTTTGTATTTAGATGTTTGCAATTACACGTTTGTCTGTAGTAACTTTAAAACACCAAACTTTATAAGGAAGTTTTTATTTTTCACCACCTCCCTTTGCTTGTATAGTGCTATGTGGTTGTACAAGGTCAAAGTCATGCAGTATCAACAGTGAATCCACTGTCTTTAGGAGGAGGGCTTTTAAGTCACAAGTAGTACATTTATGTCCTCCATTTCTTCTGTGGCTGTGTACAGAAAAAATACTCTAAAGTAGAGCAAACCAAGACAAGCAGCACCTAGAACATCTTGTCACAGGAGCACACTGAATTACTAGTGTGTGTAGCATGCTGTCCTTCCAGCTGCCACAAGAAGAGACATGGCTCATGACAAAACTTCTGGGCACTGCTGGTCTATGCATGCCTTACGGGTCCTTTTGCATTGTTTGGTACCTATTCAAATTAGATGGATCCATCAACTGATCTAGGGGAGGTTTGGCTGGTACAGAGGTACCTTGAATCCGGAGGCTGCAATCTCTTTTAACATCTCTTTTAACATCACTGCTTCCTGGTTATGTCACGGTATTTTTACCAGACAATTCACAGAATTGTTCTCTGGAGTATTGGAAACGCAGACTTTTTCTTTGGACTGTGAGTTTTACTGTTTAATACCTGTCTTTTCAGCAAAGTACAGCAGAGAGGTGCTAGGATAGATGTTTATTTGAGATTCTAAAACTGTGGTGGGGAAACATAGGGGTGGGGACGCGCTTTTGTTGAGTGGAATTGACATTAATAATCCAAATTTCATTGCCACACAGACTTATTACTTTGGTTTGAGCAATGACTGTAGAAAACATAGCATGTAAATGTCTCAGAAGATTACATTGAACAGAGTTTAACAGATGAAAGCTGTGATCCATGATTGGATACTTATTTTTGACTAAGTGGCTACACCTGAAGCGCTGCTGCTGGAGAGGAGTGGGGTGGTGGCTGCCTATTTTATTTGATTTCTCTTAGTATCTGAGTACCAGCCTCTGAAATAGAAGCCAAATGAAACATTAGGGATTCTGCAAGTATGACTCACAATGCTAGCACTGCAGTGAAGTTTAGAGCTAATGAAAAGAAAATACTGAGCCACTGGCTTAAAAAAGAGGCAGAAACATTTGTCATATTCAGATGCTTATCATATCCAGGAGGCCTCATCTTTACTGTATACAACCAGAAGCCTGAAGGACTGGATTTATTTTATTGTGTTTTGTTGTATTTTTTTCCCCTGACACAAATCAGTTTGCACTGTTGCCTTAGGCATATCAGTCATGGGGCTTCAATTTTAGTGATTTGAGATCTATGGATGAAAAAAAAAGAGATGAAAATGTCTCCCAAGATCTACACTAAAGCAAAGTGCTGTATGCAACGCAGGGATAGATGTGGGACCAAATACAAGGTAGGTGTCAGCAGCACTTAACAGGCAAAAGCCGAGACTGACTTTAATAGGAGTTTCCTGTGACTGGGAGCTTCCCCACTTACAAAGGGTAGTAAAAAGGCTGACCATGTGTTTCCATTCTAAGCTTATGGATGTTACAGTGTTTTTTAAGCAAAGTATTTGTACCTTGAAGCAAAGCTGAATTTCACTCTATGTCTATAAACTCTGGCAGTTGCTCCCTTACAAGGGAGCACTCCTGCACCAACTGTGCACAGTGCATCATTGCTTGTTTGTTTTAGTATGGGTTGTGAAGAGTAGTTGTATATCTTTTGTAGGTTGCTAGGTTCTACACAATGTTTTTACTAAACACATACAGCAAATAAAACCACATAACTGTTGCATTATGGATTGTGGGGTCAATGTCTTCCTCTTTCTTCTTTTTGTAGCTTATTTCAGCCCCTGAGAAATGTGAACAATTATGCAGGTGTAGTCTCCCCCAAAAGTAAGAAAGATTGAATATGCTATTTGTAGCACTATAAAGCAAATACAGAATTCAATAATGTGTATTTTCATTATCCTAATGGAAGATTTCAGTATGTTAAATGTGTTCAGATGTCCCTGGCAAAATTGGGGTCAGTCATGTGAAATGGAGACAAAATGTGTTTCATCATCTTGTGGTTATTATACTACAAGGATTTCATTGTAAAGTGCAACAAGTAATTGCAGCTAGTTTCTGATGCTATTGACTGCTTTATCTAATGGAAATTCTTTCTTTCTTGATTATTTAAAATGAACCTTTTACCCTTGTCATGTAAG
Source organism: Indicator indicator (assembly GCF_027791375.1). Taxonomy (NCBI): domain Eukaryota; kingdom Metazoa; phylum Chordata; class Aves; order Piciformes; family Indicatoridae; genus Indicator; species Indicator indicator. The sequence continues at coordinate 8,730,315 of NC_072039.1, forward strand.
AAAGTTGTAAGGTTTTTTAGTAAAAGAAAAAAAATCATTACAGCACCACTGTTAACAACACCAAATTTAGACTGTGCACTTTGAAAACTGCTTGTATCCAAGGATCTAAAGGTGCTGTGGAAAAGGAGTCACAATTAAATTTCTTGTGTGTGGAAGGCAAATGGAGGAGATGATTAATATAAAACTACAAAAACTGTTATTCGTGCTGGGCCTGACTGAATACTGCAAAAGTCAATAGTGAAGCATTCATTAGTGTAACTGGCTTTGGCTCAGATATGCTGTCCCTAGGTCTTTCTAAGTTGGAGAGGTTGGTTGTATTTCTTCAGTGGCTGTGGGATTCGGTTCTGAAGGGGATTCCTCTGCCTGGAGAGACCCAGTGCTGTGGTCACCTTCTGCCTGACTGCTCTGAGTGATGTGCAGGACTTGCAGTGTCCTCCCTTTGAAGGAGATTCACTGTTGCAAGGTTTGTTTAGGAGGAATCGAACTGATTTCCCTGTGGAGCTCTGCAGGAGTCTGATGGCCACCAGGTCTTTTAGTTCAGGACTTACATTTGAGCTCAGTGCTATCATGCAGTAGACCAGGGATGAGGGTTCTCCTTCAATAATTATTACATCATCTTCTTGATTGCTTAGGGCTGGGTGATCGGTTAGACTGGATGATCTTGGAGGTCTCTTGGTTGATTCTATGATTCTTCTGTTGTATTTATGTCCCAAGAGACATCCACACTGTCATGTTTTTCCCTTTCTTCATTCATATACAGACACACACACGTGTAGATACACACATGCTTTCCATGCTGACAGTCTTAGGCTGCTAACAAATGCAGGTACATTGAGTGCTTTGTAAAATTCATTACAAGGTAGCCACAGAAAAATGGGGCAGCCTGTAAAACATGAAAGGGAGCAGGGACCCAGAATTCTACCTCGTCTAAGATCACCTCTGAGTTCATGTAGGATGCACCTCTGAGAGATTATTTTTTTTCAGGTAGTGTCAGAGTGACAAAATGAATTTTCACATGACACTGGAATATGTTGTGTGCTGTCTGAGGTCTGGGCTGTTGGTTGTCCCTGCTTTTCATGATTCAAGATGCACTTTATAGCTACCAATTTGCAGATTTAGGATGGACTGTAAAAATCTTACTTAAGGGATATTTGCCTGGCAGCAAACATACATTGCTGTGTGCTTCAAATCACTGCAGATCTAATCTTCAGGTATATCAGTTGAAAAATTTTCAGGTTGTCTTTTCTTTTGCAACACATAAACCATTACTCATTGCTTTGCATTTCTCAGTTGGATGGATTTAAAAAAAAAAAAAAAGGCATATTTTATTCACCTCAGAAACATCAGAGACCAAATTCCAACACCCAAATGCTGCATCTCTGCAGATGGGGAGTAACTGTTTGTCTAAATGAGATTATTCTAGATTTACACCTGTGGAGCTTCACATGGAGGAAGGCCCAAAACATATGGCAGCATCAATTTTGTTTAGAGCAAGTTTTTAATGATTTCTACCATTTGATCTACAATATTGTAGATTTTTATGGGTCAGTGTGGATAAAAATATAAAGTAAACATCTGGTAATGTACTGCTTTGTTTGCGTGGATTTATAGAGGCAGGAAGGGATGCAAGCCGGTGCATGGCTGTGGATCCAATAAACAGATACTGTGGTTATTTCTTCTTCTTGGGGGAAGAGTTGATCAACTGCAAACATCCCCACTGCTGAGTTTGCTCAGCAAGCTGCTCAAGAGACCCCAGCCAATAATTATGCTTTCCAGGCATTTGGTGTTTTACGAACTTGCTTCTGATTTCTCCCCATATGCAAATGTAGGGTTTCAGCCAGGGCAAGGCACTGGGAGCAAAGTGCTGATGTGACACTTTGTGCCAGGATTTAGTATGGCCCCCTGAAGCACACAGTCAGGGGAGCTTTAGGGCTATTAAGCTGCTCAGCCACAATGCCATGATGTTCCTGCTCTCCTCTCTCACACCATTAATTTGCTACCAGTTGTGAGTAGTTGTTTCCATGGGGCAGTGAAAATAAACCTATGGAACAGGGTGCCACATATTTTTTTTGCCATTAGGCATGGGGTTTTAATTTTTTTTTTCTAATTTTATTTTTGTTACTTTCAAAGGAGGCTCCCTTATTATTATTATTACCATAATTATTATTATTGTTATTATTTGCAACATGTTCACCAGACAAAATGATTGTGTTAAGGCAGAGACATCACATCACTTACATTTCATAGCTCAGTGCAATTTTCATAAAGTGCGAGGCAACATCCAAAAAAACATGACTCAGAATTAGAGTTTCAGAAGATTATTATATAGACATTATTTCCCCCAGGTCACGGGCTTTAGTCAAATTTGGAAGAGAATGAAATTGCCAACAGTGAAAAGCAGACAGAAAGGTATGAGTTCATGAGCAGAGAAATAACATTTTCATTTGTTCCTTCCCCATGGGAAAGATTCAACATTCCGGTAAATGGAGACGGTTATAAGAAATGAATTTTTGTCAGCAGGGATGTGATTTTAAGGCTCACTTATCCATTGGCAATCTAGATTTCTAACCCCAGGAATCTAGGAAATTGCTACAGAATGTAGTCTTTATTATAAACAAGGGTTGGGTTTTTTTTTTTTCCTTTCTTTTCTTTTTTTTTTTTTTTTTCCTTTTTTTCCACCCTGTCTTTTTTAGCAGTTGAGATTTTTAAGGTGCAGGTCTGTGTTTCTCTGAGTGTTTCAAGGGGTCATATTGCCACAGAATTATTCTGTGTGGCTTGCTGTCCCTTTGAACTGTTTCTTCTGTGGTACAGTGATCCCTCTCACCCAGAAATTCCTCTGATCATTGGAACAAGGATGTTTTTCAGAACTAAAAGCACCCCCAGCAATGTGTCGTTTGCAGTAGACTTTGCCCCAAGGATCCTTCCTTTGTGCTTTGCTCCTGTACCCATTTTTTTTAAGCTCTTCTATTTTCTCAGGCAAGGAGAACCAAGCAGCAAAGAGTTTTGGAGGTGGCTCTTGTTTGTAGCGTGTATAAATAGCCAGGATTTGCAGGCTTTCCATGGCAAAGTCCCAGGTAGACTAATGGGTAATTAAAGATTTTCCTTCCCAAAGAAATGCTCATTTTTTTTCCTTCATCTGACTCTTCTAACCTCACAGTGCATTTAGATTCTGTGAGGATGTACAAATGCTGTTACTGTGCCTTCTTCAGAGTCAAAGTGATTTCATATAAAACCTGAACCTTTCATTTCTGAGGATGCAGATTGGGTCTCTAACATTACCATTTCCTTTTTTTTTTTTTTTTTTAATAATTAATAACTTGAAAATATGTACATCTAAACCCTCCTTTCCCTGCTGTGCTTTTGCCCATTTTAATAACTCCTCTTATGACCAAGGCCTGTTTGCCTCACTGTGATTATTATCAAGAAATGTTATTGCCATTGCCTGCCAACATCTTGCCACAAATTGCATTACTTCTGTTAGCTTCATTATTATTGTGTCTAAACTGTTGTGTAATGATTATGGAACATCATGATAGAGGCTGATTAATAAATAAGAATTGATTACTCTGACTTTGTCCATTGTATTAGGCCCAGCAGATTTATACTGCTGATGGCATTCTCTGAAAAACTGCAAATGCTTAAGGAAGACAGAAAGAGGGGAATATAATTTCATTTTACAAATGCACAATCAAATTGCATTCCTTTGTCTCTAGTAGTGTATAAGGGCAATCAGAACAGTAGCCTTAAGAGCCTCTGAGTGGATCACTCACAGGATTTGTGAGTGGAAATAGTATGGAACTATTTTCCACTTGCTTTCCTTCCTCTTAGAATGTGGCTATCTGTGGAGAGTTTTAATGGTGCTGGCTGGCATCAGTGAAAGGGACAGGGTCTTTCCTTTGTGCAGGCACACAACTTTTGCTAGTGTTTCTTTGGAGATAGTGTTTAAACATGCATTAAAGAATGAAAAATAAAAATCTAAAATACAAAGTATTACAGCTGTACTAGTGTGTCTGCATTCCATAGAATGGTTTGGATTGGAAGGGATATTAAAGTATCTAGTTTCAATCACCTGCCATGAGCAGGGACACCTCCTGCTTGACCAGGGTACTCAAGGCCTCTTGTAAACTGGCTTGGAACACTTCCAGGCTTGGAGCCTCCACAACTTTTCTGGGGCAGTCTGTTCCATTGTCTCGCCACCCTCCAGGGGAATAATTTCTTCCTAATGTCTAATCTAAATCCAGCTTCTTCCAGTTGGAAGCTATTGACTGGGTATGACCAAAGCTTTTGAATCCAGGAGGGAGCTGTCATGAGATAGCTGTGTTGCAAGCGTAAGCAGAAATTGGTCTTATCTCTTAGTGACTAATTCATCTGCAGATGAGAAATACAAATAGATTGAAAATTTTGAATCTTATGTTCTAAGACAATTTTCATTGGTAACAGAGTTGGAAGTAGGTTTTCCTTGCTTCCCCTGAATGGTGCAGTTCTGTTGCCTGAATCGGGACTGTAGTTATTGCTCTGAGTAGTTTTGAGTGTGGAAGAAGATGGAGCAGGAGGGGTGAAAATATGAGCCTCCCTCACAATTTTTAGGGCATCACTGATCTCTAAGTAAACAATGTACCAAAGAATGTAGTTCAGCAGACTGCCTTAAAGTTATTTGTCCTCTTCTGTCTTTGCAAGAAAAGCCTAATTTTCTGCATGTACTAGTTTTAATTCTGGCTTACATCTGTCCCAAGAGTGGCTAACTCTCACTGTAGCCAAGACATTTTACAGTAGCAAAATCAATCCTTCCTAGGCTGTGAATTAGCTTTTTTTCACCATCACTGTGGCCTTAATTACTGCCAAGGAGTCTGTCAGTGCATGAATAATACAGCCAAACCCTCTGAGAAACTGCAAGCAGCTTCCCATCACCAGTTCAAGGAGGGAGTTGGCAGGTATTGGAAATGCCTACATGCAGGACTGGGTTGGGCTGGCAGGCAGGGGAAGAAGTACAGGTCTCAGGGTTCACCCAGTCAGGGACCTCCCAGTGTTGCATCCCTCCTGGCCTAAGGATGATTTGCTGCAGGTGGCAAACCTTCAGAGGCTGTGTGCAGATGTACCTGTGGCTAGCAGCAAGAGTGTGCCCTCAGGTTAGGCCAGATGCTGCTGCAGACTGGATGCTGCAGTGATGGGTGAATGGGAGGTGTCTTTGCTTCTTTAAACTCTGCTCTGAGAAACAGCATTAAATGGAGCTTTACAGGTTTGGGGGTTTGGGTTTGGTTGTTATTTTTCCTGTAAGAAAGCACCACATTTGCCAGTGGACTCCTCTGAAAGCATTGCTTGTGTTCCTGATATATTTATTGTAATTCCTGGAGCTGTCAATCAGGGCTCAGGTCTCAGCGTGCAGACACAGGCTCACGTTGCTTACAGTCTGAGAAATATAATGTTTTGCACCTAGTGAAGGGAAGCATTTAATGAAATCTCTTTCAGACATGGGAAACTAAGGTTTTACTGCTTGTTGATAAAGTCATTTGTTTCTTACTAAGTGTACTGTTGGGAATGGAACAGAAAGCTCTCGTGTCTGATTGTTTCTTTCACTGGAGCTGATGTTTTGAATACATGTTTGGCTGTGGAATAAATCTTCTATGTTATAGGCTGGTTGTTCCTGTGCAAAGGAGCAGCAAAAGACTCATGCTACCAAGCAATTTTGAGAGTCATCACTTCAGAGGAACTGGAAATTATGGTGAAAATATCCTGAGGAATAACTCAGGTTGCTACACCACCACCTGATCCTGAGCAATGGTTGGACCAGTGATGCTTTAATGCAGGGCACTGCCCTCATGTATTTTATTTTACTGTGGTGCTCTGCTGATTTGGCACATCCCCTTGAAGTGGATTAAGCCCACAGAAGGAACCAGAGGGCCCCTTGGTTCCAGATCCAGCATGACCAGTCGTATTTAGGGGTCAGAAGCAGCCAATGTTTTTTCTGCTGTTTCAAGCATGCATGACTGGGTGACAGTTTTAAAGCCACCATGATCTGCCTGTGAAACTGCTCTTGGAGATCAGTCTGAATGGAGCAGGAAAGAAATGGGAGATTTGCAGGTTATTAGTAATAGAAGCCCTGAGAAGAAAAACAATAGTCCTTTTCTTTTGGAGCTGGTGCAAGGCTTCACCAACAAGAGCACACCAGTTAGTTTCTCCAGGAACTGCCAGCTGCCAGCTTGATTTTTCTGGCCTATGCTTGAGAGTCAGCAAAACCATTCCCTATTTACCATTGCAATTTACCTTTTAATCATCTTTCTCAGCACTTACAGCTATGGTTCAGCTCTTCCTGAAGGAGATAATTCTGAAGTTTTGGGGCTTTGTATTTTGTAAGTGTATTTGGGTTTTTCAGCATCCAAGCCTGGCAACTGTCTTAAAAGTTTGGTTTATGCTAGTACCATTTCTTACTGCAGTCATGACATCAGAGGGTTTCCTCCATCTGTAGATCTTTCAGTGCATTTCTCCTCTTCTGCCTTTCATGCAGGTAGTCAAAAGGTGAATGTCACCTTCTCCTTGTCCAGGTATGGACTCATGCCGTTTAGCCTTCAGCTGGTAGGGAAAGAATTGTAGCACTTACTGTAGTTGCCCAGTGTGAAATCCTGTCAGTTTCCCTCCTACTTGCTTCTCCAAGGAAATGGGAAGGGTTTTTTAGGGTGGGGAAAAAAAAAAAAGGAGTGGTGGGTGGTGGTGGAAGGAAGTTAATATACTGCAAACTTTTGTAATTTATTCCTCTTAGTTACAAGGGAAAAAGATGAGGCGTGTGTCTCTGGGCTCTTATTGCTTTGGTTGACATTCCACCTAATTCCTAATCTCCAGAGCAAGGGATGTCATACCTACCTTTGGCAAAAAGAGTTTAATGAAAGGGTTTAGTTGAAAGACTGCACCACCTTTGCCTTAACTTCCATTTCCTTTTTTTTTTTTTTTTTTAGTAATAGCTGTTCTTCTGATCTTGTTGCAAATACCAAACTGTTGGCCTTGGAGTCTGAAGTCCTTTCTGTGTCCTCAGAGTAGCTCCACCATGGCAGTGGAGAGTGCTCTGTTCTGCTGCCCTGACTTTCTTTGAGCATATGGGAGCAGTCTCAAAGGGACTGTTGTGTCATGGTACATTCCCATTGTACTCTCTGTCTGGCGAGGCAAGCAGCTTTCAGAGGTATTTTTGAAACCAACAATTTCTTGGGGATTTTGAGATTGCTTTCTGGTCTGTGGGATTTCTTGCAGGTTATCAGTGTAAGGAATCTGTTTCTTTGTGAAGTAAGATCACAAGGGCACAACACCATCTCAGAAACCCACTGGTAATCTTTCCTCTCTTGCACAACAAAAAGCCTGCCCAACCCTTCAGAGCTAGTTGGTGTTTTGGGATATGACCTTTTTCCTGAGTCTTGGATATCTCAAATTATTTATCTGATGATAGATTTGATTTCTGATAGTCAGCTTTTTTTTTGTAGTATCTCTGTAAAGAAGCCTAAGATCTGGATCACCTATTGCTGCTAGCCAACTCTTAACCTTTGTAACTCAGGAATTAAAGACAGGGTGGGTGACACATAACAGGAGAACATGCTCTGGATGTCTCTCCTGCTCCAAAAGAAGTAAGAGAAATTAGGCCAGTGGTTTGGTAAATTATATGAAAAATAGACCTTGCTTGCTAATGGAGTGTGAAGAAACTGATGTACTGAAGTTGATCTATAGTATTTCATATTTCTCTGAGGAGAAAAAATGACAAACTTGATGGTGTGTGATTTATTCATGCTTCTGAACATAAAGAAGAATCCTAAAGTCAACTGTCTGTTTCTCACTCTGAGACTGCTAGCAGGATTTACACTGGGATTTAGTGGTTGGGGTTTGTTATGAGTACTGTGGAGGAGAGAAGCATTGATTAATGATGGAGTTGGAGATGTCTGCAGATGGGATAGTTATACATAACTGCAGCCTTTTCCACATATATGTTTTACTGCTTCAGGAAACATGACGGCAAATATGTTAAATTTGTTGGGGTTTGTTTTGGTGGCTTCTTGTGTTCCCTGTTTTGTTTTGGGTTTGTTGCTCTTACTCCTTTCCATTGCTACTGTTCTCCGTACACACTCAGAGTTTTGCCCTTCACTGCTACAGAAGCACTCCAATCCTATTTCTCTGTTGGTTTGAGTCATGCTGTATCTCTCTGGTGAACTATTTTTTTTTTTTTTTTGAGCAGGTTCATCAAAACCTTACACAATTTAGAAAGTCAGTTGACAAATTCTTAGAATCAGAAGGGTTGCTTTTCTTTGTGCTGCTCCTGAAAGAGTGGATCTTCAGCTGACTCCTGAGAGAGATCTCCATGTTCAGAAAAGAGCACAACACCTTTTGTTTTTTTGGCCTCAGGGCCAGCTGCTCTGCTACGTGGTCTTACAGATGAAGTACAGGAAAGAAAAGACCTTTGAAATCTGACACATCTTGCAATGGATGAAAAAAGGGGGAAAAAAAAACAACTCAAACTCCAGAGAGTAACATAGAAGGTAGGCCATACAAGACAGCTTGTGTTTGTTCAGTGATCACAGGATGTTAGGGGTTGGAATGGACCTCAGAAAGATCGTCCAGTCCAACCCCACTGCCAGAGCAGGATCACCTATTGTAAGTCACACAGGAACACATCCAGGTGGGTCTTGAATATCTCCAAGGAGGGAGGCTTCACAACCCCCCTGGGCAGCTTGTTCCAGTGTTCTGTCACCCTCACAGTGAACAAATTTTTCCTCATGTTTACATGGAGCTTCCTCTGACTCAACTTCCACCCATTGCCCCTTGTCCTGAAGGGCTGAAGTCAGGTATCATTCATAGGGGCAAAAATGTTCATACAGAGGTTTTTGGTTCTTCAAGTACTTTGCACTGTGCTTTTGCCCACAAATTTCAGCTTTTAAAGTATATATTAAATTATGATCCTTATCTGGACAAGGACAGAGCTTAGAAACAACAACACTGTTGGGTAAATCATTCATATGTTAAACAAGGTTATAGAACAAAAATGACTAAACCCAAACTGTGGACTTCAGTGATACACACAGGGCAGTAAACTGTCTCCTAAGACATGAGGAAGGAGAATAGATTTTGAGTAGACTTTCCTCAGTTCATGGGGAGGTAGCATGGCATGACTCTCAAAGGTACTTGAGAAACAAGATGACAGGCAGGCATTCTTTGGCTGCTGATATCATGGCAAGATAGAGTTAGATGAGCAGTTGGAGTGGGACATGGCACTACTATATAGTGCTACTATATACATAAGAAGTGAGAGAAAAACTAAACCAAGGGGTAACACTGTGTGTGTATTTTCCAGTGCCTGAAGCACTATTCTGAATGTGTTTGAAAAGGGTAAGTTCACAGATGTTAGGGCCAGAGGGCAAGCAATGGGCTCCAAAACCTATGACCTTTTGGGTCACTCATTCAAAATTACCCTGCTTCATCTAAAAGTCATTGCCATCTGTTGGGTGGCTGCAGGCCAACATGGAATAAATGAATGGCATCAATCCAAGCACAGACAGCAGCCAAGGTATTATCACACATTAGGACCTCTTCTGATGGCCTTGAGGTTAAAGGGGGTAAATGACCTGCCATGCCCTGAAGAAGTCTCAGTGGCTGAGCAGCAAGTGCATGGGAGGCAGTTGTGACACTGCTGCATTTAACTTGTTTTGTATGTCCACGGAGCAGTTTGGTGTCTGAGGCACATCCACTTGCCCAGCATTATGTGATGATACTTTTTAATATGGATGAATGTATGTGTTCAAAAATAATTATTTAAAATTATGAAAATCCAGGAGAAAGCAGAATGCTCAAGGCAGACAGGGTCAAGTCCAGGTGCACTTATGTCTTTTCACATGCAGTGTGCTGTCACGTGTGTTAGTTACTCAGGTAGATCTCTTCATTCCTCACATTTTCCACTCAGAGTTTCTGCAGCAGGACACCCCCTAAAGGGACCTTTTCTATAAGGACTCCTAACTGACAGCTGGAAGACAGGCAGCACAAGTTCATTTGTTTATTCTTATCTAGTATCCTCCGAACAAACTGATGAACAGTTTGATTTGACAAGGTCGTGGTGAGGATTTGTGAGGATTAACCTATATGTGGCATTTACTGAGAGATCAGACAGGTCATGAAGATTGGCATTAGGGAGTCTAAGAAGATCCTTTTTCCCTCCCCTCTCCCCTGAAAGCCTCAATCCAATTACTGTCTTATTTTTGACTCAATCAAAGCAAAATGAGCGTGTACCATCCTCCATGCAAGAAGAGGCTGGAACTGTGAGTTAGAATGAGAACCAGAGTAGGGCTGCCTGATGAGCTGCCTTTCTGCACTGCTTACCTGATGTTATTAGATTATTCACACTGTTGCTGCAGTCATGGTTGTTAATGGCCTTTTCAATTTCTACCACGACGCCTCCTCTTGGGAAGGGAGAAAAAAGTTGTCTTTGCGTGTTTGAACGAAGCGTTGACATAATGGATATTGTTATTTACACTTGTGTGTTCAGAGATAACAGTGGAGTTTGAGGAAATGCCTTTGGAAGTTGTTAGAAAACCACGCTGGCTAATTTTATAAAAGACATCTTTCCTTCTGGGCAAATCGGCATCTTTTTATGCACGGGATGCATAGCTGAAGTTCTCAGTGCTGCCTGCTTTATTCATTACCTTTGCTGACACACCTCTGATGGAAGGAGCACGCTTGCTTTATCTCCTTGTTCCCAAATATTCAATATCCAGACCATAAAGCAGTGTTGAACAGCCATCTATTTGGCATCGCTAGCTCTTTCTCTGTCAGGACATCTCCTATTTACTGTTTCTTCTTCCTACTTGCAAGATCGCTGGAATGCCTTTTGCTGAATTATGTTCAGTACAGCCTATTTGTATTTCTGTAGCACTACAAGCTCTGACTGTTTTATTGTGGAAGGTACTGTATATCTCCTCAGCCAGAGCAAGATGTTCCTCTGCAGCTCCCAGACGCAGCTTTTGTGCTGCACAGAGGCACCAGGGGGACACAGATCTGTACCATGACTTAACCCAGGGTGCATGGGAAGCTGTGGCACACCAGGGCATGGAAAACAGATTTTCAGTCCCATTAAAACAAAAAAACCAAACAAACAAAAACCCCAAACACAACCAAAACCCCAAAGCTTCTTATTTTTACTTGAGAAGGTCTGAACACAAAACCTTCTAAATTTCTGTCTGTGCCAGAAGCTGGGGAAGGGGTCTTCTGGAAGTGCACTTCTTCCTGATTTGTGATGCTGTCACAACGTGGCTGGTGATCTACTCCCAAAGAGCTGTCACTGGTGGGGGTGGCAGTGTAGAAGGGCCTGGTACTTCCTGGGGTTTTCAGCTGGACTTTTGAAAGCCACGTGATTAGTGGTAGAATTAGAAAGAAGAGGTGTAGCTGCAGAAGAATGGGTGGATGGATATATTAAGGTATGTTTAAATTCTGAGTACCAAACTCTGGGATTCATGAGCACTGCAAATTGTGTTAACACTGATGGGGTTGTTAATTATTAATTTATTCTTTAATCAAAACACAGTTTAAAATAATTTTGAAGACTAAGGAAGCCATTCATTAGGGCACTGAATAGGAAATGACTACATCAACTGGGCCATGCCACTTCATCTAATGATTGCTTTATTGATACTGTTGACTGAGGAAGCCACTCTCAAACTGCACATCTGCTTTACAGCACACCTGATTATGGGGTTAGACTCCAGACCAGTGAATCCTGATAGAGCAAAGCCCTGGTGAAGGACAGGAGCAGGATCCTCTTGGTTAGTTCTAGTCTGCCTGGATGTTCCTGACCAGCTTTGGCAGCCTTGATTTACTTTTTCATCTCCCCTTTGCTATGTATCACAAGGTCAGAGCTAGACAGCAGCAGCCATCTCTACCTGCAAAGGAGGGTGTGACATCATGGTGTGTCCTGTAGGAAGTTATGCCAGAGGAAACTAATCTTGGTTAAATTACTTTGCCTTTTTTTGCTTTCTCAGAATGAAATCCAACAGGGTTTAGCATGTTTCCAAACAGAGAGCTGCCACATGGTTAGGTTTCAGTGCTCACTGGCCCAGCTCATGTTGTGGTGTGTGTTGGATCTGCATATTCCAATTAACTTTTTATGATCCTGCATGAGGGGGAGATGAATTAATCTGAACCAAATGTGTGGTTAGCACCATGATACCTTCTGCTTCTCTCAGGGAATCTAGATCACAATACTTCTGGCTCCATAGCAAGGAAAGAGTACTTTCAACTCAAGGCTGTACAGAAGAAACAGCAAAACGGCTAGTTTAAGACAACTTCCAATCTAAAAGAAATGCAGAGCAGATACATGATCCCCCAAAATTCCTGCAAAATTTCTGAAGTGTATTCAGAACATTTATTAAAGCCATGCAGCAGGCTGTTTGAACAAATCTGGTCTTTCCCCAAGGGCTTTCTTCACCTCTGGTTTCATCAGTCAGGCTGTAGAGCTTGCTCAGAGCCTGCCTGGGTGCACAGTGCTCCTTTGTGTAAGACCACATCAGAGAGATGCATATTCTCAAGAAAGGATTTAGCAGCCTGGCATGGGCTGGGGTATGAACTGGAGCATGCCCAGTATGAGTGATGGTTGAATTCTTTGTGACAGGTGTGTAGTGTGCTGAAGATACTGACTGCCTTTGGTGTTTTGTTGGTTGCTTCTAAATGCAAATTAATGCAAAAGATTATGTAGCAAAGGGCTACAGAGATAATTAGGGGACTAGAAGAAGGACTTATGGAGAAAGGCTGAGGGACTTGGGGCTTTTTAGCCTGGAGAAGACTTCTCAGTGCTGGTCAGTACTTAAAGGGTGGGTGTCAGGAGGATGGGGCCAGTCTTTTTTTCAGTGATGCCCAGTGACAGGACAAGAGGTAAAGGGCACAAACTTGGTAGTAAGAAGTTCCATCTAAACATGAGGAGGAACTTCTTTGTTTTGAGGGTGGTGGAGCACTGGAACAAGCTTCCCAGAGAGGTGGTAAAGTCTCCTGTCTCTGCAGTCATTCAAAGCCCACCTGGACATAGTGCTGTGCAACCTTCTTTAGGTGACCCTGCTCTGTCAGGGCAACTGGACTGGGTGATCTGCAGAAGTCCCTTCCAACCCCTCTCATTCTGTGTAATGCCTAGTGAAAAGCTTGTTTTCTGCCTTAAAAATTGCAAGGGGAAAAAAAAATGTTGTTCTTTCCTACCTGACATCTAGTTCTGGCTCTCACTCGTCTGCTTTTTCTTCTTTCTCCTTTTATTCATAATCAAAGGTACAGCAGTATCTGGTGATCCATCTTAAATCAAATTAGCAGAACTGCCAGGTAACACACCATAATTTTCATTGAGTGAGGAAGCAGGTTAGAAAGAGTCACAGGAGATGAAATAGGAAGCCAATTACCTTCTGCTTTCTTAAGGATGCTGTGAAAACCAATATTAAAATGCTTGTTTATTCTCAGTCCCTACCCCCCACCCTGTGACAGCTGTTCTTAACTCTTCTAAAAAGTCATAACCATCCTCTTTATGATCTGTTCCTTTTTATAACATTTATGTTGCAGGGAAAGTTGTCAAGTTGTTTTAGTGATGCCTGGCTTCTCTTCCTGGCTCTGCTATTGTCTTTGGCCCTGATTCAGCAAAGCACTTAAGCACATGATTATCTTTACTTTTATGGGATGGTACATGTGTTTACAGCTAAGCATGTGCTTAAGTGCTTTGCTGAATCAGAGATTTTGTCTGTAACCTTGGATTTATATCTCAACCTCCTCACAAGTAAAATGAGCTTAATAGTTACCTCCAATGATACTGTGAAATGCTGAGTGAAGTACAGGCTTGAGCAAAACAGCAAAACCCAAGTGTGCAATATATTATATATTGTGTTGTTCCATCATAAATGAGTCTATAGTAGGTCTTTCTAGGTGGAGACATCTACTTTCTGGCATTATCAGTAATCCACTACATTTATTGTACCCTATAACTTGTTCTTGACTTCAGCATTTGTTTGTCAAAGCAGCCCTCCCTCACCTTTTGTTGTGTCTTTAGCCATGTAGATGTATATCACTCTGTTTTCCAAGCCTGGGCTTGGATTTGCAGCTCTTTTGAAATAAATTAGGGTTGTGCATCTAAATCCCATTGGCAGCTTTGAAAATGTGTAACCCTCTGGATTTATAATAATCTGCTGGGATTGGACTGTAGTGCTTTGATTGACATGACAGGAGGAGTGACTTCTAAATCCTTAAATATATCAGTTTTCTTCTCTGATTTCCAACATGTTTAGGAGATACCTGAGCAGAAAGAAACTTGGTACCATCTGACAGTGTTACCAAGTAGATTTTGCTATATAGGGAGGGTGTTTTTTTTTTTTTTTTTTTTTTGTTTTTTTTTTTTTTTTGGGGGGGAAGGGATTTTTACAAAATAAATAACAGTTCTGAGAATTCATTCAAACAATGGTTGAATCTTTCAAGAGAAACAGGTGTTCTAAGGAAATTTTTGGAAGTTCTGTATATTTCCAAAAAGTACAGTCTTAAATACTAAGAATGTGCAGATTGCAAGAGCTTCTAGATTGAAAAGTAACATTGTTGGGGAAGTTTGGCACTAGCACAGGCAGAAGGAGTGTTGTTACACTTCAGCACTTTCAGTCTACCTTGGGGACTGAAACCCTCACTTCAATAAAGTTAAATTATTGTACAATAAATAGAGATTTAAAAAAAAAAAAGACATGCCTAATGCAGAGCTGTGGTACTAACTCTCCTTTGTCTATCAAGAGAATTAAGATTAATTGAACAATATTCTAAAAATAAACTCCCTGGGCCCATTGTTTGGATTTCAGTAAACAGAGGAACTGGGGGAAGGAATTGAGATGTTCTGTGTCAGTATCAGGCAGGTTTGAATCCTCAGTTCATCCTCAACATGAGTTTCTCATGTTTTCCAAACATCAGAACACAAGATCCAGTGTGGCCAACTTCACTGCTCTTAGTGTACCATTTCCTACATGATTATCCCATCATTTTTTCAAAAGACAGAGCAGTGCACTGATTTGCTGGTTACTCTGCATGGGGTTTAAATGCTGAAGCTTAGAAGTATCAAGCTGGGAGAGAACCAAGTGAATTCAGTGTGTTGGGCTGTTGAAAACAACTCCAGGGGCACAAGGAAAAAGCTGCATGTGTTGTGTGCATGTGCAATACATACACATCTTGTGTAACTGGTGCCATGACACACAGACTTTATTTTTGGGGATTGTTTACATCTCCTATTACACTGAAATGTTCTAAAAGCTAGGTCTGCCTAGTGTTTTTGATTGGGTATGGGCTTCCAAAGAAAATCTAGCCTAACAGGGTAGCATCAAAGTTTCAGGAGTTTTTAATCTTCCCTCCAGTAATTACCAAGAATTTCTATTATACAGAGGAAGAGGTCAGCACAAACCATCTTCTGCAAGTGACATTTTTCAGATGATGGATTGAACTGGATTGTCTGATGCCTTTTGATTGTTAGAGGTTTAGAAATGAGTAGTTAGCTACTTGATCCTGGATGAATTTCACTTCAGTTTCCCAGTGCTTCCAATTCAGTATGCTATCCTTCCGGGCTGCCCACGATGTCGGTGCCCCTCTGTCAAGCACTTGGGAGTCCTTCTTGTTCTCCTGCTGCAGGTGTAGACAATTCCTAAGCGATGTGCAGTTGATTCCTAGTCAGTGGAGGAAGGGCAGAGTTATATTCAGGTTAGGGTTTGGTTGTAAAATAGGTCTTAGGAAGTTGCTTCAGATTAATTTGAAGTGAGAATTTCAAGTGGGTTGGCAAAACCCCATTTACACTCTTTGGTGGACTCTTACTCAAATGTAGAATTAATGTTCATTCAGTTGTGTTTGTGTCCTAAATCACTTTCAAATTAGTCAGATGTTCTCTTGCAGTACTGTTGGAATCACTTAAGAAATTATCTACTCCCAGCTGGCAGTTGGCAGCTACATAGCTGTTCAAAGTGGTTTCGGGTCCAAGTGCAGAGAATTTCTGCCCCATCTCCATACCTCGACCTTCCCCATGCTGCTACTTCCAGTGATGCTGCAGTTCAGGAACTTGCAGAAACAGAGGATAGTGATTTCCTAATTTCTCTATGCCTTGTTTCTAACAGGCCCTGGAAGAACTCTTTTCCCATGCTCTCTTGTCCCTGTTCACCCTTTTGCTCAATTGCAAGATTTGAGCACAGAAGGGCTTCTTGTCCCTTTCCATGTGAAGTGAAACAACTCACCTTAAACTGCTGCTGAAAGTGGTTAATGCTGACCTGGTTTATTTCCCACTGGAAGAGGCCAGTTGAAGCAGTTGCTTCAAATTTGGCTACAGCTTCAGCTGCAAGTGAGTAACTTAAACTGCCTGAATTACACCCCAAGAACATTTCTAATCTAAGGGACGTTTCTGTTCTTAGTAATTGTGCTTGCACAGAGGTTCTGTAGTGCTGTTCAATTAGCACACTTTACAAGCTGATTCAGATTAACTTCCACGTTGGTAAGTGTGAAAAGTGAGTCCTTAATGACATTGGGCTGTGCAATTCAGTGGCTATTATCTTAAAGGCAGTGCTTAGGTGATTGATATGGTTGCACTTTCACTCATCAGTAAGCATTCAGCTAGAGGGATCATGTTAGAATACATCTCTTTGTGCTTTCTAAAGTAGAAGAGAATTTTGCACCTTTTTTTACACCTTTTACACCGTTCAGCTCTGTGTTACAGCTTTCTGGTGATGCTAGCTAGAACTAATTTTAATCTTACCAAGCCTGCCAGAAGATGGGTATTTTGACACAGGAGCCTAAAGGAATTAGGTTCTTTTTAAGGACCTGTTTTCCTCTTCTGTGCACCTGTCTGCTTTGAGGATATTTCTGTCTGAAATGCCTCAATTTGTTTATCAAATGCATAGTGTTGTCCAATTAAGCAGTGCTCAGAGTATCTCAGTCTATAATAAATTTTATAAGTTTAGTTGAGAGAGATGTTTAAGAGGAGCCAAAGAAATTTGAGGGTTAAGACCTATCATGGCCAAGCAGCTAGGACATAAATGTTAGTGTGTCCTGATCAGTCATGTAGTGGAGGGGGACAGATTAAGTGCAAGAGCTTAGCAGAAGCATAAAACAAAACTGCCATTAAACTTACTTCAGTGGTCTTTCACTATTTACCTTCATATTTATTATTGCATATGACTTTCCCCTACCATCCCTTAGAGAATATTATTAAATATAATGAATTCAGTTAGTTACAGGCCCCATATCCAGGCTTAGCCTTAGAAGCTCCAGTTTCCCTTTGATCTTCGACATACCAAAACGTGTGATTATGCTATAAAAAGATAATAGAGAGAACATCAAAGGAAAGCTGAAAAAAATGCCAGTGTGGCTTAGTAACATAACAGCTTAAGAATAGCAGCATAACATGAAGACAACCCTAGTTATGTCTTAATGCATTTTAATACGTACTCTGCAGAAACACTGTAACACTGGTGTCTGCAAAACAGGGAAGCTCTCCCTTCTCCAGGAATTCTGTTCAAATAGAGGATCTATTTGCAAGTTATTACAGCCACGATGAGTTGGGTGGAAGGAAAGAGGTTCGTGGGGGGGAGGGATCACTCTAGAGGCTTCCCTGCTTCATCCCTGAGCTCCTGTCATTTTACCTACCAGAGTTAGTCAGGGGTTTAACCTTTGAAGACAACAATAACTGTCTCCCGTGGGAACATCAAAGCCAGTTTTGGCCAAAAAGGTGATTTAGGTGTACTTACTGTACCTCAAGCTAAATGTCAAATGTGATTAAATATTACTATCTTGTCTTGCCTTAAGTAACAAAGTACTGGAACTTAAGAGTGACTGCAAGCTCTTAAATGTCCCTGTTTTGGTGGTCTTTCAGTCTGTAGGTAAAGCTGTCACACTTGAGCAGCACAACTTTTTTTTCCCCAGCCAAATGGGCCTGGGGAAGGAATATGGGGGAGATGGGATGCAGGCAAAAGGGGGGTTTGGGAGCTCCTTGCAAGAAAATAGTATATATGCTGCCTTCAGCACTTCTACAGCACTCTTTTTGCTTATGATACCATCCATCTTTCATCCAAGGATTTTACCTACATTTTATGTGTTGTTCAGAGAAGCCTGGTGATGGTTGTCTTTGAGCCCCTTTTATGCTGTCTCCAGCAGTAAGGAGAGATGGACCCAATTTCTACTCCACTTTTCCTCACTAATAATTCTTTAGGACCTGAAGAAATGTCAGGGCCCACTGTATTCAGTACTGCTTAGGGAAGAGAATTGCCATAGTTTGACACTTTGCAAGCTAAATAAAATGTGATATTACTTTATTTATTTATTTATTACAGGGAAACACCCACTACCTAAGGTGTCTGGGGTACTGACTATAGCTTGTTACCTTGAGCTCAACACAGTAAACATAAGAAAATAGATGGTTGCTAAGTTGAAGTAGTGAATTAATTGTTTGCGTGTGTTCATTGTTCCAATTTTCAATTCTTACATTTCCAGAACCTTGTTTATTTGCTCAAATCTTGGGTGCTGGCAGACCGCAAGATATAGTCCTGATGTTTTGGAGTACTTTGCCTGGATTTTATATAGGAAATATAAACTTCCTTTTCACAACAGATAATCAAGTTAGAAATTTTAGTAGACAGTCAGACAGCCAATGACCCAGGATGAGTTTTCTACTTGTCATAAAGAACTGTGGGTTTTACTTGTTTTTAAAAATCAGCATGTAATGGACAAAAAGTACCTTAAGCATTGCTGTAGTTAAAGCATGGCCATAAAAATATTCCTCACTTTCATGTTGAATCTCATCTTCCACCATTGCAGTGTAGCAGAGCACAGAGGCAGCTGTCAGGCAGCAACAAATGATGAGTGAGATCCTCAGAGTCACTGGAGTTTCTGTCCTTGCTTTCAGTGGGAGCAGGGCACTACCTCAATGTGTTCTTCTAGCACAGTGACCCTGAAAACATCAGGGCAGAGGAGCATTAGGCTTTGAGCTTTCATTTCCCCTCAGAGCTCCAGTCTTCAGACAGATTCATGCTTGGGAGCTGATTTTGCAAAACCAAGCCCTTCATAGCAGGGCTGTCTGTGCCTTTTTAGCCTTTTGTGTCCATACATCCCTGTCACCTCCTCTGAGGCAACCTTGAAATGCAGTTAGTTGTTGTTTTAAAAATACAATCAATGCAGTTCTAGTCTGCTGTTTTAATGAATTGTACAACCATAAAATAATTCAGGTTGAAGGGACCTCAGGCAGTCCCCTTCCCAGGCAAGGCTGGCTGACTGGCTTTCTCAGGGCTTCATCCTCTCAAGGCTTAAAAATCATTACTTGCCTCTGTGTCCTGGCTGATCCACTGTTCATACAGGCCAGGGTGCAGCTGTCTTCTCTGTGGCCAGGCACACAGCTGGCCCATGTTTGGTCAGCTTGTGTGCCCCAAGGTCTCTGTTGCAGGGCTGTCCCCAGCCTTTAGCCTTGCAAAGGGTTATTGCTTCCCTGTGAAGGCATGCAGACATCTTGTCCTTCCCCTGACCATTTTATATTCCAGATAACTTCAGAGTAATTTCTTTAGGTAGGGGGGGGAAATATTGTTTTGCTTTCTGTGGATGGGTAAAAGACCTTCTACTGCATCCTGTCTCAGAACAAGGTATTCCTGCCTTCCAGTAATAAATGAAAAAGGCAGCTCAAGTTCCTCACTGCCTGAACTCCTTAGTGAGCAGTACTCGGTCCCTAACATCTGTGTAGGGCCTTTCAAATATGGTAGCAATAGTCACCTTCACCTTCCCCTCAAAATCCTCATGTGTTCTGAAACACTTGCAAACATTGCCAATTGTAGTATTTTGGTTCATGCACTTCTTCCAAGACGATGTGTTGAGAGCAGGCACTGGACTTTGGCTGGCTGAGAACAGTCGCTGGAAGTGAGACAGTAAAGGAAAACAACAGCAATAGGATTTAGAAGGAAAGGGAAGCAGCAGATGATGTTTTCATGAGCAACAGTTCTGTGACTCTGTGAATTTACATCATTCTCTTCTCTGAAGTTGCAGTTCTCTTTCTGTTGCTGGAGACCTGACCTGTTGTACACGAATACAAACAATAGCTTGTGATTGAGAGAGAAGTCAAAATGGACCAGAGTATATTAAAATCACCAATATCTTAAGAGAGAGCATTTTTATTAGGCCTTTTACCTAGAGGGGTCTAATAGCTTTCATGCCAGCCTGCACCAGCTACAGAACTAGATTTTCTCTTTCTATCTTGTTTTTAAGAAATGAGAAATGTGAAGCTGGGAGGAGACCTCAATGATGCAGCAGATGAGGCTGTTGTGGCTTTAAGACCTGCAGTCAGTAGGTGGTAGTGAAGATACGGCAATGGGAAATGGGCAGGCAGTCTCCTAATGCCTCGTTAGCCACTTTGATTTTTCTGTGGAGGATGGGCAAGGGGAGTGGGAAGAGCTGTGGTCTATTTGGGGAAAAAAAAAAATATCACAGCCTATTAGTTAGAAGCAATGAAATGGAGACAACTTCAGGGACTCCATTAAGTGCAGTGTGTTTAGGCAGACAGAGTCCCCAGGTGAGGAGTGCTATTCTAGAGGATTGTGTACTGCAAAATAATTGGACTTGGGAAATCAACTGGGCTTCAGTGGCCTCGTGTAGCCTGATACTGGGGAAGGAGTAAGAGGGGAAAACGTTTCCTTTTTCTTCCCTTTTTTTCTTTTTTTCCCCTTCCTGTTCTTCTTCCATTCTAAAGGCTGCAATGAATACGAAGAGAAAACATCCTGCTAGATAGATTTACTGTCAATAGTTGTTTGGATAATGCAAACAATGGCTATAATTAAATTTCATTTTGGCAGGGGACTATTAGGAGCATGGCACCATAACACCAGCCTGTAGTATATTATTCTCTTGGCATCCTGGACTTTTCCTGTTGCATTCACTGAATAAAAATGATCCTGAATTCAATCAGAACAAGCTGAATCTGCAGGGATGCGTGTTAATACATTGATACGTCTAGAATCAGATCTTAAATAAAACATTCCTGCTTATTTGTTCATTTATTTATTAAAGAAGAGAAATTAGAAATGGCAGGACAAGTTGAACTAGAGCAACTGTGTGCACCTGTGCAATTGCTGGATAAAATTATGTTGACAGTGTTAGTGAAAGGCTCCAGTGCACACATGAATCACAAGTACTGGTGGCTGTGAGCAAGGTGAGCAAGGTCACTGTTTAATAAGGTAAAATTTGTACCAAACTGCGACCCAGCACTCCTATCCATGTTTGTGGCAAGGATACCGTGTATTCCTGTTGTCCCCAGACAATATCTTGACCAAATAAGTGATCTGCATAAAATGCAGCATTGCTAAAATGCAAGCTTTGTCTTGTCTAATGTGTGTTAAGAAGTATTGTGAGGCATCAGCTGTATTCAGTAAGTCATAGAAAAAAGCACATGTGGGGTCTGGTTCCCATTGATGCTGAGTGTGAGTGAAAATCAGCCTCCAGTGCTTGTGGGTCTGTAGACATGTGGGAGCCCATCTCTCACAGTATTAACAATTGCAAAGGTGAAAAGAAAAATAGATTGGTTGTAACAATGCCTGAGCCCCTCGATATTCAACTAAACATTTCCCCAGCTCTGCTCTTGATAGCTGCAGAACCTCAGGTATTAATTTGGTGAGCGTAGGCAAGGCTTCGGAAAATAATGCATTATTGAGTTAAAAGGCACAATGTAAGATGCTCTTGGATTAAGAATGTGTATGCTGTAGTGTAAGTTAATGGAACAGTAATAGTGAGAAGTGACCTTCTTCCCCTCCAGAAATGGAAAAAAAGCAACACTTAGCAGTAGAAAATAAGATGTGAACCTCTGAGAGTAAGGTCATTGCAACTCCCAGCATATGTGGCCCTGCAGTAATAAAATTCTGTCTGTGGCAAACCAGTGCATCACTTGTTACTATTAGTGCATAAACAGGATCATATTATGTTGCCTAATTCCTCTAATAATAGCTAAGTACTTTGCCTCTCTTCCTTAAAACATCAATTGCAAATTAAGAAAACACGCAGAATAAAAAAGCAAGATATGATCTTACTCAACAGTAATCTTCCCTTTTCCTCTTAGAGGAAGCCATTTATGTGGTAGTCCTGTTTAGTCCTGTCTGCTCCACCAAAAATAAGAACAAAAAACTCCAACCCAAAGAAAACCAATTAAAAAAAGAACCCCAAAACTTCAGAAAAATGCCATTCAAGATTGTATTTGCTGGGTGCAGATTTTTTTTTTTTAGGCCAGCTAGAAGGCAACAGGAATTGGCATATGCACTTCCTCATTAAAATATCATTAGTGAAGGCTTTGTTTCTTCAAGATACTGCAAACAAGGTTTATTGCATTGGGTTATGTCATTGTAGTTTACGTAGCCAGATGTTATGTATGGAGAAGAGGAGGCTCAAGGGAGACCTTATTGCTCTCTGCAACTACCTGAAAGGAGGTTGTAGACAGGTGGGAGTTGGTCTCTTCTCCCAGGCAACCAGCGGCAGAACAAGAGGACACAGTCTCAAGCTGCACCAGGGGAAGTTTAGGCTCCAGATGAGGAGGAAGAGTAATTGGCCAGTGAAATGTGTTGCCCAGGGAGGTGGTGGAGTCACCATCCCTGGAGGTGTTCAAAAAAAGATCGGATGTGGCACTTGGAGCCATGGTTTAGTTGTGAGGAGGTGTTAGGTATTAGGTAATAGGTTGGACTTGATGATCTCTGAGGTCTTTTGCAACCTGATTGATTCTGTGATGCTGTAAAGGTGCATCACAGAATCAGCCAGGTTGGAAGAGACCTCCAAGATCATCAAGTCCAACCCATCACCCAACCCTATCTAATCAACCAGACCATGGCACTAAGTGCCTCATCCAGTCCCTTCTTAAACATCTCCAGGGGCGTTGACCCCACCACCTCCCTGGGCAGCACATTCCAATGGCCAATCTCTCTTTCTATGAAGAACTTCTAAGATCAAGCCTAAACTTCCCCTGGCGCAGCTTGAGACTCTGTCCTCTTGTTCTGGTGCTGGGTGCCTGGGAGAAGAGACCAACCCCGCACATGGCTGCAGCCTCCCTTCAGGTGGTTGTAGAGAGCAATGAGGTCTCCCCTGAGCATCCTCTTCTCCAGGCTGAACACCCCCAGCTCCCTCAGCCTCTCCTCACAGGGCTGTGCTCCAGACCCCTCCCCAGCTTTGTTGCCCTTCTCTGGACACCCTCCAGCATCCTAACATCTTTCTTGAACTGAGGGGCCCAGAACTTGCATAAGCAAGTTGTCTGAATACAGCCTGGCCTGTATATTAGCAAGAAACAAATTGTCATTCAGATTGTCATGTGTTATTAGGCAGTGTTGATCACTGATGAGTGGACACCTGGCTATAGCTTCTCTTGGAAGACACTTGCTATAATTGCTCTAAATAAACTAGTGCTTCCATAGTCAACTGAGATATTACTAGCAATCATATTTAGCTACTTGCTTGCTGCATAGTGGGTTTAACTTTGTAATGTGGATTTAAAGACTGATTTTACCAAAAATCTGTCTTTTCTTGATTGTTGAAGAAAATATATCAAACTTTTATCTGATTTATCTGTGCTAATCAAACTATTTTAGATTTTTTTCAGTGCAGTAGTGCAAATTATGATTACTCAGTTTGTCTCACCCCATATTGTGTGTATACCATGTTCAATGTACACTTAGTAGACATGCTTTTCCCTAATAACAATCAGTTGGTACCATGTTTCACACAGTTATATTAAGTGTCTGAAAATGTATTTTAAAAGAGTGAAAAATAGCATCTCGGATTTGGAGGCTTGAAAATGCTTTGGCAACAATTTCATTCTAAAAGAGTCCTCAGCTCTGCAAAATACCAATGTGGTAGATGACATTGCCTTAAAAAAATCCATGTCAGAGCCATGGTGTTTGGGTGTGGGGGGAAAGCAGTCCTCAGACATACAAACACAACAATAACAACTTAAAACTTCATCTGAATCCCAGAGTTTTCTAAGGTTTCAGTTGGAGATGAATCCAAGGTTTTGAGTTGAGCCAGCCAATGCCAGAATGTCAAGTGTTTTAAGACAAGGTTCTTTGTCACATGTGTGTGCTAGAGAGGAGATTTAGTGATGTATGTAACTGCTCTCTTTCCAGCAAAAAAACAGCTCCCTGAAATCTCATCTGGTACATTCTGGCTGTGGGAAGTATTGAATGAGTTCTTCCCCCCCTTTTCCCCTCCCCAGTTGCTCCTCTCACTGAGACAGCAATCTTCCAAGCAAACTTTCTGAGCTACCTTGTTACTCAAATGAAAGTACTTTCCTACTGTGATTAGCATCTGTTTATGGGCTGGTTCCTGTTTTTCATAATTAGATCCTGAGCAGAAATGCAAAGTCTGCTGTGTAAAAGGATAATGAATCTTTATTGCACCAGTGTAAATCAGATTTGTGCAAAAGGCCCTCTGAAAAGAGTAATATGCAGAGACATGTATTAAGTCACCAAGATAAGCTTCTTGCTTTTATTTTCTCCTTTTATACGTGGAAGCTGTAACTGCCCAGCGGATTTCATGTGACCTTTCCCACCACTCAAACAGATTTTAGTCTTGGCCTTAAGCTTAGTACATGCCAACCCCACCTTCCCTGTGGTCAAGCCTCTAAAAATAAATCTATTTTTCTAAGTAGCAGGAGTAGGGTTGGGCTTTGTCTGCTTTCTTTGTGTGTCTTCAGTAGCAGTGAAAAGTAGGGAGGAAGGGAGCCACTTGAAATGTCCGAGATACGATCTAATCAGCCATCCCAATGTCCATTTAGCACACACTGTAACATTTTAAGCATCTCTTGGCCACTCTCTCAGAAGGGAAGGCTCATGTCATCCCTTGTATTTTCCCATTGTACACATCATTTCCTGGCGAATGCAGGATTTATTCCCCAGCTAAACCCTTCTTGACAGGTTTGTTATCTGTTCACCCGGTCGGCAAGCCCCTGAGAGGCAGAGCATAGCTGTTAGAGAGAGAGGGAGAAGGAGAGGGGGAGGGAGGAAGAAAAAGGACTGGGAAGCAGGGCAAGGAAATGTCAAGCGAGCTGCCAAGGATGGATATTATAGCTGCTGGGGACCTTAGAGAGTATCATGTGTCTTTTGTGTCTATTTTACAGTCAGTGCTTCATGTAAGATGGCAGTCTCGCCTGGACTCTGCTTAGTATTGATTTACTCCCAGGCAATGCACAGACCATTTTAGGAGTACATGGGAGACTAGAAAAACAAATGTCACCCCCCCACTTCCACCTTTCCATTTTTCTGTAAACATTTTTCTGAAATCACATTTAAAGTGATTTTTATTAAGTTCACTCTCTCTTTCTAATTTTTTTTTTTTTTAAATTAGGAGATTGCTGGAAAGCACATTGATCAGAGGCTTCTCCATGAACAACAGATGCACAGGAAGTAATACGGCTTATTGTCTTACATAAAGGCTTCAAAATTTGTGACCTTTCTGGCTTTTAGAGACAGAGCTCTTATGACCCAATTCCACCTGGATCAAAACTACCAAGAAGTAGCTAAAAGGTGTTAGCAGGCTAAATGGGAGAACTGGTTTTATTTGGGTTTGGTTTGTTGGTTTTTTTTTTCCCTTTTCTTTCTTTTTTAATCTACACATAATATATAGTCCTTATTATTTCCCTTCTGTTGTTTTCTGCAGTTGCTGTTCAGCACTTCGGTGCAGTATGTTAGATGGAGAAGGCAGCCGTATGGCTGTCTAAACAGCCAGCATCTGCTCTGCTGTTTGATGAAGCTTAGAATGGGTGAGCTTCCCTCTGGCAGCCTTAGTTCTTCTTCCCTGTTGCTGGGCCAGCAGGGAGGGTGGTTCAGCATCTCAGCTCTGTCCTTCAGCGGATGGTGAATTTTTGCATCTGAAGTATCCTGCTTAGGCTGTGGCTTTTATCTACATCTGGTTCTGCACCTTGTGTCTGCATCTTATTGGTGTGTTTGCTCCTTGTAGAGCTGCTCCTGTGCATGAATATCAGGCTGAGGAAGGGCTGCTCTGCAAGAGCAGGGCCTGGGGTCACATCTCTTAACCAGGTTGCAGTAGAGGTATTGCTGAGCACCCAAGGGCTTGTAGTGATAGAATCCATAGGAATGGATTGAAGCTTGGAGGGCAGATTTAGATTGGATATTAGAAAGAAATTCTTCACATTGAGGGCAATCAGACACTGGAACAGGTTGCCCAGGGAGGTTGTGGGTGCCCCCTTCCTGAAGGTGTTCAAGGCCAGGCTGGATGGAGCCTTGAGCAACATGATCTAGTGAAAGGTGTCCCTGCCTGCAGCAGAGGGGTTGGATGATCTTTAAGGTCCCTTTCAACCTAAACCATTCTATGAGTCTATGAAAATAAGTAGAAGTATTGGTGTCCATATATACCAAATCTACTCACATTTATGCTCTTTTGGTGTTTAGAGATGAAAATAAATTAAAGGCTTTTACTTTAAAGGCTTACTGAGGTTGTCATATGTTTCTGGGTTCTGAATTTAAGCAGGATTATTTTATCAAATGCACAGCCCTGTGTGTGGTAATGTTTTTTTAAGGCTATATTGAACATGGAGCATTCTCAGGGTGCAGCAGACTTAGAGGATTCTACTCTCTGGGAGCAGGGGAGTAGGCGTTTGACAGGAGCCCAGGGGAGACACACACTGGGGACAAAGCAAGCCAGGCAGCGAGCTCCATGTGCTGCTTGAAAAGTCTGTGTGGAGGAGGGCAGTTCTGGGACAAGATGGGGTGTCCAGGGACATGAGAAAAGATTCTGCCAGTCTACATCGTTTCACTGTCTGTGGGGCCAGGGAATGGTGCAAATGTGTAGCTGTCCTGTGTTGGCTGGAGGGCTGAACTTCCCACCTTCCCATGCACCCCTACATGCCATTTAGCAGGTGAGGCAGCGGGCTGCTTTCCAGACGTGCTCCTGGAAGCACAGGGAAGCTAAATCAATTTCTGCTGGCAAAGAATATTGACAGTTTTAATAGAAGATCATTAGAGAAGTGAAAGGTAGAGGCCGGCAAAAATGTTCAAAGCATTTCACATATGTTAATTAATTTAGCAATCAATGCTTTTTTAATGAAGTCATGCAACAAGTTAGTGGCAAAACCAGGGAATAAAGAGAGTTCTGAGCTTTTTTTTTTTTTTTTTTCCTTGGCTTTGCAAGAAACGAACTCATTCCTCTACTCAGAAATTCCTTAGGAGGGACACAGTACGTGGAGCTAAGTATAGAGATGTTACCAAAACACTCCTATTGCGCTGTACTAGAGTGCCACACATCTTCTCTCTTTCCCTTTTTAGAAGTGAGAACAATTTGTTTCAAAGTCTCATTATTTCTAACTGGCTGCCTCATTAAGCAAGTACTGTGACGGCAGCAGAGTTTGTCATTATAAACACCAGGACAATATGTTACTGTGTTTGTAACTGCAGATAGAAGAAAAAGAAATGTTTTTCCACCCTTCTGTGTCTAGTCAAGGGATTTTTAATTTTTTTTTCCTTTCTCCTTTCCCTCAATCCCTCCCAAGCTAGTTCTAATAGTAAAGCATGTCACTTATAATCTGCTAATTAAATCATTTCACTCCATTTTATATAATTTTTAATTTAGCATTCATTTTCAACTTAGCTTTTGGCTTCATTTGCTGATAATAAACAGCATTGCACACAACACATGTTCCTCAAAACAGTCATTCACACACATACAGATGCCAGTAATTTTGCCAGTATGCCATGCGTATAAATATTAAATATAACATCCCACCCTCGTTTTATCCATGATTGAATGTGCATGTTGCTGTTGCATTGTACAACACACTGTAATAAAGCAAAACATGACAAATTGGGATGTTTAGCTCTCTCCTGTTCACCTACCCTGGACCTTAGAAAATTTGCTGGGTGCACTGTGCTACGCTGGCACCGTGGCAGCTCTTCCCGTTCTGAGTTAGTAGATCTGACCTGACTCTGTTGCTGGTCCCTTAGTTGCTTTCAACACATCCAGCTGCCAGGCTTTTTTTGACCCTTACAAGGCGGATTGATGACTCCAAATGAAAAAATGATTCTTATGTACCAACCTTCATCTGCTGAAGGCCAGACAGTCGAAGCAGAGCTGGCATCCTAGTGACAGTCCCACAGACTAAACTTCAGCAACAGGTCCAATTCTAAGGTACAGTCAGCCCCATGTCAATTAAGCACAGATTTAAAAGCTTATATAATGTAAAAAAACCCAAAATATTTTGAACTTTGTGCCTTCATTTGGGTCCTTTCTTATAACATCCCTGATACTTTCAAGGTTCCTTAGAGGTATGAATATTGAGCATACCTGGAGGCTAAGCCTTGCTATCCAGGGATTGGCACTCACCACTGGAAAGCTGGGGTTTTTTTTGTCTTGAATCATAGAAGTTCTCCTGATATTCTAAGTGTAGCTTTCCATACTTTCTGCAGTACACAGTAATGTGCATTAGACATGCCAGAGCGAGGCCTTCCTCATTAGTGCTGCACTTTGGTGATCAGTGGCTTTATGCACTTAATCCTGTATGTTCAAGTATATCTCACAGACTGCCAAAACACACTGTTATAGCTTGTTGCATGCCAGTGCAGTAAGAAAGGGACGGAGCTGTTGTAATGATCAAGGCATCAGCCAGTGGGAGATAAAGACAGTGCCTTATTTTCTGGTGCTCCAGAATATATGTCAAGGTGTCCCAGGTTTACAAGGTATCCAGTCTCCTATTTGTAAAGGCAGACAGAAGGGGAAAAAAAAAATAAAAGTCACTAGTGATCATATATGGCAGTGCTTTGAAGTGCACTGCAGGGAAGGTAAAAAGGTAAAGCTCCCCCTCATTTATTTGAGCTTGTGAAAATTGCCATTGCTGCGGGATCTGCAGCTCAGAAATGGATTTTCTCAGGCTGCAAGGTCAGCGTGCTTCCCCCCACCCCCCACCCCAGCCAGGGTATAACAGGAAAACAGGAATATCACATCCAAGATGAGCTGCTGGTACTTGCTGTTCTGTTAATTAATCACCAAACTGCTTTCCATTATTTCCTTTTAATTATAACATTATTTGACCATTCAGATTTGTACTGATTAAACCATCATTTAATTGACAAAGTGTATGGTAATGCTAATGTTTCCTGTCAGTTTAAATTACACACGTGGCACCTCGTTTGCTGCTGCCACAGATGAAAGGGGAAGTGGCCTTCTCACCATCCCAGGCGGTGCTGGCAGAGATGTGCCACTGTGACCCAGCCATCACCATACCTCTGCCTGAAAGCGATGATGAGAGAGGTGTAATGAACAGCTAGGACCAAAAGCTGTACACAGGAAAACAGATCTGAATGTCATCACTGGGTACATGACAACAAGACCTGCTGCAGAGACCACCCCTGGATATCAGAGGAAGAAATCTCTTCTTTCCAGGAGTGGTAATATGTTTCCTTGTGATTTTGCTCATCATATTATATTAATTTTAAACATTAGCCTGTCCTTCCTCAATCTCTCTTTCTTTTTCTTCTTCATCTTCTTTTTTTTTTTCTCCTTTCTTTTTAACAAATTTGGTTTTTGCTCAATTAGACTTGTGATCACAAGAACACAAAGTAGTATTTTTCTCCTTCTGGAAAGACTCTTACAGTGTGATGGGCAAATTGTCAGGAATAATTACACCAAATGGTGGAGAAAAAGAAAAAAGAAAAAAAAAAACTTGATGGAAAAGATCTTTCTCTGCTAGTGATAACATTTTATTTAAGTCACAGTGAACATCAAGCACATTTGTGACAAGGTGAAACTGGCAAGTGGAGCTCTGCCATGGTTTTATTTTTAATTGCTACTAGACTAATTAGATGGCACAAAATGTTACAAAAACCACACATACTGACACACAAAACCTAACAATGTGGATTGTGTTGTTCAGTGAAAGAAAAGAACAGATGAGTTAGATGTGAAGGGGAAGGGATGATATGAGACACTTTAACATACCACCTGTCCTGCCATAAGGGTTCGAGATTGTTGTTGTCATTGCTGCTGAGTTCTTTTGAAGGGATTTAAAGTTAACTGCTGGTACTTGTTCATCAAGCTAGGCAGCTCCCCTCAGAACCAGGGAATTATCTGTTTACCTTCTTTCCAGGTGAGCAGACCTTGGTGCAGGGTAATAGAGTGCAGAGTTTGTGTGAGTGTACACTTGCAGCTGAAGAAAAGTAACACAGAGAGAATTTTGTCTTTAACCTTCACAATTCAGCTGTGGCTCAGCTCTGTAAGATCAGGAACATAGGAGCCTAAGGCTTTTATCAAAAGGTAACTAATCTCTTGCAGTCCTAAATTTTATTGGAAGTTGGCAAAGGTCAGGCTTCTCAGTGGCTGGAATGACTTATGGAAGTGAAACCTGGGCTTTAGCTCTCGAATGTGCATTTGAAATTGTTCCATGTAGTTTAAATTTCCAGAAAACTCCAGTGTGAAGCACTGGTGACTGCCTGCTTTTAATCTTGTCATATATATATATATATATTTTTTTTTTCATGTCTGTGTAATTTTTCATTTAAGAAAAAATATATTCTGGTGTAAATCCATTGAAGTTGTTGGAGTGAACAGGAATTTGTTGGAATAGTGGAGAGTAGTATTTATCCTGCCTTTCCCCAGTTCTGAAAGACCAGATGCTCATCTGTCATGAATGAGAGTAGATTCCCTGAATTCCATGGAACTACTTGACTTTCCACTCTCTTATACTTGCACAGATAGCAGCACCCTCCCTGTGTGGTTTCTATGATCAGCAGATCACTTACGTGGTGTCTCCTATTTTTAAGTGACATCAGATTGATTTTAGAATTCTCAACTTGAAGAGTAAATATTTCCCCCACTTGGACCATCTCATGAAGTAACCACACAGTCCTCTTAGCTGGGTTATTTCTGGCCATGGTAATATCTTACTGATAGACATTTGGCATTCCTGCAAATCTGGCATCTGCCTGCCTGCCTGTGTTAGGAATACTGATGGGACATGGAACATGTTGCTGTGTTCACATGCTGTGACCCTTCATGGATTGATCAGTTTAGAATTACTAATACAAAATACCTGCATGTTTTGGGTATCACCTTTGGTTTTCTGTTGTTCCAAATATGATGGTGCTTGCTGATTTATTTATGTGGTCTTTAATGCTTGGTGTAGATTTCCAAATTTGACCAAATGTTACAAAACAGTGAAAGTGTTTTTCCAGTGATCAGAAATGGGCTGTGTACACTAACTGTATTCATAACTTTCTGTAATGTTCACACTGACTTCATACTGGAGGCAGAAAGCACAAGTACAATTAGCTTCCCCTATTCTATGTCCACTGAAAATCTGAGGTAGCTCTGTAGGTTTTTAAATACATGAAGGAGAAAGACATGGTGTTTGCTTGTAAGCCAGAAAAAGTCTTGGATGAGCTATTGATGGAATGTTTATTCCAAAGTGACACTTTCAATGTAGTCCTCAAACTAAATGAACAGCTTCTAAGTACCTTTTAATTAATCATTTTACCACAAATCTGTTATGGCTGCCCAAAATAGTATTTAAATTGCCAGACTATTTGTTTGGCAGTTACTATATCAGACATTCTACTGAACATTGAAGAGCAAGATGCCATTGTAAGAGTTTGGTTGCGTGTGCTGATTTCCTTCCCACCAAGAGCTGCTTTAGGTTCTCTTGAGTCTCGCTGCTAGAGAAAGGTAGTCTCTTACCCATGGGCTTTCAGAATCACTTGGAGTTAGCTATCCTGGTACCATTCTTGTGTAGATGGAAAAGCAAACCACACAGGGGATATTGCAGCTGACTTGGACCAAGGTGGATGAAGCGTCACAGACTTCTTGTGGAGTCACTTGGGAATAACCATCACCAAATAAAATACCTTTCTGTCTCCTAGAAGAGCCCATTTTTCTCTGGCTGCTGTCAGGCTAAGTTAGCACTGGGGAATATCATCCTTGGAGACAACTCAAAGTGGTAAAGAAAAGCTTTGGTGTGTGAGGAAATTGACCCTCAGGACTGGCTTGTCCCTCGTCATCTGTGCTGATCTGTGTGAGCTCACATGTTCCACCTAAATGTGAGGAGGAACTTCTTTACATTGGTGGTGCAGCCTGCTCTGGCAAGGGGGTTGGGCTAGATGATCTCCAGAGGTCCCATCACACCTGTAGCATTGTGTGATTGCCTAGCAGAGTGCAGACTGGCTGTGTTTGTGCAGCTCAGCACAGCTGAGAGCTGGTTTTGTGGGTGCTTTGTTGTACAGGATGAGAACGCTGCCTGAGTGTCACAAGCCCTGGTTTGCTGTTGTCCTCCATGGATTAGGATTGGGATCTCTATCACCTTTGTAAAAATCAAAGAAATGGATTAAGTCATCTGTAGGAGAAGACACAATGCACAGCTGTGTTTTTCTTACGGGAAAATAAAAGATCTGAGAGCCAAGAAATACAGCAATTACTGCGAATCAGACCAATTGAAAGTGAATATTTTCAGCGGAAAATGGACTTTCCATATCCTTTCAATTGACAAAATCGTAACTGTTGCAAAGCTCAGAGATGAATCTCAGGTATAAGATTGTTGTTTTTAGGCTGCAGCTTCCCAAAGGACTTGGAATTGTGTGTATTTGCTTTTACTTTCCAGCTCTGCTGTAGATGAAAGTAGGTGTTGAGTACAGGTGATATATGAACATTGTGAGAAAGCAGTGCTATACATTCTCAGGAAACAATATATATATATTAACAGAAATTGATTTTACAGTGGGTTTTTTGTGTGTTGTGTTTTGTTTTAAGTAGAAGTTTGCTGACATGAGCTTGGTAACAGGGACCCATATTCAGAAGCTGCTAGCAACTGCTGTTTTCAACAGGTGAAGCAAATGTGGGGAAAAATGCATGCAAATTAGTTAGGTAAACCTTTTTTAATTCTAATTCTTAATCATATATGATTCATGGGAAGTTAGGAATGTAAAACACAAGTTACAGGTACCAGATAAACATCTTCACCTGCTTTGACCAGTAGCTGGCTGGAGCTTCAATTTTCCTGGGAATTTGGGAAATTTTTGGCTCTTGAGACCAGGGCCCAGCATCAAGTAGCATGTGCATCAGCCAATGCTGCCTCTGCAGCACTAGCCTAGGCTTAACAACTTCAGTTTTCTTCTTCAGGATGCTATGAGCAGTCTTGTCTGTGATCAGGCATCCTTTTTGAAGCAAGGTATTTTTTATTCAGAACAAGCCATTACTTAGGGAACAACATAAAGAGTAGCATATGACTTGTGTCATTTGTCTCTCCATGTGCCTTAGCTTCCTACAATGCTGTGAGTCCACAGGGGTCTACAGAGCATTTTCCCCTCAAGCGACAAACTATTTCCTTTCCCCCCAGAGAGCCTTCTACCTCTATAGTGCATTGGCCCTCAGTTCCTAACAGGTTCCTAATCTTGGAGAAGAGCTGCATAGTGTCAAGCTGAAGAGTGGAAGTTGGCCATTGTCCTGTAATTGCCTCCCCAAGGGTCTGGTCGGAAGTTGTACAGTCATGATGGCATTCCCCTGCTTGTTTTTCCCACTTAGGTTAGAGTGGTATATTCCTACAGGAAATTCTAATGAGCCAATATAATTATATAGTGATTTTTACCTTCCTGACAAGGTCACACACAGTGCTAATGCAATTATCAAATATTGGTATTCCTAGATGGCAGCACACCTAGCTAAAGCTATTCTGATCCTTCTGGGATTCAGTTTGTTTGGGTTTTTTTTCCTGTTTTTTACATGGTGCCTTAGATGAAGCAGTTTGATGCTACCACTTCAGGAACAAGACTATGAATGAGCAGTTATCTTAACTCCTGTCTTGTTATTTTGGGTAGCTGTCTGTGAAGCCAGAAATATTTGGCAAAATTTTCATTTTACTTTTTTTTTTTAAACTGGAATCAGATGTACTGTATCAATTTTAACCTGTTACTGAGTACCCAGCCACGACAGGACAGAATATTCATGACATCTATTAAATATCTGACAATAGGAAGCATGTTAAAGATTGTTCAGTATCTGACTGGGACATGGAAGGACCTGGGATTTGCCTTCCTGCTGTCTTGCATTCTCAAGGCACTAGAGTAGGACTTCATTCAGGAGTTGTATTTGGCATTCCAGGAATGTGCACCTCAGGTGTGGGTGATGGCTACAGCAGATTGCAACTCAAGGAGGAGTTTCAAGAAGTGAGAAGTTTCAATACTGCAAGCAAGGGATTTTTGTAAATTCTTTTTTTTAAGCTCAGGAAAGAATAAATATTGCTCAGGTCAGGCTTGAGAAGGATTTTGTGTTGATTCATATCAACAAGAGTGTGTCCAGCTGTTACAGTAAATACTAAAAATAAAGAAGAGTTTTAGGAGGGAACTGTGAAGAATCCTGACTTAAGTGAGACTGTAAATCATGTGTGACAGGAGGAAAGTTTATTAGGTGGAGATTTATCCTATGACTTCGAGATATTTCTGTCTCTTCCTCTGAAACAGATTGGAGACAGGAGGTTAGGCTGGACAAACCATTATCTCAACCTGTTTTGGCTGTTCTTCTGACCCTGAAAGTCCTGAACACGTAATTTCATCTGTCCAGGATGATATCAGTAAGGCACATGGAGTGTTAAATAGGAAAGTTGAAGCTTAAGTGTCATCACTGGTATTATACAGATAAGTGTTTCTGCAAAGAGGTTTTTTTAATCTGCTGATAAGGATAATACGACATCTGAGCACAGGGGCAGCAGAAGGGCAGGGAGAGAAAGAAGTGTGTAAACAGTCCAGTGTAATTGAAGCCTGGCCTTCAAATCATTGAACTCTGCAGCAGCCAGCTTCAGGGATGGAATTGCAGTCTGATAAACTTGCAGGGTTTGAATGAATCTTCAGCTTTTCATCAAAATTTTCTATTCAAAAAGTAGTTCTCTCTGCAAAGAGAGAGATGTTTACATCTGCATTATTTTGGAGTTGGTTTGTTTGTGGGTTTTTTGTTTGGTTGTTTTGGGGGTTTTGTTTGTTTGGGTTTTTCCTTTATTTTTGTTGTGGTTTTGGTTTGGTTTTGTTATTTTTTTTTGTTTTGTTTCGTTTGGGTTCTGGTGGGGTTTTGTTGGTTTGTTGGGGGTTTTTTATTTTTTTTTTAACAGGGATGGATCTACAGTTGTAAGGACACATTTTTAGCTTGGATCACAAATCTGTTTAAGGCACATTAAGCTTTTGCTAGCAAACCCATGTGTGAAATGCAATTGGAGACCTATAGCAGTAGGAAAATTGGCAGCTGCATTGCATCAGTTCCATGGATTTGATTGTTCCATTGTGTCAGACCTTCAACAGGTGACTGATGTGGTAATTGTGAGGTAAACAATATAAAAAAAAATCAAAGCCTTGTGGTATTTCTGAGTGACCATTGTATTGCAAAAGTTAATTTAGATGTCAGATTTCTACAATTTCGAGGATAAAAATCCAAATTTTTGTTGTCAGAGTAATAATTAATATCTCTACTGAAATTAGAAGTTTTGACCAAAGTGAACTTTTCTAGATACCAGACAATTTATTAATGTGCTGACTGTTTAAAAATGGTTCACAATAAAAAGATTTGTCATTCAGAGTTACAATGCTTCAGGAGTTCCCAAGACATTTTCAGACATAAATTGATTTTGTCAACATCTTTGAGAAATAACAAAGTAGGAATTCAATAAAACCCAGAGTTCAGAACTGGCCTAATGCTTTGTCCATTGAATGGTAAAATTTTCATTAATTTTCAGAAGCAGTGATGGCACAATGATGAATGCTTTTAGAAATCTCCAAACCTGCCCAGGATCACACAGGAAATGTGTGAAAACATTTATTAACAGGCATTAAAACTTCATCCCTACACCAACACGGTACCTTAAAGCAAAGTTAGTCTTTTCCCTGGGAAATGAAAGAGATTAACATGTTAAAAATGGGTGGGTGTGAAGATCAGAGCTCTACATCACTTCAGCATCTCAATAGTTTAGGAATCCATTTTATGGAGTTAGAGGTGCCACTGGTCTCTCTCAAGATGGGTGGTTTATGCTGTTTGATAAGGTTCCCTTTTCTTCTCCTCTCAAATTGGTGAAGGGCAATGCTTGCATTTGTCTGCAATTCATGCTCAGTGTAGTGCTGGTTAGAGACCCCTCAGATAGCACTAAGCAAGCTGTTCCTCCTCCTTGACACAGTGAAATGTAGTAACTTAAGGCAGTGGAACCAACATGCTCCATGCATGCTCATGGTAAATCCTGCTACTTGGTGCTTTGCATTTATGGTGCTGTTGCTAGCTCCGTGTGTGGTCAGATCAGAAAGGTAGGAGCCACAGACATTTAAAGGCCAAACTAATGCAAGGAGATGGAACAGGGAAAAGATGCTCCAAAGAGCATCCATCCAAAGATAAGGCAGAATGCTGAGCTCAAAATGCAAGCTGGGAAGCTCACTGCAAAATTTGGAGTCTCTAAGGAGGGAGCAAACTAGCAAGAAATCAGAAAGGCTGGTCAGGAGGAAGATAAAAGATAAATGGACTGAGAAGTGAAGCAGAAACTTGGATGGAAGGCAGACAACCTTGATAGATGTGATCATTGAGTACCAGGTCCAGAAAAGAAGTAGGGTTAGACATCCAAGGCAAATGCCTAAGCAAGAACCAGAAGTGTCTCATATAAAGGAGATTTCCAGATCTCTAGATCCTGTCCACAGCTAGAACTGCCTGCAAAGGATGGTCCATATCTGTGAAAGGGGAGTGGATGATGCCTGTCTCTTGTCTCTAGAGAAAGCTCAGATGACTAGTTTTAATTTAAATTTTGCATGACTAAAATTAGGTAACATGACTCATGCTGTTAAGGCTAGTTGGGCACATTTTCATCTGGATTTGACTTGTGATGTCTATTGTGTTATTCTTGAGGAAAAGAATTGACTTTGAAAGGCTGATGGAATTGCTGTTCTTTTGGACGTAAATTATAGACATGACCTGTTAAAATTCAGTAGTTCTGGAATTTCTGCATACATTTAAAAGTTCTACTCATGGCAAACATACAGTGTGGCACCATGGTATTATGTTGCCATCAGAGACAGATCAGACACAGTTTCAGTGTGTATTCAGGATATGATATAAGCAGTAGCAAAAAGCAGCCATAATAGCATATTAAAATATGAATTATTAGATAAAAGCAGCATGCTGTTGCTGCCAAATATTTCTTTGTTATGCAATTTGTCACACTGCTTACAGCCAACTCATCACCAACATGTATCAACGTATTCACAGCAGTTTTCCCCAGGAGGGTCAGGGCCTCCAGATTTCTTTAGAACTAGTTGGAGCTCCATAATCCTGTCTTCTGGCTTTGGAGGTGAAGTAGTAACAAAATTCAAGTTAGCAGAGAATCTTCTGTGGCACATAGTTCTCTCACTTGCCTTTTAGCAGGCATATGAATTTCTGTATGTGTACTTTCACTGAGTCCTCTGTTAAGATATTAAAAATTTTATTTATGGTATAAATCTAAACAAAACTGCATAAATCCATCAGGGAGATTTAATCTAGGAAATCTACTCGATGATGGTCACCCACACTCTGCTGTTCTGGAGGTCTGACTGGATTCCTGCTGCTTCTTGTAGATGTACACTCACATTTCTAATTTGTAGTATGACTGCAGATCCAGGCTATATCTGTGTTTATATAGAAACTAAACTTGAACACAACATGATGATCCATAATCTGT
The DNA here is from genome assembly GCF_027791375.1 of Indicator indicator. Taxonomy (NCBI): domain Eukaryota; kingdom Metazoa; phylum Chordata; class Aves; order Piciformes; family Indicatoridae; genus Indicator; species Indicator indicator. The sequence continues at coordinate 8,767,972 of NC_072039.1, forward strand.
GGGCAATTACATTAGGAGTCATTTTTAAAAGATCAGTACAGTCCCATCCTTCAGAAGGACAATCTCCTTTACAAAACCCCCTCCTTGGAGCTCAGCTTTGTCAAACAGAAGCTGTCCCTTGCTGGCATCCTCAGTAACTCAGATGTTCAGAAATTCTTGAAACCAGCACTACTGATGGTGGTGCTAAAAAGAGGACCCTTGTCTGCTGCTCACATGATACGCTGCCTGTGTCCAAAGTGTAATATTTAATTGCATTTTCTTAATCTTTACCACTGTATTGCTAAGCTTTCTAATACCTTCAAAATACCAAATCTCAGGCTTATCCTAATTAAAGAATCTCAATATAATCCATATTGCATGACAATTCAATTTGTTGATTGCTTTTTCTCTCCCCCCCCTCCTCCCCCCCTCCCCCCGCTTTGTGAAATTCCCGTCAAATGTATTAATTCAACATGATGAATCCTGTATTCAACCCACTGGAGTGAATAATTAAAATTAGCTGATAAAACTTTCAGCAGAATTACTTTGTGAAATTGCTGAACAGATGTGTCATTTTAATGAAAATCCACAGACAAGCGCCTTCCCCCCTCGGCAGGATAAAAATATTATCCCCACGGCACATACTTAATTTGGTGGTAAATACACTCCGAGCGATTGCTGGAAGGGAAGAAAAAGCAACTTGTCACACTTAGTAACTTGATTTTTCCCCAGCATGCAGTAACAGCTATCTACAGTAATTCATAGTGCTCTATTGTTGCTGCAAGTCCCAAAGAGAACTTATTAAAATGCAATAATCTCCTATTTAAACAGAAACAATAACCATTAAATTTCCTGTGGATCCAAAATTGAGCACAAGCCCCATCTGGTAAGAGTGATTAGAGGCCTGATGAGGGAATTTAATTTGCAACATTCAAAGACTAAATCTGAGCAGATCTTGTCACCTGGGACTGGAGTGCTGCTTGCTGTCTTCTTAAAAATCTCGACCTAAACTGAAAATGGAATGTAGAAGTGAAAATGTTACCCAGGGGCCAAGCTTGACAGGATTGTATTTCATTATGTGTCTCCATCAGGCTTAGAGAGCTGCATGGAGCTTCGGCTTTGGCTCGGTTGGGATCTCACCTCAACAGGGCATGCACTGAGATTGCTGCTCCCTGCCATGCTGAACGAATCATTAAAGGAGACTCCATCCTGCACTTGGACCTCCTACTACCTCATGTTAGTCACTTGCCCAAATGACACCAGCTTTTCTCTCCTATTAGGAGCAGCCAGCATAATTTTAGCATCGCCTACAACAAAAAGCATCTCCCAGATATATTTGGGTTTGCTCCCGGCAAAACAACACTGGCATTAGACCTTATTACGGAGTCCACTTAATGGCATGCCACAGATCTCCTGTCATTTGGAGCTCACTTTCTGCACAGACCAGCTGAGATGCAGAATGTGCAGGTGTATGCTGCAGAAATTCAGGAGAAAAATGATGCTGGGTTGTTGGGTTGGTTTTGTTTTGTTTTTCTGTTCGTTTGGTTGGCTTTTTGGGTGGGGTTTTTATTTCTCCTAATCATTAAGTTTTGATCAGCTAGTTTTGTGCCACAGCTGTCAGTTGATAAATTATTATTATAAGCTCCTAATTAAGAAACTGCTTCTAATGGCAAAGCTCTAGTTCACTGAAACATATGTTGCTAGGGAGATAGCTGTAACCGGTAAAGTAAGGAAAATAGATGTGTGATGCTTTTTCAGAGGCAAGATTTCTTCTCACTTGCATTCATAGTCTAAATTTCACAGATTGGTTTTTGGTAGTGGTCCAGCACCGTTTTGGTTTGGTTTTTGAAAACTATAATGTTGATGATGCTGCCAAACAGAGTTTGCTTTTCTTTGGTAAATGCAGCAGAGCAAATGGGATGGATTGTGCACGGTGCTGCACCTAGTTTCCCCAGTCTTCCTTCAATCTTAAATTGCATGCAATTATTTGTAGAATTAAGGCTTTCTCAGCCAGTGCATTTGTTTGGCTGTTGAAGCTGCTGGTCTGTTGGAAGCCCTGTTTGCACTTAACAGGCACAAGTATGGTTGCCCTGTGGAAAACCTGAAATTATAAGTTGGAGAGTAGCAGTCAACCAGGGGTAACTACTGACCTTGGTCAGATACGGACCGCTGACCACTGAGGCCATTATCAGCCTTGTGAGCCATCCAGTCCACAGGCCATTAGTTGCCTTAACTATTGCAGTTTACTTTTTTTTTTTCTATTTGTTCTTCTGTAGAACTGAACCACACAGTTGTTTGTATGAGGAGAATGAGCCCTATGACAGCATCACTGCTTGGCCCTTTGTGCCACTATAGGTACATCAGCTGCTGAATTCTGTCTTGGGTTAGTGATAGTGTTTCTCCTATTCCAAGCCATTTTGTAATGCTGAATGTTCAGACCCTAGGAATACATTCTAGCCTCAGTTTAGATTCTTTCTGCTTCCTAGTCCTGGACCCTTCTGCAGGGGGCAAAAAAGTTTGAAGAAAAGAAAATTGTTATTTCATCATTTTGTTGACTATCATGTTTACATGGCAATAGCACAAGCACAAAAATGGGGGGATAGTACATTAACAAATTACCTATCAAGGTACCTGACTTTTTTTTTACTGCTGAAGAATGGATGGATCAGCCTGTATCTGCACACAGAGCTGACCCCTGTTAAACAGCAAACAGGTTTTCCATCAGTACCTTTTCTGAGGGCTTCTGGTAGTCATTCCAGGTACGTCATTTTCCTGGCCTGAAGTGTTCCTTCTTGAAAATGTTCCCATCTACCCCTGTGCCTCAAGCTCTGAAAACCCGCCTACACCACTGATGAACTTGGCCCACTGTCACCTGTCATCTTGAAGCTGATTTTTCTTTTCCAGAATATAAGGTCGACAGTGAGACAAAACTTTCCATCTGTGAGCTGTACTGCACATAATTGCTCCAAAGAAGGGAGGAGGTTCCCTAGATAAAAGTGGTCGCCACTTTCCTTGAAACTGTTTTCTGTAAATAAAACTCTTTCATCTTTGAACTTGTATATATTTCAGCCCCAATTGAGGTTCTTTTTCCCTCTTAGTCCTGGACCACTCTAAGTTACTTTAAAAAAAAAAAAAAAAAAGAAAAGAAAAGAAAAAAAAGTCTGCCTTAATAAGCCCCAAAGGTAATCAGAAAGAAGACAGCAAAATGAAACAACTCGTAAAATATTCCTCAACATCTTTAGGGAATACTTAATGCATACAAGGTCAGGGCTTTGTAATGGTAATTTAAGAGTTGTAGGAAGTGATCCATCATTTTAAAGAGCAACATTGCCATCCTTGACAAAAAGTTTATGTTTCAGAATCAACTTGAGTCCCTGCTCACCTCAGGAAAACAAGTGCTGGCAGATCTCCTTGTAGGACATAATGAAGGAGATTTCCTATAATGTTATGCAAATGCCATGCTAAATTGTATGTAGGTGTTGAGAAGTGACAGGCAACTGTGGCTGTCCAGTTTTCTGGAAAGTACTAATGCTGTTCTGGATTAATTTCTCTTTCTGGAGCAGACATTATATGGAAATTACCCTTGACTGTACTCCATCGTTTGAAAGGTCACAGCGGTAGATACAAAAATCCATAGGCAGTCGATTGCCTTCCACGTATTCAGCATTACTGCTCTTGCCTATTTTACCCTTAGGCATCTTTTATTTCTTGCACAGATGGTCTCACTCAGCCCTAACAAAATGTTTTAAGCTGTTGCATAAATTAAAACAAGAGGCCCCGAAGTACAAAAGTGCAACTCTTTGGTAAGAAGCTGGGGGTGTGTGTAGGGGGGTGGGGAACAGGCAAAGAAACAAACCAGTGCAGGGCTCTGCTTCCCTCTCTGGTACCTTCTGGAACTGGCTGCAGCATGCAGAGCAGTCACAGGTATTTCCAGCAGGAGAAGCTGAAATTCTCATGGCCTGTGGAGGAGCAAATGTTTGAGGTTGCAGAGGAGTTGGGTGTATTTGCACAGCATATCATCTATACGTACACCAAAGTAATGAGTAAAGATGGTCAGTATTTTTCACACATTTTCTGTATTTGAAAGGGTGACTTGATCAGGCTCATTGGATTGGGGATAGAATTGGGAGGGGATTGATTTAATTTATGCTTTTTTTTTTTTGAAAGTGTACAGAACGATAATTAGCTTTTCAACTTTTGTCATTTGCCTTTGCTTCCTCAGAAGCATTTCACAGATAATTTTGAAATACTTATTTTTATTTCCAGTGTGGGAAGGAAAGAGGCACTGAAATGTCAGAACCTCCTGCTATGTAGAGATGGCACAGGCTGATCTACTTGAATACCAACCCAAAACACTGATGGCCGAACTGCAACGTCTTATACGTACAGACTATTGAAACAAGCTGAACCCAGTTGAAACCAGGCTGGGCATGGGCTGCCTTACAGCAGGATGCTGGAAAAAAGTGAAATTCTAAACTACTATTTTAATTTGAAAGACTTAGACTTCACCTGTAGCGTTAAAAGCTGCACATCACTGAGCAAACCGTTGATTGTTTGTTTTGTTCTTTACTAAATGCGTTTTTATTTATTTTTCAATTCAGCTTGCCATCAATAGTAAAATTCTCCTGTTGCAGTTTGTTGTTTGGGTACTGATTTGCAAGTAAATTAAGCTGACTGGAGTAAAAGTGAAGCTTGAGGCCTCAAGGCTTCCCCTTGGCTACAAAGCCTGTTGTCTTGCAGACACAGCTGTAGAGCCCTCTGCCTCTGCAACCCCCAGTGCAACTGCTTGTCCCTGTGGTTCAGTTTTGATGCCTTGGGCTTCCACCAAAGTTTATCCCTACTGTTTTCTTCAAATCTCTCAAAAGGCATGAGCCCTCTGATTTACACTTAAAACCTTCAGAAGATTTTTGATGCCATGTGGTGAAAATGCACATGGGTTTTATATGGTATTTGTGATCACATTGGTGTCTTACCTGAAGATTAACTACAAGTGTTTGCAGCTCCCTTGGGTGGGAAAACCCCTCCAAATAGGACTTCTTAAATGCAGTTCTTAAGCTTTGTTTCAGCTTTTGTTGGTGTTCTGCAGTGTAGGGTCACTCTGAGTTCAGCAAGGCAGCCATCTTCTGCTTCACTGAGCTTCAGGTTGAGCTGTGATGCTCAGTTTCTGCCTCATACCCACTGCAGAATGATTCTCTAATCAGCCATTAGCAGATTCAACCTTAATCAGGTTTCTGTGACTTCCACAATGCATGAGGATCTTTCCTTAGTGAAAGTTAGCACCAGATAATATTTCAGCGATGCAGCTATTAGGTCAATGATCCTTTCTCGAGGCCTTTGGCAATACCTTGGGAGTTTCATTTGAAAGACCAATTTGGCAACTTGAATGCAGCCTGATATGCAAAGAACTCATCATCTTGAATGGATGTTCATAGATCTGCCAACTTGTAGTTTGTGGATGGGGTACTAGGGTGATGTAGCTTATGGTACTGAACAGTACCAGGAAATGCAACAAAGCAGATAAGATGTCTTTCTCCTGTCAGTGCTTTACCCGTTGTTTCAATTTTTGCTGGTTTTATACAGTACTCAGTACTCAGGTGTTCAACAGCTGGAATGGGGTACACTGGGCACTTGTTTCCTAACCACAGGCACCTTTCCTCTTTTCTGTTTCCAGTGCTTCCTGCCCCTTGAAGAACTAGGACTGAAAGCAGTGTGTAGTAGCTGGGAATAAACATGGGGGAAGTATTAGGGCTGATAGCTTGTGTTCTGCTTCTGAGGCTTGCAACACAACATACAGGTCCCAGGGGAGAAGGACAAGCTAAGGTGTAGCCCTTGATAGCATATCTGAAAGTATTTTACAGATTTGAGTATGTCGTTTAGACAGAAGTAACTTGCTGAGCACAGCAACTTCTTTTTTTTCCCTATGTTACGAAGAGCAATATGCCTAGAATCACCCCAACACCCATGCCAGGAATTTGTCTTGCTCCTGCAATCTACCTGTAGTGCCTCTGCTCATAGTTCTCATTCATACTCTGGGCCCTCCTGCAAACAGGGCGTGTGTGAAGCTCTGGAGATAGCCTTCCACAGTCCTTTGTTCAGCCACATCTATGGCTTACATGCTATTGAGAACTTTCTGTTCACCATGAAAGTACCAGAATAGGTGTGATCATCTTATGTCTGAGCTGAGCTCAATTAATTGCTTGCTCTCTGTCCATGCTGAGAAGAAAGAGTGAGTTAGCATGCTGTGTGTGGCAGGACTGGCAGGTAGAGAGTGCCCGAAAAAGGTGGTGTGAAATTGGTCTCAGCCAGATTGTGATTTGTCTGTTGAAATACTCAGAGTGGTGCTGCACACAAAGTCCTGTCCAGTGCCTTTTCCACCCAGGGGAACAACAGCCTTGTGTGGGGAACAAGCTCCATCTCAGTTTGCAGTTTTTTAGGTAAAGGCTACAGCATGCAGACAGGCATGGCTGAAAGCAGAGAAATAGTTGCTGAGGACATGGCAGTGCCTGGTCACTGGAATGGAAATGAAAGTTAAGGGACCAGAATGTGTCTCTCTGTCACTACCTAGGACTGGGCTTGCCCTGGTGTCCACCGCATGCTATTCCTGACTTTTAGCTCATTTATCAAGACGACAGTAGTACAATTGCTCAACACCCTTCCATTTTCCCCAGTTAATAGATTCAACCAAAAAGAAAACTCAACAAATTAGTAGGTTGTGTCTTAGGAGAAGGTCTAGTGTGTTTGACTCCTATTTCTTACCATGTCCTGTTTTCTTGACCTATAACAAGAGATGAGACTTCTGGTATTGCAAATTCTTGTCTGTACTGGTCTGCAGGGTGGTTGTCATTACATTGCTCTGTATCATAGCTTTTGCTCCTGTAGAGATGTACAGATAGAGAGCAGCATGAAGAGAGAGCAGCATAAAGCACTAGACCTTGCACATTAGTCATTGTCACTGTTGCCTCTGATAGTGAAACCTAATAAATGGGAACATAGATTTTTATAGGTTGTAGAGCACTGTGAGGTGGGTTCTGGAAGAAATAAGAGTATAGCATCCTTGTAACATTAACCATGTCCTTGCTTCCCATCTTACAGAGTTACCTTTGTTTGCTGAGCAGCCCTTTTCACCTCACTACTTTTGCAGTTGAGGAGGAAAGGGCTGGCTGCACGTGGAATGGTTTGTTGCCTGTTGAAATTAGGGTTTGTCAAATCTGTAAGCCCATGTTTCTGTAACTGTATTTTAGTGTGAGGTTTAGTGTTTATCTCCTTGAATACTGTGATAGGTGTTTTCTTCAAATTCTTTTGACTGGGAATATTTCTGTACTACATGGCATGCAAAACTCAGGGTGACCATTTCTGCTTTTGTCTGCTGTCCCTCTGGGCTAGAGGTTTCCTGTCTTCCTTTTGGGCAGTTAATGTAGAGAAGAGAGAGTGATGTTCTTCAGCTAATTAGCTGATGTGTTCCAGAGTAGTCAGTTATGTGCAGTCACTAAATGAAATAAGTTTTGCTGGTTGACAGCTTCATTTGCTTCTGAACTGAGCTAGTCTGGAGTTGTTCATGTGGGAGGGGAATTTCAGCCCGTCACACTACAACAATTGGCCAGCAGACAATCCAAAAGAGAAGGAAGTAACCATGGCTGTATTATAAAAGAAAAAATTATGGACAAAATCTAGATTTTGGGATAGTGAATAGCTCAGCTACACTCATTACTAGGTACAGTCATATTTGGAAAGGGCTAGTTCCATCTTTACAAGGTTTTGATGCTGTTTCATAGCTTTTTGTTTAATAACATCAAATTTAAAACTTTGGCAGGCTTCTTTCACACAGAATGAAAAACATGATTTTTTTTTTTCCCCCCTTGCCTACTGGTAGGGATTTTGTTGTGTTTATTCGAGCTGTGGAGTAATGTATGTGTAGGAAGCTAATGATGTGGTCTCTAGGTGTTGCTTTACTGTATGGAGTACTGATAATGAGCTTCGAGTAACAGGGTGTGAATCCCAGAAGATGAATTCTGATTACCTTTGTGGTATCGTCCCTTGTATGCCCCTTCTTCCTTGATGTTTCTGTAAAGAACATTTGGATTTTGATGAGGGTATTGCCTGTTTGACTTTTAATTAGATTTGTGATATGTTGTATTAATAAACCGGGACTCTGTGTTTGGGTATTTTGGTTTATTTTCATTTTCTTAGAGGGTGTGTTCATTGAATAGTATGATGGCAAACAGCAGTTGAAGGATCTTGCTACTCTGTGTGTAAAGCTTGTATTTATTGGTCCAGAGAAGGTGGATTTTATCCCATACTCAATAATAATCAGTAAACAGTACTTAAATTGTACAGAGACTAGCAAACTGCAGCATACTGTGAAAGTGCAGAGAAATACCCTCCAAGGAAATAGCATGATAGGTCTTAAATAATACCTTATAGTCATGGGCTGTGCCATTATAGGCACTAAAATTAAATATACAGCTTCCCTAAACAGCAGGTTGTCTTCCCTGCTGCCCCCTTTTAATAAAAACTCTGGGACTTTCTCATGTTGACAGGTCAAATGCAAGCCTTTTTATAATCTTCATGTTTTATCCCATTTGGAGTTGTTCTTGAAATTTGTTTTCCTTGTACTCCATCGTTTTCTACTAAATCATTTCCTTGTTACCAAGTACTTTTAATTGTAATTAAAAAAATAAATATTAAATAAATTAAAAAAATTAACCCCCCATCTTTTGCCAAATCTCATCCAACATAAAGTCATTCAAATTACTACTGGTCTGTAGCTCTGACTCATGTTGCCAGGATCCTCACTTCTGTTTTGTTTTGTTCAGCACGCTGCTATGCCAATTTAATAAACACAGTGTTACATATTCTGTTGTAATTTAGCTGTGCCATTTTGCTCCAGTTAGACAGTGATTGGTTATGGCAGGCCTGTAATGCCTTGTCAGCATGGGTTACTCACTGCTTGGTGGTGGTGGCCGAACATTGCCTGAGACACAGTGTCATTGCAAAATTGTTTGACAACGTTGATGCTGTAGTTGCACTGAGCAATAGCAGAGGTTGAGGAAGGGCATGAGGGAGAGGCTGTGCTGAGGGTAGTGATGAAGAGGGAATGCTAAACAGCGTAAGCAGCAGGAGATGTCATCAGGGAAAAGTTTGTCTGTTTTTGTTCCTTGCTGTTGTTCTTGTTCTATTTTTCCCTTTGGTTGGCTACTAAGAAAAGGTAGTGTCATTGTCCTGGTGTGGTAGCTTTAGGCTATGCCTTTACAAATTTTTCACAGATCTTGAACAGAAAGTGGTAAAATGTAAATAAATCACTATTGGGTGTAAAAAGGAAAACAACGATACTTCTAAACAATCCCATTGGAGAGTTATCTACCGTAAGAATTAGTTTGGTAAATAATTTCTCTTTTTTTGCTTCTTTGCTCTGGGAGAGATTAAGTTGCTTCTGCTTGACCTTGGTTGGATTGTTTTAGTTAAGTCTAACAAAATATCTCTCTGCTTCTTCCTCTTGTCCCTTTTGTGTACAACGGGGTAAGGGGGCACAGGGAGGGAGAAGCTATTAGCTTCCCTTGTTTTTTGGCCAGGAGGTCCTTGTGCTGTTTACTAATAGTAAATACCTGTAAATATTGTAAATATGGTGTATTTTGTACATATTCATTGCATTTCATTCTAGATTATAGTTTTGCTTGTAAATACAGCTTTCATTTCCTTCCAACTGGGCAAATGTAATGTTGAGGGGAATTTTTCAACCCACCACACCTGGGAACACAAGCCCTAGAAAAGGTGGCAGTGGATGTGCACATTCAGTTCTTTGCCTTGAAAATGACATGGAGGGACCAGGCTCTGCTCAGCACTCAGCCTCATGGCTGAGATTGCTGGATTTGGTGGCAATTTTTGTGACACACAAGCTATGTTCTGTTGTGAAAGGGGTGAGACCACCAAACTTAGGTTACATAGGTCACCATACAGTTACTGGATACCAGATTGCCTTTCAAACACTGTCTGCCTGGGCTGAGTTTTAATACTTAATGAAAAGGCAAAAGACTTGATTTTCCATTGTGGATTGTTTAAGTCATCCAATCCTTTCATAATAAGATTAGGTTCACTTAAGCTACTAGTAAACCAGTGTGTTTTCTAAAACAGAAATGGTTTGCCTCTGAATTTCTGAACCCTGCACAACTTTTTTTTCTTTTTTCCTTCTAGATGGTTGTGTTTCTTTCTAGATATGAATTAAAAGTTTCCAAAATGGATAAAATAATTTCCTAAATCTGTACACATCTTTTAAGGAGATGGCATAGGGAGATTATTTGGGAGTCCTTCGTCACCATTAAATAAAAATTGTACATTTTTACTCTCCTGTCTGTGTAAATAGTGAACTATTACTGCTATAGTAAAATAAATAAGAGAAAGCCTGCCTTGGGTGGAATTGCTTTCACCAGCCTATTAAGTTAATCTGTTAAGAGTAAATGACTACAAACTCAGGGCCTTCATGCAGCACTTCCTGCCATTTTATTACTACATGATATTTTATTATTGAGGGGATTTTTTCATGTGTTTATCTTTAATAAATTTGGATGCAACCTCAGATATTAAGAGACATTTCTATCTATTGTAGTTTAGTTTAGGTCGCTGTGTCATAGACATAACAAGATCAAGTATAGCCCAGCTCGCCTTCCACACAGCCTGCATTTGTTTACCATCTAATTTTGTTCTGAGGCAACCATCAGCCTTTCCTTGTCTTTTTCTGTAAAGTTTTAGGAGATACTATACAAAAACATGCATTTATTTCCTTTGTGCATGATGACTCTGACAGTGCTGGTGGCAGTTTTCAAGGGTCCCTGCTTCAGGTGTTAGCAAAGGCAGCCAGCATGAGGACACGACATGACACATGGGGAGGTAAACTGCCCTTTGGGATTTTGATGGAGATAGAGGAGGTAAATAAAAAGATTCCAATTGACTTTTGTAGGTTAAATTTATTGCTGCTGCTTTGAAGTCTAGGAAGGTGAGCATTTGTGTCCTGTCTGTGAGGCAAGAGGCTTCCTGTTGTCAAAGTTGGGCAGGTGATGAGGCTGGAGGTGAAAACTCAATTGCCAGTGCTGACTCTGAGGAAGGCTATGGGGATGAAGGTAAGTGGGAGGGTATCTGGAGGTGTGAGGTGGGTGCTCAGCTTGGAGGTTGTGAGGTCTATAGTAAGAGGGGAGTCTCGCAGCCCCACTGGCTGGTGAGACCCATCCCAACTGAGGCACATGGTGATGGCAGTGTGCCTGCCTGGGAGAAGAGAGGTACAGGATGGGGAGGAAAAACAGCAGGCTCAGGAGAGGTCTGTGTGGAGGGCAGTGGTTTTTATTTGGTGGTTAGCTTGTGGAGGAAGGGTGAGGTCTTGCCTGCTGTGGAGTGAGGAGGCGTTGGGGTAGAGGGCCCTTGCCAGGCAGAGCAGATGCAGTGCCAGCCCATAGGGCCATGACATCTTATGGCTGACAGAAACACCTCCTGCATGCTCCTTTTTCCCGCAGAGAGTACTGGAAAGTAATAACTGAACCCTTCCATGTTGCCTACATAGGTGATTCTGCATCAATCCACTGCTGGGAGCATTTCCTTCCTTATGAAAGGAGCTACTCACACACACAAGATGAAACGCAGACTTGGGTGGTTTTGAGTAAAAGAGTGTTTATGACTGGATTTCAAATGTAACTAGATCGTTGTCAGGCATTGGCTTGCTCATTTTCTTAGGCAAAGTGTTTCATTAGACTTGGGCAAGCAGCACTCTCCACGTTGCTGTGTAAACATATCCCCGTGGCTGTACAGTGAGTTCTCCTGCTTCCCATGGGCCTGCAAGGGGTGAGAGGGAACAGGCTTCATCCTTCGTGTGTGCTGCCACCCCCATCAGTTCCACCAAAACTCCCAGCAAAGGCTTTTCTCAACTTTGGATCCCACTGCAGTTTGATGGCATCAGAAAAGAGATGTGCAATTGAGCTGACAATCAGTGACTGGCATCATGCATAACTCATTATTGTGTCAAGGATTTGGCATGTCCATGGAGAGGAAACCATGTGCGTTGTGTTGACACTGAGCTTAATTCATATCCTACCGGCGGTTATGCCAAATCCTTATCTCATCCCTTCTCATGCCAGATCGCTTGCTCGTGTGCCAGGTTCTTGTCAGAATAATGAGTTATGCCTAATACCAATCATTCTGTGGCAGATGCCACCCTGTGTAGCCATTTTGTGCAGTTGGGATTTTGAGCAAAATGGCTGATTTTTGTTGAACATGTGTGGCGTGGTTGGAGCTCTCCAGTAGGGTCATGAAACGGAAAAAAGGATTTTAAATGGTATCCAGATGATATGTCAAATTTTATGGCAACTTCCTCAACAAATGTCTTGCTGTTGCTATCTTTTCTCTACCCTCCCCCAAAGGTGCATTCCCTCAATATGTTTATTACCTTTCTGCTTTTAAAATCCTCAAAAATTACATTTGTGGATATGTCATTCTGAGCAGTTTTTCCTTTTCTTTGTGTTCCCCCTTACTAATGCAAACTTTTGTAGGCAGCTCTGATTCTTTCTCTTGCTAGGGAGGGATTCATCTGCAATCCTTACCAAGTCACAGGCCTGTGTATTGTCAGCCTACTCCACCTCAGTTACATTTGCCAGGAGATTGTCAAGGAATATGTGCTGTCTCCCTGCTGAAAATAACCTATTGCCTGTCTAACACTATAGAAAGGCAGGAAGGGACTCACAAGGAAAAGAGAGAGCCCACCTGTATTTTTTACATTTCCCTGTGGGAGAAGTCCAAGGTTGCCACCAAAGCAGGAGTGAACATTTGAGCTGATATTGAACTTATAATGGAGTCCTTTGTTGAGAGAACTGAATACTCTGAGAAAGGAAAAGGAAGACTTCCACAGGGTATGGTGGTAATGCATATCCTCAAGGGGTGAGAGTGTAGAGTATCTTCTGTTTACCTCTTTGCCTTGAGTTTGCTGAATAAAGACAGTAAGAAAAGGCTGAATGTTCAGTAGTTCACATTTACTTCAAAATCAAAGGGCTCCCAAACCAGCCTGGTGTTCTGTGCTACAGAGGTATGATAGTTTAGACCCAGATGTTTCAAATATAGGTTAAAGAAAAAAAATAATAATCACATCACACTCCCCATAGCCTGGTGATCATTTGCTCTCAAACCACGTCCAAGGGACAATGCTTGAAAACAGGTTATTCATAATCATGTTGTTGTTTAAGCTGCATTACTATTTTGTATCCAGCCTATTGATTTTTCAGGTTTCTTCTGCATGAGGCTTTTTCATTAGTGTTTTATGTGGAACTCAAAACCCACAGTGGAATCATAAAATATTGTATTTACAAAAGCTCCTTGATTTTTGTTTTGTTTTGTTTTCAATAGAAAAACGAATATGCCTGGGCTGAAAATTGGGGATGCCAAGATTTTCCTTAATTTAGCTTGAAACAGTTCAAGGGCTTTACTTCAAATATAGTAAGGGCCAAATTCAGGTACTGTTTAATTGAGCACAAGTTATCCAGCTTCCCTAGAATTATTTTATCTTATATAAAATCCACTTTAACTGAACATTTTAAAAAAATTCAGATCTTTAAGAAATCATCTGTTTGCACATATTTCTACGCAGATACTTCTTGGGGTAGGCTACCTGTCTTACTGAACTTGACTAAGAATTGCTGCAGTATGAAGGTGTAGCAAGCTCCTGCACCAGACAGCTACAAAACATCACTGTTGAAAAAAAAAAATGTTCAGAATAAAGGAATAAAATAAGACTTTTGTCTGAATTAGAGCTTCTTTGCTGAAAAATCTCCCTTATGATGAGCTGGTCAATCACAGTCAGGGCTGTAATGGGGTTTTTGATGTGCAATCCCTTCACTGCTGTTACAGTCTCACTTCATATGGAATATTTTCTAGGGGAAGACCACGCAGATGTGGTATATCTCTAAAGTTACTTTTGCTTCCTAGGGGCTGTGGTATCCAGTTAGCCCTCAAGTCTATGAATATTTATACAACATAAATGGGGAAATCGGTGTGTTCCCTTGGTGGAAATGTGATATTGGTATTTTTTTTAAAGTAAACTTAAATAAGGTCAGAATTTTTTATCCTCTAGAGAAAATTTCACGTCTGATTAAATAGTTTACATAAACTTAATCTTTTTCTGCTAGATGCATTATAATCTCAGATATTATTCATGTAGCTATTCCTCTGTGAACCATAAAATGTTCATTTCTTCAAAATGAATATGAAGCTCAAAGCATTAGTGGTCTTAAGAGCATAAAAAGTTTATTGCTTTGTGCTTAACATTTTTCAAGTAACTTTCGAAAGCTGAACAAATTTTGCATTTAGATTAATGGAAGATGTTTTCCATTTGAAGGAACTAGCAAGGGAGCAGCAATAACAAAAATCCCCCAAGGTTAAAAATGTAGTGCTTTTGATTTTTACCAGAACTGTGTTAGCAGAACAATCATTTCTCAGCATGGAAAGGTAACATAATTGGTCTATACAGTGGCAATATAGAAAACGAGTATGCTTCAGAGAAAGCTAATATGGCTCTACTTAATAATTTCCTTCAAGAGCCTGAATTTGAATGTATATTTCACCCAGCTTGAGGCAAACAATTTGTACCCATAAGTTCTAGTGGAAGTTACCAGGGGGTCATGCAATTTATTTTAGTTCTTGAAGTTTTCAGAGCTGCAGACCTAAATGCACATTCACTTGCATTGTTTCACCAGTAATTTGATCCAATTGGGCACTATTTTCCTTCTGCTCTATTATGCTAGCTCTAGTGAGGGGAAAAAAAAAAAATACCAGCCACCAACAAACAGCCTTCTCATGAAATATTGTGAAAGAAAAGGTTTTTTTGGAAGTGAAAGTAATTCTGAAATGCAGACAGCCAGTCTCTTCAGGAATTTCTCAGATCCTTTCATTCGCTAGCACCTCAAGCCTGCTGTGTTAGTTTCTTACAAGCTCCTGCTACAGTGTGAATCCATTGTGATTTTAGAGTCTCTGGTTGGGGAAAATAGCTTGATTCAGAATGGACTCAGTCATCTATTTGCTCTTCAACACAGGACAGTGCTTCCTTGAAGCATTGACTCCAGCCTGGTTTCCATGTTTACAAACCCCAAAAGCCAAGATCCACATACAGAAAGGTGTCTCCTTAACCTCTGTGCTTGTAGATATACACAAGTGTTTCTGTGGTAAATCTAAATCTCAGGAAGTTTGGTGGTGCAGTAACTGAGGGGTCCTTTTCCCACAGAAGTGGCATTGAATAGTAGGAACGGTTGTGGGTTTGACTCTAATCCAGAAGCAAAGTGCTTTTTCCTTCTTGTCCTCTGAGCTGCAGAAGGCCCCTGGACAGACCAGCAGAGCACTAGGAAGGCTTTTTACTTTCCCCAGTTGAGGGGGTACTGCTGTATGGGTTACAGCTCAGCACCATCCAGGAGCCATTGAAGACAGAGGGCCCTAGGCAGTCAAGAGGGACATTGAATGTGCTCTAATACTTGTATTCAAAATGAAGAAACAAATATTTAGGACAGGAACTGCTGTACTTAGATCAGGCTAGGTCCTTCCCACTACTGGTTGTGTGAGCAGCTGGAATGAGAGGGCAGATACATGTTTCTTATGAGGAAGAAAATGATACACTTCTGGAAGCTTCTTCCTTAAAACATGATGGTTTCTTGCATTGTCACTTTGCAATACAGCTGTGGGCATTCATAGTATTTATGCAGACACTAGATTTCTTTTTTCAGTCATAGCCCTTCTTCTTGATGATACTCTGTTCCATTTGTTTTTTACAGGTGATTTTGGTTCTGTGTTTTCCTTAAATATTCCCTTACCTTTTCCATTGGACCTACTGTTTTGGTTTATTATTTTTATTTTAGTGGGATGAATATTTGATCTGTAGAAAAGAATTTCTGTTGTCCTTTAGCATGTCCATGTTCTTATAGTAGAAGATCTTTTGAGACAGTTTTGATAGACCACTTATATTCTCTCTTGGCCACGCTAACAAGGGCTGTAATGTTAATTTTAAGGAATTGTTTGACTGATGCAGTTCTAGAAATCCAGCCTGTGCTACTGAAGCCAACAGAAGCTTGACCACTGAATTCCAACAAAGTCAGTCTACTTTTCTTACTTAGATGTCAAATGTAGCTGAACAGATCTTAACAGACATGAGGCAGAATATCAAATAAATCTATCTCTCTAGTTATTACCAACAAAACCTAATGTCTCTTACTTCTGGAGCCAGGAGAGCCTTGCTGGAAGGCTGCCTTTGGGAAATGCTGTTGTTTCCTTCCCTGGTTGTGTGAGGTTATATGATCTACCCTTACTATAACTGCATGGCCATTTGTTAGCACGCTGGTTTTAGAGCCATGATTCGGTCAGTTTACTGTGATGAGGTAAGGGGATCCTTTTCCCTTTAAGAGACCATGATCAGAAAAACATGGCCTGAATTTCGTTAGCAGTGTGACAATGAGAGAGATAAGTAGATGTGACAGTTATGAATGACGTACTGTCATGCACTTCTGCATTCTGACTCAGATAAATTGACACTGCTGTCAAACACAAGCTATGGAGAGTAGAGACCTCTGATGAACCTTCTAATATGGTAAATGGGAGTCTTAATTCTTCATTAACTGGAAAAAGGAGATTTGGCCATGTAATTTTCTCCTTGCTGCCTGTTTTAAAGATTCCAATAACCCAGCATTTACAGTTGACTAGGCAGGGATTGCTTTTTCCTATGCTAGCGACATGCAGGCTGTGAAATCTAAGGAAGCGCCGCTTAAACACAGACTTATTGCCTTGGTTATCTTTAATGACTTTGAAATGTATTGGCCTCATTATGGAACAGTGCAGTTATCAATTCCTCTAATTAGGTGATGTGGTCCCATAAGAAATTTAACATTAAAGTGCAAAAATGAGTTAGTGGCATCAATTGCTGGCAACCTGGGTGTTGGCCATGAATTTAAAGCAACGGTACCCTTTTTCTGTGTAGTTATTCTGCATCTTATTCATTCAAATATCAACAGTAATTTTTTATTTTTTTCCTATTAATTTGGTTTTGACTATGTGAAGAGCTGTTTATTCATCTGAGCATTTCTCTGCTCTCTTAAGCTCTATCCTGTGGCACGCAGTTGATGTAAAGTCTAGCCAACAGTGAGCTAGCTGATGCAGAGCAAGCTCTCTCCATTTACAGGTCAGACTAGCCAGTAAAACTGCCAGTCCAACTTTTTGTTTTCAGTGGCCCTTTCAATCTGTAGATATTATAGCAATTCATAAGCTTTAAATAAAAATGACTTGCCAACAGTCATGCCACACAGCAGCAAAGCTGGAAACAAAGCACGACACCCGCGGTTCAATCTCCTTCCCAGATCTTGCAATGCTGTTCCCTCCTACCAGTGCCTGTTTGAGGTTACATCTCTGTTCCACCATATGGAAAGGATTATTGGTGGCCAATTTAGAACAGGCTTCACCTGTCTTGTTGAGAGGAAAAAAAGAGTCTGAGAAACCTTGTTGTCTCATTTCTACAAGTGCTTTGGTATGGCTGTATACAACAGCAAGTGCACAGTAGTTTATCATCTGTTAGCCTTCAGCACAATACACCACAATCCCATATTTTATATCCATGTGAAGATAATCTCCATTTACTACAAGTTTATAAAGATTGGTGATGGTAATCTCTGGCAGGGTGGTGTCTAATGTTAACCTGGGGAGAGTATCTGTGTGAATACGTGAGGGGACCATTTCCTTGATTGCTTTTGAAAGACAAGGCATTTGTTAAAGACTCAAATCTGAGCAAATGGGGTATGCATGAATTTACTTTATTTGCTTGGACACCTAACTTGGGTGTTGTCAGTTGCACTTTAGCTCCCTTTTCCTGTGTTCTGTTTTTTTGTTTTGTTTTTTTTTTTTTTCTCTGTAATCAGTTAGATCTTTGACAGAGCATATAGCCCTGCCACCTTTTCCAACCTTTCCATTGTGCATACCTGGTCTGTAGCTGTTTGCAGGAGTAACATAGCTCTGGTGGGGTGGGGACTGTGCCAATAGTACTGAGCATATCCAGGCTGAGCCAGCCCAGACATGTCATTGTTTGTGGAGTTCATGCAGGGGCTCTTT
This sequence comes from Indicator indicator, assembly GCF_027791375.1. NCBI lineage: Eukaryota > Metazoa > Chordata > Aves > Piciformes > Indicatoridae > Indicator > Indicator indicator. Next base: position 8,786,053 of record NC_072039.1, read on the forward strand.
CTCTGTTCAGCCATGTCATTGTTTCTTGGAATGCTACAGATTGTAAAAGCCCCTCATAGATGATTTGTTCAAAGTCTGGATGATGCCCTTCCGTGCAATGTGTCTAAACATCTCCCAGCAGCATGCTAAACTCTGCCACTGTACAATTGACACCTAGTGGCTATAATGTCTAGTTTCTTCTCTCATCCTCTGCTCAGAAAGAAAAGTATGTGCAGTATATTTTTTTTTTCTTTAAAGAAATAAACATGCACACATGCAGTCCCACACAGTGTTTGTTGCTGCTGATGCATATTTAGAGAAGGTACATTGAAACAGTTCTCCTTTTTGTTGGATGAGAAGAAAGGAGGTGTGGGATAATTCTGCTTCCTGAGGGGGCCAATTTTGCTTTCTTGCATTGGCTTCCAAGATACCTTTGTTTCACATGTAGACAGGCCCTGTTTCAGCAGTAGTTGTCATCAGAGTACCTGATAATCGCAGTAGTTGTCTACACCTCAGTAAAGAAGAAAAAATAATCAGATACTTCTAGTTTTCTCCCCCTCTGTTGTTTATTTTCAATGGAGTTTGCAGTTTTCCTTCTATGAAAATTATATTTTCAATGGTGGCATTGAAAATATACTGGAAAATATACTGGAAAATATACAGGTGGCATACCTGACCATACTTCTGCGTAGTCAGTGCAGTGGGAAAGGGAAGAGTGGCAGGAGAAGGGCCGCTTATGAATTCTGTGTTTTGTTCAGGAGTTAAAAAGTTGACAGAAAAAATAATTGTACCACAGTTAACCTTTGCTTAAGTGTAGACTCCATGTTTCCTCCGTAGTCCCAGGTGACAGCGCACACGTGCTGTCTGCAGAGTTCCTGTCCTTATCCTCATCTCCTGTAAAATATTCCTCTATTGTTCTTGCAGACATTTCATGAAAATCAATGAAAGTGATTTATCTAAGAAAAAATAAGCATAGGTTAAGGAAAAGACAGGCCATAACTGTGTGTTACAGCCCTACCAGCCCTTAAACAAAACGTCTCCTTCAAAAGCGACGCTGTAGCTTTAATATTGGCTGCTGTTTCCTTGAATGGAGTTACCCAATCTTTCATCAAAGAAACATATCTCCCATATCCCTGTCTTTAAAAACAGCAATTATGTGTAAATGCCTTCTGATTTATTTGAGCCAGGGCCACCGGCCAGTGTGAGTCACCACAATTTATTGCTAACCGTCACTTTTACATGATAGGTTTGTAACAAATATCTGCCGCATATTGTTAAATTAATCTTCCATTTAAAATTAATGGAGTTAGACTCCCCAGGTTCAATGTAATTTCGTGTTCACGGGCAGGGAGTGATGTGAGCTGCATACAAAATGAGCCGAGGCCAAACGCCCTAATCTTTCATCACCTTGAACCTAGTGACTAGGACGCCTTCTCAGCACCAACTAATGAGATTGAGCTTGCTTCTCTCCTGAGGACGCCAGCTCAAAGAAGCTTTTCTGCTCAGATACAGCAGGCTTCGTCTTATTTTAATAATTCCTCAGATATGACATGCCTGATGTTATGTATGAAAGAGTCAGGCTTGAAAAAGAGATGAAATGAATTTTATATCATTACTTCAAAACCGAAACCAGCTCAAGGAAGTATGTCACAGTTAAAAATGCAGTAAGCATTTTACCTATGAAATATTTTGAAAGTAAACAGGAGTCATTCTTTCATTTATTATTATAATGCAGCCTCACCTTAGGCTCATCTTCTGTAATTCCAGTCCCATTCATAAATTAATAACAATAATGTAGATGAAAGCGGCAGACTCTCCACTAAGCATGTGGAGGGGACCATCAGAGAGAAGAGATTTAATTCCTAATGGAATATGCCATGCTATAGTGCTGAGCTCTATCATTTCTCTTTGTGGGCATTTGTAGAAAATGAGCCTGCCTTTTATGCAATGGCAGACTGCAAACCCATCACATATTGTTTAAAAATAATGGAGTGGAATTGCATCAGTGCACCTTTCTGTCTTTCCTTTATTGTAGCTTTAAAGAAGTAGTAATTTTGCTTATATTTTAGCATTTACCAGTGCAGGAGACTAATAGCATTGCTGATGTCTATACAGTGGTCTGTACAGTTGTGTGTTGTGATCAGTGCACCTTCATTTGCAGCAATAGCCCTGCTGGCTGTTACTCCTAATGATTCACCAGTGTCTGTGACTGACTTTTGTTCCAAGTGCATGAGATTCTGCTTTCTCAGCGATGTCGTGGTGATGGGGTCTTGCCACATGTACGAGTCATGCAGTAGGGATGGGCTTCCACAAGCCGTCTTGCTCTGCATCATATGCCAAACAGAGCAGGGTAACAGATCCAAAGTAATGAGTGCTGGCAGCAGTACAGACTTAAAAGCCATGGCTCCAGCAGCTGACATCAACTGGAGATCTGCCTTCAAGGCTTGGTTCTGAGGGAATCACCCAAGGGTCTCTGAGTCTGACTGTTGGTTAGTGCCTACAGCAGTGGGGGGAAGTTTTGGTCTCTGCAGTGGAGAGAAGCAGTTCCTCATGCTGATAGCAGTGTCAGCTTTCCAGTGTGCAGAAGGAGCTTTCCTGCATTGCCTTTGCTGCAGGTTGCCTTGTAGGTGAAAAATATGGCAGGGTTGTGATGCCTCACAGAGATAAATCAAGTTCCTTTTCTGCTTTATTTACTTGTTATTCATTTTTATTCCAGACTTTGCAGAGACAACAATGAAGCTTCTAGATATTCATAAACAGAAATCTGGTTTTCTGTCCACTGATACAGATCAGAGAGGCCAGAGTGTATGTTGAGAAAGAAGAGAGTTGTAAAAAACCACTGAAATAGATTTATTGGAGACTTCAATATCTGTTGAAGTCAGCAAAGCTGGAATAAGCTTTAAGTAAACACTATCAATTTCCACGATAAGATTTAGATGGTGGCTTCTATCTTTTTTCACTAGACGAAACAATATCACAAAGCTTGTCTTCATGGAAATGTGATCAAGATGTAAGCAGTTCTATTGTTAACTCCTTTACATTAGGTTTAGTTGCAGTCAGTTCTCTTTGAACAGCAGAAGATGTGTCTCTTAGCATTGGAATTTTTCATTATGTGGGCTTTGCATCTTAATGTTTTTCCTGTCTCCTTATATTCTGGATTGTTGCCATTTTGCAAGGTGAAAAGGTTACCAGTTCCAGATCTTGCATTGCTGCTGTGCTGGACCTTTTGGATACCCTTAAAAGCCTTTTGTCTTACTTTTTATTAAGAAAAAAACTACATTCAGGTGAAATGAGTTTTTTACTTTCAGCATCCAGAAATATTAAAAAAAAGTTCCCTTCTATGCAGTGCATTTGATTGGGAATAAAAATGACTGATGGCAGCCCATACTGGACCCTTTTGTTCAATTCAGCTATGATTATGGAGCCTATTAGCTGGAGTTACAACCTATTTAAGAGCACTGCTTACTAGTAATGGGGGCCAAATGATTTTGGAAAGTTCAGATTTACTGGGCTCCCTGCAGAAATGAATTCAGCACTGAACATATTGATGCAGAGCCTGAATGAGGCTGTTCCGGTGGGACTCAGAACTGTGTGCTTAGCAAGAAATGAGCGGGTAGTAGAATTAAAGATCAGATAGATGTGAGGCTCAAGGGCAGTCTAAACTCTGAAGTTCATCACAGCAACTTAATCAGACTAAAATGAGTGTTGCTATGACAGGAATCAAGCCTCTGTGTGACAGGAAATTTAGCTTGTTAAAATAGTGCTGTTTCTTCTAAGTCTTTGTTTTGTTAGGTCTTGAAGTGCGTTAAAATAATTGTGAGATGTCAGTGTTTGGTGGCTACTGAGGCAGCTTGGGTTTGTGTGATGGAGATGTTGACTCCACTTGATACTGACCTTTGATAGAATATATCTACAGATTCAGTACTAAATGAAGACCAGCCCCTTGTGCCTATTCAGAAGCAAGTGAAGTCTTCAGGGTTCTCTTAGTGTTTTTTGACCCAATCTTAAATTCTGCACTGAGGAGAAGAAAAGTTGGATTATCAGGCCTCCTGAACCAGGCTCCATGTGATGCTGTGAGCATGGTGCAATGCAGCTGTCCCCATGGTCACTCACTGCTCCTCAAAGGAACCACAAGAGGGAAATGCCCCCTCCAACACCACAGTGAATGACCCAGGAATAAGAGGCTAGTAGGACTGCTTTGTCAGCCACTTGACTGTTTAGTAGGACACATCCTGTTACCTTTGCAGAGACAGAAAACACAATTTTTTGGCATGGAGTGCATTAAAAATAAAGGATTTTTTTTTCCTTTGACCCAGTATAGTCTTCAAATGTAAGAGAGATTTTTAATTTTTTACTAATTACTTTATCTAAAGCCTCTACCAAGTTTCATTCAGATGTCTTCTTACCTCCCTAAGAAATCTTAAGCCACAGCCCTGTTTTTCCCACCCATATCCAGCCCTGCCCAGGTGTTCAAAGCTGTCCAGTTCCATGTTTCCCATACATAGTAATGTATGACTCTCCCTTTCTGGATATTGCTTCACTATGACATCTCTCCTTTCTGTAATTCCCTCACTTCTTGGTAAGCACCAAGCTTGTTCAGCCTTGTTCCTCTATCCTCTTCATCAAGTATCTTCCTCCAGTTGTGTCCACATACACAAAGCAGCAATATACCTCTGAAACACTGCCCAGCAACAGTGCACTCCCCTAACACATCTTTCACAATCTTCTTTTCTGACTCTTCTTCTCTTTGGGACAGGAAATGTATTCATTCTAAACCAGAATTTCTTGCTACATACAATTGATACTTGACTTGAAAGTCCTTTTTTTTATAGATCATGGAATGCAGTCCTTTGCTGTCCTTGAGAAGAGCTGTGAGTATTCAGTATTTGTCAGTTAGATTACTGCTTTTTCTCTTCCTGAACAACAACAGCAGACTCTTGAGCCAACCTAGAGACAGGCAGGTGTGACTCTGATTTTGCACCTTGCAAAAAGTAGTAGGTTGTCAAACAAGTCTGGCAGAACTTGGTGTTTTTCATGTAGCAAATAAATGGGAAGCATAGAATTGGTTTTATATTTCTAATATTTTTAATTTTGACCTTTAAAATTGTACTCAGTAGGACGTGCTTCTACAGCATGTTGGCCTCCTGCAGGACCTGGATCACACAGAAAGCAGTGGAAATCTGCTCACACACATTTAGCTTTATTGCAGTCCTTGACTGCACAAGGTCAGACACCCAGGAGAGGACTGGAAATGCTTTACTGAGGCTGCAAGAGAGGGAAGACGGGGCAGTTTCTGGGTCACCATTCTGACCAACTGTTCATGTAATTGTTACATGAGATGTTGCTTATAGGAGTCCTATTTTCAATCACACGAGCATGTCCCAGTTTTTTTATAAACCATCTGTTCAAGTGAAGAACTTCCAGGTTGTGGAGTTTGGGGTGAGGAGGGAAAAAGGCAGAAGGAAAATTTCAAGCAGGAGTTAGAAGTCATGTGTCAGCTGGGGTCTGGTAGGAGTCTTTTTAAAGCTAGAATGAGGGATCACCAGAGAAACGCTTTCAGCCTGACACACTGATGATAAAGCAAGCCTTAAGCAGAAGCTGTGGCTGCACAGCAGGTAAAGAAATCCTGCTTAGATTAAAAATAAATATTTTATGCTGCCTGTATGCAAAGCTTTTTTTTTTAATAGCTTAAAGCCCTATACAATTGGCAGCAAGTAGAAGAAATTAAAAGGGTGTGCATTGTTTTGTTAAGGTAGGAGCCTCTCAGCTAAGTTGAGAGGTTTTTTTTTTAGTAATAAAGAGAAAATTGAAAGGACAGGCTACTCATTAGAATTGTGAAGCACAAAAGCATTTGTAAATTACCTTTCTTGGTATGTTTATAGCAGAGAGCAAATCCAGCCCTTACAACTTCAGATGGCAAGTCATTTTCTGAGGCAGGCACCAAGGTGCACACCACGGGAGAGAGCTCAGCTGTAATATGCATGAGTTGGCGCGCTCTGCTCAGAGGGGCAACCATGAGGTAGGGAACAACATCATCCGCTCCCCTTCCTTTGCCATCCATTTGGAGCATTTTAATGACTAAAGCAGGGTAAACATTTGTGAGGATAAACACTGTTTTCCTGCTGAGCAACAATGTCTCCTGTATGAGAACAGAATTGTTTTGGCATATGTCGGCTCTAAATATCCCTGCAGATACTTTACAGGAATTGCTGTCTCTTTAAACATTTATGCTATTAAAAATCAGGACCATTGTTGACATAAACCTGTGATAGCAGCTGCATTGTAGACAGAGTATGAATTTTTTATGTTATTGATGAGAAGTTTATATCATTTATGTACTGTAGTAAGGGAAGTGTATGAGGGCTGAATACAGAAAATTATGTGATTGAAGCCATTAGAGCATCAGGGCGCAGTATTTATTAATGTGTCCCTCTCCAAAGGAGCATGAATGCAGTAAATGGAAAGAAAAACAAAGCTAAGTGATGTATAATCGTTTATAAACTCTTGTTGGGATGAAAATAAGTAAATAAGTTTTGTTTGGGTCTACAGACTGGATTATATGGCAAGACTGTGGGCAAGACTGGTGTTTTCAGACCCTGACAGTAGGCAACCAGTGGGTTGAAGCTTGTGGGCTTGGAGGGCTTGTGACTGGAGAGGGTGGAATATGATAAAGGGATGACTGCAAAAGAAGATTTGAAGAGCACTGTTTCTATATGTATTTTTTTCTTGCCTTATATTGCTGTGACTTCAGAGGCAGGACCAAGACTGAGGTCATCTCTTGCTCTGGAGAAAAGTCATTCATTCACCTTCTTCCTAATCCCTTCTGTTTTCTTTCATGACCCCTCATGGTTTCTCTGTAACTTGTTCTTGCCATTAGCTTAGTGCTTTCTTGGTGTTCACCCCGCTGAGAACTGTCACAGAATACTTTGCTCCCAAAAGGAAGGACTTAGTTGCTAAAGTGGCAAAATGTTCCTCACTGGAGGGCACAGGGGGCTGTGCAGTGAGTGAGGATTATGGTTTGTCTTCTGGGGAAGTTCCACAGTAGTTCCTTCAACAAATGTCTTCCATGAGGTTTCGGTGTGATCTAAAGTTCTGCTCCCTGCAGCATAGCCTCAGGAGGTGCAGGAAGCTCAGCATTCCTCCTTCAGGCATGACTGTCCCTGTGTTTTCACAATCCCACTTGGAAGTTGTATGAGCGCTTCATGTTTGCTAGCACCAGACGGGCTAAATTAATTTTTTATATGCTGTCCTTACTTATTCTTCCTAAAAGAAGTATCACTGAGAAAACGTTCAGGATGTTCTTGTTTTATTGGAAGCACAGCCATTGCTCAGTTGGTGGCATTGCTGCATTTTTCCCATCCTCACTAAATGTGGCATTTAAGGTTCTGGTGTTGTGTATATGCCCTGCACCATCAAGTCATTGTCATCATTCATGTGCTCTGCTGGGCTGCAGTATTTTAGCCATCCATCAAGAGTCTTTCTGGAGAGAGGGAATATTCCCATGTGAGCCCTTCCTCCAAAAGATACCACCTGCAACTACATTTTGCAGAAGTACTCTTCAGAGCTGTGGATGCATACAGGTGTATGCAAGGCAGTCAAGCTTACAGCTTGGGCAGTCTGGCACTCCAGTAAGCATTACGGATGGGATCAGTAGCAGTGGTGATTTCTACAAGGTAGGCACCTGGGTGCAGAGCCTCAGATCACCACTTCATTTCATCTAAGCCACCAAACAGCTGGTCAGTGGTAATAACTTCTCATCCCCTCAGCCCTAGGCTGTATTTAAACCAGTGACCTAGAGGTGAGAACCTGTGTATCCTATTACCAGTCCACTGAGACATCCAGTCCTCAGTGGGATACATCTATAAATTAATATAGCTCTGGATTAATATTGCAGACAAAAAGCTACATTAAAAGAACATTATAAGGGTTGCAAAGTCAAGCCCATGAAAGCTAAGAAATGTGAGAATTAAGGTTGCCTGTTGAACCTTAATTTGCCCCCTTCTGTGTGTGCATTGTGATACAGCCTTTAATTACATGATCACATTCTGCTCACCCTCAGGCACACACCTGGCTCAGAAAATTTCAGCCCAAATGATTTGAAGTTCGGCAAAGTTTTAATAATTGGAAAAAAAATTAAAAAAAAAGGACCTTGTGAGAAGGGTCTAGCAACTTTAACAAAAGGCTGTAGTTTCTGTTGATTTCCTCTTAATTTACCACAACCAAAATCTGTTTAATGCAAAATATTTTGCAGGCCAGATCCATATGTTTGGTAGACACAGAAGGGCAGGGTGAACCTACAGCTGAGGGATCCTTTTAACAAAAATCATCTACTGTCTAGACTTACAGGACCAAAAAGATGAAATTGAAATGAGAATCCTTCTGGTTTAGCTGTTATATATATACATATACATATATATATATATATATATATATATGTATGTATGTAAAAAGAAAACACAAAGAAGAAAAATAATCTTGGCAGGTAGCAACCACGTGACTGAGTCAAGTTGAATATTAGCAGGAATAAACCAGATTAATGTTCATGGTTGTCTTTTTAAGCTCAGCAGAGGATTTATTCAGCCCAACTGTCTTTAAACCTCAGAACTGCCTGGGAATTGTTGTCTGAATGAAGAACAGTGCATGACATTATAATTTACACCCTTGTGTAGAATATAATTGTTCATTTGCACTTCACATAAAGTATGTCCCAATGTATAAAGATTCCATGAACTGGTGGATGTTCCTTACTTTTCAAAGTAGAAGCCATTGACTATTTCACCACACACTAATAATTAGTTTATAAGTTATTGGAATACTGGCACAGTAATTATCAGGATAATTTTGGAATTTGAGCAGGAATTTGAGCTCCATGTTGCTCCAAAACAGACTGTGTTTATTATTGAGTGCAAATGCTGCTCTTCCAATTAAATTAAGAATCAGGAGAAATTTGGCAAGCAAGGGTGTTCACTCTGGAAGGGATTTTAAAAGTGCTTGAGTATATGAGGTTGAGGTACAATGTTTCATAATCCAACCTTAGGAATGGCTCAGATGTTCTGTGACCACTTGAAACAAGGCATGAGCCTGATAAAACTTTACTCTGAAAGCTCAGATATCTTAAAACGAGAGTGTTGATATTTGTACTGGCAAAACTCATACTAGATCTGTTACCACTGTCCTACTGTGCCCAGCTAGAACAACACTAAACAAGAAAGTGGTTGTGAATCAACTCCTGTGACTTAGCTCTGCTGCATTCAGTAGAAATGTGGTTTGTACCTTTGCATGATCCAGTGGAAACAGGTGAAATGAGGTGATCTGGTAAGGGGTAGAGCCAGGAGTGATGATCGTGATGTCACTCATAAGTTAGTGCATCCAGATTGGGAATTCTCTTCTATTAGGTTTGCCTAGATGAGAGTCTCTTTTCTAGAGTGAATCATGGTCACAGTCTTATGTAGGTGTCCTAAAAATTTCTTACCTGCATGACAGGGAGAGGTGAGGGGTTTGGAGTTGATTTTATTCTAGACAGATATAAGCATGCTTTTCTGTCTCTCTCCCTCAAAACCCAATGGTTATATTGGTATTTCAGCTGTAGTAAGTTATGTCTTTGTTATTTGACTGTTTGTTGGTGAGGATGCTTTCAGGATCACTAGCAAACACAAAATTCCATTTCTAGGGAAACAAATTCTTACAGATGAGATATCCAGCGACTCTGATAGTTCTTGCATCCCATTATAAGCTCCACAGCACTCAGGATGGAGTTTACAAGCCTGTTCGTTCAGTAAGCCAAATGAACCAGTGAAATTTGGTAACATAGGATGTCAGTGTGGGGGAAGCAATTTTTAATAGCTAGAATTGCCCTGAGGTTCTTTGGCACAGCACAATGCACGAACCTCCTACAAATATTTAATTCCAGTAAACAAGAAATCATTTACCCAGAGTCATAATGCAGTTATGGCAAAATCAGAGATCTAGACCTCTATAATCTCCAGTGCTTTGGCAGTCTGTTGCCTATGCTTAGCATATTGTCATTGCATTTGACAGTTCTTAGTGATCATTATTCTATTTATTTTATACAAATACTGCTTGCCTTTTTTTTTTTTTTTTCCTCTGGGATATTCTCACAAGCCAATGTTCTGTTTCCCTAATCATTTAGTAGAGCTTATTTCCTTGTAAATGAATTGTGCTAGGAATTGAGGACAAAATGCCATAGCTAAGATTAGCTCTAACCTTCAAATTTCAAACCTTCAGACATCAGAGATGAGCCATCCCTCTGTAAGTCATGTCTGTGTGGTTCTGAAAGTGGTAAAGAAAACAAAAAATAAGCACTGTCCTTCAAAGACAACTGGCAAGCTGCCATCTTAATTTTTTTCAAGAAGAGGGCAGGTTGAAGCCAGTCAATCAAAATCAGTCAATTTCTTGGACAGCAGCTCAGGCACAGCAGTATAAAAACCCTTTCAGTGGAGATCTACAACATTAATCAGACACTGCAGAGTGGTCTTTTGTAGGACTTTGGAGACCAAAGAAAATTGATAGTGGGTGCTTCTGCACTGAGATTTTTGCTTGTGTTTCTCTTACTCTGTCCAGAGAGAGATCCTAAGTGAAGCATTTAATTATTTTTTTATTTTTTTTTTCATATTGCTATAGAGTTTTTCTCCACCATACTGAAATATCCTTTTGGCACTTCACATAGGAGGACACAAAGCACTGCACAGAAGCTCTGTAATTCCATAGTAACCATTGACTCTGTAATTGCATGGTACAAACAGTTCAATGTAAATATGTGGGTAATACAAGCAATTTGTGTTTTCTCAACTATATTATTAAATCTTAAAATTGCAAACTACATGGAAATTAGGTGGAGAATAAAATGGGTAACTTCATGTACTATATTATTGCAGCACATTATCTCTGGAAGTCTGTCATTACTTTAGAGTTACATGCTATTTTTCTGATAATAACCAAGCAGTGAAAGTTTGTGGACTTGTCCAGCTCATAACTGTACAGCCTGGCTATTAATTTGGGTTTAGGAAGTGGAGAATATTGTCAGTTTGGTCTTGCAGTCTTGTCTTTTTTTTTTTTTTCTTTATAGGGAGGATGATTATTTTTTTTTCTTTCTTTAGACTGAACATTAGGAAGAAGTTTTTCACAGCAAGAGTGGTCTGGCGTTAGAATGTGCTGCCCAAAGAGGTGGTTGAGTCACTAACCCTGGATGTGTTTAAAGGTTGCTTGGATGTGGTGCTTCGGGATGTGGTTTAGGGGTGAATCTTGCAGAGTAGGGTTGTTGGTTGGACTTGGTGATCCTGAGGGTCTTTTCCAACCTGAATGTTTCTGTGAATTTGTGATTCTTTCAAGCAAACAATCTGACTGGCTGGTAACTGTGGCTATTTTATTTTTGCTGCTAGTATAACCAGAGTGCTTAAAGGGAATGTTGCATCTCTGGCAAGAGTCAAAAAAGGCTCCTAATGCTCACCTGCAGGGATTTCTTTTGCTTTTGGGCTCACAAAGATACATATCAGCTGCAAGACACAAAGATACATATCAGCTGCAAGACTTTCAGACTTCACAGGTGTCTGCTGCACTCCTTCTGAGATGTGCTGGAAGGGTATGGCCAGGCATTTTAAGGCCATTTTGAGGCTTTGTTCCTTTGTGGCTGACTTTCAGAGTGAGAAACTCATTTACTTCATGTACACTTACTGCACTTTGGGGTCTTCTGATATTGTAACCTCTCCCTATTTTAATTTTCTCTCTCCTTGTTGTCTTTGCCCTGTTGATTGAGGCATTAGGGTTAGTTTATTTATTGTATCCAGTATGAATATGTAAATCTTGAAAGTCCTCTTAGTCTAGCCCTCTGCACTTTGCCCCCTTTTTTCAGCTGAAATTTTGAATGAAAGAAACACTGAATGAGCCTTTCAGCTTAGAAACAATTGTTTTTCTTTCATTCTTTTTAGACAAAGCATACAGACACGAAGGTTGAAAATGCCCCTGGTACATGGTTACATTTGTCTGTATTTTAAAATCTATACCTGTGCATTCGGATCTTTTGACTGTTCAGAAGATGATAGAAAAGATGGAAGGTTTGGCTTTGGTAGTCAAACTGATAATCAGGGCACCAGTCCAGCGGCATGTGAAATATTGAAGGGGCTGAAAACTAACCATAAAATCTGAACTAAGAGACTGAGATCCTCTTGGGAAGGCGAAAAAGATGCAAGGACATAGTAAAGTACTGTAAGATAGATAATGATAGTCACCCATCAGTCTTTGAACTCTCCAAAAAGAAGTCACAGCTGTTGCTCTTCATGAGAAGTCTTGATTTATTTATGTTCCTTTACCTTTACACCTGTATCTTCTTTTTTTTTTTTTTTTCCTAGTCTTTCATGGTAGATTTATTAACTGCTGTGAAGGAAGAAGGTAGACTTGTAGGGAGGAGGGAAATGGAGGAGAACCAAGAAAAAACAGAAAGAAGACAGAGCAGTGGGAGGGAGAGGGAAGAAGAAGATAAGAGGCAGATGAATAACGACAAACGGAAGAGAAATCAGACAATGAAAACAATGGGGGAGAAAAAGACTGGAATGGAGCTTTTGAGAGCATGTGTAAAATGGAAGTCTGGTGGAGGATTTCCAACCAAAGTGATGTAAATCAATGATGAGTAAATTAATAGGGCAATTGTGCAAATGAGACTCAGTCATTTAAGCCAAGCGTAATATATCATGGATGATTTAGAGAGAGTGTAACCCACAGGGCACACCTTTCAATCTGCTTAAAGGTCTAAAGCAGGGTGCTGACACGTCAGAAAATGGAGCAGAGGAACAAAATGAGGGACATACATTAAAAAGGGAGAGGTTGCAAGACCAAATCCAAATGCAGAGCAGGTTTAAACTCCTTAATTTCAGAGACACATCTTAGACTAACATACAAACTTCCTGGTCCTGCCAAGCCAGAGATTATGACCACGTTTTGGATTCCTGATGGTATTACTTACTGTGATTCCTAACTTGTATCAGAAGAACAAATTAAAAATACATCCAGCAATTCTTTAAATGTGCAATTTTGCAGAAGAACTGTTTCCTACAGTTGCTGCTGTAAACAATTCTACCATCTAACAGCACTAGGCTATGAATGTAGCTGAAGAGGGAATGTTCTAAGGAGTTTGAAGTGGCCACTTGATCACCGACTGGCAGGCACCTGGCTTTGATCTTGCTATGTCCCATTCTGTGCCACTTTTTGAGTACATGTATACATTTGTACACCAGAGAAGAGGAGGGACTATTGCAGTATGCTTTTATCTTTCACTGGTGTTACAGCTGCTGAGTTTTGGTGAAATTCCCACAGTTCTAGATTATAACCCTCTTTCTCTGGGATTTTTTAGTCTCCTGGTCTGTCCTTTTTGAGACCATTTGCAAATCTTCTCCAGCCTTGAAAATGGATTCTTCTACTGCAGCTCTAAGACAGAGCTGACCCATTCAATCCTTTGCCCTTTAAATGCATTGGTTACTAACCTTTTGTAAGGGATCAAAATTAACTGACTCTTTAAATGAGTTTCTGACAGTCATTCTGCCCTATTGGTTTTTTGAAAGCATTAGAGTGCTGGGTGGCCTGGTTGATAAAATGTTTTTTCACTCTGTGACTCCTGTAAGTTCAACTCCTTCCCCAAGGTCTTAAGAAAAATAAGTGTTGTTCAAAGACTTTCTTGTTTGTTTCATTTCACCATCTTCCCTCTCTTCTCCTTTAAATGCTTGAGTAGAGTGTGAACTTGGTTTTCGTTTTACTCGGTAGAAAGTTAAATGCAAACCAGGAATCTTTTTAAGGATAAATATTTGTCCAAAGGAAACAAAAGAAGTGGTGAGAGATGAGGTGAGAAGGGAAACCTTTACTGCTGATGGGGGAAAGCTGAGTTTTGTTAGGGATGGTAGTTCCTTCATCTTTTGTCTGCTACTCTTTCTGTGAGAACTGCAGCATTTGTATCTGAAACTCAGGCTGATCAAATAGTTCTTAACATGGTGTCTCCTTTGCAGCCTTAAAATTCTTTCCTGAAGTTCAGGTCATCCTGAAATAAGGTTGTTCTCTTCAGCAGAGTACTTGGCATCGTGCTAATTTTTAGATCAGGAGCATGTTATGCTTCTGAGTGGATCCTGTCTCTCTGTTAAGAAAATAATTCACAAAGCAGTTTGGTCACTTGCAGACAGATTGACATCCTGAGTGCCTGTAACTGATGAATCTTGGGCTTCTTTCTGAGAACTCTTTCGCTCAGAAACCCTCAAAGTACAGCAGTCAAGTAAGTTTCTTCTAGGTCTTGGAACTGTTTCTGTATTTTTCTAGAAGAGTTTCAAAGCTGTGGTGCCTCTCACATTGCATAGACCTCGTATCGTATAACATAGATATGGATTGTGACTTATCAAAGCACTTTTAAAATCCCATTATTGTGTTAAAGAACTCACCCCACCTTCCTCCCCCAACTCTATTAGTGAAAATTATTCTTTATTAAATAAATACAGAATTAATTTTCCTTTTCTTCAAAATCAGGCTTGAACTGATATCACTTATAAAAGTTTGGTTAGTTATACTTGTGGTTGCTATCATGGATTTCTAACTGCTGTAACACTGTAGTGATATCTAACAAAGAGAATAATGTTGTTTTCTGAAGCAATAAGGGGGGGAAATATATATGTAGTAAGGTTAATTGTTAGGCAGCCTGTCTGCAGTCTCAGCATCAGTCTCAGTGGCTGATGCCATATTTTAATGTGAGAGGGGCACCAGGAAGTGTGATACTGGAGGATAGGTGATGACTTTAAGCTTCCTGAAGGGTAACTTCATAACGTGAGCATGGAAATCTTTAAGAGTAGAGCTTGTCTGTTGCAGGGTCTATTCTGTTTAGAAAAGGAGCAGAGATGGGGGATGAGTAGGGAATGTTCCTCTGTCTCTCAAGAACTGTCAAGGTTTTGAAAATGCCCCCGTTCCAAGCTGGGATGAAATCCAATCAGAACTTTTGAAATGTGTCTTCAGAAACAGCATTCAAAATAAGCAGATCAGAAGTTGATGCTCTTCCTTGGCATTTAGAAGATACAAATAGCCTTGGAACTGGATTGTTTTGGCTTTAAACAGCCACTAGTCTTAGGGATGATTCTGTACCTCTCCCTAATTAACACCAGAAATGCCTTCCTGGGCCTTAAAAATGTGTTCCAGTGAAATTCTGCTGAATCGGACACTCCTGCGAAACAAATTTGTCTTGGGGAGTTATTTCCTGGCCAAAAACTTGATTTGTCGGAAGGTTCCAAATCAGTCTTCAGAAAATTATAATATTACAATAGTGTTTAAAATAGGAGGCAGTAACAAAGCATAAATCCAGTCAAGTCTGCACTGATCTTTTCCAGCTATTCTTAAATAACAAAGGGAAAGAAGAGGTAAGTGGACAGATGGAATAACTGAACCTACCCTGCAGTGAAAAATTGTTCCAAAAGATGAGTCCTTGGAGCAAACCTGGCTTGTAAGACCTTTCTGATTCATTTTATCTGAATTCTGTTTTGACTGCTTCCTGCTGCTGCTACCTCTTACCAGGCACAGACCTCAAAGTTGGTGGCAGCAGTCCTGGCTTACAGAGGAGGGAACAACCTGAGTTTTCAGCAGCCACCCAACACAGCAGAGGCTCTCTGGACACTTGGCCGAAGTGCTCAGTAGCTGTAGTAACTTCAGGTTCCCTGGTGCTTTAGCATCCAATGTCTTTTTAACACACTGGAAGGCTGTGCTCAGTATTTACCAAGATTATGTCTGGATAAGATCAATGACTAATTGCTTCTTTTCAGTGGTTGGTTCTTTTAGCCTTCACAGAAACACTGTGTGAGTCATTGAACTAACATGTTGAATGCCTCTTTTTGTTGAGAGATTGTCAGGTTATAATAATGAAAGAAAATCTGTAATTAAATCTTGTAGCTTAGGTTTTGTTTCTCTGTGGTTGGAGACGCCTGTTAGTAGTTCTTGCATACTGTAATTTGTATAATCAAGTCTTACTACAAGGGCTCTGGTTGTGCTCTCCTGGCCAGCATTTGGCAGGATTTTGGAAGGGTTTGTGATCCTCCATCCCATGCTTCTTTTCCAGGAAGGGCTGAACTGGGCTTCGCTTACTGGCTTTAGCTCTCTAGGAACATTCCACATCTACATCTGCATTTTGGCTTAGTGTCATTCCCTCAGCTTTCTCCAGCTCCTCTTGGATATTTCCTAGAAATGCATTCAAGGCTTGAGTTTTCACTTTGTACTTTACCTTTTTGGGTACATAGAGCAAGCTCACAGCACAGACATGGATAAGCTTTCTCCAGGACCCCTAAGCCACCTTGCTGCTTAGTGGAGAGAGAAAGCAGCAGAATTTGCAGATGGAGCCAAGGGAACAAAGCTGAGTACACACCTTGGCTGTCTCTCAACACTCTGGAACACTCTTTAATTGTCCATGAGAAACCTGAAGTCTCCACATCCCTTCTGGAACTACATTCTTTTCTTCAGAATCATATGGCTTGTATCAACTTGTAGATGAACATGCTTTGATTTTTGGAGGGCTCAACACCAAATCAAGTTCACCCTGTTGCTCAAACACACTCTTGAACTAAAAGTTTTGTAAGCATCATCTTGAATCTCCTCATGATGGCATCCTGCTAGCATCATGGGCTTTTGTTATGCTGTGAGTAGTTTCTCACTGATTCATAGGACTTTCCTGATGATGTTGATTTCCCAACCAACCTTGGCACCCTCTAGCATGCCAATGCTTATCCATTGAGAGTGCACACCTCACTGTAATCTGATGAGCACATGAAAGATGCTTTGGTTGCTCTGCTGTGGTCTCAGCTATTTACAAAAGCAGAGTGTATGAAATGTGTAGCAAGCACAAGATGAGCATTGCTTACCATTAACTACAGGTTGAGTTTGAGTTCTGAACTGTCTAGTCAGGTGACCCCGGGAGGGGGGAAAAAAAAGAAGCAGATGCAGACACAAGTTTTCCATCATAAAAGTCTGAATTTGTTTTCTAATGCTAGAGAAGTAAATGAGGAAGAAATCAGTGATATCCTGGGGAAGTACAGCAAAGCTTTATGAAGTTTAACAAAGAGTTGTGGTCTTCATGGTGAATTATGTTTGGGTTCTCTTGCAGAATTTCACCCCTGAGTTACAGTTCTCTGAAATGCTGTAGGAGGTTCTATATTCATGCAAAGTATGGTCTCTTGTACTATTCACTCATGAAAATCTTGAATTTCAGTCAGTTTCTTGTTACTTTTTCTTTCCTCAGTATTCAAATGTCGGTTGTGCCCTGCTAAATTAAAATGTCAGCTTAGAAACGAGCTTAAATAGACTCCTAATAGAAAACAAAGGAATAAAATATAAACTTCCAAAAGATAATTAACTTTCTTAGAGGTAGGCCCCAATCTGAGCAGTAGTTGTGTAACAGACAGAGCCCTTTCATTTTTACAGATAAGATTTGAAAGTATTGTTCATTTTGAGTAAAATAAACAAGTGTTTTGTCAGTGCTTTAAGCTACCTGAAAATAGGATTTACAGTTCTATATAATTGCATTTTCTTTGTGTTTGCATAGAAGTCATAGCATAGCTGGAAGATGATGGCAATTATAATTTATTATGCTGTAATTGTTACCTAAATGTTTTTGAATAAGCAAAAATCACATCTGTTTAGGAATAAGTTGCACAGCAAGAGAATTCCCTTTGAAATGAATGCTGTGTTCTCAAATTCTGTAACTGTACACATAAAACAACATATTTATTTCCCCACTGAGTCCATTACATTCCCAAGTCAAACTGCATCCTCTCTTCCCTTCCCATATTAAACCCTTTGATTTAATGGAGGTTTTAACTACTGGTTCTTTAGGGAATTTTCAGTAGGCTTTGCACAGATTAGGTTATTGGAAAGTATAGTTATTTGCTTGTAAAGTGGCAGTTCTGTGTCAAAATTGATTTTCTCTGGTACTGCAGTAGTAAAACAGATAAGCTCCTGCTTTGCATCCAAAACACTGATATTCCTGCCATGATACTTTCCTTCTGCTTCCTACCCAAGCTCTGTTATATGCTGGCTTTGAAATGAAAAGGACACAGTGATACACTCCTCAGCATACTTTTGCATCAATCATTAATATTTACATGAATCTTCTTCCTTGTGTTAATGTGCATTTACCAGCTCTGGCCAGTTGGTTAGATGAATAAAAGAGCTTCTATGCTGAGTTGTTGAGCACTGCAGTTGAAGACTTTTCAGTCTCTTAAAGCAGTTGGAGTTGTGGATGTTCAGCATCCGGCAAGTCCCATACGGTTACATTCAGAAAGTGGTGTGGTAAGGGCTGTGGTAAGTGCAGACAGGCAAAAAATAATAAATAAGTAACAAACAGCTCTATCATGTTTTCTGAATGCCACAAAAAGATTCTCTCTCTGGTTTTCCTCCCAACATTCATAGCTAGGATGAGTCTCTCTGGTTTTTTATCTCACACCCCTTCCTTTGCAGTTGGATTCCTGATACAGGGAGAGTGCTTGTGAATTAAACTCCAATAAAATGTGTTAGCACAGAGTAACTCATGCAGCCTGGTGTTTCTGAAACTTCAGCAGGTCTGGTCTGCATGTAGCAGTGTTCACTGATCAAAGCATGTCAGTGGTGCCCTGATTTCCAGAGTTTTCCAGACTTGGTTTATCAGAAGTTTTCCGTTCTGTTCTTCATTTATTCAGTAGTGGTTCGTCCTTCTGTATTGCTCATGCTGTTAACAGAGTTGTTGTTGCAAGCTCTCAAGAGATTAATGTATTTACTGACTTCTGTGAGGCATTGCACCAATCAATGTTAACAGCCTTTGACAGAGACATAAAGGATCTATTAAATTAGATCTGGGTTCCTATTACATTACTACGCATAAAAAGCTAGACTCACCTTATCTGTAGCAGAAATGAATGGCTGCTATTAAAGCCTTTAAAGAAAGTTTTAAAGAAGAGACAGTCCAGCAAAGCAGTGGGATAATTAGGAGGAAATAGTAATCTGTTGACATCCAGCATGGACTACACTAAAGCTGTGTAGGGAATGGAAAGTTTTCTTTTCTATTGCAGACATGAAAGCATTCCCCTTCCTGCCAATCAGCTCCCCCCACCCCCATGCACACATCTCTTTACTAATTGGATCAGAGACAAATATAATTAAACTATTAAGGCAATTAAAAAATTCTTAACATTTGATCAACAAGTTGAATGCAAATCTGTCCTCCATCTTTCTGCTGAAGTGCTGATTGCATGGAGTGTTATGTCCTGAAGTACATGTTAGCTGGTTAAGACAGATGGCAAAATCACAGACTGGTTTGGGTTGGAAGGGACCTCTAAATGTCATCTAGTGAAACCCCTGTGCAGTCAGCAAGGACATCTGCAACTAGACCAGGTTGCTCAGAGCCCCAGACAACCTGACCTGGAATGGTTACAGGGATGGAGCATTGGCTACCTCTCTGGGCACCCTAGGCTGGTGTCTTAGCACCCTCAGGGTCAAAAACTTCTTCTTTAAAATACCCAAAATACTTGGATTCAAATAAAACAGCAAGATCTCTTTTTTTCGTGGTATCATTTCTCTCACCCATGCATAGACTCTGGTGTGTCATTTACCCATAGTTTCAAGTTCCTCTTACTTTCACAGTTAGAGAAGCTATGTTAACATAATTCCTGAGGCCATTGATGAGTTAAAAACCCTCGTGTATTTGTGATCAATGTGGCAAATGCCTGGTGACTTCATAAGGATCTATCTCCAGGTAGTGAATGACAGACTTGAGACCATAAGGTTTTCCTCTCTCTGCTTTATTTCTTTTGGAAGGAAGAGAAGGGTGGAAAGTGGCAGAAAGTAGCTTGATAGTTTGTGCACAGAGTTTATCATCTGCTGTCATTAACACATGCATCCTGGTGCATCCTCATGGTTGTGGTCTTAGAGCCTGATTACACAAGACATTGGAACCCAACACAAATATCCTGGCACTGGGTCCTAGATGAGTTTGTTTCAGATCTGGAAGTGGTGCTGTTATGGTGGCTCTGCCTTAACCTGAGTGCAGTACTGCACTAGCACAGCCCTGTTCCTTCCAGTGCTGAAGGATATTGTAGCAAGACACCATGTTGTGCCATCACCATGATTTACCATGTTCTGGGATCTCTCAGTTGGAACTCATGCACTGGATCCCAGGGCTCATGATTTCCCCATTTAAAAAGGGAACAAATGTTATTTAGCAGCTAAAGGATAGGCAGTATCCTTCTTGCATACAGACAAACTGTTGGCCCTCAGTTGTCCCGGCCAAAAGCAAGTCAAAGCACCTGGTTTCTGTGCCCTGTCTACAAATCCCTGGTACATCTTGCCTAAAGTTTTAAGGTGTCATTGTAAAGTGCCCAGGGCTGATTGAAGTCTCTGGTTTTCTAATAGTACATTCAATTGTTGATTATTTGAGCAAACCAAACTATCTCTAGGAAGATGAAGTCTCAGCACACCCAAGGTGATGTAAATTGTACTGTAACCCAAATCTTGATGCTACACAATTGTGTATCTGCACCTTTGCTATCACTGCACAGTGAATATGCATGCAAATCTGCTTCCTGCTTATCAAATCTGGCATCAAGAGGTACCAGCACTGTTAACACACTTAGTATTTACTTCATGTTCTAACAGTGTACTGGTGCTTGTGCTCCTAGAAAGGTTCAAGTGTCCTTAAAAAGTAAAAGCTTTACTTGATACCAAATCAAATTGAGCACTTGATGCTAATGGTCTTCTAATTAAAGATAGAGCAAACTTGTCTCCTTTTGTTCATCTCAATATATATCTTTTTGGACACTTAGAGCAGTGGATTGACCACTGAAGCTTTAAAGTGTCATTTGAAAGGTGAGAGAGAGTCAGATCCCCTCAGCATTGGTGCTTTGGATCTTTGGATCATCTTATCCCATAAGAAATTTTGACTATTTACCAGAGTTCTGCTCTACCCATTTTCCTAAACTTCAGCACGGGGCCATACACACAGTGACTGCAGGTCAGTACTGCTGCACTGAGGCCACCAGCCATGGATCTTTCCAGGGGTCTTCACCAGGACTGGCTAGATGGCATGTGAAAGGGGACCCTTGCAGCCTGATTTGTCTTGCATCCTGCTGGCAGCCTGAACACAAACATCAGTGGAGATGATTTGTATGCTGCCCAAGGGTGTCACATGAGTACTCTCTACACTTAAAGAAGTTGTGGAATTTCATTAATTCATTCATCAATAGAAGCCATTAAAAGAAACTGTCTTGTTAACTGGTATCTTGGATACTAATCGGCAGCTTCTATTAAACATCAACCTGCTGGTACTGTCAGTGTCACAAAGGGTAATGACCTGCAGTGCTGGGTGGCATAAATGCAGTCATGCAGCCCTCAGGAACTAACTAATTTGAGAGCCTTTATTTTAGACAGAGGCATTTTGGAAAGGGAGAGGCAAGGGAGAAGGGACGAGACAGTTAATAGTAGAACAAAAGGTTTCTGTATTGTGCTATAGAGAGGCGTTAAAGTTTACCTATATCCACAATAAGTTTACTAAACTCAACTGCATGTGGAGAAAGTTCATGGATATAGATATGTACACACACACCTCTGAGTATACACATCAGATCTTGAGGGCAGCAAACCAATGAAGTCTAAACACCCAGAAAATAAGAGACAGAAGGAGGAGCTGATTGCAGGGTAACAGAAATCTCTGGGTCGATGAGTAAGAACGAAATATACCGTGGACTTCTGCTGATGCTGGAACTGTAGGTTACTTCAGTGAGTCCAGCTGGTTATATTGTGGTGAAATGTTGAAATCCATCTGGAAATTTTTACCCTTGCCTATGACAGGTGTTTCTGGGAGGCCTGGTAAAGCTGCAGGTGGGACAAAACCCAGCATTCAAATCCAGGCTCAGCAACCTGCCAGGCTTTTCAGTCTGTTGGTGCTAGGTGCTCTGCAAGGTCAAACATTTTATGCCCTTATAAACAATTCCAAACTTATCTCCATCTCTCTACAAACAAAGAACACAGTCACCAATATTTATTTTGCATGGAAGTTGAAGATGGAAATTTTAGATCATCTGTGGTATCCTGGAGATATTGCAAACTGAGTCTAAGTCTGTCACAGTTTGTACCAGCAAGCAGTGGAGCTTGTGTTGCTTACAGTCCCTGTGCAGTTGTGTGAAGACAGGACATATCAATACTTAGTTTATAGATTGTTTTCTTCTGTCCTTTTATTTTTAATGCAGTTTAGGTTTTGTGCATCAAATAAAATTTCAATTACACAAATAATTCAGAATCATGTCCAAGGAAATGGACAGAAGTGTTTTGCTAATTTCATTCTTGCTGTTCACCTCCTAAGTTCTATTGCTGCTGAAGAGTTAACATTTGCAATATTCCAGTTCATTCTATTGATTACAGATGTGGTGCTAGATCTCTGTGAAATACCCTTATTGAGAGGCAAGAGCAACAGTAATAACATTTCAGTTGAATGTCATAGGTGAAAGTTGTTCCAAATTAACATCATGAAGTAATTTAGTCAAACTTTTCATTGCAGACTGATGCAGATTAAATCTTCTCTATATGCTGAGTCTTCTTGTCCTCCTTTGGCCACCTACCTGGCATTTTTTGATTGCATTTCCATAGCAGAACTGCCAAGTCTGCTTGGTGGTTGGTGGTGTCCTTGGAGAGGTGTGTGTAGACATTCAAGAATGCATCCACCAAAGTCTGAAATAGAAAGAGCAGTCTGTAACATATCCCCCAAGCCACCATGTTTGTTGCTTTTCCACCACTGAATGCCTCAGCAGTTGCTTCTTTTTGAAGAGGATTGCTAGTTATGAATGCCAGTCTCTGTGTGCTTCCTGGTCACTTAGTTTCTTGTTGCTTCTCTTCTAAAATGTTTGTTTCATGGTGGTGAACCTCAGCCCCCAGGGACTCCTTACCATGATTTTCTTGGGGCTGTGGTGGGCTATTAATCAGCCCATGCTTCCAGTTCCTTTGTGGAATGAGTTGAGTGGGATTTGTTGACTCTTCCTCCACCTCTAATACTGGATAAAATCTTTGCCTCAGGAAGAATCTCCTGTAGCTTCTATTTATGCTCTTACTGCTGCCATGTGCTTGCAGTTGTGTACAATGCCTGGACCCCCATCAACCCTCTTCCTCCCCCCCCTTTTTTTTAATTACTTGCGGGTGACAAATAGCTACTGCTTTCCACTCCATTTCGTCAGGCACAGCTTCTTTCCTGTCCTCATGAGGTTTCTGACCTTTCAGTCGATGCCTTTTGCAGCCCCCCAGGGGCCTCCAGGGAGCTGTAATGGACTCACGTTAATTGCCTGTTGAAGGACAGAAGCAGTTCCTAGCAGGATGATTGGTGATCCCCCTGTGAGTACAGCTGTCCTGGTCAGTGAAAAGATTGATCTGACACACACAAACATTTCGGCTCACTGCTCAATGTGTCTCACAGAGCATGCACATAATCACTGCTCTGGCTTTAGTGGTTTCCTGTCTGCCCACACTGCACTGTGGGTCTATTTGCTAGTGCTGTGACTTAGAGGAGCGGGTGAGAGGCTATCCATTCTAATCCCCTTGTGGGTTACGGTAGTTTAGATAGAAGATACCCCATAGACTGCAGGATAATCCAAAGATTTATAAAGTCAGGCTTATGGGTTGTTTTTTTTTTTTTTTTTTTTTTTTTTTTTTTTTTTTTTTTTTTTTTTCCATTGCTCTCAGTGGAAACAAACCTTCCAATCTGGCTTAAAGGTGGTTTAAAATGCAAGTGATGCACTTTTTAAAGTATACACACATGCATTCAGGAAAAAAAAAAAAACACCTTCCATGTGTGCTGAAGTCCAAACACATCTTTAAAAATAGGAAAGCAAAGGTATTTCTCTTATGCTTTTTGCTTCTGTTCTCTTGCAGCTGGGTAAAACATTATGTTCTCATTAGAGCCTAGTATGGGTCAGTTTGCAGAGCTCTGCACAAATATTGTTTTTTCCCCACTTTTTCTTTGTATACATTCAACCTGTGTTGGGCTTCAAGCTCCAGATCTCAAAGAGGAACTCAGCCAAAGTCAGCAAACATGCTTTGATAGCTGAGGTCAAAACTTTGCAATATTATCAGCCTATGCATGTTTTCTAGGTGATAATATTAATCAGGTCAGATCTACATGTTCCTTGGCACAAATCCCACAAATGATGTTTTCAACCCATCCCATGTTTTATCATTTGTGACAAAGGTTTTGTGCAGATCTGGTCACCACAGAAATAAGCTTCTCCTGAGGGAAATCCCAAGTAAAGTTTAAAAACTTGCTTTAAGTGCTGCTTAAACAGATTCTTTTTTTAGTTGCTTCATCCTCTCAGCTCCACGTTTCACATTTCCCTGAAATGAGATGGTCCTGAATTAAAGCCCTTCATCCAACCACCCGTGAACTTTGAGGTGTGCAGCAGTGGCACAGGATCTCAGTTTTTCAGGTAGAACTTGTTAAGTTCTTGGACAGAAACCTCATGTCTGAACGTTTCACATCAGTGGAATGCATGATGCCCAGATAAAAAGGTCTTACAATATGCTGGCTGTTTGTTTTAATAGGTGTTAAAAAAAAAAAATCTCACAAAGCCTTACTGTGAGACAGCTTATTTCTAAGTTTTATTAGGAACCATATACCTTTGGTGTTTTAGTAAATGTTCTGTTCTTCTGAAATATCTACTGGTGAATGAGGTTAGAAAACAACAGTGAGAAGAGACTTCTGGAGGTGATGAGCAATGGTAAGGATGAGGCAGTTTGCCATACTTCAGTGTCCTAGAGACATTCATCCGCAGAGCAGAGAAATATTATTTCTCCAAGAAGATGCTGTATTGAAAATGTCAATCAAAATTGTGTATTCCTGTTCAGAACAGTCTGCTCCAGGAATGTATTATTTACAAGTGGAGAAAATTTAGAGAACACCCACCCCTGGCAATTGCTGAGTACTCCAAGTGTAGTAAAGATAAGCTTTGCTGTGAGTTTCCTCTCATTACTATAGCCATACTTTTTAGTTGTTATCTTAGTCCAGTATTTCATAGTTAATATAGGTATGCACATGATTGCAGGCTAAGTTGAGATTTAATACATGAAAATGCTAGGGCCTTTAAAGCAAGCCTACAAGCTAGTTAAATATTTTTAGACTATTTTTAATTCAGCCTTAAGCCCTTCCCAGCAAAAGTAAACTGAAACTTAACGGTAGAGGAAATAATATGGGGGGAAAGTATCTCTGTTTGCAAGCTATATAGCATTGTCCAGTAATTAAAGATGGAATGGCTGGACACCAGCCAAGAAGCCAAACAAAAGTATCTAAGGAAGGATAGAGTAGCTCCAGTGAAATAGAATTCCAGACTGAATCCAATATAGGAATGAAGCCTCATTGTCTCTCATGTTGTCATTGTAGTTTTAAGAAAGCATTGAACCAAAACCCTGTTGCCATTTTTACTAGAGGGTTGCTAGTGAGATGAGGAAGCTGTGTTAGAGAAAGACCATGTCATCAGAGAAGTCTTAAGTGTAGAAAACTCAGAGATATCCAGCAGGTAAATAACACCTAAATATGCCATGAAAGATGTGACTAGATAAGGAATTTCAAGCAAGTACAATGGCTTGTAGACCTTAGTTACTTGGCTTTTAAAATCACTGTCTGTGTCTGCACACAGTAGAGTTCCAATACTGTAAAATATTGTAGTCTATTTTCTTTCAGGGGAATTCTTGCTTTCTGGGGTAGATACTATCAGTGCTTTTAGTTTTGTCAGTAACTCTGTACCTGAACTATAAATACAGAAACCATACGTGGCAGGCATGATAACATTCAAGACTTCATTTTTTAGCTTGGTGTAGCAGGATTAATTTGGCTCCAAACCTCATGGTTCTCATAAAGTTTAATGGGAATTGCAAAAATGATCCTCCTGTCTGCCATGTGAAAATGTACACCTTTAACTGCCTCATTTATACTTAATAAACAAGTGATTGTATGTTAATACTGAATGACTCTTGGAGTATAGGAAATATGCTAGGCATATATGCCAAACAAAAAAACAAACTCTCATGAGAAATGTTACCTGGCAGCTGTGATAAAGCAAAGATTAATTTCATTTGATTAGGCTAACGCATGAGAAATTGAATTCAGAAGGACTTGAACCAGGGTTTGTTCAGCTCTCTGGAAAGACTCACAAAGGCTGGAGTGGGTGCTGGATGAAATTCCAGAGCCTGAGTTTACAGGATGGCCTCAGAGAGCAAGAACAAGGAGGAGAGTGTTCATTACTCAGTCATTGGCTGCCCACTGGTAGTTGTTCAAGGTTAGCACCACCGAACAGCTAGGTATAAAGAGTTCACTGGTGAAATCACCATGTTTGCAACGAGTTGGAAATGTGTTACCCCAGCCATGTCTCATTCAGAGACTGGCAAGATGACATATTTCTGTGCCTGTTTCGGATCTCGTGATCAGGATTTGACCCAACAGGTTTGGAAATAAGTGGATAATTAATATTGTGAGGGAATTTGAGAAGGATGGAGATGGAAGGTCAGTAGCCATGGAAAGAAAATGTCTATCATCATTCACAGATTCTCTACTTAGCTAATTTGAATGACACCAGGTATTTCTTCATTCCTGAAATTACTGCCCTGAAAGTCATTCTGAGATTGTGTTAAAGCCTAATTCTGCAGATGGTGTAGCATCAGAGCTAATTGGCTGGCATTGCTAAGCCCAGTCAAAATAACTATTAAGAGAGGTGTGGAGTGCGCTGATGTTTTTCACTGGAAAGCAGACATTTAATATTGCATCTCAAATATTACCTACATTGAGGAAAAAAGAGACAAGAAAATCTTCTTTTATGTGTATAAAAAACACAGCAATGTTTTGCTTGTTTAGTGGAAAAAGCCCAAAAGTCCTGACCCAACCATTCTCCGGAGGTTGGCTGCAGACCAGTATCAAAATTTAGCAGCCTGCATCCATTTCCAGATTTTTTTAATTTTTTTTTTTTTTTTAAACACATGAATGTGATTTTGCTCTTTGGCCAGCTGCAGCTCCAAGCACTGAAATTAAACTTAACATGTTTTACAAAATGAATGGAAGGCCAGACAAGAGAATCTTGTTTCCAAGGATCACAGAGCCCCTTTTTGGGACTGCAGGAAGTCTCATTCTATTAGAATTTGGCAACAACGCTTGAACTGCACAAACATGACGTCTCGTTCGTTTGCCAACTGGTGGAAGGCATTGGGAGCTGGTTTATCCATTTACAGCCTGCTCTGGAGCCTGCTGGAGTCAGCCACCAGACTCTCAGTGCCACCTTTGGTGTCATGGTCTCCCCATCCAGGGCTGTACCGTCCCAGGGTTGCTGTGAGATCAGCCCACATTTGAGAAGGGAGGTCCATGAAGCCTTAGTGAAGAGAGGGGTAATTAAAGCCACTTGAGTCAAAGCTGGACCACATTTTTCATGTCTGGTAACAAACTCTTTGTTGGAAATAATTTAGCTACCCATATGTCCCGTTGTCTCTTTTCCAGATGACCTGCTAACAAATGTGTTAGCTTATTACTTTGTCATTTTAAGTTGTTCTGTGAAGGGCTTAGAGGAACATATTTCAGCCTTTCTTGTTCACAAACTGCATTCAGAATATGCATTGTTCTGAATATTTCTTATTCATGACCTGTCACATAATATCCTTTCTAGTACCTAAGCAGATGACTCTTAGACACACTTCACAGATGTTGACCACCATCTTGAAAACTATTGCTGACTATATATAAATGTATGCTTTTATAGAGCCACCTTGGGAACTTCTTTCTGTTAATATTGCTGTGAAGAACTTCTGTGAGTTTTTTAGGAATGTCACTGATGCAAACTGTAATTTCAAATCACCAAATGGCTTCATTTGCAGCATTTCTGGATGCTGAGATGTATCCTTCTTTCCCACTCACAACACTTAGAGATGGTGGTGGCTAGATAATGTTTTATCCAGAAATGCAAGGCGACTTAGACCTTGCTCCACAAGTATGTCACCTTCAGTCATGCCCAGAGGTCTGAGTGTGCAATACTGGCTCTTCTGGAAATGGTTTCCAAGTACTTGTTAATTTTCAAGTGAAGCCTGTCTAATGGCTGATCAGCAAGTGTTTGAAAATATCAAGTTGAAAGGTTGATAACAAGTAGGTTGATGAAAAATGTCTCGCTTCCTCTTAGAGTGGCTGTTACTTGCTTGTTATTGAGCCTACTTACTTTGTGTGCAAGAGGCTGTATAAACCTTTGAAAAACGTAAGGATGTCTGCCCATTTTTCACTCCTTAGTTTAATGGATTCATGGAAAAGGCAGTGTGTATATAGTGACTCAGTATTGGTCTGAAATTTCTGAATTCTTCATTTATTTTTAACAAGCAGCTGCCTGTCCCTATTTCAGACAATAAATACCAAGCTTATACACTAAATACTGGAGATATTTTCCTAACGGCTGCCTCCAGGCTCTGTGAATACTTTGAATATGGGAGAAATGGACTAGGTAAAAACAAGCACAGTTACTATATATCTGCTATCGATAAATTATTACAAGCCTAATTTTAAAATTGATTACTGTGTGTTGCCTTAAACTATTTTGTAAAAGCCTATTCAGTCAGATATTATGTGTTTGAAGTTAGTGACAAGTATCTCTCTCTCCTTTCCCAACAACTTCTTATCCTTCTATGCTTCCCCACAAATACTAGTCTTTGACTCCAGAGTTTCTTCTTAAACAGTCAGACTGAAGGACACATTCTGGATAACCTCAGTCATTTCTAGTGTATGATAAGAGCTGTATAATAGCAGAGGTGCAGCTGGTTTTGTTCTATTTGACACTCCAAATACACCCCAAGCTCAGCGGCACACTGTAAACTGCTCAGAAGCCAAATGGTGAGCTTGAAAGAAGATGATCTCCCTCGGTTTGCAAAGCATCCATGGCAACTATTGATTCCTTCCAGTAAATCCCTGGAAGGAATCATCTCCGCGAGTAGGAAGGTCTCACTGGAAGGTTCTAGCTTGGACTGCATTTTAATAGCAGATGGTTACCATTCTGTTGGCATCCTTTCTCTGGCCTGCTTTGTGATGCTGCCCTTTTGTGGACAATAGGGTCACGCCTTGTCAGTGCACTTGGATTTCAGGATTGCTGTTGGTCTGAGGGTTGTTTTGTTTTGCTTTGTTTCCCTTATCATGCAAGAAGGCCGTGATATTTCTGTATCTGGCAGCGTGTCTGCACAAGACAAGGCAGAGTGAGCGAAGTTTGATGTGTGAATGACAGATCCCTAGGTGACGCCTCTGGGAAGCTCTTGATCTGACTGGTTTGAAGTTGAAAGCTCACTAGGTCACACTGAAAATGGTTGCCACTGGGCATTTCTTTCATCCTTGTTTATTTATTTTTTTCCTTCCTTTCCCTGAAGTTTTTACACTCAGGGCTGCTGCTCAGGCTCCTTCTTTCTGCTGGGCTGGATTTTAGGACCTATTACTACACTTAATTGCTGTTGTGTCATCTTGTACTTTTTGTTGTTGTACTTGGGTGGCAGGGGAAGGGAAGGAGAGCCTCATGCCTTTGAGCTTGGCACCTGTGCCAGGGACTAACCAGATAGAAAATGACCATTTGAAAGCAGTGCCAGGTGTTTTTAAGACACGGTCTGTTTATTATTTAGCACCATGCTGTTCAAAGGTTCTGGCATTTGCCAGCCGGATCAAAACAGAGGAGCCAGGTGGTGACTCTGTGACATTTTTCTCTCCGTATCTGCAGCATGTCCTTAACTAAACAGGCATAAAGAACAAGGCATAAATTAACCTGAAAAGAGAAGGTGGCATTAGAAGAACCTCTGATCCTCTTGTAAATGCCCTATTGGCAAGGCTAAAATAGCC
The DNA here is from genome assembly GCF_027791375.1 of Indicator indicator. Lineage (NCBI taxonomy): Eukaryota > Metazoa > Chordata > Aves > Piciformes > Indicatoridae > Indicator > Indicator indicator. The sequence continues at coordinate 8,815,892 of NC_072039.1, forward strand.
AGTCTGACAAGAGCCAGGAGAGGATTTCCTCCCTTGTGAATGTTGCCAGCAATTTGTCACCTAGCATGGAGGCTGTCATTATGGTAGTACACAGAGAGTCACAAGCCAAAGCCTCCTGTTGTGCACCTCGCAAAAGGGTCAAAAAGTCATCTGGCATAGAGGGGGAGGTCAGGGAGCCCAAACTAGTGCAGCAGATTCTCAAGCAGGATAATAAAAGTCCAGGCACAGGCAGTATATTCAGGGGATGGCAGCAGTTTAGGAAGGTTATTAATGATGAATTGCAGGTAGATGTATTGCATGGTCCATCTGCCTCCATATGGCCCTGGGTACCCAATGCACTTGTAGCTGCCCATTAATTAGGACTGCCACAATACCACTTCTCTTCTGCTGAAGTTCCTAAGCTTTATCTGACAGCTTATCTCCAGGGCTTAAAAGGGTCCAAATTCAGCTTTAGGTCACCTGACCTAACAAGTCACTAACTACAGTGAATTTTTCATTTTTACACTGGAGTACTGACAGCTGAATATGAACAAATAACACCAAGCTAGTGCAAGTGGGCCTCTGGCATTTAGAAAGAAGAGCTGTACAGTGGACTTCAATACGAGTGGTGTTCCTCCTGGGGTCCATCCTGGGACAGCACTATTTAATATCTTTGTCAGTGACATGGACAGTGGCAAGGCACACTCAGCAAGTTTGCCAACAACAGGCTGTGTGGTGTAGATGGTACACTGGAAGGTTGGGATGCTTTCTAGAGGTACCTGGCTAGGCTTGAGAGGTCAGCCCTTGCAAAACTCAGGTGCCCTACTTTTGATGCTTGCATGGATTAAAAGTTCAGACTCAGCAATGGTAAACCAAGAAGCTGGCCATCATCCTTCAGCCCTTCTCATGTTAAGCTTTGGAACAGAAGGAGGTTTATGAGAGTACAATGGGATGTAGTTGCTCCAAATTTAGGAAAGTATTTGAGTCTGCCCTTTCAAGTTTGAATTCTTGAATGGTCTTTCTCAAGTGAAAGGGAATGGAATAAATTCCTAGTAAGTACAGATAAATTTGTGATGTAATTGAGGGTCATTTATTGGAGATAAAGATTTGGCCCGCTGGTCTTGGGCATGGGTGGCTTATTTAACTCTACAGGCACTTTCAGTGTTGCTGGAGTAAATCCTTTCTAAACAGGCTGGAACACACTGATGTGAGGGGAGCAACAAGAAACAGTTGTAGAGAATCTCACAAATTTATGTGTTATGCAAGTAGGCACTGTGATAATTTGATGGAGTTAATGAAAAAAACAAACCTGTTTACATTTCTGCTCAGCATATCCACCTGTCCCCCTTTGCTAAAAAAGAAATAAAGAGCCAATCCAAAATGGGATCATTATCTTCAGTAGATGCACTTCACATCACTGAAAACAATTTCAGCTTAGTTAAATACCATGCAGCCTCGAGATTAAAGTTGTCTCCTTTTCAGCTGGATAGACAAACATAGCCCTTGGTACAGAGATCACTTAGAGCTCAATATTCCTTTCAGTAGTAACTTGATGTAGCATATTTTTTTTCCTGCCTGTTATTACATTCTGCTAGGCTTTATTTATTTAAATCTCAGCCTTCTTTTGCTGACATGGCAAGGCATAACCAGAGATGTTTAGTAAAACTTAGATGAGCCCCTAAGTGGGCCACTTGTTCTATAAATCTTTAAATATTTTATGTTACTCCTTCAGAAACTGCTTTTGCCAGACTAACCCAATCTGCCTTGCAATGACTAGGGCATAAAATAACATCTCTTTTAAAATTCTCCAGTGGTACAGTTATTTGGTATATTTTTAGAGAAGACCAGACCTTGTGGCCTCTAATGAAAGATTGGCTTCAAACCTGGAGAAGTTTTACTCCAAAAGCAGCCATTCTTTTCAGCCCCTGAACACCACTAAGATCATGTTGCTCTCCCAGGACACAGCCAAGAGTAGCCTTCTGGCCCTTTGAAGTCAGTGGCAAAACTCCCATTGAATTATAAGGGATCTGGGATTTAACTTGAAGAAACAGTCTCTTTGTTGTCTTTTATCACCAAATACAGATATTCTCCCTGACTCGTGGCCTAGACTGGCCAGTTGTAGAAGAGATTGATGACTGTGCCAAGCAGCATGATCCCTGGAATTAGAAAAAGGGAGTTATGTGTTGCAAGAGAGCAGAATTTTAGGAAGAAAATTGGATTAGACTATTGCCACAGAAACTCCAGAGAGCATCATGTGTGGCTTGCTAATGGGAGCACTGTCTGCCTGTACACATCTTTTGATAAGAGGAAATGTGACACAGCCTTCTTGCAAATGCAAGTGTTATTACATTAACAGGAACTGTTCTACCACAATTAAAACCATGTTCATTAAGGAAACCAAGTAAGATGGGCAGCACAGGAAGCCAGTTAATAGTTTTTGTTTTTCCAAAACTGCAGCTTCTCTTCTTGTCTGCTATTTTTTGTAAGCTGGTTCACTGTGCTGCAGTTTTGGTGGCACAGAGGTCTGAGTGGCACACTTGTGCCATGGAGATGGGCCTGGCACCAAGCCACAGTAATAAGCTTGCAGCCAAAGACATCCTGTCAAGCTACAGCCCTAAGGAGGTTGGAAGCACCAGGAAAACCAAGGAAAGGCACTGAACCAGTTTCTATCATTTACTGCAACAGTGTTTGTGCTGATTGTTAGAGGTGAGTACCAGTGAATACAAAGAGCCCAGACCTGCAGTACTAGGCAGGCTCAACAGCAGTGTGCTACACAGCAGCATGTGACCATGCATTAAGTCCTCTGAGTTATGCCCCAGAAAAGCTGTATTAATCTTTTCATCTTTTTTTTTCCCCTACACCAAAAGCCAAAACTACTCCTAATCATCTACTGCCCTCTGTTATGCACCAATCTTGTTTTCTGTCTAGAAAATACTTGTGCCACATGTAATTCCACTAGCTATTACATCAGGAAGCTGTGGTTACTGCTTGGGTAGAACACTAATGCCTTCTGAGGAAAAATAGTTCCTTTGTGTAACAGAACATGCCCTGTTTACAGAGCTGCAGCAGTACATTTTTGTTATTAAACCTAGGTGATGTGGTAAATTACCTTCTGTTATGCTGGTACCAATGGCAAGCTTAAAAGGAGATGTTGATGGCTTGGTTTAAACTAAGGGAGCAGTGTTTGCTCCTCTGTGAAGGCAGAGTCCAGGCAACTTGGGCACTGTAACCAGTTCCTTCCTCTAGGCTGTACTCATCTGCTTTCCAGAACAGAGGTCTGCAATTTGAGCAGCAGGTGGTAGATGTGGATCTGACTGTGGGACATATTGACAACACAAAATGGTGAGGGCAGAATGATAAATCTGTGAAGGAGAATTATATCTGCTCCTTCAGTATTTGTTGGCCCTTTACCTCTGAAATTGCCTTGAAAACAGAAAGAAATGCACCGTGGGTCTCAGTAAGGATTTGTACTTGGAAGTGTGAAAGTGGGGAGCAGCTCAGCTCAATAGATACTGACAGCTACATCTGACTGCTTTAATTAAGCATATGTAATAAACAGGAGAGAAACTATTTGAGAAGTTATGGACTGCTGTTCAGTTGCTTCTGTTTTGTGTACCCTTATATGTTGTTTTGAACTGCAAGACTAGGATCAGCACAACCTCTCTATAAGGAGCAGAAAAGTCCTCATAACTCTTGACTTCCTCAGACCTTGTTTTCTCCTGTGCCCTCCCATCCATCTTGGTGCTCCCTTGGTATCAGTTTATTTTTACTGAGTGGTACAACGTGATCCATTCTGGAAGCAGTTCTTGCAAACTCTAAAATACATTTCCCCTGAAGCCAACATCTTGCTTCACATTTGCACTGTAAAACACCAAGCAGAGCAAAAGGAAAATTCCATGTAAACCAACTGGCCATAGCCATTCCTTGCTTTTCTTCCTTTGTTTTCCTTTGGCTGGTTCTGTTAAAAACTTGGTGCTACACCAGAGTCCAAAGCTCAAATGACTGTTAGCTTTGTTTGATCATATATCTAATTTACTTTAGCATGGGATCCTGGCATGGAGTTTCTTTAAGAGATTGAATCAATTTTATGCTAAGTGATTTCTTTAAGCAGATTTTTATTATTTTTTTTATTGTCCCCTTTGCCTAAAGTAAATTAGTGTGATAGCTAGGGCAACCAGGGAATGAAAAGGAGTCAAGTCCTCAAGTCACATTAGCACGCTTGTTGAGGCCTTTAAACAATCATCACCATCAAAGTACTCCATAATAACTGTAAAAAAGCTAATCACAGGTGGCAGTGGGCGTGAAATGCCTGGCTCTTTGCTCAATCCTCAGGATAATGGGGGTATTCCTGGGATTTCTAGAAGGGCTCCTTTGTGTGGCTAGTCATGTGCCTGCTGAGCTGAAAGGACTATTTTGCTCAATTTGTCTAAAAGCTGCTGGCTTATATGATAGCTGCAGGGGTTTAGCCACTCAGGTTGTTTTAACCCTTCCCATGCAGATAGGTTTTGGTACAATCCCAGGGCCTTGTCTATACTGGGAAATATCTCAAATTTAAGGAAGTGGAACGTGTTTAGTCAAGAATCAAGAGCGTGCAGAGTCCAGCAGCCTTGTTGCAAAGGATGGGTGATTTGGCTGTGCCTCTTCATGGATGCTCAGCTTCAGAGACTTGTTTTTTGCTTCTTGGCAGCAATGGGAAATCAGAACTCTGTGAAGTACCTCAGGCACTAAAACTGAGTCTCTCAAACATTAGTGAGATACAATTCTTGAAGCTAGGATTCATAGATTCATAGATTCAGTCAGAGTTGGAAGGGACCACAAGGATCATCTAGTTCCAACCCCCCTGACATGGGCAGGGACACCTCACACTAGATCAGGCTGGCCAGAGCCTGAGTAAAGCCTCTTTAAAGGAGTAAAGCCTATTTAAAGTTTTCCATTTGGGGATGGAGTCCCAAGGTATACCAAGCATTTCTTATGGTCTCTTTCATTGCAGAAGATGACCCTGGTGATTTCTAAAGAACCATCCCAAAACATGGAAATGTTTCTTGTGTGAAACCTACACAATCTAGACATATTTTCCTTCCATGCTGGACATAGTTAGAAGAACGGCTTAAAAAAAATGAATAAAAGGTTTATTACCTGAGAGACTCTGAAAAGAGGGAAATGTATTTCAGCATTAGAAATCATTTATTTTGAAATGGAAATAGATATTAATTATCTAAATGCAGAAAACCGCTAACTACCATAATACATTTATTTAAATTTCTATCAGGATCTCGAGGTGAAGCTGAGAGCAGCACTGTTTTCTACCAGCAAGCATAATGCTAATAGTCTCCTATTAATTAATACTGCTATTAAGATGCAGTGTAAAGGTTTTAAGCTGCTGGTTCATGTCACTGTATTCTCAGAACTCAGGACACAAAGAGAAATTGTAAGATTAATCCTGCATATTATCTTATATATGGCACAGCTATAAACATTATCCACAGTGGCTCTGATTAAGAGCTTTTCAGTTTCAGGTATGGCTAAACCAAGCCAAATCCTGTAAAGAAACTACACCCAAGATATTCCACTGTAGTGTTCCAAGTAACTACATCTTATAGTCATTTAAGATCACAGGATGTTAGAGGTTGGAAGGGACCTCCGAAGATCATTGAGTACAAGCCCCTGCCAGAGAAGGACCATAGAATCTAGCACAGGTCACACAGGAACACATCCAGATGGGTCTTGAAAGTCTCCAGAGAAGGAGACTCTACAATCTCTAAAGATGTTCCACCATAGTGTTCCAAGTGACTAAATCTTATAGTCATGTTGTTGTCAGGTTTTGAATGGTAAGGTATCGCATCAGTAGGTGAAGAAGCTGCTGTCTGAAGTGGGAGTGATGATACTGACTTAGCTAATGCAAGTGTAACAGAGGGCTGGAGATCCCCTCTAAGAATCCCTGTTTGGGATTGCGTATGAGGAAGTACATGAAGGAGTTCTTGTTTCCTGTCTTCACTTGTCCACTGCTATTGACAGTTTTCTGTCTGAAAGACCTTCCCTTCCTTTTTCCCTGATCCTTTGTCTGCTGTAGACAACAGGGAAGGAACACCTCTTGCTCTGCACTTGCAGAGTACCTAACACTGCAAAGTCCTAGTCTGCATTATATTAAACCCAGGCTATGCTAATAAATTAAATCCCTGACATTAGCATCTGGCAGCAGTGTAACCCACAGGAAACAGAAATATCTCCACAACTTTCTTGATTTCCTCTAATTCTCCAGGTGAAGGACCAGAGTCAGAGGTGCTACATAGCTTGTCACAAGTTCATTGTGTCAATTACCAAGGTGTATGGAAACTGGTTGTGGCTGGGAGGATGTAAAAAGCTAGAATTGGAATAAACCATTTCTGTCTGTCTCTCATAAACACACAAATCATTTAAAAGTGTTGACACCTTGGGTCAGCTATAGCTGTTGGGGTTCTCTTGCTCTTGTTAATTTTTTCCCTCTTCTCCCTCTATGACCATGAATGCAGCAATCATTGAAACAGAGATCAAAATCCTTAAGTTTGGGTTTAGGTAACAGGAGAATTTTCTATCCACCCCACATCACCTCACCCCAAGTAATCACAGTGTCTGCAATGGAAAGAATCCAACCTCAGTCTTGAACCTATGTCACCTGCAGAGCACTACAGTCCTTTTACTGTACCTGCATTGCAAAGAGTAAATTGTGGAACATTTCAGTGTGTATAACTAGGACTCTTCAGAATTGCCTAGGGAAGCACCTAGTTGTCTCTATAATGTTGAGTGAATCAATCAGCCAGCACTTGTTTGGAGTGCAGACACCAGTTCAAAACACTTGGCATTGCTGTGTACTGGCTACATGATGTTGAAGGCAAAGACCAGGTGTGAAATCCTACCTTTGCTGATAAAATGGTGAAGCTTTCCTTGATTCCCACACAGACAAGAGTTCACCACCACTGAGTGCACCTGCTCTAAAGTTATCTTGAAGTCAGGAACATTTCAGAATGAATTCTCATCACAGTTGCTTCCTTAGAGGATGGTAGCAGCATCCATCTATTTTGGACACCCATAAAGCTGCTTTGTAGGTAAAATCCTTTTCCTTTCTTCTGTTGCTTGCACAATTTGATCTTGCACCTTACAGACTTTGCCTATTGAAGGTAGCACATGCTGCTCCATTCACCAATGCAGCCTTTGAAGAGTTAAGCTGTGCAGTCACTCAGAAGGTGGACTTCTGCTTTTCCTCAAGTCTCTATTCATCTCCAGGAACTGAATTTTTCATGCAGTAATTAAAATTTGTAGGTCAAACCTCCCATGGCACCGTTTTCTGCTAATATGGGAGAGCAACGGTCCGATTCGCTTACGCTGCTCTTCGCTGCACTGAGATTTAAAGGATGAAGGGTGACATTTCCCCCCATTTTGTAAATTAATGCCATTGATCTGCCTAACAAGAACAAAGTTAGGCTTCAAAATACCAAATGATAAAGAGATTAAGACTTTAAATGGCTTTCCAAAGGCAACCTCTATTGTAAGATTCCAAGCAGAGTATTGAACTTTCAATTAGAATTTCTAATGGGCTATTGACTTAAATGGATAAAATGTTGCAAGTGATAGCTTTCAAGATGACAAAAATTGTTTAGTACGTTCTGGAATATTACTTTATGAAACAAATGCTGTTCTGGAGGCTGAGTAGTAATAACCCAGGCCCTGGGCAATATTGTTCTGTGTCTCTGTGCAGCAGTTTTTCAAAATTGAGCTAATGCATTTTGAAACATTTTCTCTTTTCACGTTTTGTAAATCTTTGGGAGTGAGGTACTTTAACTTTCATGAAAGGATCTTAAATCTCTTGTGATGTAGCTATGATTGCACTCCTTATGAAATATAATCCATCCACTCAAATGCTGTATTTCCCTATGTTCTTTCATCTAGGGTACAAACAATGTGCCCACCTCGTGTGTTTTTTCCTGACTGCACTCCAGAATGTATCTGTTCTGCAGCGCGTGTGCTACAAAAGACATCTGAAACTCTCCCAAATCATTCTGCTGCTTTACAGTGAGTTGATTTGAAGTCTGGTTATGAAACATTAGCTCCAGTACATTGTTCAAAGAAGATTTTTTCAGAGACTAGCCAGCCCTTTCCAGGATAAAGGGTTAATATTATGCTTATGTTACAGTGCATTAAAAACTCTAATTAAAACAGCATTACATTCCCATCTGCCAATCTCCAGTAATCTTCTTTAATTGCAGTAATTAAACTATATTTACATGTTCAGAATACTTGTAATTTAGCAAATTGCACTCTCTGCTCTACATTTAATCAAACAACCAGTTCCAGTATATTTAGTGTGGAAAGAAGTAATTTCAATGTTTTGATTACTATAGCAGATTTGACAGAGTAAGTGCCCCTCTAGTAGAGGCTTTGAAAGGGAAGGCAAACATGAAATATAGTCCTGTTCTGATTGTCATGTGAATGCCTAATTACATGTTAGAGGATTAACTATTAAAGGGTACTCACTGTTTTGCCTGATATTTTTAGGCACAGCTGACATAACAGATAATAAAGGTTGCCTGGTTTGGGCTGTTTGGTGGGGTATGTAAGCTTTTTATTATTATTATTATTACAAGTCTTAAACCAAAGTATTAAATCCTGTGAGTTAGTAAGGGCTTAATGCCCCCCATCTTTACTTTAAAGGCGAAGGTAAATCGTTCTGAAGATGGTGTTCACAGTACACTGCTGACAGCTGTTTTCACAGATCTTTCCCTTCCCCTAACCTTTATTATCTCCTCTCTTTGGGCGCAGGAGGGTTGTTATTCTTAGAATGGCAGTTTCCAGGTAGATCTGTCAGGTGCTTGTTTATATTTTGTGTATAAAGTGTGCTCAGATAGGCAACTCCTCCATGTAATATAAATGCTGTATCTGTGCCCTGGGAATAAGTGGTTCTGAAGTGATCTCTTCCTCCTCCAAGCCTGTGAAAAGACACAGATGATGATGACGTGCATGTGGGCAGGTGTGTGGGTGGGTAGACTGATAACTTCTTCACAAAAGGAAGCTTCTCTTTTACTACACATTTCTGCCTGTGATCTGTGGTCTACAGTGAACTTTAAAAGGTGACTCCAGTACCTACCACCTAGTCTTCCCCAGATAAATTGTACAAAGCAGAAAAAAAGTCCTTCTGATCTGCCAGTACCAGGCAGGATGGATTCAGGACCAAACTGTGCCAGTGGAGTCTGTTGTAGGCGTGTAGCACTGCGTCTGCTAGAAGCCCAGCACCTCCATGTGTCAAAGCCCCCATCCACAGTCCTGCTCATGCTCATGGCAGTTACATCCTTACATACCTCCAGGGCATTCTCTTGCAAGTTCTGCTGACAACTTAGTCATTTGCAGATGTGACCTGTCATAACAGGTGGGGAATAAACTTGATCTCCAGAAGGTTTGAGCATAGGCTATTAAGGATAACAATCCTAGCAGGCTGGACAGATGCAGGCATTTGTAACTACTTAATTGTTTGATGACAGGAAAAGACTACAGTGAAGATTGGCCAAGGTAACAGAAATGCTACAAGTCAGCAGTGTGTGCTCCTAAAAGGATGCTTTTGGCCTATACAGCGTCTGAAGCACATCAGTTGCATGTACAAAGGTGGCTTTCTTCAGAGGTCTATGTACAAATATATTGCTCTCATTCCAAAGGCAGTTGGAAAAGCCATTCAAAACCCCTTCCTCCAACTGTTTTTCCTTATTAAGCTACCTTTCTACCAATGTCTTCCTTCCTGTGGCCTGAACTCAGATGCACTTAACTGTAACTGATACTGTGATTTCTTACCTCATTCTGACTTCATTTCAAAACAGTAACTCCTGCTTTTCACTCCTGTGAAGGAACACTGAGTCATTTCCAGGCATTCCCACTGGGTCCAGGTCGTTGCATTTACTCCTATGTGTATTTCAGGCTGCCAACAAGGAAAGCTCCAAATGGAAGCCTTTCATTTGAATCTCTGTCTCCCTACACCACCATTGTATTGCTTTGCTCTCAGTTTCAGTCCAGCCTCTCTATTTTCTGGTTTTGAATGAGAAGTGTGTATGTTTTAATGAAGCCACTTAATGAAGGAGAACATTTGCTGTATTTCTCTGTTTGTGCATTTATATATCTTTCTAATCATAATATTTTTAATTTTATTGAGTAGTAGACGATCCCAAAAACTTGTAAATAGGCCTTTGGAGCCTTATTTAAAAAAAAAAATTATAAAGCTTGATTTAAAAAAAAATAAATATTTGACCTAATAAAGAAGATGTAATTAGAGTATTCCTATTAATTTCTGATTATTTATTTCTATTTACATGAGTGGCTGAAGTATGAATGAGACCAATGATGTTCATTTCCTGTGTAGCCTCGATCATAAAGTTCAAATAGATCAGGACCTGTGATGCTTTGGATTTCTCATTACACTCCATGGTGTTGCACAGTTAGGATTTCAAGATGGGTCTGCTTAAGCCTATTAAAAATTAGAATCATGCTGGTCATACATTTAAATAGATTTAGTTTAGTGGCTTCAGGGGGAAATGGGTATGGGGGATGAATAAAATAGAAATCCGATATAGAAACACATCTGATTTTTTTTCAAAGGTTTTTTTGCAAAAAAAAATTGAAGTTCTGGCATTTCAATTTACACTAATTTCACACATCATCTTCCAGAGTACAGGGTTTGGTCTCCTGCCAGGCTGTCTGAAAACCCTCTTTTGAGAAGCAGAGTTCATGTGCTGAATGGATGCTCCATCGCTTAGATATTTCCTAATATCTTTCATTAAACTTCCAAATGGACACTAACTATGTAAATACAGCAAAACTCAAAGGCTGGCTTGGAATTTATATTTTCTAGGAAAGCTTTTAACGTCACTAGTCTAACAATATTGTGCTCTGGCTGGCTGGCCATTTTCAAGGAGTAACTTAATGAGTTTATTGTATAATGAAGGACTCTGATTTATTAGCTTTTCATTATGCTCATTCCATCAGCTTCCTGCTAAATACTATAACCCTTGGCAGAGATGTTAGTCTTTATCAGGTGCTATCATTGCTTTTTAATAAACTCTCCTCCCACACTGATAATATTACATGTGAAACCCCTTATCCTGCATTATTCCCAAGGGGAGGAAAAAGTGTATTTATTGAATAGGCTGCACTGAAGCACTGCATAGAATTCATTAGCAGTTTTGTATTACCCATTCCCAGTAACTCAGATTAAGTGGGCAGAATTGGAGGCTGCAGGTAGGTCCTTTGGCTTGCTCCTCTCAGCTGGCAGAGGATTCAGCCCATCCTATCAATACTTTAATTACCTAGAGAAGCTGTTGGTGTTCTGCTGGTTTGAAACTGTGGCACTGGCAGGTATTAACAAACATTGCTTCAGCAGATATTTAATGATCAACTCTATTACAAGAATTAACATGGTGATGGCATGGAGAGAGAGGGGGGAAGGAAGGTAAAGTAATATTTTACAACCTGAAAAATTAAGCACTGAGATAGTTAAGGCCCAGCCCTCATTAGCTGAATGGTAGATTTTTCTAATTAGTTCTTTCTAGTGTAATTAGCATGGATGAGTCTAATCATCTCATGTGAAACCAAATCTAATGCTTGGGAAGGAATGTCCTTGGCCTCTCTTTCAGACTGATTCCAAGGATTTTGTGTGTTTCTGCTGAGATATTCCTTAAAGAAACAGCAACCTGCCTACCTTCCTAGGGAAGGTGGGCTGGCAGGAATGAGAAGACTTGGACCTCATCTTGCATTTTCATGTGTGCATAGAGGCAATGCTCCCAGGAAGGCATACAGTCCCCATGGTGTAAATGAATCAGATGTGGGTAGTAACAGTAAGAAGGTCACATTTTGAATGCACATAAGAAGTGAATGACTGAATGTTGAACTTAAAATACCCATTTTTTTAAAGCTCTGTATTTCCCTGTAGGGACATCTTTTTAGAAATGAACACAGAAAGGAAGGTAGAAAATGGAACACCATTTGCTTCTTGTTTAGCTCCTCTTGTTGTGAAATCCTAACAACCAGAATTGCACTAATTTTGCTGTAAACAGTCTCAAGCAAGGTAAAACAGTATTGAGTCTTGTGGAAAGTCATTTTAAATATAGATTGCTGTTAGCCTTCACAGTAGAATTAAACTCGTTAAAAATAGTGAGTTTACCTTCCTTTTTTTTCTTTTTTTCTTTTTTTCTTGGAGAAACATGGATGTGGATGACAGGCAGGAAGCTTAATTGGCCTCATTTTGGCCTAATGTGTTTGCACTGATTGGTCTTTATGAGTAATAAGAATTTCATTTTACGATCTGAAAGTATTTGAAAGGTTAAGTAAAAGGATCTGCTTCATGACCTAGCAAAGCACATCCATCTCCTCCTGAAACTGACACAGCACAAAGGCACTTTCATGTGCAGAGGCACAAGGGAAAAAGTGAGAGGCAGGATAAGGAGGGCCAGTGAATCCAGCTGGGTTTTAAATGGGAGCTGCTGCCTAACTCTTGGGTCACTTTTTCCTGGTGTGCAGGAGCATATTCACCTAAGACCCTCACTGTAGTATTTATGAGTAAGTCTCAGCTAATGTTGTATTGGATTCACCACTCCCCTGTCTGCACTGAGGCTGTTTTTGCAGTGAAGGAGACATTTTGGTGACTGGTGTGGGTAAGCAGAGCTCAGTACCAGTATTCTCTCTGAACTCTAAGCTCACCTGTGCTGCTGGCAACTCCAGCTTCCTTTCTGTCTTTTCTGTGTGATCTACTCTTTTCCTAACAACACTTTGCAGTTTAACAGCTCTCATTTCTTAAGTACTTGAAAGTCTCTATCTGCAAAATCAAAAAGTAAATACAACGATTAAAGATATTTTAAAAAAAGAATTCTTTATTCAAACTGTCTGCAGGAGGAGATTGCTTTGCCAGTGGCTTTAATGAAAATACTACTATTGCATCTAGCTGCTAATGAGCTCAAGTAGTTTATTTTGGAGTGAAAGGCAGAGCAGTGTTACTGGTGTGGCTGTCACAGAGATGTCTTCCCTAGAGCCCTGGGAGGAGGGATACAGCCCTGAGCCTGTTCTCTCCAGCAGCAACTGAATGCAGGTAAGCAGGGAGGGAGAAAAGAGGCAGGTGAATGCCTCTCGCTCATTCTGTGGCCTCAGGGTGTATCTGTGTGATGTGCTGTTCAGCTGAGAAGAGAAAGTCGGTACCTAATATAAAGCAATTCCCAACCATTTCCAGGAAAATTGAAATAGAGCCTTGTTTCAGAGTTTACTCCTCAGTGGTCTCCTCACTAGATAGCCCTTGTGTCAGAAGGAGGAGATACTTCTCTTCCTGAAGCCATCTGGGTTTCTAGATCATTTGTGGTTTCAGGGCAGGGGATGTGGGGCTATCCATGTGGAAGCAGACAAAACATCCACAGAACCTACTGAAATTGCACCAAAAAAAGCAAAAGAAGGCTCATGAGGGACTGACACTGGGGAGCCAGAGAAGAAGGCAGGCAAGATTTGTGCCTCTATGAAAGTTATGTAACTTTACAGGTTTGGAATGAAGAGTTTGGGTTTAGTCTGTTCCTGGTGAAGCTGAGAAGTGGTGTAACATTGCTCCACTCATAACATGGTGTAGGACTGAAATTCTCCAAGCACCCAGCTGGCCAGCTTGGACATGGTGGAACTTGGCTCTTTGAGGAGATTACTCCAGTCCAGACTATTCTGGCCAAGGGGGCTGGTGGCTGTTTTGAAAGCAGCAAATAGCAGAGATGGAGCCATGGAAGACTCATGGGAATTACAGCATGGCAGAAGAGCAATGGGAGAGATTTGAAATGTAGTTAGTGATATTTTTATATGGAAAAGAGGAAATGAGATGTAAACAGTATTAGTGTAATACAATTTTCATGTGAGATTAAAAGGAAAGCCAGGATTTGAGAGATTTGGAAATTGCAGTTACAGGATAAGTGGTATTTGAAAGGATCCTACTTGATTTGATTAAACTTGAGTTCAAATGTCATTATAGAGATGCATTATTTACAAGTTTTTTTTTTTAGAGCTTTTGTTTATGCATCCCAAGCTGTGTTCATATCAGACCTGTACCACAAAGAGGGGTTGTTGGGAGTCTGGAAAGGAGGTTCCTGAGGAGAGCTGGGGTGCTGCCCAAAGGCACAGTGCCTTCAGCAGCCTTCCATGGGCTAAGAGCTCTGACCTCCCAGTGGCTGTGGGTTTGGATGTTAAGAGTCCACTTCTGGTAGTTCCACAAAAAACATATCTGCTGTTAAATTCCATTCTCTGGCTAGGAGCTTGTTTGGATTACACTGCATCCTGACCTTTCAGAGGCAGTAAGCTTTAGAATTTGCTGCTGCTTCAGTTTTCCTGCATTTCCACTTTCTATATTTTGCCCTCCCTCTGGTGAAAGCCCCACAGTGGGAACTGTTTGATGCACAATAACATGGTCAAATCCTGTATCCTGCCTTTGTTCACATTGCCCTGGCTTCACTGACCTGACCAGCACTGTGATGAATTCTGTGATGCAATGAGTTGGTTTTTTTTTAACAAAATGTTTTGGTTTTCTGTTTGGTTTTTTTTTTTTTTTTTTTTTTCCAGCTGGGACAGTGGATTGAGTAACGTTTTGAAAGCAATTTGAGTGGAAGATGCTTAATAACTCTAAAAGCCTCCAGTGATTTATCCACGAGTCTCTGGGTACTAATGTTGTCTCTGGTTCACAGGTTATGCCAGTTCACTGCTTTCATTTTGCTTCCCAGGGCCTCGCTCTGTGACACATGAATCATTGTTAATAATAGAGAGGCTTGTTTGGTAACTCCCCGATGAGGAAGTTTGCTGCTCTTATGACATCATGCCAGATCCCCCCCTGACAGCACTGGCATTTTCTCCAACTGCACAAGTCTATTCCCATATCCCAGCCCCAGTCATGGGAGATGTTATACCAGCATCTGGCACTAATATCTGTTGTTGACATTTTGGGAATGAGAACATGAGCTATTAGCAAAGATGTTTGCTTGTACCTAATTAATGTTCAATTGTATACCCCCTTTCCTTTATCAGCACTGCAGCAGCAAAGCAGACTTGGCATTATCTTTCACCAGCTAGCTTTAAAACTTAATTATTTCCTGACTCAGTGTTAAAGGCCACGCAGTAAGACTTGCTACCTTAATACAGATTTAATCAAGTTACCAAGCATCAGAGTGACTTGATGGCTCTTTAGCTGAAGTGACTGAATTTATACATCAATAGAGCGAAATTTGGAGTGGGCTTTTTTGTCATGCTTTGGCACGGCACCATGGAAATAAATGGCTGGGTGAATGCCTCTTCTGAGAGTGGGCTTGCAGAAACACAGGCAATTTTGATTCATTCAGTCCAATTGCAGCGGCGTGCAAAAGCACTCCAAACCTTTTTCCAATACTGCAAGAAAGCATCGCAGCGATGCCAGGCGGGTGCTTGAGAGAGTGCTTTCAGCTGGGTCAGGTACAGATACCAGATCATGGACATATCACTGGTGAGAGCGTTTTAGCCCTCAGCTTTACCTGAGGCAAGCTGTCCCTGTGTGTGGGAGGGGGAAAGGGAAGAGGTACACAGAATCAGAAATCACTGTTGCTGAGAGCAGCAGATGACAAATACCACAGGTCTTTGGCTGCAGTCTGTCTGTCAGTGGTGTGGCCATAGAGGGAAACACAGCAGCTGGGGAACTGTACTTGAATACTGACTGAGCAATGAAGCAGGTATCTGATGGGTGCTAATATTTTCAGAAAAAAAATTACTTCATATGTGTGATCTTCCTAATGAGGAGAGACTGAGGGAGCTGGAGCTATTTGGCTTGGAGAGCAAGAGACTAAGGGGTGACCTCATTCATGTTTATAAAGATGCAAAGGGTGAGTGCCAAGAGGTCGGAGCCAGGCTCTGCTTGGTGATGCACAATGACAGGACAAAGGGCACTGGTGGAAGCTGAGGCATAAGAAGTTCCACGTGAACATGAGGAAGAATTTTTTCACTGTGGGGATGACAGACCACTGGAACAGGCTGCCCAGGGGGGTTGTGGAGTCTCCCTCTCTGGAGATATTCAAGACTCATCTGGATGTATTCCAGTATGATGTGGTATAGGTGATCCTGCTCTGGTAGCGGGGTTGGAGACTAGATGATCTTTCTGAGGTCCCTTCCAGCCCCTAACATTCTGTGATTCTGTGAAATCTAAGATGAATTCAAAATATTTGAATGCAGAGTGAGTTACTCTGAGGAATAATGGCTATGGAGAACCTAGTCTAAATGTAGCATGATATACCTGCTAAAGTGATTTTAAGTAGGCTCAGCTTGGTTTGCATTGGGACCATGCATTGGCCCTCTCCTCTTTGCCATTCAGTACAGAGTTCAGCCTGTTTGTAATATGCACTTAAATAATTCACAGTGCAAAGGTGTGCTGCTAACCTCACTAAAGATGCTGTCCTGGTGTACTGGATTTTGGCTTACTGTTTTGAAATAATTTTTGTGGGTTTGAATTTTTTAGCACCATGAGACTCAGGGACTGGTTGGGAGAGGTGGCCATTTGAGGATACTTTTGTAGCACTGACTTTTAAACCCAGCCAGCAGCAGCTCTACTGACTGATGATTTTACCAACAAGGAAACCTCTTAGACTTGTGGTTGCAGCCTGAAGGATATTCATGATACATGTTCATATTTTACTGAAAACCCAGACACTGTTAAACCTGAATTTCAAGTGTGAAGGATTAACATGCTATGTCACTGCACTTTGTTGGTTTGGTTTGGTTTGGTTTTAATCTGGACCACATTTTTAGGAGAAGCCAGGTTTGGGATGACCTCAGGTCTAACTAGGCATCTTAGCAAAGAGTAGATTTTCAAAAGACTTTTGCAGACTGTTGGCTGGGATCATTCCACAAATCAGCCCCTGGTAGCACAGCAGGGGCTGCAGAGTACTTACACTTTGGGCAAACTCATCTCCTATTTTAAGAGATGAGTGTTTTATCAGAAGTTATGTTTGTTTTATTTTGTTTTGTTTTTTAAAGGGGATGTCTTTAATTCATCAAATTATGGGAAAAAGACTTAAACACATTGAGTTATGTGATTTATCTGTGATGAAAATGTCAAGGGAATCTTTTCTTACCAGAAGCTTTCTCAGAAGCTTCATTCACCATCAGATACTGTAAAGTGGACAGCAAGTAGGTGAGCAACTTGTGTCCTCTTTCTTTAAAATTTGTCTGCGTCCATCTAAGCAAGTGCTGAAAAAAACAAAACCCTTGAAAGATGGTAATATAATCATAGCAAACCCTATGGAGACCAGTAACCTCACATTTCTGTTTCATGTTGGGTCACTTATCTTAAAGCCTCATTCTATGCAGAAGATACAGCACCTGACCTAGGAGAGCTTTGTCTCTCAGCTTCTGGTTTTCCTTCAGCTGAGGAGGGTGACTTTGCTCCCTTGGGTATATTGCCTTATAGAATTCAACAAATCCAAGTGCTGGGTGCTCCACTTTGGCCACAACAACCCCATGCAGAGCTACAGGCTGGGGTCAGAGTGGCTGGAGAGCAGCCAGGTGGAAAGGGACCTGGGGGTACTGGTTGACAGGCGCCTGAACATGAGCCAGCAGTGTGCCCAGGTGGCCAAGAGAGCCAATGGCATCCTGGCCTGCATCAGGAATAGTGTGGCCAGCAGGAGCAGGGAGGTCATTGTATCCCTGTACACAGCACTGGTTAGGCCACACCTTGAGTCCTGTGTCCAGTTCTGGGCCCCTCAGTTTAGGAAAGATGTTGAATTGCTGGAGCATGTCCAGAGAAGGGCAACGAGGCTGGGGAGAGGCCTTGAGCACAGCCCTATGAGGAGAGGCTGAGGGAGCTGGGACTGTTTAGCCTGGAGAAGAGGAGGCTCAGGGCAGACCTCATTGCTGTCTACAACTACCTGAAGGGAGGTTGTAGCCAGGAGGGGTTTGGTCTCTTCTCCCAGGCAGCCAGCACCAGAACAAGAGGACACAGTCTCAAGCTGCACCAGGGGAGGTTTAGGCTGGAGGTGAGGAGAAAGTTCTTCGCAGAGAGAGTGGTTGGCCATTGGAATGTGCTGCCCAGGGAGGTGGTGGAGTCACCATCCCTGGAGGTGTTCAAGAGGGGATTGGACGTGGCACTTGGTGCCATGGTTTAGATAGTCATGAGGTGTAGGGTGACAGGTTGGACTCGATGATCTTTGAGGTCTCTTCCAACCTTCTTGATTCTTGATTCTTGATTCTTGATTCTGTGATGTAACTCAGAAGTAAGCAAGTTAACCTTACTTGGTGCCATGGTTTAGATAGTCATGAGGTTTAGGGTGACAGGTTGGACTCGATCTTTGAGGTCTCTTCCAGCCTTCTTGATTCTGTGATTCTATGATTCTAAATCATATCATGCTATGATGACCTGAATGTAAGACAAGACTTTTCCACCTCAGAAATCAGCATTTGAAAAATATACACTTGGCAGCAAATTTATGGACTACATTAAGTCCTACTGATGCCAAAGGCTGAAGCTACTCAGGGCAGCTACTGTCACATAAATGTCTGCTAAGTGTCTAAGGCATTTATGTTGACGGTGTATGATGAACCAGAACATCTCAGCCACCCACTTATTCCTATCCAATTGCAAGGCCACATTTAGGTAGGTGTGGCTTACATGGTCTGAGCCAGCATCATGATCAAGGCAGTGTTGAGTTTGGTACCAGAGTCTAGCAGACAGATGAACTCTAGCAGACAACTGAACTAGGAAGGTACTTGAGAGGAAGTCACCTATGGTGGGGTCATGCTTGCTTTTGGGGAGATGGGCTTGTGGAATAATACCTAGAGCTGGGGAGGAGGAAAGTGGACTGAGGGGGGTCTTCATATGATGGGATGTGGGGCATCAGGGAATATCTGTAGTACTGGAGACTTTCTCAGGTACCATTTGATTGATCAGTTTTCATTTCTTCCAAGTATGTTTTGGGGCATATATTTTTACCCTTTGAAAAGAGCAACCTGAGCTTAGAAATGCCTTTAAATTGAGTCACTGCAAACATAATTTTTATTATTAAAACTGCAGTGCAAACATTTTCACTTCTTACACATTCTGTGCCAAATTATGCGGCACAGTGCAGTAAATTTGAGACCTTCTAGGGATTAGCATTAGACAAATAAAAGAAGCTTGAGAGAGCTGGCTCTGTTTTTTATCATGGTTTAACATCAGGCATATCTTCTTTCCTTGTAAGTTAGAGCCAACTGTGTAACACTATTGTCATCCACAAGGGATCTGGAGAGCAGCATTACAGATTTAACATGCTCAGGGAAACCAATACCAAGCTATCAACCGATACATGACACTAATACAGGGTTCACTTTTACACTCAACTGAGAAGAGAGAGAGACAGATTGTTCCAAGTTTAGACAAGCTGTAAAATCCTTTACTAGTAGGCACTGCACTGGCCAGCCCTTGAGACTATTCTAATTGCTTTACCTCTGTACAAAGGTTCCTTGTAATCGGGCTTTCTGCCTCCATTTGTCTTCTTTTCAGCCTCTTAGTAAAGGCTTTAATTGGTCTTAGTGGAGCTTTTTTCAGTTAGTGCAACCATACCTTAAAGGCTGAACGAGTACCAGACATTACCTGGGGGGGAATGGAGGGAGCAGAGGAAAAGACATCAATACTTCTTTACCTTTAACACTGTAATTAATGGGCTCAGAGCAAGGAACAGATTTGGAGAAATTTTAGCTCTTTGGGGAATTTAGAGACAGATCAGACAAAACAGAGCAGGGTGGAATTCTCTAGAATTTCTTCCTGCTTCATTTCTCTGCGAACAATCATTAGCCTTGTAATTGTCTCCTGGTAAACTGCTGTATCAGGTTCCATTTTGTCCTCTTTAGAGGATCGAGTTGCCTTTAAATCAATAGCTTGAAGTACTGGGGGATATATGTGAAAGGAAGTGCCCTCTAATTTCTGTTTCTTAGCTACTAATTATTTAATAATACATTTTATTGCCTATTAAAATGTGGCATAACTTGCTTGTCAGCAAAACTGGATGGAACATAATCATTTGAGGAGAAGGATAATTGGCACTTTTGCAGATGGCTTTTTATTGCAAGCCTGGTTTGTTGTTATAGGAGGAATTTCTTGCCAGGTTTTCTTGCAGTCTTTTCAGACCGGTCAGTGTTACAAGTGAGTTGTTGCCACATAACTCAGACTTTCAAATGTGGCATATCAAAAAGTCAGGGTGGACTTGGTTTTCTGGCATAAAAAGCTGCTGTGGTGCACGGAGAGTTCCTTTCTTCCTTGCTTCCTTCCTTCCACTCATATCTTTTTAAAAACCCTTGAGGTTTTTCACACCGCACTGCAATTTACTCTGGTTCCTAGATAGAGCAAAATAGGAGAATTTGTTTGGCTAACTGATTAATGGAGGTAGGTGAAATGGGGATGGGAGGGGGTTGGCTTGCCATTTTTTATGTTTCTTTGGGGTGAAATCAGAAATGCATGTGTGCTTCTGGCTGAACTCTCTATAGCTCACACAGCAAGCTGAGCTTACACGCTGAGCCTTCTGCACAATTCGCCCTAAAGTTTAATAGCTTTAGACAAATAACTGGAAAGTTGACTGACTCACTGCCTTCCCATTTGCTTTGAGGTCCTTGTCATCGTTAGAATGAACGGCTAGAAACTTTTAAGAAGGAGCTGCCTTGGCCAGAGGACAAGTGCTGTGCTGCAGGGACCTGTTCTGATGATCACAGGGTGTGATGCCTTTCACTAGGTGCTGAGCTCTCCTGGCAGTTCCTGATGGTAGGGTTGAGTGGATTGAGGAGTCCGTGTTGGAGTAGGGGTGCTGGGTGAATTTTGCAATAGTTGTTCTGCAGTTTTAGTTTGTTACCTAAACAACACTAGAATAGACACTCCTTGAGGACCACTGATAAAACAAGTCTCTTCCTCAATTTTCCAACAACCAAACTTTCCAGGGTGAATTTTGAATTCCTTTCTGTTTCTTCTGAGGGAATGATTGTGTTGTATAGGAGAGATCTGGTTTATGTTTGTTTTAAATTAAAAGAGGAGGAGACTGGAACAGGCTGTTTCTTATTAAATACTCCTGAAGTTAAATTCTGTTGTGGGGTTCGTGTTGTGGATTTTTTTTTTTCCTTCTGGGGAATGCTTTTGTTTATAAAAAAGTGTTCTCTTTTCTGTCATTGTTTGTGCTTTATGTACAATGAACTGGTCTTGTTTGTGGAAAGGTTTCTTTTTTAAGCCTAGCAGTCATGGTCTGTTCTGCTTCAGGGCTGCACTAGCATTGGTCAATCCTCTGCTTACTAACCCAGGTCCTTCCTCCTCTCTAATGGCTCCATTGCAAGTTAAAGCTCTGGTTCCCCTTTCTGAAAAAGAGCTTCAGATAGTGTTAGCTTTGTTCTTAGGAGAAATGCCAGAAATCTGGGGATGACATAGTGCATTTCTTCAGAGCATCAGGAGTACATAATACACGTGAACTCTGCAGCATGAATTACAGGGTCAGAAGTAGCTGAAATTAAACAGTGCGTGTGAGATTCAGTGTCATCTTGGTATGTGCTTTTCATCATCTCTACAAATTGTCCCTTTTCATCATGGCACTCTCAAAGAATAAATCAGAGATGCTGATGTTCTTGCCCACAGCAATTACTTGTGAAGTGAGTGCTATGCAATCAGCCCCTTATGGAAAGAGAGTGCCACTCGCTGCTAATGCAGGTACCAGGAGCTGATCCTTAAAGGGGATGACTAATTTACCTGGGAGCCATTTGTGTTTCATTTTTGATGACAGTCCTGGAGGTGCCTGTTTCAGAAAGCAGTTGCTCCAATAGGCAGCCAGCTATCAACACTGGTTCAATGGCACCCACAAATTGGCTGCTCAAGTCTTGAATAGGTGGCTGTGGTACAGGTCAGAACGGGTGGACAAGATGGAGAAGTGTTTTTTATGAGCATTAGTGCCTCTTGGTGATTGAAATCTGAACAAGTACATCCAAGAACATCTTTGCTGGGTTTTAGCTGCGTGTGCTAATGAGGCAAACAACATCTCTTGAGGTCAACAGAAATCTCTTGTTGTGATTGTAATAGACTCACTGTGCATGTAGACAAGATGGAAAATTGATCCATTACACTTCAGCGAGAGTTAAATGAACAGAGCGTTGTTAACTTGACAGCGTTTTGAAGCATTCAGATAGAAGGGCTCTGCTTTGATGTTATACATGGAAAATTTGCTGTCAGATCTGACTCAAAGTTTCTCTGCAGTATAAGCAATTTATTTTTTATTTTATTGCCCATAAGAAGAGGAGCAGATGCTCAAATTTGTCCTTCATCTTTAGTGACTGTAGTCTCATGGATGTGCCTGCTGAGTCTTCAGAGTAGGTGGCAGGCAATCTAGTTTCATATGTGGTGGGTAAGGGAACAGAAAGATGCTCCCAGGGCCATATTGGCTTGACTACTGGGATTTCAGAGAACCCATATTGACAGGATCTTCCTTTCCTTTGTCTGTCTGTTCCCTATCCTATGCATGCTGCTCCCTGTTCCTTATGCTTTGATTTACTGGGCCTCTATAATGGGGAATTCATACTGTAGTGATGATGCAGTGCTCATTGGCCCAGTCCCAGCATTGAACTGAAAACCTAGGGTAAAGCAGCTCCCTTCTTCCAGGGGGATGAAAGATGTGCATTGTCTGCCCTCAGCCCATTCCCTCAGTGAGTCATCTTCCACCATTAGGATAAGTACCTCAGTCTCAGAGGTGGTTCACTCTACCTTTCTCTTTCCATTGATTAGAGAAGGAACCTCAGCATGTTGTAGACTAAACACTATTGTTAGATGGCTAAAGTTAGATGGGGGAAATCAGCTTCCTGGCAACTAAAAATGAGCTTATAGCTTCTGGAGCAGCAGCAGCTCAAAGAAATCCCTGAACAGAACAGAAAATTGTTGTATGTGTTCCACAGGGCAGGCATGAAGAGTAAACCCAGTGCACTACCAGGAAGTAACTTGGCAGGATGTGCTGGATGAGCAGTGTCTGTGGGATGAAGGGCCAGGATCACAACGTGCTTTGGATTTCTCTAGAATACATGCTCTCAAATGTCACTGGCATATAATGTTAAAAAAAAAAAAAGAGAGTGATTAAAAAAAATCCTTAATGAACAGGGTGCTGTCATTATAATCCCTTCTGTAGACAACCCTTTTAACAAAAGGTGTTTCTGTTGGCTTCATTTGCATTAGAGAGGAGAGTTGTTAAGCTTTGTGATCATATCCTCTGCAATTTCACTAAGGGTTGATGTATCAGCCTTGCAAGAACAACATAGGAGCAGATGTGCCTCCAGCATAGGTCTCCAGGAAGTTATAGCACTAAGAAATCTCAGACCCACATCTTCTATTAGCACAGCTCAAGTACCATTCATTTTTAATGCGTGGTCCCAAATTACAGGAGCAAAGATGCATTCCTGAGCCTTTCCTGCAGCCTGAAAGGTGGGGGCATTCCTCTCCACAAAGCTGTGGAAACCAGAGTCAGTGTTAGGTGGAAAAGAGGGAGAGGAGCTTAGTGGTGTTTTACTTTGCTGACCACATCTTCTGGCGGGTGTGTGTGCTTATTTTCACAGCTGTATTCATTATACTCTAAAAATATAGTATAGTACATAGTCAGATATATCTGACTAGCATGTGTGTGTATATATAATCATCATCTAATCTGAGGCACGTAGATTTTTATTGTGTTGTCTCTGCAAGCAGACCACTTAAAAAAATGGAGACTAGGAGACAAACATATTCCTTAAGCTAATTTTATTAAGGTGGTATTTGAGGAAAGAAATACAAATTTGCATAGCTTCCAAAACTAAAAGGCAAAAATATGCTTAATACAGTGACAAAGTGGATGAGGTTTAGCAACACGTAGTATCTGTTGGGAGCGCTGGGTGACAGACAATAGGAAACAGCACTCAAGTGCCCAAGTGACATTTTTATACAATGGAAGACAAGTACTTGGCAGCATCTTCCCTAGAACATGGCTCTGTATACACTGATACTTAAGCAAACAGTTCAATTAACTGTGCTTGCCCTTCATCTGTTGGAGCATTGTTAGTGTTATTTCCTGTTTAGTTAATCTCAACATTTTATTCCAAAATCCCAGACCAATTAGGCAGACTACCAAAACATTTGGCTTTAAAGTAAATCTAAGAATGCAAAATGGCTTTTTGTGCTAATTTTTGCTTCTAGGTCAGGCAGGCTTTTGCTGGCTCTCAGAAGTTTCAAGATGTTTGAAATCACCAGCTGAGACCGCAGGCCTAGACAGCATCCATCAGAAAGGGATCTCTCCCTTTAGGTACCTGCTGGAAAAAGCAGCCCCATTCTTAATCAACCTCACATTAAAGCAAGCCACGGGAAGCAGTGCTCTTTTTGCATTAGGAAGACCTGGATTTTGCAATGAACTTGGGGGTGTATTCACATCCTCAGGGGAAAGGGCAGAGATTTTAATTCCCTAACAGTGCCTGAAACAGTCAATCCATGGAGCAAGTGAAGGTCGGATGTCAAGACAGGCAGCTGCCAAGAGACAAGGAAGAGAAATAATAGGAGGGAAGGGGAAAAAAAAAACCAACACCATCAAAGTGAACTGTTTGACCATGTGAAGTTAAGTGAAGTGTATTACAACAGACATACTGTCTGGAGGAACTAATTGCTCATGTGGTTAGGTAAGTCAGGTCTACCTGAGACCTTCATGACTCTGGAAGCTATTAAATAGAACAGATCTTGCTAAAAGAAGAGAACTTCAAAAACATGAGCCTTTCTCAGAGATAACTTTTTATTTTCTTCTTCTTTTCTTCCCCTCCTCCTCTCCCCTCTTCCTTGAAGGAGACATAACTGATTTAGAGGAAATTTCAACAACATTTTGGCAACGCAGAAGAATATTCCTTAGTCTCAAGTGATTATTGTGGGAGCCCTGCTGATACTTTCCTGAAAAGTCCAGAACCACAGAAATTTCTTAGCATATTAAGAAAAAGACAAGTATCTAAGCATTGTGCAAGTTTTGAATCAGCTCCATAAAGCATTTTCTTTGTCATTAACACAGACATGACTCATTTCTTGTAATACATATTTGACATTTATGTTGGTGGCAATTAAAAACTGGTGAAGCAGTTCTGGTAAAAAACAGCCAGCTTGGAAGTGTGTAGTGAACAGAGTACACTTCTCTTTGGGTGTTCAGAATGAAAGAGTCTGGGTAGCTTTGGAAGGAGTGTGAAATGGGATAAAACAGCTGCTCATCCATATGTGTGCTCAGACTCAGATTGGACATGGGTGTCATACACCTATAGAATTCCTCCTAAGTAAAAAAAGCTCAAGTCAAGCAATTTTGTGGGGTTTCTGAAAGTACAACACTCATAGTCATGTCATTTAAACTTGCCTGAGTGCATTTATAAATCTAGGAATCAAACTTTCAGCATCAGTGCCTGACTGAAATCACTATGATGCTGCAAGAATTCTTATTGTTAGGAGGTTTCCAGTTGTTCTGGTACACAGGGATGCTGAGTGCTCTACTGAATGGACATTTGTTGTAATTTTCTGGTCCAAAGATATGCTAGCAAGAATACCAGCATGAGAAAAATAAGAATAATAACAGCAAAATGGAGACCATCAAAGGCTTAAGGAATTAATTTGGTGCTAGCCAACTGGTATGGACAAAGTTTGGGTTCTTGCCAGGTTTTTATATATAGCCTGAATATGAAAATTCCAATAAACTCTTCCATATTTCTTTTTACTCTTTGACATGAGGAAAGCATTTTGTTTCATTGAGGTCAGAGAATGTATCAAAATTATATCTAATTTCTTTCAAAGGGGAGAATACACAAAGGATCATTTTGCTGTGATTTCAAGGGAGAAATAGGATAACAGACATCAAGATTTTGGAGATAATTCCCTTTCCTTCCATTAATGCTATGGGAGGTTGCTCTTGAACAAAGTTTTTCAGGAAGTGGCAGGTTCCTACATAAAAAAAAAAAAAAAAGCTCCATTTACTGGTGGAAGGGATTTTGTGTGTGTGTGTGAGTACTGAGAATTTAGAAAAGAGCATCTTAAAGTGAGTTTTTGAAAAGGGTGACCAATTTTTCTGTTAGTTAGGCATCCTAGGAATGTGAGAAGGCATGGGTTTCATTTGTCTTCCATCTCAGAGAAGAGTATTTTCCCTCCTGTGCAGAGTTTCAATGGTGAAATTGAGATTTCAAGTTAAAAGGAATAAATACACTTAACTGTTCTGGTTTTCAGTACATGGAGTCTATGGAAAATCTGTTGCACAGTTGTAAGCTTGACTGACTTTAGTTGTGCCTAGTCATCAGTATGAAAAGAAACAAAATAAGCTGGAGTTTCCATGTGCCAAAGTCCAGAACTGAATAAGGAAGATGGAAGTCAGGTTTTTTTAGGTTTTTCCTAGAAAACATGTGTGATTTCCTTTTAGCAGTGAATCTCTCTGGGCATAGGTTGAGTGGATGATTTGCTGGTTGTTCACGGTGTAAACAGTCCTTTTATTGAAGTGATCAAGTTCTCTGGACTTGAAATTGAGAGACAAAACAAATACCATCAGATGGCTTTTCCTAGTGCAGGTAAATATATTTTCATGGGTGAATTTTTATCCCTTCTACCTAACCTTGACAGCACATTAAAACTCTGTTAAAATTAGCTTGTACCGAAGCACATCACTTGTCTCAAAGAAGGATTAACATTCTGGATTTTATGTCTATTTTTATTTGTGAGGTAGTGATACTCAGTTTAGATATCCAGTCCATTCAGCTATTAAAGCTGATGTATTTTTATATCATCTGTTGTGACCCAGTCCCAAAGGCTAGAAGGAAATAGGACAAATAATTCTGTAGTATGAACCAAAGAGCAAAAGCTGAAATCCTAAGGCATGTATATGATATATATGGACCATGATCCACCAAAACAAGGGAAAAGGAAGTTAATGGTTTGTATCCAGTCATCAAAAAAAAAACCAAGCAAAAGAGCTCCTGGTCAATCATGGGATCATGAACATTCAAATAGCACAAGCAGAACTTTGTTCCTTTTCTATGATGGAATAATATAGATACAAAGAATAGAGATTTTTTTATTATTATTTTCTATTCATCACAAAATTCTGGTGAAGGTAGAGCTGGATGGAAAAATTTCCTGGAGCAGTAAGGAATGGAGGTGTTTCAAAGCCTGGTATCCTCAGAATCAGCAAAAGAAGGAGATGGGGTAATTACCTTTATTCATTTCTTGCATCAGCAGACTTTCATCAGCAGGTGCTTAATGGTGCTATGAACTCTTAATTATTGATCTCGCCATTTAAGTAGTAAGACATGTGGAAGTGGGCACTATTATCTAGTAATTGACCATATTGGAGGGTTGACAAGATGCTAAGAGTGTTTAACATACAGATAAGATCAATTATAAGATAATGCTTTCTACTGTAATGAGCTGGCCTAAGTAGGACACTTGCTCTTAGGGTATTTATCAGGGAAGAATCCTAGGACAGGCCCAGGACATTTTTTCTGTGGATAGACATAGAATAAAGGTCACTTCATGGGGACTGGGTGTCTAAATGAGGTAGAACGATGGGACTGATGCAATTCCCACAAGTGATATAAAATGATTAACTTTAAACAGAGTGAATGAAGAAAATACAAGTCCCAGGGTTTGAGAAATTTGTAGTTTTTTCTGCTACTTTTCAGAAGCTAATAATTTTTCTGTAAAGGAAAGTGAAAGAAAATCATCCTTTTATCAGAAGACTGGTAAGAAGGGTGCCAAGCTCTTAAAAACAAAGGGAAACCCTTCATTCATATAAGCAACTGTGAAAATAACATACAACTTTAGCCAGCAGTATTTCTGAGTGCTAGAACCCCTTGGTAGAGGTTTGCTGACTTCCAGAGCATTTCAGGAATGAAGTTTAGTGGACTGAGAACTTTCATTGTTTGGATTAGAGTCTTGAGTTACAGATTCTCTCATGTAGGATCAAGAAGAAGTGGAGATGACAGATGTGGTCAGCACTGTTACTAGTAGAATGGAGGTAAGTTAGGGAAAGCAAGGAAGAAAAACTCAAATTCAGGTACATAGAAGACAGTGTTTTCAGGGAACTACCACTTTGAATGCCACATCCGAAGTTTCTCCATTTTCTCAATGCCATCCAGGAGGGAAAACTAGTAAGTGAATGTCAGTGAAGATAAAGCCCTGCTTCTGGGGCCTGAAATGGAAATGCCTGCAGCTGTCTGTCCAGCAAAGAATTTACAATCATGGCACGACTTGAATCAGTAAAAATAAATCCTGTTATGTGGTTCTATTTCTGTCTCATGGACACATCCTACAGATGAGGATTTGGGAGCGTGCAAAGGTTGCTCCCTATGTTTCCTTTTATTTTGCTTTGAAAAGTAGTTTCACTCTATCTCCAAAGTGATTTAATTTATAGAAAGTTATTCTATGCAACTTTTAAGATGTGAGAATTGGAGGATAAAAAACATATTAAGGCAATGTGTTTTCATGAGTTTATATATAAAAGTTACAGTGTTTTTCTTATATTGGGATTTTTCTTGTAATATATGAACCGAAAAATGGCTCTCACTTCGGTTCTCATTTCCCATTTTATACAGAACATTTGGAACAAAACTGCTCTGCCATCTTTGCTTAGCACTCACAGGCATAAAGACAGCTCCTGAATGGAGCAATCTATTCTTTCTCAAAGCTCATCTGTTGCTTTGCTTCAAGTCCTGAGCAGAGAGATGCACGTGGCTGTAAACTTCAAACTCAGTAATCTCGCTGCTCCTCCCTGCAAGCTGGCCATCACTGTTTGTTCCCTCTGTAACTGTGAACAGAGCTGTTTGGAGAGTGTGAGCTCTTTCATCTTGCAGGAAATGCATTGTTTAGAACTCTATTTCAGTGTGGAGTTTCTGTGAGGTTTGTGGGGTTTTGGTTTGATTTGGTTTGGTTTGGTTTTGTTTTGGTTTTTTTGGTGTTTTTTTTTTTCCCTCATGGAAAATTTCAAATGCAGAAACTACAAATCTCCGTGTAAAAGAAACTTCACATTGGTTGCAGCAAAACATTGGCTGTCCTAAAAAATGACCCTTATCTCTTCCTTCATCACTCTGTGGAAAGGTAGGACAGTGTCACTCTAATGGCCCTTTCCCTGCAGCCAGCTTCCTTTGGGATAGGTGTCTTTGGTGGGTGGACTCACCCAGTTTGGATTGCTGCTGTGAAGGAAGGGAATGCAGATTTGGCCTTCATCCTGTTCCTTCCTATTTTGTAAGCCCTGCACCACTGCTCAAAGAGGAGCTGATACTACTTTCTCTGAGCTGATACTACTTTCTCTACTTTGTGTAAACCCTTTTTTTGCCTGCAGGGAGTTTGTCCTTTATGCTCTTCCACAGGAATCTGACTGCAATTAATCTGTAATTTAGGATGCCTGGAGAGTGCCAGATCGAATCAATGCAGTGGGGGGGTGTGTTGTCAATGCAGTGACTGGGTAGATTAGCTGAGTTTCTGGTGGTCACAGGAGAAGAACCTTTCACAGGTTTCACCTTTGTTAAAGAGAGGAAAGGGAGAAAAAGCAGGTAACAGTAATGATTGCTTCTCTCTACTGCATTCACTCTAACTGGTTTTACAGATAAGTCATGCCACCATTATCCTCATTGTACACATAAGGGAAATGCTTTGTTTATGCTGGTCCATCAATCAAGTAGCATGGGTAAGAATGAAATCAAGATGTTTCTGGTTCCTTGTTTAGGATTTTAGATTGGTGTGCCTGAAATTTCCCTGGTTCAATATTGAGTTTCTCTCTACAACGCTTTCATTTTCTGGAGGTTTACCTGATGTTTCTGACTGCAAGCTCACAATCTGACTTCATGGTGCTCATGTAATTAACCCATGAAGATTAAAATTAGTGTCATTATCACTGTAAAAGCTAATTGGTGCCTGGCTTATTCAGTAGTCCAGCAGTAAGCACTTCAGGCAGATGTGCAGTGTTGCTATGCTGATGCACGCCCTGGGTAGTGCTCAATGTCTTTATTGGAGGGGGGTATTTTTCTGTAGCAATTGAATATGCTTACTTTTGTGAGACATTAGCAGCTGCATTTAAAAATGTCATCTAACACTTGAATTGCTGTCATTCAGTTGTAAAATGTCACTAACTGGTGTCTCCAGAAGGGAAAGGCTTCCTTTGCCAGCCTTTTCCATTCTACAACCCTAATGTGAACCTGTTAGTAACTAACACACCATGTGCCTGTACTGTGAGACCCAGGGGATTAATCTGCTCAATACAGACTGGTTTGTCTTCTGAGAAACACTATATGTAAAAAAAAATATATATATATGTATACATATATAAAGAAAAGAGAAAGAAAAAGTGTCTGCTGATGAAAGTAGCTGTCAAATTAGCAGGTCTAGAAGTTGTGTGTATTGTTATGAGCTGCTCAAGTTCACACCAGAGCGACCCAACCCCATCCGTCTTTCTCAGTTTACATTTTAATTGGCTTGTAGTTAAGTTTTTTAAACACTGTGAGACTGCTGACATACACTGTAATATCATGTGAATAATTTATAGGAGCTGTTCAAGAGGAGCTTTTTTTTTCCCCCCCTTCCTTTCTTTTTTTTTTTTTTTTTTTTTTTTTTGAGAATTGGATAAAAGGAAGGAGAAAACTGGAGGGGGAAGAGTAAAGGAGAGAGGAGCAGCAATCCAGCTTGCTGCTTGTTAAATGTTTTTGCTGGTGCATCTGACTGCATTTGGGATTTCACAGAGGTTTGTACAATGCAATCTGATTAATAACTGTTCTGTCAGGAGAGCACCCAATTAAATTGAATTGGGTTTATGGTTCCCTTTACGTTCCTTAAAATGTGTGGGTATAAAGCCTCTCGAGTGAGAGGACTGGCTAACAAGGATGGTGGGGGTTGGGGTTCAGTTTATTTGACTCCTTTTTTCTTCTCTTATTTAGGACTTGGCTGTTTGTAAATTCAGAACCTGGCACTCCAGCCCCTCCAGCAGGGTTTTACCTTCCCCTTGTGGGAGGCTGTAAGGGGCAGACAGGCTCCCAGAAAGAACTCCAAGCCTGTTGGGAGACTTACCACTAGAAACAGGGAGTGCTGGTCGTGTAATTAAGACTTGAGGGAGCATCCTATTGCTTTCTTAGGGAGCTTGATGTTTGCTGGGGCATCTTGAATGCAAGAGGATTACGTTCTGGCACAGTTTTATAAACTGCCAAGTACTGCAGTTTAAAGAAAAAAATAATACATTCTGCTTTGGTGACCTAATTTATAGAGAGCATGGTCAGTTGCTGATGTCTTGGGAGCATGTGGGTAAGAAGCATGTGGGTTCAGTCCTCGATCCTTACCTGCTCCTCCTCCGTGTTTGCAGGGCAGGACCTGTTGTTGGGATATTCAGAAGTTGGTTATTTCATCATCCCCTTACTCATACACACGCAGGTTGTAGTGCTCTTCCTCCTGAAGGTGAAATTTAGGTTCTCCTACTTGGAGAGTTATTGTGTATATATTCCAGGTATTGATACTGTAGTTATAATAGATTTGAACTGTTGAGATGCTGTTAAAATAGATTTTGACTAGGAGGTGAGTAGTACTTGTCATTTAAAATATATGGCCATTGTCCTTATGTGAAATGGATGAAGACTTTGCACTTTGGCAGCTCTTAGCTTCTGCTGACTGCCAGAAATCATGGAGAACAAGGCTTGTACATGGACTTCTGCTTGTTTTCACGCCAGACTTTCATTCCCCCCCTGTTAATTTGCTTTAGCATGTGCACCACACATTACTGTCTTCTGTTCTGCTCCTTTGAAAAGTCTTTTGTCTCCTCTGCAAGGTGAAAAATCAGCTCATGCGAAAGCTTTGTGTTGTATTGTGCACCTGCCTGTGAATAGCAGAGATCTGGGGGGATCTCAGTGTGTTTGTGGTACCTGGAATGCAAGTATTGTTTTAAAATTAAAGGCAACAGCACTCAAGCAAAGTTGCATAATTCAGTGCTCGGGAAAGCCAGATGCACAAGTTCAATGACCACGATGCTCCTGCCTGTGAATCTGAGGGAAGAGATCCAAGTAATAAAAGCCTAAATCCATAGAGAATGTACTGTTTCAGGTCTGTGAGCTTTACCTTGATAAGAATGCCCAAAGCCTTAACCCTCCATTCTTAACACATCCTGTGGTGCCTCGTTTTTGCAGCATATGCTGTGTGACATCCACATTAATCTGAGAGCCCTGCAGTACCAAAGCACAGCAGGACGAGTTAAGGACAGGCTGTTGGCCTTAACTTTCATTTTTCTGCCTTTGTTGCTATGTGTCATGGATAAAGGTGACCTGCAAGGGAGGAAAGAAAAAAAAAAAAGAAACCACACACACCACCATTCTGCTTGTGGCCCATTTGCTTCGTTAGGTTGTACAAAACGTTTTGAAAGGTTGTTTGTTTAGTTCTTGGCTGCCTCTTTCTTCTTCTTCTTTTTTTTTTTTTTTCCTTTTAAAAATCTGAGATCCAGACTTCTCTGGTTTTCCTAGGAGACACCGTAGAAAACTGGAGAGCTCTTGGGATTAAAAAAATCTAAAGCTCAGGCAGTTGAAAGGGGAAGAGGATGTTAGTTACAACATTTTTAACCTTTCTGTTCCTTGTCTCTGTTTGTTAGTGCCAGCTCAGCACCACTCCTGTGTAATGTCTTTCACGTTCTGGTTCTTTGGTTAAGATGTGAAGATCTCTCATTCCCACTCTCTGATTCTCCAGAGAACTCCAGCAAATACAGATTTTAAACAAACACCCTCCTCAGCCACCACATCTATCTACAAACTCTTGGGGTTTTTTCAGGTGCACACACATACACAAGACATCTCTTTATTGTATTTTTTTTCTTTTTGCATACATTTTGTGTCTACCCCACAGCTTCTTGATGGCACTCACCTTAAACTCCACTTGTCTTATTCTCTGTCCCCCCCCCCCACCCCAAAAAAAAAAACAAACATCATCTGGTTTCAAAGAGAAAGTGCAATTATGTTTCTTTCATACATATTGAATGCAGCAGGATGATCTGACTGAGAAATTTCAGAACATGCAAAAATTATTTCTTCTAATTAGTTTTTTTTTTTTTCTCCATTGAAGAGCTACTTTGGTACTATTTATTTTTACTATAGCTGTGCTTCATTAGCAGGATTCTAATCCTGAAGTTTAATGCAGATAAAAGAATAGGAAGAGGAATTAATAATTGATCTTAATCATCTCTTTGGTGCTGCTGAACTCTCCTCCAATTAATTTGAGGCATTACAAGAGCTCTTGTAGAATGAAGGGGGCAAACCCATGTATTAATAATCTGGAGAGCTTTGGCATATATGACAGTACCACGGGGACACTCACTCTCTATCCCTGCAAGCAGTGACTTCAGGAAATCCAGTTAAATCAGCGGAGAGGCCTTGCAGCGTCTATCAGTGTTTGGAGAGGTCACAGCAGACACTCTTCCACCCTGAAACCTGAAAAGCTTTGTCATCTTTCTTAATTGTAGCTAGACTGTGATTGTAAGTAATCAGATCTACTGATTTGTTGGGGTTTTTTGAAGGGAAAGGGATTTTTTCAGATGAAGAGTTGAATGCATTCTGCAGTGAAGGTACTTGAACTGTGGAATTCATAAAGCTTGGTTACACCTTTAGCCATGCCTGATACGATGGCACCAAAGGTAATTCCTGTTCTGAAATGCTAAGATGAGTCTGAGTATTTAACATAAATAAACCAACCTAATAGCTGATTGGCCTCCTTTTGTGGATCTAGGCTTGCTTCTTGTTTGACATCAAGAGATAGAAATATCTGAGGCACAGTTTCGTGGTCTCATGACTGACTGGAGGATGGCATTTGTGCTCCTAGACGATTTGCAAGATTTTAAAGTTTCTACTTGTTCCTCTTTGTACTGTTCATCAAGACAAAATGTTCTATGTGGAAATGGAATTACCTCAAAATACTTGGTTTTAGAGCAGGGATGGCTGTGTGCATGTGTGGCTTGTGTATTTGATCATGTCTTGTGAGTGAGAAGCATCAGAGGTGTGTGTGGTGGGGTGCAGACCTTGCTCTTTCTGGTCAGAGTAGAGTGTCCAGAAACTAAGAGAAAACATAAAAGGATTTGAATCCCACTGGATAAGTATTTGGAATAAAATCCTAGTAGGTAAAAAAATGACTGCTTCCTGAGCAACCTGGAGATCATCCCTTTTGGAACTGAAACAGGGTAGCTGTGAGATCATGCCAGGAAAAGATCAGGATTAGCTGACTGTCACTACTGACAGTCTTGCAGACCAGTAAAACCATTAAAAGAAAAACAAAACTCTGGCCTTTTTTCTCCAGAGCTTCCCAACACTTTTTTCAACTGAGTTATGATTCTTCTGTGAAAAATGTTTGCTTTGAAACCGCAGCAAATTTTGGCAACTAGGAAGTTAACCAAAGTCATTGTGACCATGCTCATAGCCAGAGTTTCCAGTTTGTTTAACTATGGGCTTTGGCCCTTGGACATGCACTAACCACATGAATTAACAAACCTCAGTGATAAGTGCAGGCTTTGTTTGACTTACACAGTCTTTTGTCAAAGTCTGCTGTCTGGTCTGTCTTGTGCTTTCTGACTGTCCAGGCTTGACTGGTTTTTAACCATCTGTACGTTGTTCATTAATTTATGGCGTTAATATCTGTCTGAATGCTTTGTCTCGTGGCAGAGTGTAGGTTACAGAAATATTCTCAAGCTAGCCTTTTCCCCTCTCCCTTTCCTGTTCATGGTTTTGCTGTGAAATGTATGAAAAACATTTTCATGGAGAGAAGCACAAGAAGGGAGCCACTTGAGTTATTTTGGCCATACACAGCAGCTGCTCTCAAGACATGAACACCAGTGGTGCTAATGCACCTCAGGAGCAAGCATGTGCTGAAGGCTCTCAGGGCTGGGCCTTTCCTTTTGGGATGGACACCTTCCTGCTCAATGCCATTTGTCTTCGTGTCTCCTCCAAGGGCACCCCTTTGAGGGCTGCTGTTGATATGTGGTTAGCAGGAGGTGGATCAATGGTAAACCAAAGCACAGATCTGGAAGCCTGTCTCGTGCAGGATTTCTGTGCAGCTTGTGACTGCTGCAAAGGATTTCATGTCTTTGCCATGGGAGTGTCAGGACAGTTTTAATTACTGTCAGTTACTCTCAGTTCTGGGCAGATCATTTATAACAGGATTTTGAAGTGACTAATACTAGGTGCCTTTCTGTATTAGCAGCGTTTTCTTTCTCTGCTCTTTTCAACAGAAGTGTCAAATCCTGTTTTACCCAGCTGTTGGCCAAGTTTGGATGATCTGGGACCTGGGACAAGTGCACACATGTTGAAATGCTTTTCCCAAATATCATCCAACTCTCTCAGGCCTGACAGATGGTTTGGCAGAACTAATTACACTTCCTGGTTTTGTCACAGATTAGCAGTGTCCATAAGTCTTTAACATGTGAGGGTTGTTCAGGAGCCGATGGGGAGTAAGCTC
Organism: Indicator indicator; assembly: GCF_027791375.1. NCBI lineage: Eukaryota > Metazoa > Chordata > Aves > Piciformes > Indicatoridae > Indicator > Indicator indicator. The sequence goes on from NC_072039.1 coordinate 8,851,326, forward strand.
ATTTCATTTTGCAGCGTTCTACACAAGAGGCTCCAAAGGAGAAGCCATCAGGAATGCTTTTGTTCATGTAATTTGAAAAGCCCAAATCTTACAATCAGAGAGGAGTTCATCCAGCTCAGGGTGAAGCCAGGTTGTTCAAGGAGAGCTCTTACAGTTCTTATCCATGAGGTATGGCCTCCCTAGGTCAGGTACTCAGCCCTTGTTATGGCTGATGTTTCAAAATGTCTTAGGTTTACTTCATGTGTCAAAAGCATCAGCTATTAATGAGTTCTATTTGAAAAAATCTCTGCTTACACAAGTAGTGAGAATAAGCACGCTTGTATTAAGTAGGGCATACTCTATATGTACTCTTCAGCTGTGAAGAACTGGGAGCAAAAAAGCCTTCCCAAGTGCTGTAAAGCTTCTTGCTGCATAGGCAATAAAATGCTGTCTGCATTGGTCATGAGAAATTGGGACTAATCAGGCTGGTACCACCCATCTCTGACATGGTTCCATTATGCACATGTTCATCATTCTGCTACTGTCACAAAGTTTGTAGGCGTTCTACATAGATATGTAAGCAAATGAATGCAACTGGAAACAGAACTTTTGAATGTTTGAACAACTCACCCCAGAAACCTTTAGTGCTTCTGATTGTGCTACTTTCTTGAGTTGCAAGTGTCCCACTGTATAAATCCTGTGTAGGAGTGAAAAGACTGTTGTCCATATTTCATGGCCATCCTTTCAGGTGGAAATTGCTCCCTTTTTTTATGCCTAACTGTTTATTAGTTTGGCTTAATTTTATAATATAGCTAGCAACTGGTGAATGTTCAGAAGAATCTATTTAACAGGAAATTTGGCACAGCAAATGTCTGCTCCTGGGCAGATGAGCCTCAATAATTGTATTGTTGTATTATGATACAGAAAGTGCAGTTTTGAAGCAGTGAAGCTCTTGCTCCAAGTGAAATTGGTGTGGGGGAAAGAGAAATTCAGCACTAGGGCTGTATCTTTGTAGCAGCACAGTGGTAGAAACAGCCCCAAATTCTACTGCTCTTTGAAAGTGTTATTTTCAGTGAAATGGGAGGGTTGCACATATTTAGTGTAAAACTATTAATTATGCTGTTTAATGTGACCTGCAGAGAGCTTGCTCACCAGATGGGATGGAGCTCATCCCTTTCCATTTGCTACGTGTGTTGAGAGTTGGGAACTACTTTCCTTCTCTGAGGTACCACTGCACAGGCCTTAGGCACAGGCATTGATAATGCATGAATGAGCAAGAAACTCATCTGCATTCAACCTGCTGGTGCTTCCAGAGGTGCCATCAAAAACACAACACCTCCCCTTCTCAGGAAGAATGTGTCCTGGTTCCTTGCCCTGCTAATTCTTGTCTGTGATGAGAGAACTACAGGTGGTACAGAGCGATCGTGTCGATCAATTCAGGAAGAAATCAGTGTCACTGTGTGAGCTCTTGTGGCAGGCAGAGAGCAACCTCCCATGTATTAGCCTGATCTGTGGTGTCCACCAACGTCCAGGAGAGCCTCCTGCTGTACTTACAAATAAATAAATCAGGATATTCCCATCTTCTCTCTCTCTTCTTGGCTTGCAACAGGAGCTCATGAATCAATCATCAACAAGCCAACTTCTCAGCCACTCGTGGTAATGATGTATGGGATTAGCAGGCTGTGTTTCCAGCCCTTCATTCCTTTCCCCCCTTCCCCTTCTTTTCCCCCCCCCTTCTTTCTTTCCCTAAAACATAAGAAGGAGGGAAGTTTTTGTCACAGCAAACGAAAGGGATGGGGAGGTGTCTGTTCTCTGGCAGGTCCCCCCCTACACACACACACAGAGGAGCGTGTATATGGCTGCCCTGCCATGTGCTGGGTGGGAGGAAGTTTTTCCTCGCCGGGCGGCACACGGCTCTGCCTGAGGGATGGAGAACATATTGCTCGGCAGGTGGGGCCCGCTCAGACGCATTTAGTGTTATTTCAGCATTGACAGCAAACATACATCACATGGGCCCGTGATGCCAGCCTGCTCCATAGCAACCTCAGCTAAAGGACTGCAACCTAGAAGGAGAACGCTCAGCCCTTATAGAAGATTGTCACCAAATAAGTGGTCTCTGGGAAGTCAGGGCAGGGAGTGGCTGTCCCAAGGACTGGGTATTCTCTGGGTGGGTCTCCTTGAGGCTGTGAACCCTAATGGTGCTCTCCTTGCCAACCCACGGGGTTTTTTTCTTCTTCACAAGGCATGGTAGGTCAGACCTAGCTCTGAAAACCCCAGGTTTTTGAGGGTTCTCTGCAAATGCAAGCCTGTGGATTTTCAGTTGTTTTAGCTACTTGTTTATTAGAAGTTTCTATGGTTTCTGTCTTACCTATATAACCTTGTGCAGGAAATACTGCGGTCCAGTGGTGCCAAACCTTAATATCAAAGTGGGAAGTTCCATAATTGCTTGCTACTTTGATCAGAAGTTTTTCTTTTGGTCAGTGATGTGTTTATGGTGCTGCCTACTTTGTTTCAGCTGAGATACGGACATTTTAATTCTTTCCCCTGATAATTCCAGTCATTGTAGGTTTGAGTTTTGTTTTGTTTCGTTTGAAAAACTCAGCTAAGTACCAGGTTTAGTGAGAGCCTGAACACAGTCCCCAGTGTGGCTTCTAACTTGGCATCTAAATTCTTGCACAAGCCATTAAGTGAAGGTGGAGTCAGATGTAAGGTATAGAGAAGTACTACATGCCATATTTTGCAAAGCATCCTGCAAATGAAGTTCTTTTTCAGTATGGAGATTTCTAAAGGTAAAGGTTACACTGTTAAAGAAACTTCCCAGGTTCCAGCAGGTGCTCTGCATCTTGCACTCTGACTGTATTTAATTGAGTGTGTAAGTGAGAGCTAATATCCTACTTCAAAAAGCAGAGAAGCTGGGGGAAAATAAAAAAGAAGCATCTGGAGGCTCACTAGGATATACAACCAACCAGGCTGTTCCAGGTAGCACAGCTGCACAGAGTGATTTTAGTCTGGGCAAAACAATTTCAGGCAGTGTGGGGCTGGAGAAATACAGATATGGAAAGGATCTTACAAGAGGCAGGAATAAGTGAATGAGGGAATGGTGGATTTTTTTTTTTTTTTTTTTTTTTGTCCAAGGATCAGATTCCATTTCTTCATTTTGGAGACTGGAATCTGATCTCTGTGGATCTGTGTTTGGTTTTGGTGGTTTGTTTTTTCTTCTGAGATGTACAGTAAGTGATGTAAAGGAACTGTACAGATTAATTCCCAGCAGGGACTCTCTAAGACTTAACTCTGCTGCTTGGTACATTGATTTCTTTATATACAAATAGGTGGCAGGTAGCAGTAGAAGTCAGTTTGGGCAATACTTTTGTCTGTAACACGCAATGCAAATGATGGTGACTATGGTGGTTCCTTTTGTACTGCCGTAGGTACCACCAGAATTGGTAGTAAGATGGACCACCTGAGAAAAATCAGTTCAGCAAGAATGGAAAAAAATTTTCTTGAAATTTGCCTAGAACTATAATTCTGTGGTGGGATTTACATGGGTGAATCCCTTATGAGAAAAGCTTGAGAAATGTCTCTGCTTTCTGTTTTGGTGTTTTGAATTGGCAATCAAGTGAGAATTAAATAATGGGAAAAGCTCCAGATGCCTAAGCTAACATGTGGAGAACTTCCTGTGGTCGTTTCAAGAATCGGTTTGATTTCATTGACGTAAATAAGCAAAGCAGACGAAGCCTTGGTAACTCCCTGAGATGGATGAACCACATCAGGACATAGGCAGACAGGCTTTTTTGTCATCCTCAGGCCCGGTTTTAAGCTTGTGGTTACCTCAGGAGACTGATATTTCCTGAAGTCTGTACCACAGCTCATCTGTGTATATGTGCGTTTGTGTTGCAGAAGCAATCGATTTTGTGAGCTATTGCCTTCTGGAGCCAAGAGACACAATATGCCAGGGTCAGAGCTGGCTTGGTTCCGTTCCTGCCTGAGCACAGCTAGTACAGACACCTTGTTCTGTTCTCCTGTTGCTGTGTTTTTCAGGTGTTCACTCCAGAAAAAAAATAAGTCAGACCAAGTTCACACTGTGAAAGGAAGGCAGGTTTCCCCCTGCCCCATCTAACTCTTGAGTGGAAGATGTCATAGGAAGCAGCCCTATGCTGTGCTGAGGTTTCTCCAAACAGGAGCTGGAAGAGCTTGACAGCAAGCTGGATTCATCTGACCTAGAAATCCAGCTGATTTCCCATCGATTGTGTCCCCTTGGCAGTGGTGATAAAATGTTATGGGTGCACCTGGTGCATTCAGGAGCTGCAGGTGTCTCCTGCAGTAGGCACCTGGCCCACTTGGCAGCAGTCGATGGCTAGTTTTTTATTAACTCACTCTTCACCTGTAAAAACGCCCTCAATAATGCCAGCCTGGTGTTTCCATGCCTCTATAGAATCAGGCTCTGCTAGTTTGAGTGCTCTGAGGAGCTTGTCAGAGCTGTCTGCAGCTGTAGCAGTAAACTGCTAGTTTGTTTGGTTTTTTGTTTCTGCAGATTCATCAGCTTGCTGAGGAGCTGTCATTTTGCTTGCAGAATGATACTAATTTAAAAATAGGAAGTCTGCTAAAGTATTAATGATAACCAGATGTGGCTGTTATGTCTTTTTATTTTCCTTTACCTGTCATGTGCAATGGCAGTGAATGCTATTTTCCCAACTGCTGTGCTGAGGTGGGAAGAAAACTATGAAAGAATCAAGGTTTCTTCCTTTGCAGTGTGTTGTCATAAACTGGATTTATTTGGACAGAGATGGTGAGGGGTTTGTTTGGAAAGAGCATCACTTGATCAGTGCTGTAGGACCATATTGCAACTTGTTTTCCTTACTGCTGAAACAAGCTGTGCTACAAGCACAGAGAGCAGTGAAATCTAACTGCTTTAGACTGGCGTCCCATGCTGTACAACCATTTCCTCCTCTCTGTGCCCATGCAGATGGGAGATGTACTCCTGGCTCTGTTGTAAGTTCCTTCTCTGGCCAAGCAAAAGACATATCCTGTAGTTTACTGTTGGCAGGTTGGTCATCTGTCTCTTAAAAGGGCTGAGCTCTCATTCCTGTACTAGAGCTACTGTTTTGCATACAACTTCTCATAACTTGATGTTTTTTTAGTTCTCTATCAAATTTAATTGGAGGGAAACAAGGGGGTTGAAAATGACTAGAGCTGGCTGGACTTGACAGCCTGTTTGCATAAAACTTGTTTTTATAGAAAGCCAGGCAAAAAATTAAACCAACTTACGTGTCTCAGTGGTGTGATTTGTGCTGAAGAGATATAAGGTAACAAAGGCACCAGCTTCCACTTTATTCCTGAAGGACTGGTGAAAAAATTAGTGTTTCAGGTTAATAGTACTTCACAGATGCTTTGTAGGCTTCCTGAGTGGCTATACCAGGCACAAGACCATGGATAATCAAGTTTTTGTCCTCTTGTGCTCCTGTGTGGCACCTACCAGTTGTCACTGCTGTGTAGTATTATTCAGATCAGATAAAGCAGTATTGAAAGGGTAAAGGCAGTGTCCATAATTTTTACATCCCACAAAGAATGGGGAAAAATATCCCAGAATGTGTAAGAATGTGTAACAGTTCTGAAGAGTGAAAACACCGTGTTCCACTTGATCTGCCTAAGCAATCATTTGTACTGCACATGGGGGCAATTAATAACTCCATGGCAAACATCAGGAAGGAACTGTGAGCCCTTGTTCCTGAGGAGCAGGAGCTTGGTGAGATAGCACAAATTTCCCCATTTTTCCAGCAGCTGGACTCCCTTAAGCTTTTAGCAATGGGATTAGGGACCCCAGTAGAGTAAAAGAAACCAAGTCCATATTAGGGACCCTTACACAAGGAGCACGTGAATCCCTTGGCTTCCCAAACTGCAGACTGACAAACACCGAGCTATAGAAAACATTCTGCTAGCAGCCAGCAGAGTAGGAAATGGAACTTGCAGTTCAGAAGTTCTGATGCTGTCCCTTTGTGGGGAGGGCACAGGCACACACATACACCCAGCATTGCCTTACTGGGGGGTCAATTTAAAAACACTGCTTCTTAGGCTTAATTGACATTTCTCGCAGGCCTGCTTCTGCACATAGAAAGGATCATTACCAGGAAATCCTAGTTTACAGTCTTTATCTAGTGAGTTATGAAAACACCAGATAATAAGACTAATGACTCAACACAGCACTTTCCAAGTTATGAAGCAATCTTTGGATTTTCCAAGATTAATATTATTATTATCATATTAGTTGCACTTTTTAGTCTGTCAGAAAAGAAATAAATAAAAGGCCTCTATTTTCCCATTAGCATTCGGGGAACATCTGTTGCGTATTGTAAATAACATACTTCTAAAGCAAACTGATAATAACTACTCAGACTATTTTCCTCTCCTGGCTATAACATTCAGCACCAATACAATATGTCAGATACTGCACTTTTTCTTTGCCCCAGAATAAAAGGGGATTCTTCTGAAAGTACTGGTCAGTTACATGTGAAATAATGCAAATAGTTTACCCAAACTCTGAACTCTAAAAGCATATACTTCAGATTGTGTTAATGAAGAAGACTAATGACAGGCTAGAATGCAGAGGGATAAATTGATGCAGCTCTGCATCTGGAAGAGATGCAGCCCTGAAATTATCTTGTGGCTGAAGTGGTTAAAACAGGGAGGGATGAAAGAGTTTTAGAAATGGCCTTTCCTCCGACTCTCTCAAAATACATACCAACCCTAGAATAAACTATTCAGACTAATAGGGAAATAACCCCATAGAGCTCTCCTTTGAAATTCCACCACTAAAATGCTGCACTTTGTCCTCAGTTTTATAAGTCTGAAGGTGTAGGTTAGATTTTTTTTTCTTCCTTGCTTCCTGGGATGCTGTAGTCCATAATTAACTCAGAAGTCCTTTGAAGCTCAACTTTTGCTAACATTACCTTCTTTAACTGCTAAAATAAACACAGTCTTATTGCAATAATGCAAGCAGCATGGTGAGTGCAGAACAAGTTCACAATATCCACAATTATGTCAATCGAAAATTGTTGTAATTATTCCAAGAATAAGGTCCTTGCTATTGGAAGTTTTCAGTGAGGTAGAGTGTGTACTTGATGTACATTGAAACAAGCTATTTCCTAGGAGCCAGGAATCAATAGCTCTTTGACTGATCAGTAGGTGCATGCTGTAAGTAGACGCCTGTTCTGATAATAGCCTCCTCCCCACCAAAGTCACCTAAGACAGACGGAATTGTGTCTATAAATACAGGTGAGTGCAGGCAATCTCTTCCCTTCCCAGTGAGGAGGAGGAAGAACTGTTACAAAAGGATAACTTTGTCTTTTCTTACTGTATAATATAATTGCCTGAGTTTCTGGGTGTGTCCCTCATCTTTTGCACCTTTACCTCACTTTGCTTCTGCTTCATCCTTCTGTCTTGAATTCTTTCTCTTTTCCCATCTATGCCATTTGGCATCACAAACGCCCCGCTGATGCTTGCTGGTAAAGGCCTAAACCTCACTTCATTTCACCTTGACATATCCTTAGTAAAGAAAAGCAGAAGGGAGAAGAGTGGCAGTTGGCTAGAAGAGCTTTGTCTTCTAAAGCAGCAGTATCATGAATGCCATCTGTTGTAGTTGTCCATAAGATTATCTGAAGCAGAACCAAAGCAGTTGAAATGCTTTAACGTGTTTGTATCTCTCAGAGTTGCTGGGATATGTGTGCATGGACAAAATTCTTACCTCTCCAGAAGTCAGATGAGAGTGTTCCTAAATAGTATATTGAAGGAGATTCCTGGAAGTGTAACCTCAGATGTTCCATATTCAGAGTACTTTCAGTTGGTTGAATCTTTCCTGTGGTTTAATGGACCATGGCTGAATTCCCAACTAATGTAAACGTTTTATACCACAGTCTATGTAACCAACACCTTGGCATGACAGAATGAAAGAGAAAATAATTAGTGAGAGCGTTTGAACCTCTCCTTTCTCTTTCATAGTAAATTCAAGGGAAGTGAAAGGAGATCAGACTCTGAAAATGTCTGGTGTTCTGGGTACTTCCACGAGTCGTCTTCAAACTAAACCTGAGAAGAACACTAGCTCCGTGTACACTGACAAATCAGTCCTGCAAATCCATGTCTGCATGGTGCTTGCTGCAGTCTCTTATTGCAGGGTACTTTGTGAAGTAATTTAGATTTGATGTTCACCTCCTGTAAGAGTGCACAGCTTCTGCCATCCTTTCATTTCATAGTGAGTCATGTTACAGTCAGTGAAGTTACAGGCCAGCCATCGTGTTGGGCTTGTCCCTTTGCCTCTTTGTCAGGAAGGGTTTGTATCACATTGTGAACACTAAGCACAGATGGATTTGGTATGTTTGCAAGCCCTGGAGTGATTTGCAAGGTGTTTTGAATTCTGCCCCCCTACAAGTTTTCTTTAGAAGGCGTAGAGTTACCTACCTTTAAAGCTACCCCACTAGTGGTCTGTGATCGTTCCCTCCAACATGGATCTCTCTTGGAGGACATTTGTGGGATTTCAGGATTCAACAAATGACAGGTTGTAAAGTGCTGTGTTACAGTATGTGATAAAATAAAGAACAATTAGGTTCCTTAGATGGGCAAACACTAGACTGTACATACAGCTATTGTTGGGTAGATTTGACTTCCTGGGATTGTGAGCTGAAGTGTGGGGTAAGCATTTGTGCACTGTTTAAATGAGCTTCTTCCAACTGTAGTTGTGTGTGTTGCTGTGTAAATTCAGTGGAGTAACACAGAGGCATACTTATCAGAAGAGGAAATGTGAAAATATAATGTAATGGCTTAATGAGATCTCAATGTGGCCACAGTATTATGAGATAATATTTAATAGAGCATGGAGTCAATTGATCTGTTTCCTTTATCTGCTATCACTAGAAGGTTGGATCAACTTTCTAATGGTGCTGTAAGAAGCTAATGGGCTTCTACACTGGGCAGCTGAAAGTATAAATCTGTGTGAGTGTTGTTAAAGCTCAAGGTCCTGGTCTTTTCCCCACTTATTGAAAACTGTAGTGATGAGCCTGTAGGGTTAATGCCTAGTTTTAAAAAAGGCCTTTTTTTTTCCCTTTTATTTTTCCTCCAGCAACAGGAAATTATAAACCTGTTCAGCCAACATGAATACATTTTACTTTAAAAAAATATGCTGAAAGTGGCATTGTATGCCATAAAAATATACATCATGTGCCAAGACAAGCAATTGATGTGCTCCTATGAAATAGAGTAAACACCTCCTCCCTGCCCTTCCTTCGGCTGTCGATCAGATTTCAGAATCACAAAATTTTACAGTATTACTGGTTAGAAGGGCTCCCCACTGGGAGCAGATGCCATCTCTGTCTTCATAGACTCAGAGAAAGTCCTGACATGTTTCATGGCGTTCATACGTGGAAGTCTGTGAAATGGAAAGGAAAACAGCTTTTTCTGTCAACCTGTCACTGATATAAGCTCTTACATTTCATCAGAATGACTAAACTTTAAAGCTGTTTCTTCAGTGCTGAGTATATTTGAGAACTCCCAAGTGTTATCAGATTTATAGAGTCCCAGCATATGATAGAAGACCAAAGCATTTTGTGGCATGATATTAAAAATTCATTCAGATACTCGATAAAGCGTGGATGACAAAAGTCTGAAATGGAATAAGGTAGAGTGAATTTCTCCATGGTTTATTGACCTTGATTCCTCTACACAAAATAAATAGACAGAATGGACTAAAATCTCTTCTTTATGAAGGCAAAATCCTGGCAGTCAAAGACTGGCTCATAAAAATGCTCTCTATGGCACATAGCTTGGCAATGTTAGAAGTTGGAGGCAATGGAAATTTATTGCTAGTGCCACAATGTATGTGCCTGTATTTTAGAGAAGGAGAAAGCAGGGGCTGTTTTTTATGAGGTTACTGATGTTATTCTGGGGAGAACAGAGAAAGAAAACACACTTCCTTTCATCAGTTTGTGTTCTTTCCCTGAAGGTATAATAAGATAAAACACTTCCCTTTGCATACCCATTTTTTTATTTGTTTGAAGAAGGAAGAGGGAAAGCAAGTCGTTTGGAATGAGGAGTTTGACATCTTTCCCTGCTGAATAAAGCTGGGGCTCCATACTGCTCAGAGAGGTTTTCCTGCCCTGCTGCCATCGGAGAGCAGAATGCCTCATTGGTTTCAGATATTAAACTTTTGTGCTGAAAGCCCAGTTGGAGGTGGTGTGACAAATGGATTTTACCTGCTGCCGAAAAACACAACCCCCACCTCTCTACACCTCCCATCTTCCCTAACCTAGCCCCCAAGAGCACTGAAACAGAAAGCTGCCCTTAGGCACCATCTGTTTCTGCCAGCTCCTACTTTGGGCCCTGCCTTTACATCTGTTAAGTAGAGGCAGCTTACTTGATGAGTTGTTTTGAAGAAATATCTGGTCTCCCTACCATGTTCATTAACTATTGCAGATCTGTTCAAGAGAGGCTCTGTGATGCAATTTAGCTGTAGTTAACTAAATTCATTGAAGTCACAGTCATAGATTATTTTTGCATCCCGCAGGGATAGAGAGCAACACTGTTTTAGCTGCACTGTTTTCTCTTCCCTTTGAAAACAACATTCTTTTCTCTTTGCCTTGTGAAACACCATTTAAAGCAGTGATGAAATCTAAAGGGGATTTAAAGTGACTAGTCAGTGACTGGTAATTTGTTACTCCCCCTTGTAAAATACAACCAAGCTGCATGCATAACACATGCTAAAACAAATATATTAATCATGTGTCCCTCCCAGCAAAGAAAAGCAACTGTTTTATTCCCAGCACCTTTTGAAGTACCCCAAAGCCACTGATGTGTTAAGATGGCATTCTTCTCAGAACAAACACAGCTTTCTGGAGCTACTGGAATTTTTTCATGGCCAGCCATCAAGAACTAAAACAAAACAAAAATCCACTTAAAATACTTCAGAAAAAATGCATTCAGTGTGTTTGTGTTTGGATGTTTTCGAATGAGAAGGCAGAGTTTAATAGGCATTTGGAGGAGAGCAGGCGTCATACAGTTTATGTAGAAGACAGTAGAACACAAATAGAAAGGGAAGATGAAGTGGAGGAGAAGCAGGGAACAGTCTTGTTTTACAGATGAAGGATACAGGCACAGAAAGAAAGGGAAGGGGGTGTTTTACCTAAAGCTGTTAGAGAAGAGCATGGAGCAGCCAGGAATGAAACCCATGGTTCTAATAATCCCACAGCCTTAAGCCATGAGCATGAGGCCATCATTTCTGTGCTATTTGGACAGTTTACTGAGCTCTTTACATGTGCTGAGTGAATTTGGAAGCAAAATGTGGACTGGAATTTTCTTTTATTGTATATGTTACATTCTCATCTAAAATGATGCCCTGAAGCTATAATTATGCATTATAATATACACTATACAGAGATGTCCCTGTTGGTTATAAGGATGAGGGTAATTTATATATTAGTTAAAACCTGGCACCTCTGAATCCGAGTCATGTGTAGTAAAATAAATATGGTTGGCTTCACGAGCAAAAAACTTATCAAAGCCTGGTTTCCCATAGAGAGTTAATTGAAACCTCTGATTGATGTTTTTTTTCCTGGGAGTTCTTCTAACATTCTCTTCTGTGTGCACTTTGTGGTATGAGGCGAGGTGTGATCACACACTGCAGCCTTTCTTTCAGGCTTCCCAGGTCTCTCTACCAACTGGCCGCCTTTCTCAGAAAACTCACAGGAGCTTAATTATCTTTGAAATCTCCTGTCAAATGTGGGTGAAATTGGCCAACGAGTTCAGAAATTTTGAGAAGGTTGAACAGAGAGTGGAACTTCATGGACTGATCACCCAGGCTTTAACTATCAGAAAGGCACACTGCAAGGAAGTCTTTGTGAGGGGGTTTTGTGTGTGGTACAAAAATGCCCAGAGACAGAGATTTTGATACTTTGAAACTCAACTTGATGTGTTGACTCAAAAGATGACACTTACACTGTTTATTCAAATTGCCTAAGCAGAGCAAATAAAAAGCTCAGTTGTTCTTCTTTTGCCCACACAAGTAGTTACATTGCATTGAGATAATTGGTAATCTGCTCTTTATCATTTGCCTCCCCTCTAACACAGGTAGTCATGTGGTGAGAGAAGGTAGCAAGTGTTGTGTGAGTTAAAATGATCTCTGATATACATACTGAGAGATGTAGAAGGACACTCTCCTACACTGCGGTAGCTTTCTAAGCATAGAGCTCTGGTGACATCAGGAATATTCTGCAATTTTCTTGTCTAAACATGCCTCTTGGAAAACACATGACATGCATAAGAATTAGCAATTCGCACAATCTGAAGAGAATTATCTGTTTGTCTCTAGGCGATTCACAAAAATATGCCCACAGCAATTTGAGGCATTATAAATCCATCCAGGTTGGTTCTGACCATGTTGCAGAAGTAATTTCGACTGGCACATCAGATGAAAGAACAGATTTGAAAACAGTAGCGTGCATGGCCCTGAAGGTTTTATCTTGGCTAATATTCCAGGCACCTTATGGCACTACTTTGGGTTTCTGTGAAGACTCCAAATAAAGTGTCTGTAGCCTGATGAAAGATTTAACACTTTTTTTTCCCCCTGAACAAGCTTTATAAATGTTACACTAAAGATAAAGAATGTACTTGCTGGTGGGAAGCAGCTTATTTTTCAGTGTACTCTTCACTAAAAGCACCCTTTACACGTGGTGCTTCTCTATTTCTATTGTGTGGTTTGTGCAGCACTGGGGTTCTGCAATGATATCCTGGAGGGTGTGCAAATTTGGGATTTCATTTCCACTTTGTAGTAATGCCCATGGAAATTCCTTAATTTATCTCTAGCAAGGTATCTTTGTGGTTCCAAACAGAAAGAACCAGAACAAATATGTCCACAAAAAGGACTGCCTGAAGGGTCAATAATACAAAAAAGTAGATCATATTAAGCAATGCAACTTGTATTGTGTGCAACCTGAAGGACAAGATGGCTATCACAAAGGTTAGCTTTAGATGGTCTCACAGAAAGGGTGGTTTGCTTTTCATGTGAAAAATAAGATGCTTTCTCAGGCTTTTTCTCTGCCTTTTTTTGTGTTTTTTTGTTTTGTTTTGTTTTGTTTTGTTTTTTTGGTTTCCATTTTCTTCTGCTAAACACCAAGGAAGGATTTAGACATCTAGTTTGTGTGCCTGAAAGAGAAGCATACTCAAGAGATTACCTTTTCTCTGTGGATAGCAGTCTCCTTAGGCCCTCTCCAGTCAAGGGACGGAGTTCATCTCTTCTAAATGGTCATGCTTAAGTCTTAAGGGCTGCTGCATGCCTCACCTTAGATGATGACTCCCTTTTCATCCTCCAAATATTTTAGGAACACTTTCTTCTTCCAAGCCAGCATTGTAGGGCAGGAGAAAGGCGACAGACAGACAAATTCCTGGGTGCAAAGATGAGGTCTATGCTACTTCTGCTTTGGAGCTGGTAAATGTTTCCTTTATTACCTTTTCCTAGTTGTGTGCTTGGCTGACCTTTTTTTCTGAACAGATCTGCTAGCTTCTGTGGCCTTTCAGGGCTCATGTGCCTCGGGAGGCTGTCTAATTTTCCAGCTGAATAGGGTCCTAAACGCTATAGGGCGCTCACTCACATTTCTTCACGATTTATGTCTGTGGGTTAGGAATCATAATGAAGGGCCACGTGTGTTCTGCCTGAGTAGGCACTGAACAAATACAGAGCAAGGGGTTCAGGATAAGGCCAGTACATTATACTGGAAGTTCTGCTTCAGTCGGTATATTGCAATCCTTATCAAGGATTAAAAGTACCATTTGCTCCTTTATTTAGATACTTCCACTGGAGAGAGCTTACAAAAGGAACACAGATATTAATTTCACTTAGAAAATGGAGAAATTAATCTTGACAGGGTTGTTATATGTCTGCTCCTGAAAAAAACCCCAACCAAAACCAGTCCTGTACACTCTGGCCTATCACAACCCCCCCCCCCCCCCCCTTTTTTTTTTCCTCTATGTGTCTCCGAGCAGTGGCCATGCACAATCACAGTTGTTCTTGGTAAACACCAAGTACTCCTCAATGAAAGAAGTTCTGTTTTTCCAAATGTAATGGAGCCAGAAGAGATGGTTTTGAAAGGCAGAAGACACAATGTATTGCATTCTTAAATATAATCAAAATAATCTTTAAATTTTCTGACTTAAAGCTAAATTACAACTCTCTCTTGTTCTGGTGATTTTAATCATATTCTGTCATTGCCCAAATTGCAGGTTTTTCCAACTGGTCTTTATATTATAAATATGAAAACCCGTGCCACTATGAGAGAGACCTGAGCCCCGCTTGAAAGACCATAAAGATCTATCAGAGAAAGATAGGGTTGTCCTATGGCTTGCTTTGTGTTTTCATGGCAACTGGCTGCTACCCAGGCTGGTTTTGACATTGATTTACTTCATGGTGTAGATGCTGTTGCCCATCTTTGCAGTTGGTCTGTGTGGCCATGCAGCATAGACAGGGTATGTGCCCTCATTGAGAAGGGATATCATGCTGTGCACACATGTGCCTTGTCTAATAAAGGCTGTACTGTATTTTACAGGAATGACCTGGTTTATTTCCAGGGGCTGAGGGCTCCCTGACACCACAGTTCCTCTGATGTCCTGAGGTTTCACTGTGACTCTCAGGCATCAAATACTCTCTTCTTAGTGGTGGTGTTTGGGGGCAGGTTTGTTTGGTTTTATGATCAAAAGAAGACACTAGTATTTCTGAATTTATATGTAACAAGAAGTGCAAAATAGTTCATCAGCAGTGCTAATTAACTCTGGACATGCCCAAAAACTTAGCCACAGCAGCTGAAATCACAACCCATTTATGTGATCCCAGTGGCCATGCTTAACTTGTGTGCTCCTTGGAGAAAGAGCTTACTTTCAAAGTGCAATTGTTCATGGTTGGGAGCACTGGACCCATCACACAAATACAAATACACTTATCGCTTATTTAAAAGGCAAAAATAAAATTAAATGTGTTGAATGAAAACGATGTCTCATTTATGTACAATGATCATATTTTTGTATAATGTTCATATTAAAAACACCAAAAAGGAATAGGTCATTTAAATCTAAAGCTCTCAAGTTAAGAGCAAAAATGTTCTGGTAAGCCAATTTACACACACTAATTGACCTTGTTTGTCTTAATGCATATCAGACAGATTTTAATTTCAGGTTGTTCTGTGTTTTTTGTTGGTTTGTTTTTTGTTTTTTTTTTTTTTCCAATGGATATTGTGGATATTAAGTTTTATGCTAGAACAC